>NC_040089.1:55855537-57055537 GCF_003369695.1 Bos indicus x Bos taurus
ACGTTACCTTAGCTCTGAGAGACTCTTAAAGATCACCTAACCCCCTTTGTTCTGTTTCGATTTGGGCCAGGCAAAACTTTGATTTTACACTGGCTACCCACATGGCTCACCTACAGTAAGAGTGCACATATTTGCAGACAAGAACATTCCTGCCAATTTTGAATGCACTGTCTCTCTTATGGCAAGTCATCCTTGGGTAATAGGAAGAAAATCTACTTTCTATATTTGCAAAATGGAAGCCTCCATTCCTCAAACATAGTAAACTCAATCTAGTATTGTTTCTCAAACCACTAAGTGAGTAGGTGTTAGAACTTCATGGAGCTACCATAAGTTTTGAAAAATTATCTTTTTCAATCTCAATATTGTACATTTTTCCTTCTGAAAAGTGGACAATAATAACTTTCATTACAAAATAGCTGTTTTCTAACAGTTTAATACACTAATCATTGTCATTAGATCTGATTATCAAACACAATTCCTTCTTCAGAGACAATATTACCCTATATTAGTAAAATTCTTCACAATAATACTCTTTGCTGAAATTAAGTATAAGCCAAGGCCCCCAAATTACTTTTATTTATTCCCAGAATTTTCTCTGTCCTATAATTTGTAATTTTCACAAGTAATTGAAATTATATGTCACACTCCATGTTAATAATTATACATATATATATATATATATATAGAGAGAAATATATTTTCCTAATTCTTGCACTATTAAACAAGCAAAATAAACAAGAATTTTGGTAACTTGGAAGTGATTAATGAGAGGGAGGAAAGAAAATGCTTTGGTACAAGATAAAAAATGTTAAGTTCTGTTGCTGCTGCTACTGCTAAGTTGCTTCAGTCGTGTCTGACTCTGTGCAACCCCATAGATGGCAGCCCAACAGGCTCCCCTGTCCCTGGGATTCTCAAGGCAAGAACATTGGAGTGGGTTGCCATTTCCTTCTCCAGTGCATGAAAGTGAAAAGTGAAAGTGAAGTCGCTCAATCGTGTCCAACTCTTAGCGACCCCATGGACTGCAGCCCACCAGGCTCCTCCGTCCATGGGATTTTCCAGGCGAGAGTACTGGAGTGGGGTGCCATTGCCTTCTTGTTCTTCCATTTGGCTTAAAATGCATCAATATGAAAAAAAGCAACATGAATACAAAAAAGAAAGACATGTCAAAAACAAGAGATGTAGAGATGAGAGTAGAACACTGACACTATTAATCATTGTTTAAAACATTTCAAGCAAAGAAGCAAAATAAAAAGAAAGAAGTTACTGGGATAGGTAAGTATATCCATCAATTAACACCCCCCCCCCATCGCCTCCAATTCTAACACCATTCCCTTCACACACAACTCTTAGGATGGGGATGCATATCAAGAGAAATTATACTTATGAGATCCTGAATAGAGGGCATGATAGTGGGATGGGATAAACAAGACAAATCAGAGAGATTTTAGAAAATAGACTAGATAAGACTTGGTGAAGAACTGGATACAAGGGGAGGAGTCTAGAATAACTTCCAGGATACTCAATGCCTTTAGAGACAGTCTTGAAGGAAAAAGAACAAGCAGATCTCAGTGGAAATGATTGATTCATTCTTAAAAACAGATTTATTGAGATATAATTCATCTACCATACAATTCCTATATTTTAAGTGTAAAATCTGTGGTTTTTAATATATTCAGAGATATGTGCAAACATTAACACAGTCAATTTTAGAATATTTTATCAAAAAAAGAACCTTCATACATTGTATTTATTACTCCATTATATATGTCTCTTTTCTCTATGACCCAAAACAACAACTAATCTTTCTATCTCTATAGATCTAGACTCTCATATGAATAGAACCACATACTGTGTGGTCTTTTGTGAGTAGCTTCTTTCACTTAATATAATGTTATCAAGGTTCACCCACATTGTAGCATGTATCAGTAGTTCATTCTTTTTTATGGCCAAATAATAGTTCATTATATGGATATACCACATTTGGTTATCAATTTGTTCCTTGGTCAAAATTTGGTTGGTTTCCACCTTTGACTATTATGAATAAAACCATAAATGGCTATAAACATTTGTGTACATGTAAAGAGTCTCTTGATGAGGCTGAAAGAAGAGAGTGAAAACGCTGGCTTGAAACTCAACATTCAAAAAAGTAATGCCATAGCCACCAGTCCCATCACTTCATAACAAGTAGAAAGGGAAAAAGTGGAAGAAGTAACAGATTTTATTTTCTTTGGCTCTGAAATCACTATGGATGGTGACTGTAGCCATGAAATTAAAAGATGCTTGACTAACCTAGACAACATATTAAAAACCAGAGACATCATTTTACTGACAAAGTCCATCTAGTCAAAGCTATGGTTTTTCGAGTTGTCATGTACTGATGTGAGAGTTGGTCTATAAAGAAGGCTGAGTGCTAAAGAACTCATGCTTTGGAATTGTGGTGCTGGAGAAGACTCTTGAGAGTTCCTTGGACTGCAAGGATATCAAACCAGTCAATACTAAAGGAAATCAACCCTGAATATTCATTGGAAGGATTGATGCTGAATCTGAAGCTCCAATACTTTGGCCACCTGATGCAAAGAGCCTACTCATTGGAAAAGACCCTGATGCTGGGAAAGATTGAAGGCAAAAGGGGAAGGGGCGGGGAGAGGATGAGATGGTTAGATGGTATCACTGAGTCAATCGATATGAATTTTAGCAAACTCCAGGAGATAGTGAAGGACAGGGGAGCTGGGTGTGTTGTAGTCCATGGGGTTGCAAAGAGTCAGACACAACTTAGTGACTGAACAACAACAACAACAAGTTTCTGTGTAGATATATATTTTTATTGCTTTGGGGTATATACCTAGGAGTCAAGAGGCTTTATATGGTTGTATTTAAATGTTACTTTTTCCCAGTTTCATTGTGGAACAGATTAGAAGAGCTCCTCATGCTGTCATGGTGGACTGATTGATTTAATTTTGAATATGCAGAGTTTGGGATACTTATTATTTATCTAGGTGGAGAGCTTGAGCAAGCAGAAAGAAATATGGAACTGGTAGTCAAGGAACAGACTTAAGTGGATATGTAGATTTGAAGGTTGACCTTCAAACAGTGGTCAAAGTAATGGTAGAATGATAGAATGGTAGAGTAACAGAATTAGGAAAGGGTCAAGATCAGAACCTAAAAGAGTGTTAACACTTAAAGGATTTAGTGAAGGAATCTGAGAGGAACTGGTTTAGAGAAGTAAAAGCAAACCTAAGAAAGTGTTTTCTAAGGAAGAAAAGACTCAGTAAAGGATTTCAAATAGAAAATTGTCAGAAGTACCAGAACAAAGAATAATAAAATCAGAGCTAAAATGTTTCGAGATGTAAAAACCATTTTACTTCTAAAAATTTAAGATTTTCAAGTGTGAAATATATTACAAGATTGACACATGTTATTGAATTTGACAATTAGAAAGACACTGGTGAATTCTGCCAGAGTGGTTGGGGTGTCCTGTGGGTGGTGAAACCAGATTGCAGAGGGTGGATTTACAGGGAAGTGGCATTGAGGGGTGTAAACTGTTAGGAGTTTGATTGAGGCTGATGTCCTAAACCTGTCATTTATCTGTGACTCTCCAAGATTCAGGCCATTACTACATGGCCAGGCACAAAGACCAGGCATCAAGATGGTGATCACAGTGTGGGCTTCATTCATCTGATTTGTTAACACTTTGAGAGTAGGAATGAGAGGAGTCTCGGGTCTTCTTAAATGTCCATGAGACATACAGTGAGAAATACAATGAAGTCAACTGCCTTTTTTGGGAACACAACAATTACATGCATAATTAATGTGGATCAAAGCAAACCAGATTTGGTACTTTACTAGGGAGAAGTGAGTAAGGAGAAGGTGAAGGCTAAAGTGAAGGTGCCAAGGAAGAGGCAGATTCTGAAGATTCAAACAACAATAGTAATAAGAGGCCTAAGCTCCTGCAGAAGATGGGTAGGGATTTAGATAGTTTGTATATAAGGAATCAGGGCTTCCCTGGTGGCTCAGTGGTAAAGAATTCACCTGCCGATGCAGGAGACACGGGTTAGATCCCTGGTTTGGGAAGATCCTCTAGAGGAGGAAATGGCTACCCTAGTATTCTTGCCTGGGAAATCCCATGATGGAAGGAGGAGCCTGGCATACTGTAGTCCATGGGGTTGCAGAGAGTTGGACATGACTGAGCGACTGAACAGTAGCAACAACAAACACACGGAATCAGGAGACTTATGGCCTCAGTTTTCTCAAGATAGAGGAACTAAGGCTGAATGCTGGGAAGAAGAGTGTAGGAAGTGTGCTGGCAGCTGTACAAGGGTGGAAAATGTGATTGTCTGTGAAGTTCAGTACAGGCACAGGAGACTGGCATGAGGAGCTAAGCCTTGCTTCATGCTCCTTGGTGCCCCCGGCAGGGTAGAATTTGGGGCTGTAAAGACCACTGGCCTTGACTACAATAAGAGCATCACATATTTATGTTCACTTTCATTTTTCTACTGTACCTTTGAGAAGAGGTTTTCAAATACATATGTGTTTGTGGAACAGTTTATGTAATGTTCAATAGTCTAATAGAATGAATAAAGACAATGTGATTGATATTTTATAGAACTCTTCAAATTAAAAGAATGTCTCCTATTTTAAAATTGTCCTTCCTACTTTTGGAGGACAAAATGTCCATTCTTTAGTAAAACCAGGAAACTGGATGATTATTTATAAATTTTTGTCCTTATTTAGCAATAAAGCAGAAAAACATATATTCTCTAACATTTAATTTTTTTAGTCTGTAAAATCCCCAAATCTGATCATCAGTGCTCTTGAGAATGTTTTCTGAACTGTGAGCATAATTAAGCAAATGAAAGAGGAGAATAAAAAAATTATTTAGCAACTTGAATATTAGGTCCTAAATAGGAATTAGGACCTAAGGAATTAACATAAGGAAAACCTCATCCTCAGGGACACATGAACATTAAGGTTCAGACGAGGGGTCGTTTAGGGATCCATAATGACAATATCTCATTGTGAAGCACTGCAGTGTAACTCTCAAATAGCTGCCATGGCAGAGACCATAGCTTATAATGTCATAGTCTATGTTGCCAAGGCAACAACACAGCCAGCAACAGAGGCTGACATTTTGAAACACACATGTGATTTCATTATTTACAAGTTATAGAGAGGCAAGCAGAGCCACTGTGGTGGCTTAGAAACATCTGTTCTAATACTGCCTACTTACTTTTAGGAAACAGCACATTATCACAGGTACCCACACTCATAAAGAGGCATAAGCAGACTCATTCATTCATTCATTCAACAAGCATTTACCTACTGAGCATCTGCTATGTCCCTAACACTGGAAATGGGACATAGTCTTTGCTATTTTTGCTATATGCCTTATATATGATATAATGAAACTATCACAGAGATCAATGTTCAAGGTCTTACTCTGAGGGGAAAGGTAATGCTCAAACAAGCAAGAGGTTGTGATTCTTTCTCCCCCATCTGTCATCATGAACATTTAGATGGTGATAATCTCTGTTACTATTTGTTTTCATTCTTCCCTCAAATAGCAATTCTAGTGGGGCATTTATCCTTCAAGATATTTTGTGAAAGGGGAACTCCTAATTAAATAATTTTGAAAAATGCAACAGAGCATATCTTGTTGTTACAGATTCACAGGAACATTTCTTGGTAGGGTGTCTCTCTAAAACTCTGTTATGCAGTGTTAGTCTTCCAACGGATACACTTTGGGAAAAGCTATCCCAGTGTCTATTATAAATTAAGATGATGGTGATGACACTGGCAATAAGTGCATTAGTCATGGGCAATTGAAAGGCAGCAAGCAACATACATACCACGGCATCAACCAAAGGCTGCATTCATAATTTATGAATCCCAAAGATGTTATTCAACCTTTTATTACATCTTCCCGTCAGAAACAAACAGCAGGCACCCTGCGATATGAAAATGTTTCTCACAACATGCCTCGTTTATACATCGTTTATGTACCTGCCTGATGAACTCAAATTTAGTCATCTGAATGCCAATCCTACTGGCTGTACTTAGGAGCATATTTAAATGGGTGAATGCAAAACTCTTACTGAAAGCACTTATTTATTAAAGCATAGGTGCGAATCTAAATATGGGGTAGGATGGCAATGGTTCAGATTTGCGGGGGGACAGGGAGGCATGGCTCAGCTGCTGACAGATTCCCCCCTAAGATGGCTGTTAGCTAGTGATGTCTGCTCCATGCCACTCCTGGCTTGAGATTTAGTGAGCAGCACCATGGTGCTGGCATGGCACTCAGCCTCATGCCCGGTTGAGTTATTGCTTTTGAAATAAAATCTCTCACTCTCAAACACCATGGAGGACATTGGAATTCTTCTGTCTGCTTTTGTCATCAGTTTTATTCAGCTGGCACTGCCCTATTGCTACCTGGTCGTACAATTTAATTTGTGAGGGGAAGATAAATCACAGCTCTTATTCCCTATGGAGGGCAAGACGACTGAAGGAGCCACACTGAGCCCCTTGCTGTGGAGAGGCTGCAAAGGTGTTATTAGATGGAGACAGTGCATAATTCTGATGCTCTTTGCAGCATCAGTGAGCAAATTGTATTCGTGGGCAGGTGCTCCTGAATAGCAGCATCGCCACGACTGTGTGTGGAGGATGAGGTCTGCGGGGAGGTTTGGCTCAAAGCCTTTCTCTGAGACAGCTTGGTGCAGGCACAGATGTCCCAAGTAGTAATGCGACAGAGCAGCCCTCATGCTGAGAAACACTGTATTGTCTGACTCTTTTCAACACCCTCTGCATATGTTCTTGTATTTTTATATCCATTTAGCTCTCACACTTCACTGATCTTTTACATTTGTAAATTAACAAAAGAGACGTCTGTTTTGAGAGAACCTAAACTGGATTACATACTAAAAAAGAGAAGGCTTCTATCTAAAGGGTGCATGTGTGGGAAGAAGACCACCAGTTTTATTTGGGCTTCAGTTAAAATGCCAAATGGAGATTTTTTAAAATGCACATGAATATTCTTTTCTATGATATTAGAAAGTTGAAATCTAGTAGTTAGCAGAAAGCAAAAAGCAAATGTTTGGGGGCCTTCTGTTTCTGAAATGAGGATTTTCCGAATAGTTTCAGTCATTCTAGTTTCATTCATTCCTTCTTTGCTATGCTGCATCAGATCTTTCAATATATGCTAAGATTACATCTTAAAAAGGACAAGACTATATTACAGTACATGGCGTGTGATATAACTGGGTTTGAAACTGCTGCTTTCAGTGTGAGAACAATATGCTATTTATTACCATTTCTAAACACCAGTTTCCTCAAGAGGGTAAGGGGGATCATAGTGGAACCTTTTAAAGTGAGAATATTGCAAACATAAGAATGTTGTGAAGAAAAAGCACTATATGTAAATACTTTATATAGTGTTTGGCATAGTACATGCTTCTCAAATAATATTTATTATTATTATCTTTCTCTAAAAATGAATAATCTGTCAAAAACTTACAAAGGTGAAGTACTGACCTTATTTTCATGTATGTGCACTTGGGCCCTTGTATCTATGTGTTTTGTTCTTCAACTGAAAGTGAAGATATGTAGTGTAAATCATCATACTTGTTTGAGCTACGATTTCTACCCCTTATGTGATGAGAGATGATTTAGAATAAATGTGAACTTGGTTTTCAATAGTATTTGGATGCCACTAAAATGGTATGGAAAACAGTGAGGAAGAATTCTAGATTTATAATTTTACTTTTGTCACCAAGTTACTGTGAAGTGAGAGTATTTGAAATAATGCAGATTTTTAGAGAATAATCAGAAAGTGCAAGTAACCCAGAAGCTTGGTGTGTAGAGGCATTCATATTTATTCATTCATGTATTCACTCACTTAATAAATATTAATATCACATCTATCATGTTGCCTATGAGAGTTATTAGTTGTGAAAAATAGATGAGTAAGAGGTAAAAATCCTTGCCCTTAAGGAACTTGCCATCTTAGCAGAGAGACAAACAAGTAAAGAATATGCAAAGAATTATAAGCACAAATTCAGCTAATTTGATTTGCACAGCAAGTTAACATCTCTCCCCTATTGAAAGGAACTGGAAGTCTTAATTCATAAATATATAGCACCACCTTTGAAATTCTTGAATAATTTTATTTTAACTTTTACTTTTGCTTCATATATATAGTCTCTCTTGAAAATGCTCAAGATTGTATATTTCTTTAAGCTTTTGTTAGCTTTTCATATTTTTTCTTTTAGAACAATTTACAGTTCAGTTTATTAAATGCCATCACGCACACAGGAGAGAATACATAGAATTTAAAAGTAAAAATAAACATGGTTCATTTTAAAGAAGTTATCATAAAATGTTTATTTTCTGTCAATATATGATATTAAGTAAAAGTAAATTTTATATGTTTTTGGTTTGATATGAAAAATGGATTTCAGGGGATCAGCCCCAAATGTAGTTGTATTGATCAAAACAATTTTCTTTCTCTCTTCTCCCTTATTTATCCATCTCTCATCTCCTTCATTTTTCTTTCATTCTCTCTCCTCCCTTTACACACCTTTCTCTCTCTTCATGTCATTTTATTCCCTAAACTTGCTTGACTAATCACATTTATAAAAATAGTCAAGTATTTCTATTCTCTGAAGCAACAAATAGTCTTACATAGAATTAAGACCTAAACTTGGAAGTATCACTCATTTATTAATTGGCTCTAAAAGTAAAACAAACAAACCCTATAAACACTTTCAGACAGAAGTTATTTCCAAAAATTACATGGAGGAAGAGCCACATGTGAGTAGAAAGGACACTGGTGCCTGGCTCTCCCTCTAAAATGTTATTTTTCTCAGGGAAGTTTCTTTACATCATGGGTTTGTACAATTATTATTGGTAAAATGAGGTGGTACATTGACTGTCTCACAATTTTGAGTATCAGAATACTTTTTTTTTTTTTTTTCAAGTGAAAGCTTACAAGTTATACTATCACATGAAACAGTAAAAAAATAATTGGGTTAGCCAGAGTGAAGGTGAGCAGCTGAATGGGTAGGTCCTTGGTGCATCTGAGGAGCCCAGGGCACCAAAGAATGCAGTTTGAAAACTTCTGAGCTAGAAAATCTCTAAGGGCTTTTCTAGTGCTAACAGTGCATGACTACAGGTACTAAATAATTCACACTGAATTACACTTTAAAATCAATGAATGCCTCCCATTTTCAAGGAAGAAGTAACCAACGTTCTTTCTGCTTATGACATGTACTGCCTTTTTATCAACAAAACTCAGTAACCTAGAACTAATCTGCCTGAAAATTATCCATGACCAGAAAGAAATTTAGGCATAAAATAGACTGCTATTATTAGATCAGTAGATGAGGGCTATTGAAAACAATGTATTTTTATATACCATGAAAAGAGACCTTTAAATATAATAATCTAATATAGTAGTTCTTTAACTATTTGATTACACTATGATTTCCCTTCAGACAACCTCTATTGACCTACAGTGCAGTTGACTGTACTATTAGCTACATTTTTCTACGTATGTACAATGTGGTGTGCTGTGCTGTGCTGTTCTTAGTCGCTCAGTCATGTCCAACTCTTTGAGACCCCATTGACTGTAATCCCCTAGGTTTCTCTGTTGATGGGGATTCTCCAGGCAAGAATACTGGAGTGGGTTGCCATGCCCTCCTCCAGGGGATCTTCCCAACCCAGGGACTGAACCCAGGTCTCCTGTATTGCTGGTAGATTTTTCTACTGTCTGAGCCACCAGTGAAGCTCACCTATATACAACAATTAATATCTATTCACCAGAAAGGATATGTAACATTAGAAAGTTAATAAGTCAATGTTTGATTGTAGCATTTCTTTTATAAGGGAAGCTTCACACATTTATTTTACTAATATCATCTATCACTATCAATTACTCACTTTGTACACATTTTATTCATCTATTCACATTAATTTCTTGGGCTCCAAAATCACTGCAGATGGTGACTGCAGCCATGAAATTAAAAAAGATGCTTGCTCCTTGGAAGAAAAGCTATGACCAAACTAGACAGCATTTTAAAAAGCAGAGACATTACTTTGCCAACAAAGGTCCGTCTAGTCAAAGCTATGGTTTATCCAGTAGTCATGTATGGATGTGAGAGTTGGACTATAAAGAAAACTGAAAGTGAAATTCACTCAGTTGTGTCTGACTCTTTGTGACCTCATGAACTATATAGTCCATGGAAAGAAAGCTGAGTGCCGAAGAATTGATGCTCTTGAACTGTGGTGTTGGAGAAAACTCTTGAGAGTCCCTTGGACAGCACAGAGATCCAACCAGTCCATCCTAAAGGAAATCAGTTCTGAATACTCATTGGAAGGACTGATGCTGAAGCTGAAACTCCAATACTTTGGCCGCCTGATGAGAAGAACTGACTCATTTGAAAAGACACTGATGCTGGGAAAGATTGAAGGCAGGAGGAGATGGGGATGACAGAGGATAAGATGGTTGGATGACATTACTGACTCAATGGACATAAGTTTGAGTAAGCTCTGCAAGTTGGTGATGGACAGGGAAGCCTAGCGTGCTGCAGTCCATGGGGTCGCAAAGAGTTGGACACGACTGAGCAACTGAACTGAACTGACTGACTGATGATTCACATTAAAGATAGAGAATTCTATTTAAAGTTTTTGATAGGATGTATTTTCTTCTTTACATCTCTCCCATAAGACCAGAGCTGCTTCTTTCTGCAGTGGCAGCTCATTATATTATAGGTATTAGGGATGGGAAGTGGATAACCTGGGAGATTTTCATTTCATGGAGGAGTTCCTCTCACACATATTATCAGATGAAAAATGTTAAGTTGATGTAAGGAGGATTACATCATGTTTTTACTTTTGTTACAGTTGTAGGTGGAGTTTTTCTTTACCAAGAATTGAGAGCTGGGATTTGGAGGGTGGGTGCGGAAATGTTCTCCAGAACGGGGAGTACACTGTGTCATGCCTGCCTTCTTTTTATTAATGAAATGGAAGGTATATTAAGGTTCAGTAGGCTCACACATCTATTATTGTTATAGATCTTGTCTTTTGGGCGAAGTGATTCATTAGGGTAAAGAATCTTCCTTTACCTTCCTGTACTCCTTATATTAGGCTTCCCTGGTAGCTCAGCAGTAAAGATTCCACCTTCAGTGTAGCAGACGCTGGTTCGATCTCTGGGTCGGGAAGATCTCCTGGAGGAGGGCATGGCAGCCGCCTCCAGTATTCTTGTCTGGAGAATCCCTGGACAGAGGAGCCTTGTGGGTTACAGCCCCTAGGGTTGCACAGAGTCGGACATGACTGAAGCGACTTAGCATGCACAAACGCACTCCATATATCAACACATTTTATACCATGTGATAGAATTTACCTTTTCATGGTTCTTAGATATCTTAGTCACATTGGAAATGTCACTCTATATGCACACATGATTTGTGCTTAGTATTGAAATAGTGAGCAAATTCTACCTTGTGTCCGAAGAGTAGCCTGAAGAAGTTGTTAAATCTGTGGTCCATTCAGTATGAGTGAGAAGAGCTAAATATTTTTTATTCTCAACCAAAAGTCACTTTTGGCATGCATGTTTTCTCATCCCAGTGAGATGAGAAAACACACCACACAAAATAGTCAATAATATTCAGTGCATCTTTAGTTTCTAATTCTTTTCAGAGTCTGGAGTGTTGTGTTAGGAAATTCAGAGGCTGCCTCCAAGACCAAAAGGAAAGAATGCCATAATCAGTAGGAATGTCTGCCAGAGGTACAGGCGGAAGCAGTGACATATTCAATAAATCTGTCATATTTGTATTATTAGAAAATGTTGTTTAATGTATTAATTTATTTAGTTATTTGAGAATGCACAGGCATCTTATCTGGCTCAACGTTTATCAGGATGGAGTTTTACTCAAAATTTGCCATTATTTTGATTGCTCTATACAGTTTGGGTAAGTGCTGATATCTGAAGTATTTTTCTGGTAATAGCTATTTTTTTTTCTTGCTCCAATAAGTTGGCATTTAAGCAGATTTTTGTGCATTTTTAACAACTCCAAACTGCTATTTTAAAATTTCTAGCATTTTAGATATATCTTTGGCATTAATGAAACACTAGTACATGAAGCAGCCTCATGGAATATCTCTGTAACTTTTATTATAACTCTGTTATTAGGAACTTCGTTCATTATATTTTCAATGTCTCATCTGTAAAAAAAGGAAAATGTTGATACAATTTCTCCTGGAGTCCAGCATGTGGAACACATTAATATCTGTTGTTAAACTGGTCTGTTACCTACCATTAAGAGCCATGTTTACATTTTTGCCCTGGCTTCTAGAAAACCTAGTAGAAACTTGATGTAAATGTCTTCTCATTTACAAAGTAGTTTTGTCTTTTTGATTGTATTAATGCTTTTTGGTTTGTTACCCCATTCCATTTTCATCAACTGTCTTAAATTCTGTCTCAAATTGGATAAATTTTAAAGTAAAGTAAAAAATCTACACCTTTTCCATCTTATTCACACTCTTTCTTTTTCCAGCTTTTATGCTTTTGTGTGAGTCTGAAATGCTCCTGAAAGCAGTAACTGAGACAAGGGCTTTTGCGCAGATGGTGTTAGGGAAGTTAGAAGAGAGAAAAGGAAGGAAAGATGAGAGACAGTGAAACAAGAGGAGGGGCAGCCAATGCTCTGGGAATGTGCCACCGTGGTTTCTGTGAGGCACCATGGAAGCTCTCTCCAGCCAAGACTTTCTGAAGTGTCATGGAGAACACATTTCAGGAATGTCTTCTTTTGTGAAAGAAAGGATCAGATTCCTTCTACCCTCTCCATCAGTCAAAATGAGCCTCCTAGTTTGTTAATATGTGCTCACACCCACCCCATGATGTGGCATCCAAGAGTCTCCAAGCCAAAAACATGACAGATTTACGTGCTGTCAGGTGACACTGGTGAAAACTCATTGCTGTAGCACTGCTCAGGAAAAAAAGGGAGTCAAATGGATGCAGTGGGCAGAAATGTCCTATACACTGTTCAACTCCAGGTAGTACACCCTGTGGGCATTGCCTGAGTTTTCCCTCTAAGACCTGACCCCACTGTATGCTGCAGATCAGCATGAGTGCGGCATATACCGCACCCGTTCCTTAGTGGTCAGAGAACAGGGCCACACCATTTTGTTTACTGAGTGGGTCTTTTTTAGGGAGAAGAAACTCACTTAGTGAAAGATAAAAGGGATATAATCAAGGAGTCTTAAAGGATCTCCCAGAGGTGGAGACTTGGGTATTACCTCAGTGGTTTTACTGAGATCTCTGGGATGGTGAAAATGATTCTTTTTCTGACCTGACATCTGTCAGGTACACCTGGGTCTGTGTGACTAGGAATTAGTTTTCCATAGAGTTTGAATCAAAGGAGCTGCCAATTAAGCAGAAAGGAGAATGCAGAATCTTGGTTATTATTTACTCTATTTTCCTTTGCTTATCTTTGCCTCCTTCCTAATCCTCAAATTCCAATAACTGGCCCCCTTTCTCCATCTGAAGAGCTCTTGAAAGTGAAAGTGAAAGAAAGTGAAAGTGAAGTCACTCAGTCGTGTCCAACTCTTTGCTACCCCGTGGACTGTAGCCCACCAGGTTCCTCCGTCCATGGGATTCTCCAGGCAAGAATACTGGAGTGGGTTGCCATTTCCTTCTCCAAGGGAATCTTCCCAACCCAGGGATCGAACCCAGGTCTCTCGCATTGCAGGCAGATGCTTTAACCTCTGAGTCTTACCAAATATCAAAAACTAGCATGAAGGTATATTTTACTCTTGTCTTCTCAGCTCCCACAGAACAATCTGGTATTTCCACTGGTAAAGAGGTTTTAAATCTGTTGTTATCCATGGGATCAGTTTACTAGATCCTTTACAGGACATGGAAGCATATGTGACAACAGTTTATACTCCTGGTGGAGAAAACTGATAGATGTTCAGAGATGGAAAGTTGGAGGTTGTAGTCTAGGCAGTAGCATTTAGTGTTTAGAGGCAAAGTCTCCAGGTTGCTGATCTGGCTCCAACACATTGTGGCTATGTGGCCTTTGGAAAATTTACTTATCCTCTGTGGGCCTCAGTTCTTTCAATCAATATAAGATTGAAAATTATGTAAATTGTATAGGTCTGTTGTGAGGAACAAATGAGGTTGTTTATGAAAATTGCTTAATATAGTGCCATGCACAAAGAAAGTGATTAACAAGGCTAGTTAGTAGTATACCAACCACTACAGTAAGAAAATGGAGAAGGTAGAGCCACAGACTCCAAGGGTTCCAGAAGTAAGGAAAATTAAGACGTGGTGAATTCTGTGACTGACACAAATCAACAAAGAGGATAAACCACATAATCTTGCAGCCCAACCAACTTATTGTCCCCATAGTCATGCTCTTTCATGGGGCCTAATTTCCCCTCTTAATGGCTGTACCAATTCTTAGTACCAATAGCTAAAATACCCAAGCAGACTCAAAGGAATTTCTCTCATTAATTTCGTTCTTCCCCTTACCTACTTTGGGTCTTCCAGCTGCCATCTTAATACAGATGAACTAAAAGATGTTGCTGAGGTAAGGGTAGTGCAAAACAGTCACTTCACATAAACTCATCAAAGCAAATCAAACTTCTGATTTCTCAAGAGCATAGGAGAAATGTTTCCAAACAAAACTTTAGAAACCAAGAAGAGCGAGAATATGATGTTGATCTCAATAATTAAAAGCCATTAGGTAAATAGTCACTGACTGGATATTTTCACTGCATCCACTTTAGAACTGATTTTTCATTTGATAACTTTAATCTCTGAGTCCATAAGAGTGTATCATCTTTAGTTTGGAAAACTGTTTTAAAATTTTTTCTGTTCTATTATAGAAAACTAAACTAATAGTAGACAAGGTTATCTCATACAACTATCAGCGTTTGGGAACAGTTGCTAAACAGATAGAAAGGCACGCTTTTGCAGAGAATGAGTTTTTAAACCACTACTGATCTCTGTGATGAAAGTAAAAGTGGAGAGTGAAAAAGTTGGCTTAAAGCTCAACATTCAGAAAATGAAGATCATGGCATCTAGTCCCATCACTTCATGGGAAATAGATGGGGAAACAGTGGAAACAGTGTCAGACTTTATTTTGGGGGACTCCAAAATCACTGCAGATGGTGACTGCAGCCATGAAATTAAAAGACGCTTACTCCTTGGAAGGAAAGTTATGACCAACCTAGATAGCATATTCAAAAGCAGAGACATTACTTTGCCAACAAAGGTCCATCTGGTCAAGGCTATGGTTTTTCCTGTGGTCATGTATGGATGTGAGAGTTGGACTGTGAAGAAAACTGAGCGCCGAAGAATTGATGCTTTTGAACTGTGGTGTTGGAGAAGACTCTTGAGAGTCCCTTGGACTGCAAGGAGATCCAACCAGTCCATTCTGAAGGAGATCAGCCCTAGGATTTCTTTGGAAGGAATGATGCTAAAGCTGAAACTCCAGTACTTTGGCCACCTCATGCGAAGAGTTGACTCATTGGAAAAGACTCTGATGCTGGGAGGGATTGGGGGCAGGAGGAGAAGGGGACAACAGAGGATGAGATGGCTGGATGGCATCACTGACTCGATGGACGTGAGTCTGAGTGAACTCCGGGAGTTGGTGATGGACAGGGAGGCCTGGCGTGCTGTGATTCATGGGGTCACAAAGAGTCGAACACGACTGAGTGACTGAACTGAACTGAACTGAATCTCTGTCTATTTTAATATTGCATTTTAAATTAGATCTCTTTTCAACCTAGCTAATTCTCTGTTCTGTGGGTGTAGACCCACATTGTCATAAATGCTAAGGAGAAATGGAAACATATTATTCCGTGTCTTCATCATATTCTTTGATATGATATTGATACTATTTTCTATTGACTGAATACCAAGAAGGCAGACCAAAGAACTAATAATCTCTGAAAATGTAGCAGAATGCCTTGTATTCTCCAGATGAAGTGTTATTGTTTATCCACACAGAATTCATCTGCAGGGTAAGCTAAAATTGAATTTTACATATCACCAAATACTCAGGTAATCATTGAATTGAAGATTTCAGAAGTCAACATTATTTGACTTATTTTAAAATCAAGTAGATATAAATGAATTTCATGGGAAAGAAAAAAGAATACCAGTCAGGAAGGGAATTTGATTGTGACGAGCCTATCAAGGGTGAGTAAGATGTCAACAGTCTCTTCAAAGCAGTTAAATTGCTTGGTTAATTGAAGTATTTTCCACATTGAAGGAAGTGTGCCATAGGTAGTCCATAAGCTCAGAGTTAAAATACATTGTCTCTGTTAAGAAGAAAATTATGCATTTTCAATTATTTTTTAATTCTTCTGATTATGTGTGTGAGATAGCCTCAGCTTGATGCTAAGTGCCTTGTCTTTCCAACATTTACAAATTTCCTTTCTTAACATATAAGGAGAAAGGCTTAAGTTTTTTCTTTCTGTAGGCAAGAACATCAATAACAATACAAAAATGATAGCAAATGATTTTTAGAGCTCTATGTACCAGGTAGGCTTCCTAGGTAGCTCAGTGATAAAACAATCCACCTGACAATGCAAGAGGCACAGGAGATGTAGGTTTTGATCCCTGGGTAGGGAGGGTCCCCTGGAGTAGAAAAAGGCAACCCACTCCAGTATTCTTGCCTGGAAAATTCCATGGAGAAGAGCTGGCAGGCTACAGTCCATGGGGCCGCAAAGAGTCAGACATATCTGAGCATGCATACACATGTACCAGGTAAACTTATAAGAACCTCACATATGTAAACTCACAGAGAAGTTCAGTTTATCTATACAGCAAAGTGTGTGAGTCATATACTCAGAGTAATGATTTTTTAAAAACTGAACTCATTTTTTTTAACTTGCACCCTAGTCAAGAAATAGAATATAGCAAGCACCCCTCTGTTGGAGACCTCTTCTATTCCTACCTCATGTTAGTGCTAAGTTGCTTCGGTTGTGTCCAACTCTTTGCAACCTTATAGACTGTAGCCCACCAGGCTCCTGTGCCCATGGGATTCTCCAGGCAAGAATACTGGAGTGGGTTGCCATGTCCTCCTTCAGGGGATCTTTCTGACCCAGGGATCAAACCCACATATTCTCTGGCTCCTGCACCACAGGCAGATTCTGTACTTCTGAGCCATCAGGGAAGCCCACTATTCCTACCTACCCGAGGGTAATTGTATCCTGACTTCTAACAACTTAGATTAATTTTGCCTCTTAACGTATTATATGGATAGATACACCTGTATATACTTCTTGTGCTCAACGTTTTGTTTGTGAGATTCATCCATAACATTATTTGAAATTATAAATTATTTATTTTCATTGCTGAATACTATTCCATTGTTTAAAGATATCACCATTCATTTATCCATTCCATTATTGTCCATTTGTACAGTTTCCAACTTGGGGCTGCAAAGAATGGTGCTGCTATGAATATTCTACTACATGTCTTTTGACAAATACATAAGTGTATTTCTATTGTGCATATGCTCTATGAGTAGAATTGTTGAATCATAGGTATGCCTTGAATCAACTTTAGCAGAAGAGTTTTCCAAAGTGATTATATCAATTTACATTTACACCTGTAGTTTGTGAGTATTCCAGTTACTCCATAATCCTCTCAATACTTGCTACTTTTTTTCATTTTAGCCATTCTAAAGGAGCCAAAGAAACATACCAGATATTCTAGACTAAGCTTCTAGGAATTTAGTCATCCTGAAGAATTGGATTGCCAGATGAGCTGTGCCTTTATCATGACCCATATCAACAACACAGATACCCTTTCTCTATTTCTCCTTTCTTTTTACAACATTTAAAAATTGTAAAATATAGCATAATATATATAGACAAGCTGTAAAGCTTAATAAATAACAGAGTGAACATTGTTCATCAGCATTCAGATTAAGAAAGAGAACACCATCTCCAAGCTCCCAGAAGACCCTGTCTGTTTCTTCTGACCTTAAATTCCTACCTCCAACAACCTGACTTTTGATGATAGTTCTGTAAAAATTTCCTAATGTTTCTTAATAGTTCTACCACATATATATAAACATGTTAGCTTACTTTTTTTTTGTTTTGAAGACAATCATGCTGAACTATTGTTGTATGTCCTGCTTCCGTGAGGTTCTTGCATGTTGCATGTATTGATAGCATAGTACATTTTCATTGCCTTATGGTGCCCCGTTGCATATACTAAAAATTATTTATTCATTCCACTGTTAAAAGACTTTTGGCTTATTGCCTGTTGTTGGCCATCCTGAACAATGCTGCTATGAGAATTCTTATGTGTTCTTTGTACATGTGGATAGGTTAATGGTATATACCTAACATCTTTTTCACTTTTAATAGATAATGCAGGAGATGTGGGTTTGATCCCTGGGTTGGGAAGATCCCCTGGAGAAGAAAATGGCAACCCACTCCAGTATTCTTGCCTGGGAAATTCTATAGACAGAGGAGCCTGTCAGGCCTCAGTCCACAGGGTCACAAAGAGTTGAACATGACTGAATGACTAAGCAACAACGACAGATATTTTCAGAAGTTGTTTCACTAATTTAAACTATTACTGGAAGTTTACAAGAATAGATTGTTCTAAATTCTTACCCACACTTGTTATCGGTAGCCTTTATGTGACCTGGCCATTATGTTGTAATATTTCACCGTGGTTTTTAATTTGTATTTCCCTGATGATGGAGGAAGTTTAACACCTTTGTGCACTTATTGGTTCTTTGGATTTCATCCTTTGTGAATGGCCTGTTCAAGTTTTTGCCCATTCTTCTACTGGGTAGTCTGTCCTATTGATTTCATTTTTGGAAATACCTTATATATTCTGGATACTAGTTTTGTGCCATACAATTATATTACAAATATATCGTCTTCCACTGTGGGTGCTTTAATTTTCATTACCTTTGTGGCTCATGAAGTTCAATATCTTTTTATGTTTATTAGGCATTAGACATTTTAGAAAAGGCAGAGGAACCAGAGATCAAATTGCCAACGTCTGCTGGATCATGGAAAAAGCAAGAGAGTTTCAGAAAAACATCTATTTCTGCCTTATTGACTATGCCAAAGCCTTTGACTGTGTGGATCACAATAAACTGTGGAAAATTCTGAAAGAGATGGGAATACCAGACCACCTGATCTGCCTCTTGAGAAATTTGTATGCAGGTCAGGAAGCAACAGTTAGAACTGGACATGGAACAACAGACTGGTTCCAAATAGGAAAAGGAGTACATCAAGGCTGTATGTTGTCACCCTGCTTACTTAACTTATATGCAGAGTACATCATGAGAAATGCTGGACTGGAAGAAACACAAGCTGGAATCAAGATTGCTGGGAAAAATATCAATAACCTCAGATATGCAGATGACACCACCCTTATGGCAGAAAGTGAAGAGGAACTCAAAAGCCTCTTGATGAAAGTGAAAGTGGAGAGTGAAAAAGTTGGCTTAAAGCTCAACATTCAGAAAACGAAGATCATGGCATCCGGTCCCATCACTTCATGGGAAATAGATGGGGAAACAGTGGAAACAGTGTCAGACTTTATTTTTCTGGGCTCCAAAATCACTGCAGATGGTGACTGCAGCTATGAAATTAAAAGACGCTTACTCCTTGGAAGGAAAGTTATGACCAACCTAGATAGCATATTCAAAAGTAGAGACATTACTTTGCCAACAAAGGTTCGTCTAGTCAAGGCTATGGTTTTTCCTGTGGTCATGTATGGATGTGAGAGTTGGACTGTGAAGAAGGCTGAGCACCAAAGAATTGGTGCTTTTGAACTGTGGTGTTAGAGAAGACTCTTGAGAGGCACTTGGACTGCAAGGAGATCCAACCAGTCCATTCTGAAGGAGATGAGCCCTGGGATTTCTTTGGAAGGAATGATGCTAAAGCTGAAACTCCAGTACTTTGGCCACCTCATGCGAAGAGTTGACTCATTGGAAAAGAGTCTGATGCTGGGAGGGATTGGGGGCAGGAGGAGAAGGGGACGACAGAGGATGAGATGGCTGGATGGCATCACCAACTCGATGGACGTGAGTCTGAGTGAACTCCGGGAGTTGGTGATGGACAGGGAGGCCTGGTATACTGCGATTCATGGGGTCGCAAAGAGTCGGACATGACTGAGTGGCTGAATTGAACTGAGACATTCTCTTTGGAGAAGAATTCAAACTTTTTTGTACAGATTTCTGTTTGGTTGTATAATTTGCAAGAGATTGTTGATTTGTAGGGTTTTCTTTAAAAAATATATCGTGGGTATAAGTTCTTTGTCAGATAAATATATTATAAATATATATTTTTTTGCCCATGGGTTGCTTTTAGAACTATTATCACTGTCTTGATATACATGAATTTGCAGTACAATTCCATTTTAATTTTTTAAAAGGTAATGGCTTGTGGGTTTTGTTTTCTGCCTAAGAAATCTTTCTTTTAAGCCTAACTCATGAAGATGGTCTTCTGTAAGCTTTGTTTTCTTTTTTTACATTCACATCTTCAATTCACTGGAATTGATTTTTTGGTATAGAATGAAATAGGGGTCGAGACACATATTTTTCCAATAGATGTCCAGTTGATGCAGCACTATTGAGTAAGAAGACTATCCCTTTTCCACTGGATTGTGTACTGCTATCTTAATTGTCTTTCAGGTGACAGAAATATGTAGCACTGAGTACATCCATTTCTGGCATTATATTTTGTCTCATTGATCAGTTTGTCTATCATTTCTCCAATGTACTGATATCTTGATTAATATAGCTTTCTAATAGTGAAATGCTTTCAAGTTTGCTCTGCTTTTTCAAATTGCCTTGGCTATTTTCCATATAAACTGCCTTGTATTTCATATAAAACTTAAAATCAAGTTGTAAATTTTTTTAAAACAACAACAACAACAAAAAAAACTGTAGAGAATTTGATTAGAAAAATATAACATCTTTAGATCAGTTCCAAGAGACTTGACACCTTTATTTCATTTAATTTTCACTACAGTTCTCTGCAATAAGAATTATTACTATCCACAATTTATCAGTGAGATAACTGATGCAAAGATCTCGAGAAATTTATCATCCAGATTGTTAGTACTTTATTTTGAATTCTTATCCAGATTTTCCAAAGAAGAATATAGGTAAAATTTAATACATGTTTCATTTATATAATATTTAACTTTATAATTACTTTATATTTATGACTTGTGATAAAAGTTTCCAAATAAATAGTAATGGGAAGTTTATATTTGAAATTAAAAATGAAGCTATTTAATGAAAATCTTAAACAAATAATTTAGGTTCCAGGCAGACAGTAAAAATTGAGAAATTTGTCCATGAAACATAAACTGTTCTTCAGGAAACTTTGACCAATTGACTTTCAGTTGCTTGTTTGGTGGTTACAAATGAATGCTGAGCTGGTCTGAAACAATAACTAGTCAAAGATGTCTAGCTCATGCCATTGACAGGGATGCAGGTAGTCTACTTGATTTCGCTTCTGCCAGCGAGATGACATGTGACTCTAAAACCATTAGGTACACCAAAATACTTAGGAAATGAGAAGGGAAACTAGCACACAGCCCCATTTTGAACTGTTTAGAATTGAAACAATTCAATTCTAAAAGTTTAATTCTCCTCCATCAAAAAGCTATGTAATAAACATTCCCATTCCAGTAATAATATTAATTTCTGAAAAGCAAGATTAACTTGAGCTTTACAATACAATTATTTTGCTTTAGGAACAGACATTCAGTTATGAGGGAATTGAGCTTATAATCTTCAAGTTAAATTCTATTATTCTGTGAAATCAAAGAACCGGAAAAGATTATTGAATACTGCAAAAAAAAAAAAAATTATCCTATACTATTTCCTTGGTGAAAATGAAACAGAGTTCATTCCATGGTAGCTATGACTTCAGCATGAACAATTAACAAATGCTTACTAAGCTATGGGCACAGTTGTAGGTATTGTACATACGTGTGTGTTAGTCGCTAAGTCATGTCTGACTCTTTGCGAACCCATGGACTATAGCCCTCCAGGCTTCTCTGTCCATGAAATGTTTCAGGCAAGAATACTGGAGAGGTTAACCCCTTCCTTCTCCAGGGGTCTTCCTGACTCAGGGATCAAAATTGGGTTTCCTGTATTGTAGGCAGATTCTTTACCATCTGAGCCACCATACCACTAAACCAAATATACTTCTGTTTGTATGAAGCTTATAGTCTAATAAATTAGTCTCCATGGAATATGTGTGTGTGTGAGGTGGCAAGAATACACAGAACTATACAAAAAAGATCTTCATGATCCAGATAATCACAATGGCGTGATCACTCACCTAGAGCCAGACATCCTGAAATGCGAAGTCAAGTGAGCCTAAGGAAGAACCATCACTAGAAACAAAGCTAGTGGAGGTGATGGAATTCCAGTGGAGCTATTTCAAATCCTAGAAGATGACGCTGAGAAAGTGCTGCACTCAATATGCCACCAAATCTGGAAAACTCAGCAGAGGCCACAAGACTGGAAAAAGTCAGTTTTCATTCCAATCCCAAAGAAAGGCAATGCCAAAGAATGCTCAAACTACCACACAGTTGCACTCATCTTACATGCCAGCAAAGTAATGCTCAAAATTCTCCAAGCCAGGCTTCAACAGTACATGAACCATGAACTTCCAGATGTTCAAACTGGATTTAGAAAAGGCAGGGGAACCAGAGATCAAATTAACAACATCCATTGGATCATCGAAAAAGTTAGAGTTCCAGAAAAACATCTACTTTTGCTTTATTGACTATGCCAAAGCCTTTGACTGTGTGGATCCCAACAAACTGTGGAAAATTCTTAAAGAAATGGGAATACTAGACCACCTGACCTGCCTCCTGAGAAATCTGTATGCAGGTCAAGAAGCAACAATTAGAACTGGACATGGAACAACAGACTGGTTCCAAATAGGAAAAGGAGTACGTCAAGGCTGTATATTGTCACCCTGCTTATTTAACTTATATGCAGAATACATCATGAGAAATCCAGGACTTGGTGAAGCACAAGCTGGAATCAAGATTTCTGGGAGAAATATCAATAACTTCAGATATGCAGATGACACCACCCTTATGGCAGAAAGCGAAGAACTAAAGAGCCTCTTGATGAAAGTGAAAGAGGAGAGTGAAAGTTGAGTTAAAACTCAACATTCAGAAAACCAAGATCATGGGATCTGGTCCAATCACTTCATGGCAAACAGATGGGGAAACAGTGGAAACAGTGACAGACTTTATTTTTTTAGGCTCCAAAACCAAGGCAGATGGCGACTGCAGCCATGAAATTAAAAGACACTTTCTCCTTGGAAGAAAAGTTATGACCAACCTAGACAGCATATTAAAAAGCAGAGACATTACTTTGCCAACAAAGATCCATCTAGTCAAAGCTCTGTTTTTTCCAGTGGTCATGTATGGATGTGAGAGTTGGACTATAAAGAAAGCTGAGCGCCAAAGAATTGATGCTTTTGAACTGTGGTATTTGAGAAGACTCTTGAGAGTCCCTTGGACTGCAAGAAGATCCAACCAGTCCATCCTAAAGGAAATCAGTCCTGAATATTCATTGGAAGGACTGATGCTGAAGCTGAAACTCCAATTCTCTGGCCACCTGAGGTGAAGAACTGACTCATTTAAAAAGACCCTGATGCTGGGGAAGATTGAGGGAAGGAGGAGAAGGGCACGACAGAGGATGATATGGTTGGATGGCATCACTGATGCAACGGGCATGAGTTTGAGTAAGCTCCGGGAGTTGGTGATGGACAGGGAGGCCTGGTGTGCTGCAGTCCATGGGGTCACAAAGAGTCAGACATGTCTGAGCAACTGAACTGTGTGTGTGTCTGTGTGTGTGTGTGTGTATTAAATGTCTCTTAGTCATGTCCAACTTTTTGTGACCCCATGGACTGTAGCTTGCCAGGCTTCTCTGTCCAAGGAATTATCCAAGTAAGAATACTAGGTGGTTTTCATTTTCTTCTCTATTCCATGGAGTATCACAATGAAAATTAAGTCTTAAAATTTGGTAAGACACTGAGAAAATTTCTGTTACTTCTTTGAGTCCTTGGTTGCCTATAGGGTGCTATTTTATAGGTTGTATGTGTTGATATGCATTTAGAGAGGAAAACCTCTCTTAGAAAAATCATGAGCAGAATACTGAGTATTTTTTTTAACTTCCAAGTTCACTCATGAAATTCTAAAGAGCCTCAATTTGTTTTTTACTGTTCTAGTTTATATGCTCTATCAGATCAGGTGTAATTTTGAAGGTCAGAGTAAAGTTAAGGGAGAAATGATTCTCACCTGAATCCAAAATATCTTCCTTAAGGAAGGAGGGAAAAGAGTGTTGACCATTAAATAATGAAATATATTTCTCCCTTAATCAGAAAGGTAAGTAAAATTTCCCTTTGGGCTTAATCAGAAGCCTAGCACTTGCAATATATAATCATACAAAATGTAAGCAAGAATTTCCATATTTTATTAATGTAGTAAATTCTGTTATAAGAGCTAAAATAGCTTTTCCAAATGAGATTTTTCAATATAAGAATCCTTTTCAGAATTACTACCAGTTCTGTCAGGCTGATAACCCAATACTGTGATGTCACCAAACAGACTATATTTGGTTAGAAAAACTGTGTACACATTAGCATTTGGGGTCATATATGTTATAATATACCAGGCCAAAGATGCTCAACATTGCTCATTATTAGAGAAATGCAAATCAAAACTACAGTGAGATATCACCTCACACCAATCGGAATGGCCATCATAAAAAGTCCACAAACAATAAATGCTGGAGAGGGGAACGGAGAGAAGGGAATGCTCTTGCACTGTTGGTGGGAATGTAAATTGATAGAGCCACTATAGAAGATGGTATGGAGATTCCTTAAAAAACTAGGAACAAAACCACCATATGACCCAGCAATCCCACTACTAGGCATACACCCTGAGAAAACCAAAACTGAAAAAGACACATGTACCCCAAAGCTCACTGAAGCACTATTTACAATAGCTAGGACATGGAAGCAACCTGGATGGCCATAGATGGATGAATAGATAAAGAAATTGTGGTACATATGTACAATGGAATGTGTTTGAGTCAGTTCTAATGACCTGGATGAACCTAGAGTCTATTACACAGAATGAAGTAAGTCAGAAAGAGAAAGACAAATATCATATAGCCTCTTGAGAAACCTGTATGCAGGTTAGCAAGCAACAATTAGAACATGGAACAACAGACTGGTTCCAAATAGGAAAAGGAGTACATCAAGGCTGTATATTGTCACCCTGCTTATTTAACTTATATGCAGAGTACATCATGAGAAATGCTGGACTGGAAGAAACACAAGCTGGAATCAAGATTGCTGGGAGAAATATCAATAACCTCAGATATGCAGATGACACCAGCCTTATGGCAGAAAGTGAAGAGGAACTAAAAAGCCTCTTGATGAGAGTGAAAGAGGAGAGTAAAAAAGTTGGCTTAAAGCTCAACATTCAGAAAACAAAGATCATGGCATCTGGTCCCATCACTTCATGGGAAATAGATGGGGAAACAGTGTCAGACTTTATTTTTCTGGGCTCCAAAATCACTGCAGATGGTGACTGCAGCCATGAAATTAAAAGACGCTTACTCCTTGGAAGGAAAGTTATGACCAACCTAGATAGCATATTCAAAAGCAGAGACATTACTTTGCCAACAAAGGTCCATCTAGTCAAGGCTATGGTTTTTCCTGTGGTCATGTATGGATGTGAGAGTTGGACTGTGAAGAAAGCTGAGCACCAAAGAATTGATGCTTTTGAACTGTGGTGTTGGAGAAGACTCTTGAGAGTCCCTTGGACTGCAAGGAGATCCAACCAGTCCATCCTAAAGGAGATCAGTCCTGGCTGTTCTTTGGAAGGACTGATGTTAAAGCTGAAACTCCAATACTTTGGCTGCCTCATGCGAAGTGTTGACTCATTGGAAAAGACTCTGATGCTGGGAGGGATTGGGCGCAGAAGGAGAAGGGCACGACAGAGGATGAGATGGTTGGATGGCATCACCAACTCGATGGACATGAGTTTGGGTAAACTCCGGGAGTTGGTGATGGGCAGTGAGGTCTGGCGTGCTGTGATTCATGGGGTCGCAAAGAGTCGGACACGACTGAGTGACTGAACTGAACTGAACTGAACTGAATGCATATACATGGAATCTAGAAAGATGGTACTGATGAACCTATTTGCAGGGCAGCAGTGGAGATACAAACATAGAGAACAGACTTGTGCCCACGGGTGGCAGTGGAAAGGAGAGGGTGGGATGAATGGAGAGAGTATCATGAAAACATATACACTACCATATGTAAAATAGATAGCCAATAGGAACTTGCTGTATGACTCAGGGAGCTTAAACCGGGCTCTGTAACAACCTAAAGAGGTGGGATGGGGTAGGAGGTGGAAGGGAGGTTTAAAAGGGAGGGGACATATGTATACCTATGGCTGATTCATGTTGATATATGACAGAAATCTACCTAACATTATAAAGCAATTATCCTTCAATTAAAAAAACCAAAACAAAAAAACAGGCCAGCCTCATCAGGAAGCATCGCATCAGGTAGAATGCATTTTTGTTATAAGAATAAGGCTATCTCAAAAGCTGATATTCAGGAATTACCAGCATAAACATGGTTGACCCAGTCTTGTCTCTATCAAAATTACTTTGAGGGCAGAACAAGAAAAGAGGCTGAAATCTCATTTTCGAAAAGTCAGGTCTCTTGTATTCATGAGTTAATTGAAGCCCAAGGCAGACAGTTGGGGGCGGAGTTGTGGGGGGGATAAAAAATCACCAGTATAGAGAGAATGTTCAATTATTCAACTCTTATTTTATTTTTGTTTTTCTTTGTCTTGTGTTTTCAAAGCCCTGTAAGAAAGAAACTCAGACCACAAAAAGGATGAATCTAATACTGGTGCAAAAAGCACTGAAACCCAAGGTAAGTGAGCTGTTTGTGATAGTACATGATCTCAAAATGAATTTGTTTCCTGACATATTCAACTATAACCTAGAGTACAAAGAAAAACTGCACATTTGATTATTTATCCTCTGTTGGTAGTCTTTGAGTAACAAGAAATGAAAATTAAATGTGGAGAATGGAGGTAATGTGAATGTTTTAGAAGAAAATTCTGGGAACGAAATGTAAGATTTACTTATTTCAGAGAAGGAATGGGCCACAAATTATTAGATTAGTAAATAATGATCCTAATAGCAAACAATTGCTTTTCAGAGGTGTTTACTAATCTGGAAGAGAGGAAATAAGTATTCAAAATATTTCAATAAATGTTCTATAGATACTCTTCATCTGATTTTCAACATAGCCATTTGACACAGCAGAATAAGCCCGCACACTGTTCTGTTCCTAGCCACATGTTTGTACAGTGAGCTTTATACTGTTTCCAATAAATATTTTACTGAAACCTAATTCTAATAAATACTTCAATAACCTGCTTTTATGAATGTAACTAAATTAATCAGAACAATATTTTTACCTTGGTTTTCAGAGTAAAACACGTATAAATAATCAAAATTCTTTAATTGTCAACTAGAATCTTTTTTTAGTATTTTCACTAAATTACTGATGTTTCCTCTGAAACATATAAGGTTTTTAATGACCAGACTTTACAGGTGAGACATTTTGAGTTTCTCTCGGTTTCTACCTTTCATAGATTGGTAAAGCATCACAATTGTCCTATAATTAAACTCTTCAACAATCACAGTTTGAGCTTTTCATTTAGCTATTTAGTACTTATCCTTCCAGGGCACTGTTGTTACCCATATGGGAGAGGAGCAGCAGATTGCCTATCTGTCCCTTTTGAATTTCCTGCTAAACCATAAAATATGGTGTTTTCTTTCTGGTTTGTTGTCACTATTCTCTACAATCAAGAAAAGTAGTGAAGCAGAGTAGGAATATCTCAGTCTCTTATGGAAAAGTCTTGATGCACCTGTCCAGACTCATTTGGGAACATAGGGCTTACCTACATAAAACAATGTGTGTGTTAATTAAAAAAACTCAGGACTATAAAAGCTAGGAGGCAAATTGCTGTCTGGAAGTCACTCATGGTCGGTAACCTCTATATACATCCCTAGATATGTGTACAGAAACTTGAATTGCATCTATGGTGAAGTAGTTTCACTTCATGATGCTCAGAGGTAAAGGTATTTATTTGGAAATAATAAATCTATTTTTATTGTTGCCAACAAAGGTCCATATAGTCAAAGCTATGTTTTTTCCAGTAATCATGTATGGATGTGAGGGGTGGACCATAAAGAAGGCTGAGTGTGTTGCAGTCCATGGGGTCACAAAGAATCAGACACAACTGAGCAACTGAACTACAACTACAAAACTATTTTAGGTAATCTTTTGCTTATTATTGATAACAAGTTCTTTTCTTAGCCATACAGATACAGTTATGTATCAGTCAAAGTCTAGGCATGAAAGAGAAGGCTCACACAGATGGGATTTTAAAGAACATGTAATAAAAGAGCTGTCTACAAAGGAGTGGATAGAGATAAAGGAACCATCAAAGGGTGCAGAAGCATTCACACACTATCAATACCCAAAAGTGAAAGGCATTGCCAGTTCTCATCTAGAAGAAGCAAGGAGAAGGAATAGTGCTACTGGAACTAAATGAGAGAAGGAAGGGTCACGAAGAAGGCAAGCAAGATGGGAATGCATATTCTCTGCCCTCTCTACTCCTGCCCTCCAATCTCTCGCCACCATCTTGGGCTGAGGTTGGATGCGGCAAGTAGATGGGGATTGGGTGCAAAGTGAAAAGAAGTAAACTTGCGAAATTAAAAAATAAAATCACTGAAGGAGTATAACCCAAGATTATTGTAAGGTTCTACTTTGCCATTAGCTTTTTATTTTTATTGGTATTGTTTTATGTTATGAGTCAGGCTAATTCCATGACCCATTGTTGGAGGTAGTATAAATTTCAAGCATCCATGACATAATGAGCACTGAATAAATCTCTGTTGAATGAAAATATGAATGAGTAAACGGGAAATTTGGCTGAATCTTCTATGTGGAATTTTTCAAACTTACATTAATAAATGCCATGGTATTATTTTTATAATAATTTTAGGATTTAAGTATTCTTTATAAATTTATTCTTCTTTTTATTCCTGTTGCTCCACTCTAACCTTGAAGCTTATCAGTTCATTTCTGTAAGCGCCTTGAGATGGATGGGCCCTATGTTTTCCATTGTCAAGCCAGAATGCTTATTTCAAATCAACCAGGTGTTCCTTAATAGAGGCTGGAGGAATCCAGTCCCCAGGCCTTGCATTCCAAAGAAAGAGGATGAAATGTTATTAACCTAAATTAAACATTTCACTATGTTTTTTCCTCTTTTTTATTCCAGTAAGTCATCAAATACTTTAAATTAGAAAATGGCCCTTGTCAAGATGAGATAGTCATTTTCTATGCTTGAAATATAGCTTGCTGTGTGCCAGAAGGGACCGACAATGCTTTAAATAAGCTCTTTCTCCTCCCACCATGTAAACCCTAAAATGGTTGACCATTTTCAATGATAACAGTAATATCAATAAATTAATAGCAAGCATCTATTAGGTACCTACTATGCTTAAACCGTGAACTTCCTGATGTTCAAGCTGGTTTTAGAAAAGGCAAAGGAACCAGAGATCAAATTGCCAACATCCGCTGGATCATGCAAAAAGCAAGAGAGTTCCAGAAAAACATCTATTTTTGCTTTATTGACTATGCCAAAGCCTTTGACTGTGTGGATCACAATAAACTGTGGAAAATTCTGAAAGAGATGGGAATACCAGACCACCTGATCTGCCTCTTGAGAAATTTGTATGCAGGTCAGGAAGCAATAGTTAGAACTGGACATGGAACAACAGACTGGTTCCAAATAGGAAAAGGAGTACATTAAGGCTGTATATTGTTTATTTAACTTCTATGCAGAGTACCTCATGAGGAATGCTGGACTGGAAGAAACACAAGCTGGAATCAAGATTGCCGGGAGAAATATCAATAACCCCAGATATGCAGATGACACCACCCTTATGGCAGAAAGTAAAGAGGAACTTAAAAGCCTCTTGATGAAGGTGAAAGAGGAGAGTAAAAAAGTTGGCTTAAAGCTCAACATTCAGAAAACAAAGATCATGGCATCCGGTCCCATCACTTCATGGGAAATAGATGGGGAAACAGTGGAAACAGTGTCAGACTTTATTTTTCTGGGCTCCAAAATCACTGCAGATGGTGACTGCAGCTATGAAATTAAAAGACGCTTACTCCTTGGAAGGAAAGTTATGACCAACCTAGATAGCATATTCAAAAGTAGAGACATTACTTTGCCAACAAAGGTCCGTCTAGTCAAGGCTATGGTTTTTCCTGTGGTCATGTATGGATGTGAGAGTTGGACTGTGAAGAAGGCTGAGCACCGAAGAATTGGTGCTTTTGAACTGTGGTGTTGGAGAAGACTCTTGAGAGTCCCTTGGACTGCAAGGAGATCCAACCAGTCCATTCTAAAGGAGATCAGCCCTAGGATTTCTTTGGAAGGAATGATGCTAAAGCTGAAACTCCAGTACTTTGGCCACCTCATGCGAAGAGTTGACTCATTGGAAAAGAGTCTGATGCTGGGAGGGATTGGGGGCAAGAGGAGAAGGGGACGACAGTAGATGAGATGGCTGGATGGCATCACTGACTCGATGGACATGAGTCTGAGTGAACTCCGGGAGTTGGTGATGGACAGGGAGGCCTGGTGTGCTGTGATTCATGGGATCGCAAAGAGTCGGACACAACTGAGCGACTGATCTGATCTGATCTGATGCTTAAACCTCATTTGCATCCTCTAATTCAACTATCCAGTTTTATGAAGTTGGAATGGTTGTAAAATTTTACAGAGCAGATAACCTTTCCCAGGACTGTGCAGTCAGAGTAGGAGAGAACATATATTTGGAGCCCAGACTGTGTGATACCAAAACTTTTGCTCTTAACCCTCTTTTGACTCCCACTGGATTGAATGTAGTTCAGGCTGAAATTAGAAAAGCTCATGTCTCCTAGGATTCTGTAGAGATGTCATTGAGAGCAGAAAACTAAAAATTTCATTTCTGCCTTTTGTGGTATAGGGGAAGAAAACTCAGACAACACTATGGAGAGTGGCTGTAATGAGAGAAGTCAAGAACATGTACAATGATAAAAGTGACGTTTTGAAGGAAAAACTATCACAGTTTACTAAAGGAGAATGTTGTCATCCTGCTCTGTACTCTCCTTCCATTGGTACACGTTTTCAAAATGGAGTCTGAGACAGTCAACTTGACCCATCGCTGCCCTTCTGTGGAGTTAGCTCTCCCAAGCAACTCTAAGCAACAGATGCTACGTAAAAGCATTGGTGACAGCACTGACTAGTCCAGGTAATCTCTGCTCACTTTGACTGCCGTTTCTTGATAATCATGATGACACGGGACTCTAGATTTCCATATTAGTTTTGGTCTCTAGGCTGGTGGCCCATTTGGCTTCCCTTCCCTGGTTTTGGGGAATGAATCTTGCTCTTAACTTTTGGCTCTTATGGAGAAGGCAATGGCACCCCACTCTAGTACTTTTGCCTAGAAAATCCCATGGACAGAGGAGCCTGGTAGGCTGCAGTCCATGGGGTCACTAAGAGTCGGACACGACTGAGCGGCTTCACTTTCACTTTTCACTTTCATGCATTGGAGAAGGAAATGGCAACCCACTCCAGTGTTCTTGCCTGGAGAATCCCAGGGACGGGGGAGCCTGGTGGGCTGCCGTCTATGGGGTCGCACAGAGTCGGACACGACTAAAGTGATGCAGCAGCACCTTCTTACGTCATCATTTGCAATAGCTTTAAGGGAAACACTCTCTTTTAAGTCTTGATCCACTAAGCCACTTCCAACCGAGCCAATCCCCAACATACCTACTCAGAGAGGGAGAGTTGTCTACCTTTTTTTAAAGGAAAAGTAAAAAAACCTTTATGCACGCATGTTCAGTCACTCAGTCATGTCTGACTCTGTGAAACTCCATGGACTGTAGCCCACCAGGTCTTCTGTCCATGGAATTTTCCAGGCAAGAATACTGGAGTGGGTTGCCATATCCTACTACAGGGGATCTACTGGACCCAAGGATGGAAACCAGTCTCCTGTGTCTCCTGCATTGGCACGCAGATAATTTACCACTACCACCACCTGGGAAGCCCTAAAAACCTTTATAAATTTAGACATATTTAAGTATGGCAGTTCTCATGTATTCTCTTCAAACAACATTGAATATGTGTTTTTGTGTGTTAAACTATGCAATAAACTCTTCAATCCCTAGGGTTCCATCTTTACATATAAAAAAGAAGACTTATTATAGAGTGCTTCATAGTAAAGAAGTTTGTTGCAGTCAGTTAATTTTCAATGCTTCTTAAAAATGACTTTTAAAATTTTAATTATTTTATTTTACTATTTTTTTAAACTTTTATATTGGGGTATAGCTGATTAACAGTGTTCTGATAGACATGTATATGTATGGCTGAGTCCCTTCACTGTTCACTGGAAAAATGACTTTTTATCATTTTTAATATAAGCAAAGTGAGGAGGGGCTCAAAAAAGATCTAATCTGAATTACTGACTTTAGGAGTGCTAGAATGTTAAACCAAGTGAGATGTATATACCCCAAATCCAAATGCCACTCAGAAAACAGAAAAGCAGACGTAGGATTTACAGTAAAGAGAGCGTGGTACAGACCACAGAGTTATATCTCCTAGACTCAGTACCTACTAGCAGTACAACTCTAGACACATTTCTTAAATTTTTTTTTCTCTGCTTCTGTTTTATCTATAAAATGTGAATTTTTATAATTATAGCACCTTGTATTGTATGCAGTTGTATGAGAATTGAATGTGTGCTGTGCTTAGTTGCTCAGTCATATCCGAATCTTTGTGACCCCATGGACAGAGCAGCCTGGCAGGCTACAGTCCATGGGGATTCTCCAGATAAGAATACTGGAGTGGGTTGCCATGTCCTCCTCCAGGGGATCTTCCCAACCCAGGGATCGAACCCAGGTCTCCCTCATTCAGGCGAATTCTTTACCGTCTGAGCCACCAGAGAAGCCCTGAGAATTGAACGGTACTATGGTAAAAGCATAGGGAGCTCTAAGAGCGGTGCCTAGATTGGGAAGTGCTTGATGAAAGCAGTTGTCATTATAATCAACAACTAGCCATGTGACTACTGCAAGTCACAGACCTTAGGAGCTCACTGTCTTCCTCTTCAACAGCACTGGCCTTTGATCTAGAAGTTTCTTATCTCTCTGATAAAGTATTCTTTCACTAGAAATAGGCTTCTTTGACCAAATGGCAACCAGTTAAATTCTGACTGGTAGCATCTCACACACTTTAATATTTGTAAGCTCTAATGTAAATCCCCTCCCACCCTCATACAATATGCCTAACTAAAGAAGGAGACAGCAAGAACAGAAATCTCATCCCTCCTATTATTCCCAATGCATGGTTCCAATGCACTACTGTTTGTCTGGGATCTGCAGTAACTCCCAAGAAACCTCATTCTGTCACTAGAGATACAGCCTTTTAGGATTTGCCTGTATTGTTTGTCAAGCTTTGCAGCCTTCACTTTAATCTCTCAGCCAGACTGGTTGTCTTCTAAAGAGAGGTCATTCTAAACCCTATTCAGGTGATGTATTTTCCTTTGCTCTTTTGTTTTCTCCTTTTTGAGCTCCCTGCCCCTTTAGGATTAGAGACAAGAATCACAGACAGAATTCATTCAAAATCCATGCCTCTCTCCTCCTCTTTTGTGTTAGGAGAATGTAGTATTTGAGTTCAACACTGAGGACAAGCAGACATCATTCCTGACTCCCCAGCTTATTAGCTGCTTCACACAAGGCAATTTTATTGATATCTTTGAGCCTCAGTAAATAATGTTATTCTGAGAGTAAATTAAATGAGATGGCACAATTAATTGCATACAGCATACAGTAACCTTTCAATAGTGGTATCAATTATTGTTGTACTTTCCGCTGTCTAATATCTGACATACTTTTCCATGTTTCTTCTCTGCAGTAATGTCAAGATCTTTATACTTTATTCATCAGTCTGTTCTCTCCCTCCCACCCGCCCCCCAGAAAAGTACATCCTCTCAGTTATCTATTCACTTGATGTCACTCAAATTTTGGATCCTGTTACCCTCATTAAAACACTTCTGGTTTGGTGATTTCCCACATTCCTTTCAAAACACTTATTCTAACCCCTCTGTTTGATTATCTGATGCTATGCTAAGTCACTTCAGTCGTGTCCAACTCTGTGTGACCCCATAGACGGCAGCCCACCAGGCTTCCCCGTCCCTGGGATTCTCCAGGCAAGAACACTGGAGTGGGTTGCCATTTCCTTCTCCAATGCATGAAAGTGAAAAGAGAAAGTGAAATCGCTCAGTTGTGTCCGACTCTTAGCGATCCCAGGGACTGCAGCCTACCAGGCTCCTCCGTCCATGGGATTTTCCAGGCAAGAGTACTGGAGTGGGGTGCCATTGCCTTCTCCGTATCTGAAGAACCATACAATAAAAGCAACTACCACTCCACTTTTCCTAATGCACAAGGGTAAAGCTTCAATAATCCTCTCACCACGTTTTCTAAAGTCCCCTTTTCTGAAGCACCAGAGCACTCTGGGGGAGAGCTCCTAGAGCTGCTGGTGACACAGGTGTTCGGGCAGATTTGAAGTTGACTGCAGCTGCCTCATACAGATGCTCCCAGCACAGCTCTGTCCCCGCAGTCACCCCAAAGCCTGAGAGTTTTGAAGTTGAAAGCAATCCCTGGTACCTGTACATCTAGATCAGATGGTAAGCACAGAATAAAGCTTAAGGATATGGGTTTTAGACTCAAGACAGAAATAAAGTCAGTTCCCAGCAGTGTTGCTTTATATCTGTTTGGGCTTGATCAAGTTATTTTAACTTTTCTGACTTTTAGTTTAACAAAGAATTAAGAAAGCAGTATCTGCCTTTTAAAGAGGTTCTAAGGATTAAATGGTATAATGCATTTGTAAGGGCTTAATAAATTGCTTGGCAAATATACTCTTATTATCATCAATAGTTACTGTAAATATGAAGCACAGCTGAAAATGTATATACACACATATATGAAAATGTGCACATACATCTTCAGCTGCATTTAAAATTTATAATAATTACCATTGTAATAATATGAAATGCCAGGCAATTTATATATAAAATATTCATTCATCTCTTTCTTCTCTGCTATGATGCTTCCTTCAGCTGTTATATTCTCCTTGGAATAGTACAACGGCTTTTAACTGGTCATCATTCTGTTCTGCTCCTGTATCGTTCATCTCCATTATTCACAAAGCTATCCAAGTGCTTTTTTTCACTACTTTCTTCATTTCTTTCTTTTTTTAATTTCTTTTATTTAATTGAAGGATAATTGCGTAACAGAATTTTGTTGTTTTCTGTCAAACCTCAACATGAATGTAAACTAGATCATGCCAGTCTTCTACTCAGAATGATTTTCATCACATTTAGGAAAAAAAAACCCAGGCTTTCATAAGCCCAGTCTAGATCCTGTCTACTTCTCTTTCTTCATGTGGTACCAGGTCTCCCCACCCCACAGCTGAATTTCAGCCCAGCAGTCCTCCTGCAGTTCTTCAGGAGCGTGTGTTTCTTCCCTCTGCCTGGAGTTCACCTCGCCAATCTATTTGCCTGTTATCACATTCTGTTTCTTAAGGTCTCAGCAATGTTTCCTCAAAGAGGCCTTTCTTCACACCCATCTGTGTGTATGCCCCTTTTATATTTTCACATATTACTGTGAATTTTTCTTTATAAAACTTATACTTATCTGCATTTCTATATTTATGTGTATGACTCTCGATTTATCATCTGCCTCATGACTTGTCCATAAGCTCAATGAACACAGTAGTCATACCTATTTTGTGTGTATCTTTATACCAGGTGTCTAACCCAGGGTCAGGCCCATGGCTTCATGAATATTTGAAGAAACAATGTTGAGTGAATATGACAAATAGAGGATGAACATTCTTACTACTCTTGTCTTAGCATACTTGTGACCATCAGCAGCATCAGCAGGCTCTTTACAACAGTAGCTATGATTTACTGAAAGGCTGTCATGGGCTAGGTCCTGTGTTATACTCTTCCTGTGTATATGGCCATTTCATCTTCACTACCATCCTACCATACTTTGCAGATGAGAAAAAAATGAATGTTCTAGGATATATAGCTATGGTGGGGCCCAGAATCAAATCCATACCTAGCTGACTTAAGACATTGACCTTGACACAGAAGAGAAAACTGAGTAGGTTATCACCTATCCAGAGGAATCAATTAGTGTTTTCTTTTTCTTTAAAAATCCTAATTTTTAAAATTTCCCTCAAAAGGTACATTACGGTTCTTAACATCTCCAAATGACCAAGAAATCAACCATGAATCAAAATTATTTTCTTTCAATGTTAACTGAAAATTAATAAAAAATTGTGTCCTAAGCTATGACAAACCTAGACAAACAACAGCAACAAACTCAGTAAATTGTTTCATGATGTTTCTATTCTTTCAGGCTGTCATACATGAATATTGGTCAGACATCAGTGAACCACTGCACTGATCCCAGAAGGGTCATTTGCCCCATCACTCTATATAGCTACCTCATCACTGACAGTGTTTTTTTAAAATAGCAAATAAAACAGAGCCCATCTTAGTTTATAAAGAAAAAAAGAAGCATTGTCGTGTAATGGGATTTTATCTGTGACTTCCCACAGCAGAAGTATTGTATCATCTTAAATGCTCATGTGTACTCAGTTGCTCAGTTGTGGCCAACTCTTTTCGACCCCAGGAACTGCAGTCCGCCAGGGTCCATAGGGATTCTCCAGGCAAGAATACTGGAGTGGGTTGCCATGCCCTCCTCCAGGGGATCTTCCCAACCCAGGGATTGAACCCAGGGCTCCTGCATTGCAGGTGGATTCTTTACCAGCTGAGCTACCAGGGAAGCCCTAGGCAATGTGTTTTAATTATTTAATCATTCCAGAATTTAGTTACAAACCATTGATCTCAATAAATTTTCATTCCACTTTCTTTTCCTTTAAGAATAAGGAAAAAGAAGACATTTACACAAATTGCCTTGCATAAGTATATCTCAGAGATATGGAGATTCTTAAAAAAACACTCCAGGACTTTGTATGGGCAATATTCAGACCACAAGGAAAATGTGCCTTTTTCTGGCTGGCCTTTTAAAATGTCATATTAGTTAGCTTCGGGTAAGAGATGTCCAACTGCATACAATCTTAAGCTGATCTTGAGTAACAGGGTCACCAGTACTCAGATTTCTCCTTTAAATTTATCTGTTCGGCATCCATGTGAGTGTCTAGAAGCATTAGAAATACTTCTTGGTCTTATGCTTGTGGTATTACATACATCACTCCCACTAAACTTGACCCTATACCTCTTACCAAGGAAAAACAAGTGCTTCATTATTTTAATGTGACTGTTATAGCCCATTTCATTAGCTCAGAGTACAAAGGTGGTGACATTACTAGTCAGCCCGGGCTGCCATAACAAAATACCATCGACCAAGTGGCTTAAATAACAGAATTTAATTTTCTCACAATTCTGAAGACTGGAAGGCCAAGATCAAGATTCTGGTTAACTTGCCTTTTGGTGAGAGCTCCTTTCTGACTTGCAGATGGCCACTTTTTCCCTGTGATCTCACACAGTGGACACAGATGTGACCTTGGTGTCTCAAAAGGACATTAATCCTATCAGAACTGGGCCTAATCCTTATGACTTCCCATTTAACTTTAATTACCTCCAAAAAACTCCATCTCCAAGTATTGTCACACTGGGAATAAGGGCTACAACATATGAATGTTGGGGGCACAAAAACATTCAGTCCATAATAGTCACCTTTATTTTATTTTTAAATTAAGTAATCCAGTCTCCACACAGCCAAATGAGCAGATAACTAATAATCCCCTTCTTGAGGTCACATTCTACCCCTAAATTATTTAAGAACACTTTTGCTTTAATCTTTGCAAAAAGTCCATTCTGCTTTTAAACACTAAGCACAGAAAATGTAAATGTCAGATTGATTTGCCAGTGGAGCCCAGCTTTCTGCCTATGTTGCTCTGTTGCTACAACAAGAAATTAACACTGGGCCTACAGAATCCTATGCTTCAGTGAGTCCCTAATTGGCCCCAGATCTGAACAGGTCATGCTGCTGCTAAGTCATTTTAGTTGTGTCCGACGCTACGTGATCCTGTGGACTGTAGGCCGCCAGGCTCCTCTGTCCATGGCATTCTCCAGGCAAGAATACTGAAGTGGGTTTCCATGCCCTCTTCCAGGGCATCTTCCTGACCCAGGGATAGAACCCACATCTCTTGTGTCTCCTGCATGGCAGGCGGGTTCTTTACCACCAGTGCCACATGGGAAGCCCAGAACAGGTCACAGTAGTGCCCATGATTGGGGTTCCATAATGACAATTCAACCGCTGAAACACTGAACTAAACACAGCCCTTGCCTCCATCACTTGAGTCTAGGTACTGAACCAGAGTCACCAGTCTAGACTTCTCCATTCCTGAGATTTTTTTCAGGGTCTTGATTTCCTTTCCATCCATAAAACATTGGTAAGACCATCTCCATCCGTCATAACAGTCCTTGAATTTTGAAAGAAGGGGTCCTTGGTCCTTATGCAGCCTGTTTACCTTTTTCCCAGCAACCAGAACCACAGAGCGAGGGCTAGTATTCAGAGGAACATCCTTTCTCAAGTCTGCAAACATCTTCTAATATCATTCCCCTAAGACTATGGGTGTATAAGACCCTTAAAATTGCAAAGCTGGAAAAGCCCAATAAAATGATTCTTCTGGAGGATAAATTATATATACAAGGAAGTGGCCAAAAGAGGCAGATTTTATTCACTTACCAACTTTATTTATACCATCATCTACCAACCCACCAAGCAATCAAGAGTGTCTCCCTTAGGACCCATCCAACCTAGATATTAAGTTGGGAATTATCAATATTTAAAATTAATGGTCTTTCATCAACTGATATTTTCTGTAATTTTTAAGGAAATAGAAATCATAGGAAAATCTAGGCAACAACACCTAAAAAAGTACAACAAGTAGAAACAAGACACATAGTGAAACCTGGACAAGAGGACGATGACACTGGGATGATGGCCCTGGAAATGTTTGCAGATGATGTGAAGGGCTTGGTTACTTGGGCGGGCTTCTTAAGGGGATGTGGCAGAAACACTTTGTATAAACCATCCACGCTACTTTCATGTCTAGAATTTGTCATTTTTTAAGCTACTTCAAGTTTCAAAAGACATTTAAGATCCAGAATTGTCAACAGGGGTTGTTCCAATATCTGGTGATTACAACAAACTTCACATTAAACTGCTATAAAATAAAAAACGGGGAAAAAAAGCGTCAGTATTCATAAGATAATTTGAAGACTTTGTGGGGATTAAAAAAATTCACTAGGTTTTCCCATTTTCCTTCTTTCTGACTATATGTGACTTCTTTTAAAATATTTATTCCTAAATTATGCTTTAATGACTATCTTCAGGTTTGTATTACTTACATATCCTTTGCTTACAGAAGAAGTAGCATTTTTATTCAGTTTGGCTAAAATATTACTTAGCTTTTTGTTCTATGGGTCTTTCTGTCTTTTCTGCCTTATGTGTCTATCACACATACTTCAACTGTAACTGCTATTTTGAGGCTTCAGTTCAGTCAGTTCAGTTCAGTCGCTCAGTCGTGTCCGACTCTTTGTAACACCATGGACTGCAGCACCTCAGGCTTTGCTGTCCGCCACCAACTACCGGAGCTTGTTCAAACTCATGTTCATCAAGTCGGTGATGCCATCCAACCATCTCATCCTCTGTTGTCCCCTTCTCCTCCTACCTTCAATCTTTCCCAGCATCAGGGTCTTTTCCAATGAGTCAGTTCTTCATATCAGGTGGCCAAAGTATTGGAGTTTCAGCTTCAGCTTCCAGTGAATATTCAGCACTGATTTCCTTTAGGATTGACTAGTTGGATCTCCTTGCAGCCCAAAGGACTCAACAGTCTTCTCCAACACCACAATTGAAAAGCATCAGTTCTTTGCAGCTCGGCTTTCTTTATAGTACAACTCTTGCATCCATACACGACTACTGGAAAAACCATAGCTTTGACTAGTTGGACCTTGGTCGGCAAAGTAATGTCTCTGCTTTTTAATATGCTGTCTGGATTGGTCATAGCTTTTCTTCCAAGGAGTAAGTGTCTTTTAATTTCATGACTGCAGTCACCATCTACAGTAATTTTGGAGCCAAGAAAATAAAGTCTGTCACTGTTTCCATTGTTTCCCCATCTATTTGCCATGAAGTGATGGGACCAGATGCCATGATGTTAGTTTTTTGAATGTCGAGTTTCGAGCCAGCTTTTTCACTGTCCTCTTTCACTTTCATCAAGAGGCTCTTTAATTCCTCTTCGCTTTCTGCCATAAGAGTGGCATCATCTGCATATCTGAGGATATTGATGTTATGAGGCTTACAAATACTTAAAGATGAAAGTATATGTTAGTAGGAGATGAATGTATATGTTAGTAGGGCAAACCAAATTATCCAAGTTGCTTCCTACATCAATAAACTCTGCCAAATACCCAATTATTTCAATTTTTAAAAAATGATGTATGTAACTAATATTCTCCCATATTAAGCTATTCTCCTTCACTAATTCAAACTATTTAGATTCAGTTTCTTCAAAAAAATTAAGACAAAATTCTTTTAAACTTGCTTTTTTATCAGAAAAAAAATGTTATTATTCTAAGTCAGGTCAAAAAACTTGTGACTATTTGTCTTAAAAGCCACAAGAAGTGTAAATGTTGAAGTCAAGTTGTTATAGGCCAAGTTTATATTGTTATATTTGTGGCATTTTTGAGACTTCAGAGTAAATAGTTATTTTGAGTCCCTGTGCTTTAAAGAGTTTAGCCCCATCATAGTAATTTTCTACCTGAATATTTCTTTTTGACAACCTGTTCTACCTTAAGCTTTTAATAAACATGATGCTTTTGTCAAGTATATGTTACAACAGAGAGTTTCTAACCACCTACTACCCAATTATTAAATACTTTTCCACTTGTTGATTGTCATACTTTTCTCCTCCATATTTCCTTATTTTCATTCCTCCCTTCTTTCCACCCCCATACTCTCTTCCTTCCTTTCTTATCCAATATGCTTTGACTTTTTGGTTCCCAACTCTGCTTGGCACTGGGGATACTGAAATAAATAAACCATATTCCCTGCTCTACAGGAATCTTCATTTTGGTGGCAAAGATGGGAACTGAAACTGACAGATGTGTGGTAAATATGATTGCAGAGATATATGAAGAGGGTTATGGGAGCAATGAGGTGAGACTGAAGTGCCTCAACATCTTAGTTACTTGAGAGGGGGCAGTGCAAATCCATATTCAAAGACAGAAAGAACAAATTCACGGTCTGAGATACATCACTATGACACCCACACATTTCTGGATCATGAGTTTCAAAATACAAATCATCTTATCTCCTAAAAATGATATCCTTTTAAAAATACTATTTTCCACACTTATACAAACATCTGAAAATATGCATTAATTTGAAATCAAATTCTGTCTCCTTCCAATAATCAAACCATTGAAGTCAGCTTCTTTGGTGTAGCAGGAAATCCCTAAAGATTGTCAGAAGTGCTAACCCACTCCAGTGATTGGATTCTCAGAGCTCAATTTAAAAAGAAATAGCACATCTGGTCATAAAATTTAAAATATTTATGAGGGTAAAAGGCCTTTAACGTGTTTTTTTTTGTTTGTTTGTTTGTTTTTTTAACTATTAATTCACAGCTAGATGGAACGAGAATACTTTGGAGTCTTTTACTTCAGTATAATTACTATGACAAATGTACCAACCATTTCCCTTTTGGTTTAGCTTGAGGATCAACTGAATGCTTGATTTTCTGATAATTTTAAAGTAGTTTCTCTGTATCTTTTCCTCAAGAGAATTTTGATCTTCACTGTTGTTGAGAGAAGGCAGTAGGAAAAGGAACTCTTCAGTTTATGAAAGATCATCAGCACATTCTACTCAGTAGAATGCCAGGTATCTAAAGTGATTCAGTTGAGCAACTGGTTAAGTTGGGAGGTGTTTAAAACATTGTAGGAGGAGGTAAATGGGCTGTAAGACATTTAATACACAGGAACAACTGCTTATAGAATAAACCACTGGGACTTCTCTGGCATTTTTAGAAAGACTGATAAGATAGGGAAGTGTTCCTTCTACAAGCTGGCATGTATTGCACTGGGAAGCATTTGCAAGTAGAGATGTTAATAACATGTCTCTCGTCTCTAACTCCCAGCATCTAGCATAGTGCCTGACCAGAGTGTGTGCTCAATAAATTTCACTAAATGTGTGAAGCAATAAATGTGATGTGCAGACTGCAACAATAATAAAAAATAATTACCAAGTATAGCTAGGTAAAGTGAAAGTCGCTCAGTTGTGTCTGACTCTTTGCGACTCAGTGGACTACACAGTCCATGGAATTCTCTAGGCCAGAATACTGGAGTGGGTAGCTTTTCCCTTCTCCAGGGGATCTTCCCAACCCAGGGATTGAACCCAGGTCTCCCACATTGCAGGTGAATTCTTTACCAGCTGAGCCACAAGGGAAGCCCATAGCGAGGTAAGGGGTGGACAAATTAAGTTGCCTTGTGTATTTGAAATGTGCAATTTCATTTTCCTTGGTATTATTCTAAGATAGCATCTGTTATTACCATCCTAATAATAAATCTTGAAGAAATACATGCGATAGTCTCATCTGACATGACTATAAGGAATATATAAGACTTTAATAAATGTACAAAAATAGAAACGAAGACTCCGCTGAGTTAAGAGAATTTGGTAATGAGTTACTTAGTCTGCCTACACAGTGAGGGGGAGATAGAGTAACACAGTAATGATCCACTTAATTATTTCCAAAGTATTTTTGATAGACACATGTCATAACTTAGCACATGTGACAGTGACATTGATTTTGCAGTGACAGATTCTTTCATTACATATTTTACAGTTCATTGTGGTGTTTTTTCCCCAATATTTAGCCTTGGTTTCTATTGCTACTTAAACTTACTTTGTCTTGATTTTGGGGGGCTTCCCAGGTGGCTCGTGGTAGAGTCTGCCTGCCAAAGCAGGAGACCCAAGAAATGGGGGTTCAATCCCTGGGTTGGGAAGATCCACTGGAGGAGGGCACGGCAACCCACTCCAGCATTCTTGCCTGGAAAATCCCACGGATAGAGGAGCCTGGTGGGCTACAGTTTTTTATTTCTGTCTTGATTTTTAAAAGGTTGGATTTTATCTTGCAGGCTGAGACACGCATCACATTCTAATTCCCATTAAGATCAAAGAAAGATAGAATTCTTATCAATAAGAGCTCTGTCTCTGTCTCACAGAACTAACATTTCACATTGCTATTTGGTTCTCATTTTAGCAAAGCATCTATTTTAGTTAATTTCTGCTACAACCATTGCCAGATTACCAAATTCCCTTTTCCTTGTAACACTAAAATCAAAATGCTAATAAGGACTAGTGAATCAGGCTTATCTTGCTTATACATTTTGCAAAATAAGGATGCTATTTGTAGAAGTGCTGTGTTCCTGACATTTTACTATGAACTTATACTTCAATTCTTCTGTCTCTTATTTTCCTTTTCCTTTTCTTATTTTTATTTGAAACCCACTATCCATTAAAAAAAAAAAAAAGATTGGATTGGGCTTTTTTTTTTTTCTGCAGCATTTCCTTCTTTTTTGATTAGAGGCTTTTATTTTCTATGTTTCAATGTTCAGATGTTGTTGTTTAACCAAAAGCATTTATTTGTACCTATTTATTTTAGCTATCATGGTAACAAAATAGGAGAATTATATGAAATGATAGATTTCAGGTTTAAATTCTTCACTTACCAATTTATTTACATGTTCATTTATAAATCTGAATTAAGCCCTATAAGTTGGAGTCTACTTACTGTCTTTTGTTTTCTTATTTATAGATACTGTTTCTATTCTATCCAAAACTGAGAACTATGTTATAGCAGACTTCAGATTATTTAGGGTCCTTGACCAAACACTTATTTCAGACTTATTATGAGATAGACACTATGCTCCACCTGGAGAGTTGGGAATTAATTAAACCTGGTACCTACTTTAAGGCGTCTAAGGAGATAGAAAAACGTATGAAAATACGTCATATTCAAATGCTTTCATATGTATTAGAAAACCCAGCTCAAGCTGGCATTTTGTTGACTTGCTATCAAGGAGCTCAAAGGTAGGAGAAAAGTCAGCACAATCTAACCTTGACTTTTATTCTGTTTTTTTTGTGTGTGTGTGCTGCTTTAGCCTCTTGCCTTCTCCCATATATTGATTTATCCTCAGGCTAACTTATCTGGTGGTCCTAAACAGAAGCAAGGACTCTGTGCTTCCTTCATTTTCAACCATCATGAAAATTATACACTTTACCTTGACTGGAATATTTCTGAGTCAGGTGTGGCTAGGGGAGTCCCTGTTTCCGGCTTCCTTTTTCTTAACTAATTGCTATCCCCTGAGAGAATGTGATAAGTCTTATTGATTTGTGCCCTTGAGCAGAGCGTAGAGGTGGTGTCCCCCAAACCACAAAGCTACCAAGCAAAAGAGAAAGACAGTTACTTAGAGGAAGGTTCAAGCAGTGTAACAAGAAAGAACGGGAAAATGGGAAATTGGCATTGGTAAGGCAGCCAGTGATGATCTGGACGGCATCAGTTTTCCTCCCACTCCCACTTCATGTTCAGACTCAGCATTTTATTATTACGGTATTCTGATTACAAAATTGTTCAAATAATTCTACGTGCCAAGTAATATGACTTTGTAGGTTCTTGCAGCAAGAGACAGTCTATTCTTCTATTTCATAAATCAGTGCTAAGCTGATGATTTCATTCAACACAATAACACCATGGAAATAATCCTGTTCTATGCTTGCTTCCCAAAAGGCTTAATGTACTTCCACTCACTCTTAGAACCCTGCTGCTGCCACCCTGTGAACTAGCCCAATCTGGTTGGCTGAAGGCTGGAAGTCCACACAAAGACAAGCAGTCGTTCCAGCTTAGGCTATCCCAGACAGATCAGTGACCCAGCATTGACCACAGACACATGAGTGAGCCTAGTCTGGACCAGAAGGATCTGGTGGGGAGGGCACAGCAAGGATTTATGTAGGGCCACAGTTGTTTAGTCATGATTCTGAAATCCAATAAACTCTTAAAAACAAAAGCATTTTTATTAATTTTCAGTAAATCCATTTGGCAGCAAAAACAAATCTAAATTTATTGAAAGGCTACTTACACTTTTTCTTTATCCAAACTAGTGTGAATATCTACTTTACTGAAAAATATATTAATATGCTTGATGACAGGCTGCTGCTGCAGGTCCTACTGGGGATTTTACAAAATATATTATATATGAACTTCCCTAGTGATACAGTGGATAGCAATCTGCCTGCCAGTGCAGGGGACATGGGTTTGATTCCTGGTCTGGGAAGATTCCACATGCTGTGGAGCAACCAAGACCGTGTGCCACAACTGAGTCTGAGTTCTAGAGCCTGCGAGCTGCAACTGCTGAGCCTGTGAGCTGCAACTGCTGAGCCCGCGAGCTGCAATTACTGAGCCCTTGAGCTGCAACTGCTGAGCCCGCGAGCTGCAACTGCTGAAGCCCGCGTGCCTAGAGCACATGCTCCGCAACAAGAGAGCCACCTCAGTGAGAAGCCTGGGCACCACTAAGAAGAATAAGCAGACCTTGGTTGCTGCAGCTGGGGAAAGCCCGTGTGCAGCAATGAAGACCCAATACAGCCAAATTATATATATTATATATATATATATATACACACACACACTTATATACATATATATATACTTGTATACATATACATGTAAAATTGTATACATATATATGTGCAAAGTTTTAGCTTTTTAAATTATATAAAGAAAAACCCAAATCAAACCAGAAACAAACAAACAAACACAGATCACTTAACTTTTGAAAAAATCAGACTCAAGAATTTGGGGACCCAAAAGTTATTTTGCACAGAATGTCACCCCCATTTTTTTCCCTCTTGCCATCCTACTCACAAAGAATCTTCCCTAATATTCTTACACTGTTTTTGTTTTTTTTTTTCTTTTTAATTTCCCTTCTCCCTCCTCCTTCAAAATCCCTCTCTTGCAACCTCTCAGCGTCTGACTTCAGCCTCCCTCCCACTCTGGGATTTTCCTCCACCACCTCTTTCCGTAAATAGTACTACTTCTATCTTTCTCAGCTCCCCAGTTTGCACCTTCGTGTATCACACAGCTCAGCGAGTCGAAAGATATTCCTTGACATTTGCTTTCTTTTGAAGGGAGATTGGAGATCATGAGCTAAAAATGACGACTAATGTTCTACCCTTTCACACAAACAAATATAGATAATGATATATTACTGATGCTCCAATAGAAGTATAAAAGATCAGTTAGGCTGAGATACAAAGAAAGTAGTGATCAATTCAGTCCAGGGTGGTGAAGTATTATTAAAGAAGTTTATAGAGAAACCATGTTCTGGAAGAGTTGACCTATAGTGATATGTGGGGAATGAAATTAAGAACCAGCTGATCTAAGTAGGGGAGGCAGCTTTTGAAAAGGAGCACTGTGGGTTCAACTGGGAATATCAGGGAACTACATATAGTTTATGAAGCTGGAGCATATGGTGGGAGATGAGGAAGAGGAGTTAGGCAAAGGCCAAGTCATAAGAAAACTTTCTCTGAAATAAGCTTTCAAATATGTTTGAAAGACTGTCAGTGGAGCAGAAGTCAAGAGAAACTTCAAAAATATGAAAAGCAGATAGGGTGTAATGGAAGAAACATAAGACCACTACACAGAAGCTATCAAAACAGATGGAGGAATAAATCCAGCACAAAATCTCCACCATGAAGAAGGGCATAATAAAAAAAAAAAGACCAAAGATCTTAGGAAAGATATTCTGAGAAAGACAGACAAAATCGAAGACCTTATACCCAATAAATAGTTCAAAGAATAATCAAAATTTATATAGATATAAATTTGAATATATTCTATAGTTAATATCCATGGAAAGTTAAGGGAGGATATTACATACAGAAAATAATAAATAGCATAGACAATTACAAATAAGAAAGAAATAAAATGGCCAGCAAGTGAAAAATATAATTGTTGAAATTAAACAATTAATAGATGAACTGCACAGCATAATGGAAGCAGCTGAAAAGCTAATTAAAAGTTAAAAAAAAAAATAACATACTGACGCTTACTGGATCACTTAAATGTCAAGCACTTCTAAGTGCTGTGTATACATTTTATTTACTTCTACCTCACAAAAGTCAAATAAGCAATACTATTACGATCTTTATTTTAAATAAAAAGTTAAACTGCAGGACTTTTATAAAATTCACTTAAAACCACACCAACCCCAGAGAACACATACTAACCACTGTAGGGCGTACAGAAGACTGAATCTAAGAATCACTTTGGAATGCAATACAAGAAGATAAAAAGATGGGTAAAAAGAAATAAAGGTTAAGAACAAGGAGAACAGATCTAGAAGCTACAGCCTCTAAGAGCTTAGTGTGAGCTATTAGGGAAACCTGATGAAAAGAAAGCAATATTTAAATGTATGAGAGTTAAAATTTCTTAGAATTAAAAAAAGGTAAGCTTCTTCATTTGAGAGAAGTGATTAAGTGCTAAACAAGACAATTTAGACAATGGAGATAAAGTTTAGGAATTAAGAAAAGGATTGCCATAATCACTTTTTTCTTTCATAAGGATCAATTCACAGGCAGCGTTAAGCATGAATTACAGGCTCAAGATTATAGACAAGGCACTACCAAATGGTTGCAGCAGTCTAGACAAGAGACCATGAGTCTACACTGAGGAAGGAGAGAGAAGGAAGAACAACCAGCACAGAGTCAGAAGACTGATGCTAATAATAATGGTGGGGTATCAAAACGTCACATCTTATACTATAAAAGTTTAAGGACATTAAAAAAAGTTAATGAAGTACAGCCACCACCTAAAACATTTGTTAATCTAGGGTCTCCAACAGTAGCATAGAAGAATTGAATCACAAAGTGTCATGAAAAACACAAATCAAAATATGAAATATTCTTATCCGATATAAGTGTTGAAAATAAAATAGTAATTTATTTATAGCAGTATATCCCAAAGTTTATTATATAACACTAGTTCTTTTTTTTTTTTATATAACACTAGTTCTATAAGATGATTTGTGGAAAATTAAAGATTCATAATCTTACAAGTTTAGGAAAACTTTAAAAACAGGGTTTACCCTTAGAGCCTCAAATTATACCTTAGCAAATTAAAGAGTCTCAGAAGTATTATAATACTGAAATATGCTGAATTTTTAGAATGGAATATTCTTCAGAAATATTTAGTTATATTCCATGACACTAATATATATATATATAAATTGAAGCTATATATATTTATATATATATATTTATATATATATATTTATATTTATATATATATATATATATATATAAACTGAAGCTAAGTCGCTTCAATCGTGCCCGACTCTGTGCGACCCCATAGATGGCAGCCCACCAGGCTCCTCGGTCCCTGGGATTCTCCAGGCAAGAATACTAGAGTGGATTGCCATTTCCTTCTCCAATGCATGAAAGTGAAAAGTGAAAGTGAAGTCGCTCAGTCATGTCTGACTCCTAGCGACCCCATGGACTGCAGCCTACAAGGCTCCTCTGTCCCTGGGATTTTCCAGGAAAGAGTACTGGAGTGGGTTGCCATTGCCTTCTCCATATATATATATATTTTTTTTATACATATATAGGGAAATATATGGGCTTCCCCAGTGGCTCAGTGGTAAAGAATCTGCCCGCAATGCAGGAGCCACAGGAGACACAGGTTCAATCCCTGGGTCAGGAAGATCCCCTGGAGGAGGGCACGGCAACCCACTCCAGTATTCTTGCCTGGAAAATCCCATGGACAGAGAAGCCTGGTGGGCTACAGTCCACAGGGTCACAAAGAGTCGGACACGACTGAAGCAACTTAGCTCGCATGCGTGCATACAATTTTAGAGGCATATATTAATGCATTTATAGGAATCCAACTTTTATTATTCATATGCTGTATATTCAAAGTGTGAGATATAGCTGTAAAGTGTTATTATGCCTTTCAAATATTTTATAGAAAAGGAGGCTGTGAGGATAAATGAAGAAAATTCAAATAGAACATAACAGTGTAAGTATTAATAATATTACTCAAAAGATTAGCTGTAATAATAAATCTAAAGTAAAGTCTTTACTCTCTTTAATGTTAAAGGAAAGCAAAATACAATAATTGCTTAAACCACTATCCATTGGTAGATAACCAGATTCCTTCTGTCTCCCATTTGAGCTCCTTTTTGGCTCAGGAGGGGCTGCAATTAAGGAAAGAAAGTTAACTGCTGTGCTAAACAAGTTCAAAACCTCACCACCACAATAGAAGCTTATTTTATGCTCACATCTGAGTCTGATATGGATCAGACTCTTCTAAGTTGTGATTCAGCATCCCAGGCTGCTTTCATATTGTGGCTTCAAGGTCATTTTAGCATCATCCAGATAGCACATGGCATGAAATAGAAACATCAGATCCTTAACTATCTTATACTGGAAGTTAACACACATCATTTCCATACACATTCTATTTACCAGAGCCAGAAATATGGCCCCACAGAGATGTTGAGGGGCACATTCATAGCTTTGATTGGTGTATCTTCCTGATGAATGACCTTTTTATCATTTTTATTTCCCTTCATCCCTGGTAATATTTGTCATCCTGAAGCCCACTTTAATATGGCCACTTCAGCTTCCTTCTGATTAATGTCTGCGTGATACATATTTTTTTTCTTGTAACTTATCTGTATCATTATATCTAAATTTCACTGTCATTATCTCTAGCTTGAAGATGGTTTTTATACGCTATTTGATTACACTAAACTAGTTCCTTTTCAATCTGTTCCCCAGCATGGTCTTTTAAAAATTCAAGTATGACCTTATTATCCTGCTCAAAAACCATCACTGACATTTTGTTGTTTTTAAAATTAAGTCCACACACCTTATCCTTAATTATAAGTCCAAAGATGATCTGTCCTCTAGGACACTTCCAATATCGTTACTGACATACTTTCCCTCACATTTCATACTATAGACATACTGAGCGTTTTCAGCTCCAGTAATTTAACTTCTGAATTGCCTCCCACTGTTCATCATGCTACCTCATTCTTCAAAGGACTAACTTCTTTCTATATTTATCTCACTTGGAAATTCTATCATTGAAAAGTCTACTTTGACCTGTAAATTCTGAATTAAGTCCTCTTCCTTTATGGTCCCACCATACCATCTATTCCTTTATCACAGCACTGATGAATTGGCATTATACTTGCCTATTAAATTGGCACATCCCCCATCAGATTGTAAATTCTCCAAAAGTTAGGATGTATCCATTCAGTTCACAGTTATACATCTGGCACGTACCATAGAATCCTTTGACATTTAATTAATACTTGTTGAGTGAGTGGCTGAATTATTGAATATTATTAATGACTTCAGCAAGAAACTTTGGTGCAGTAATAGACCCATTAGCTGGATCATATCTTGAAAAAGAGAAGTGAAAGGACAGGGAGAAAGTTGAAGTCAGTTGAACATTTCTTGAAAAAATGACAAAGGAGAGCGTGGTCACTTGGTGTTTGAGGGACCGTACGACTGTATACTCTCCCACCCTCCATGCACAGCAAGATGCTGGGTGATTCCAAGCCAGAGAAAACCCTTTCTAGTTCTTCCTAAGATGAGAGAATAAAATTCTTAGATTATAATATAAACTCTTAGAGATTCAAATCAGGTACTTGAAAGTTGAACTCTCTCCAAAAGTATACTGATCTTTTATTATGAACTACTACATACAGAACTGTGCATGAGATAGAGTCACCTTCAATATTTAACTCAAGAAGAATGCTCATATAAGCATATCTAGGTCAAGAAATAGAAAAGTGTGGTGTCCCAAAGCCTGTCCTTTTGCTTTCTCCAAATCACTATTTCCTCCCTCCCTTGAATATGTAGCCTCTATCTTGAAATTTATGGTAATCACATCTTTGCTTTTCACATTATTTCACCAGTATCGCAAAATACTCTGGTATAATTTTGCCTCTTTAGCTAACAATAGAAATGGACTCGCACAGTTACACATTAGCATTTTTCAGTGGCTAGCTTCTTTTCTTCATTCTAACTTTTGGGTTTTTAAAATATTCACTTATCCAAAATGTGATATTTGGATCAGAGGCATATTACTATGATTCACTTAAAAAGCAAAAATAATGATCATTTGGTTCCCCACACTCCACTTTTTACCCCTGGGCAATACAATGAAAGCCAAGTCAAATGTCTTTTGCATACAAACTTCAGAGTCTGTCTCAGAGATGAGAAACAGAGGGGGAAAAAAATTGTCTGCTTATACATAGAAGCTAGAAAAAGCTTCCTTTTCCTCCCTTCCCAAAAGGAAAAAGAAAAGCTTCACTCTTTCGGCACGTGAATCTCTGATCGAAACTCGACCGTTTATTCTCTATGTCGTTTTACACTCATTTTTGTCTTTTTCATCCTTTGTCTCTTTGTGCCTTATTCTTGAGATGTTTTATTCTGATCTATCTCCAGTTTACTAATTCTCTCTTCACTGAATCCGATCTTAATCTTTCCCTGAGTTCTTAATTTTGATCATGATAATTTTCATTTTTGTTCCCAGTTACCTGATAAAATTCTAAATTTTGTCTCATTTCGTGAGCACAGTAAATACGTTGTTGAGTTGCTAAGTCATCTCTTTTGTGACCCCAGGGACTGTAGCCCGCCAGGCTCCTCTGTCCATAGGATTTCCCAGGCAAGAATACTGGCATGGGTTGCCATTTCCTTCTCTGTGGGATCTTTCCCATCCAGGGATTGAACCTGCATCTCCTGCATTGCAGGCGGATTCTTTACCATTGAACCACTAGGGAAACCCAGAGTAAAGAGAGTTACTTAAAATTTTCTAATATCTGAAGTCTCCCATTGGTCTTTTTCTATTGTTTTATGTTTCTATTTGTTTTCATACTTGTGATCTAATCTTCTGATGTACTTGGGCTTTTTGTTTGATTTATTTTTATAGTTTAAAGTATGAAATATAAAAAATATTAAAAAACTTTATATTTTATATTCTAAAATAATTACAGATTCTTGGAACACTGCAAAAATATTACGGAAAAATCGTGTGTACCCCGCACTCAGTTCCCCCCCACTGGTTACATTTTGTGTAACTGTATGTAATATCAACCCAGAAAATTGGGTTGGTAAACTGGTAAACCATAGATTCATGTAGCCACTATCCCTATCAAGATACAGAACTATTCCATCCCCACAAAGATCTCCCCCACGCTTTTCCTTAAAGTTATGGTTCCATGCACCCCTATAATCCATGTACTCTCTACCCATGGAAACCACCAATCTGTTTTCCATCTCTCTATATATGGCGGTGGGGGTGGGGGGTGTTGCGGAGAGAATTATACAGGATGTGATTTTTAGAAATTGGCTTTTTTCATTACTTTTTAATTGTGAGTTAATACATTTGCAAAATTATAAAACTGGTTTGAGGTGATGCTATATTCCACCCCCCACCCCCTTTTCAAAGATTGCTTCTGATGCCAAGTACCTGGTATTCTAGCACTCTGGAACCACCTTGGTTAAAGTTTAAAGACTGAAATCTTAACAAAGTGAGAGGCATTCCCTGTGAAGGACTATCTAATGGCTTCACACTGCTAGGGTAGAACTTTACAGGATTTTAACCCAAAGTTTAAGGAGCAGAGTGGATTCACTATGATCCTTCCCTTGGTAGGCTCAGGAACCCAGTCTCCACTCTCAGCTTCTTAGCCTCTCAACTTTTTCTCCTGGAATCACTTAACATCCTCAAGTAAAACAAAGCTCCAAGTGCCTGACTTGCTTTCATGAGCCTCTCTTATTTTCTGGACTCTGCTGCTGCTGCTAAGTCGCTTCAGTCGTGTCCGACTCTGTGCGACCCCATAGATGGCAGCCCACCAGGCTCCCTGTCCCTGGGATTCTCCAGGCAAGAACACTGGAGTGGGTTGCCATTTCCTTCTCCAGTGCAGGAAAGTGAAAAGTGAAAGTGAAGTCGCTCAGTCGTGTCTGACTCTTAGCGACCCTATGGACTGCAGCCCACCAGGCTCCTCCATCCATGGGATTTTCCAGGCAAGAGTACTGGAGTGGGGTGCCATGGCCTTCTCCGTTTCTGGACTCTAGCACAGTAATTTTTCTCTATCTTGTTATTTTTACTTGTCTTCAAGCAAGTGATTTTTTGTACATTTTGTCCCCATTCTCTAATTATCCCCAGCAGTGGGTGGCTCTCAATCACCTTATCTGCTATTATCAGAAAGAAATGTTTCCTATAGTTACATTTTCTTTGACCTATACAGATTTTAAAATGTTTCAATTTAAATTTTAAAGACTGAATTTTTAAATAAAAAGTGGGATCTCTGACTTATATTGATGTCTGAATTCACTCAAGACAAACACCAGGTAAAGATAAACAGGGGGTGCTGTACCCTTAGGAAAAGCACTTGCTCTCAATTCGGCTACAGTCTTCCCTCACCCCTAGTGTCTGTATCCATCCACTTTATTTACTTAAATAACAAGGTATCTTGGCCACTAGAGCATTTTTATTTAAAGAAAACTTTAAAATTTAATACTACTTTTATGTTGTTCCTAGAAGTTTTTAGTAAATGAGATCTTCACTACTTTAAAATTTGACCATTTTCATTCTTTTCTTCATCATTTAGAAGTAGATATGAAGTAAATAATATTCCTTGTAGTAGTCCCATTAAATGACTGAGCCTCTATCCAGCCAATGTCTTTCTAACCTCCCAACAGCCTAGCCTCTCCTGATAACTCTAAATCCACTAAGAATATTTGTTTACCATCAGTCCTTATTATTATTGCTGAAGACAGAAAACTGGAAAGTATCCTCAGTTCCCATTACAAGAGATGCGTTTGTTAAAAGTCCCTGCACTACCCTTGACTCACATGGTAAATTTACTTCTCAGAAATTATTTTTCTACTTGATGTAATCATGATCACACCTCCTATACCTCATGGAATATAAGTAAACAGGAAAATAAGAACTACATTAAAAATTATGTAGGATCAAAATTGTACTTGGACTTTATTATCATCTTTTTATCAGGGTGAATCACTGTGTACACATCTAGCACCTAGTGAAGAACCACTGTTGACTATGTATTTTTGTTGTTTCATGTCCATGTATAGCTTCAAATTTATAGGAAGAAAATATTGGTTCTCAAAGAGCTTAAATTTTATCTGGGAAGAGAGACACATAGAAAGCTGTATAAAATATACATGAAATACTTCTATATATGTAAGATGACAGGATAAAAAGAAGTATATTATACCACTGTGTATATTATACCAGAATGCCAATTAGAACAGCAATAAGAATTGCGGGGTTACGAACAAGAAAGAAACTTGAGAAAGGGTCTGGGGTGAGATTTTGGTGAAAGTGTAGAAATGGAATTATAGGAAAGAGTGTTGAAGTTATTCCTGCAAGTGGTATTTTTTGCAGAGCTTTTATTTCCAGGAGCTAAATCCACATTTACTCTTTTTATGAAGAATTCTGTAGGAGATTTTGTAGCGTGTTGGCATAGAGTTGATTTTATTTTAATGCTCAAGAATATGTAGACAGTCAAGTGTACTATATTCAGAAATAGGAAATGAGAGAGAATAATGTGAAGAGATAATCATCTCCAGTCTCAGTTCAGTCTTGGCATTTTTCCATCACTCTATTCAACAGAAATATTTTACTTTCTGTAGGAGATAATAAGACATTTAATATATGGTTACTGACCTTAGGAACTTAACAATTGATATTAGAGGTTTGGGCACCTAAGTGACAAGTTAAACGATACACAGTAGTTACCTAGACATACTAGAAATGTCACAGGGTAGTGGCTGATAAATATAAAAATCATTAGTGCTGACAAGTCCTAGAATAGTTCATAGGAGGCAGAATCTCTGGGAGCTGGCTTGGAGAAAAACGGCTTCATAAGTGAGATGTAACTAGAATCATTTCAGCAGGGAAACCGTAGAGTTCCTCTAATCCAACTAGATGAATCCCTTCTACCACATCACTAATAAATGCTTCTTCTTTTTTTTATCTTCTCCAGTAATAATAAAATTCACTTTCATGAGGCACCCTGTTTTAAGAACTTAGAGATAATGTTCTTCTTTATGCTCAGCCCCAAATCAACCTCCTTGTTAAGTCTGATAGGGCTCCCCAGGGCTCCCCAGGCCCTGTGCCCATCATTCTCAGGTGCCCCAGTGCACTACAGATGTGCTGGTTTATCTCTTCTCTTGGCAGCCCAAGCTGAAATGCAGGGGCTCAAGTAGCCCCAACACCAGAATGATGGCCATGAGAAACCTCCTGTGTTTATCCAGGACAATAAATATTGTCACCTTACTCATGCTCTGCTGTGACAATGACTGTGAAGTACTGCTCAGTATAGCATAGTGGTGAAGAGATCCAAATTCTGGAATCAGATACTCAAGTTAGAATCTAGGCTCTGCTGCTGCTGCTGCTGCATCGCTTCAGTCGTGTCCGACTCTGTGCGACCCCATAGATGGCAGCCAACCAGGCTTCCCATCCCTGGGATTCTCCAGGCAAGAACACTGGAGTGGGTTGCCATTTCCTTCTCCAGTGCATGAAAGTGAAAAGTGAAAGTGACGTTGCTCAGTCGTGTCTGACTCTTAGCGACCCCATGGACTGCAGCCCACCAGGCTCTTCCGTCCACGGGATTTTCCAGGCAAAAGTACTGGAGTGGGGTGCCATTGCCTCTACCAGTTATTTATTACTTCTAATACCCTTGAAAAGAAACATTTTCAATCCTCAATTTCTACATGTAAATGGGTATGATAATAATGACTCCCTTACGGCATTGATGTAAGAATTAAAGATAACCCATTAGGACTAATACATGCTTTTATTGTCATTGGTTCTGCTTCCCCGCCCCCTTTAACCATGATATAGAACTCTTATTCACAAACACCTAATTATTTAAAGTTAGTTTTTGTTTCCTCTAAGTCTCCTCCTCTGGCTAAATATCCCAAGTTCCTTCAGTGTCTCATCCAACATGAGTTCAAGTTTCTTCAGCTTCTCAGATGCTCGCTTCTGGACAACATATGGTGTCTTTGGGCTCCCTTTCAAATATACAGTATTAATACTAAGAATGTACCCTAGCAAATGTGGCTTGATGAGCTGCTCTTTGAAAGGTGGAGGAAATAGGGGAATGAAAAAAGGATATTCTCATTGGAGAACAGTGTAATTAGTGAGCAAAGGAGAAGAAGCCATAATAGATACATCATGTTTAACAATAAATGGGCTTAACTACCTAAAAGAGAGTCATGGTGAGAAAAGATTTAAAAGCAGCTGTGTTATGACATCCCTGGAACTATGAAACTATGAATTCTATCAATATAAAGGAAAACCAAAGCCATTCTCAGGTGGCTCAGTGGTAAAGAATCTGCCTGCCAATACAGGAGACATAAAAGATGCGGGTTTGGTCCTTGGATTGGGAAGATCCCATAGGGCAGGAAATCGTAACCCACTCCAGTATTCTTGCCTGGAAAATTTCATGGACAGAGGAGCCTGATGGGCTACAGTTCATAGGGTTGGACATGATGGAGCACACACGCTACACTACACTAAAGGAAAACCAACTAAGTCATCATTATAGAAGACTGATCTATTACTTGAAAGCAACCACAAAATTCATGTGAGCTACTCACAAGCAGCAAAATGTTATATTATAATATAACCCTTCTCTTGCTCCCCTTAGATTAAACAATCAATACCCTAGAGTCACCCCAAAGGAGATGCTGAAAACTTAAGACAATCCAAAAAAACACACAAAAAAACAGTTATTCTATTTGGCTATTGGCTACTGCAGTCAGCTCTGAAAATTTAAGACAATCCAAAAAAAAAAAAAGTTATTCTATTTGGCTATTGGCTACTGCAGTCAGCTCTGGTAAGAAAGAGGTAGGTGACTCAAAGAAGTTACTTTGTCCTGTCTTGGGAACAACATCTCAGTAGCTTTAATCTCTGGATTTCCTTTATTCCTAATCCTTTGTCTTCCAGGCTTCTGTTTGTTTATTTGTTTGTCTTTTCCCATTCATTCAATTTGTATAATGCTTAGGCTCTTTTGGAGTTGTGCCATCTTCTTAAGGATTAGCAGTATGACTTTGGGCAAATTATTCAACTTCTTGTAATTTAGTTTTGTCTTTTGTAAAAATCCACTCTTGCAAAAGACGATTTTTACAGAACTTTAAAGATCAACTGTGACCATTAACTGAGTTATATTAGCAGTGTTTAGAAGATAGCCTGACAATACTAAGTGCTTTGTATGTTAATTATTGTTATTTTGGGTCATTATTATTGAGTGGAAAAATTCAGTTTTCATTCCAATCCCAAAGAAAGGCAATGCAAAAGAATGTTCAAACTACTGCCCCATTGCACTCATCTCACACGCTAGCAAAGTAATGCTCAAAATTCTCCAAGCCAGGCTTCAACAGTATGTGAATCGTGCACTTCCAGAAGTACAAGCTGGATTTAGAAAAGGCAGAGGAACCGGAGATCAAATTGCCAACATCCATTGGATCATCAAAAAAGCAAGAGAGTTCCAGAAAAACATCTACTTTTGCTTTATTGACTGTGTGGATCACAACAAACTGGAAAATTCTTAAAGAGCTGGGAATACCAGACCATCTGACCTGCCTCCTGAGAAAGCTGTATGCAGGTCAAGAAGCAACAGTTAGAATGGGACATGGAACAATGGACTGGTTCCAAATTATGAAAAGAGTATGCCAAGGCTGCATATTGTCACTTTGCTTATTTAACTTATATGCAGAGTACATGAGAAATTCTCAGCTGGATGAAGCACAAGCTGGAATCAAGATTGCCGGGAGAAATATCATTAGCCTCAGATACGCAGATGACACCTCATTTATGGTAGAAATTGAAGAAAAACTAAAGAGCCTCTTGATGAAAGTGAAAGAGGAGAGTGAAAAAGTTGGCTTAAAACTCAACATTCAGAAAACTAAGATCATGGCATCTGGTCCCATCACTTCATGGCAAATAGATGGGGAAACAGTGGAAACAGTGACAGACTTTATTTTTTGGGGCTTCACAATCACTGCAGATGGTGACTACAGCCATGAAATTAAAAGACACTTGCTCCTCGGAAGGAAAGCTATGACTAACCTACACAGAATATTAAAAGGCAGAGACATTACTTTGCCAACAAAAGTCCATCTAGTCAAAGCTCTGGTTTTTCCAGTCATGTATGGATGTGAGAGTTGGAGTGTAAAGTAATTAGGCTCCAATTAAAACAAATAAATTTATATTAAAAAAAAGAAAGCTGAGCGCTGAAGAATTGATGCTTTTGAACTGTGGTGTTGGAGAATACTCTTGAGAGTCCCTTGGACAGCAAGGAGATACAACCAGTCTATTCTAAAGGAAATCAGTCCTGAATATTCATTGGAAGGACTGCTGCTGAAGCTGAAACTCCAATACTTTGGCTACAGAACTGACTCACTAGAAAAGACCCCGAGGCTGGGAAAGAATGAAGGCGGGAGGAGAAGGTGAGGACAGAGGATGAGATGGTCGGATGGCATCACCAACTGGATGGACATGAATTTGAGTAAACTCCAGGAGTTGGTGATGGACAGGGAAGCCTGGTGTGCTGCAGTCCATGGGGTCGCAGTCCATGCCTGAGCGACTGAACAGAACTGATTATTTAGACACTCTGCTAGGCCCAGGAGAAGCAGAAATCAACAGGACAATTCCTTGCCTTCAATGGTCACATTTCTCCAGATTTTGTGGGCAAGGCAATGACTTTGGAAACAGATTTTTGAGCACAATATTAGAGATCGTTTATTGTCTTTTTTACCCCGGATGAGGTATTAATTCCTCTGAGCCTCTTTTTTCATTTGTAAAATGAGAATTAATAAAATCTTGGAGGATTTGTTATGACGGTGGCTCAAAGGTTAAAGCGTCTGCCTCCAATGCGGGAGACCAAGGTTCGATTCCTGGGTCGGGAAGATCCCCTGGAGAAGGAAATGGTAACCCACTCCAGGATTCTTGCCTGGAGAATCCCATGGACGGAGGAACCTGGTAGGCTACAGTCCACGGGGTCGCAAAGAGTCAGACACGACTGAGCGACTTCACTTTCACTTAAACAAAACTAAATATGCATACTGCCTGGCACACAGTTGTAACTAAATATACACCCAGAATACTCAAATATTCCGTCATAACACGGAGAATAGAGGACCTTACTCTGAGTTTAGGAGCCTTTGGTTTGAGTTTAGGAGCCAGTGATTTCAGCGAGAGAGAGGAGAGAGAGAGGAGAGAGAGAGGAGGGAGGCCGGGCGGCCGACCCAGACTACATCTCCCGGGATGCTCAGCAAGAGGGAGAGCCCCGCCCAGCCCCGCCCCGCGGGCTCCGCAGGCGCAGCCCACCCCACGAAGCGGGCGGCGCGCAGAGGCTACAAGTGCTGCGGCTGGTGAGCGGGGTACTTTCCCGAGGAGCGGCTCAGGGACTAGCGCGCGGTGCTCCAGGCTCACTGCGTGGCCAAGGCAGGAGGTGAGTGGCGGCGAGTGGAACGGGGAGGAGGCGCTGGAGCGCGCAAGAGACCCCGAGAGCTTGGCGGAGCTGGGGAGCGCGTCCCTTGTCCCTGCCTAAGGTGCCTGCCTAGCCTTTGGGTATTTGGCGAACGCATCCCAACTCAGGGCACCACGGCGGACGCGGAGCTCACCCGGAATGGGTTGATTGAGTCCGTGGGGAACATCGATCGCTGCCCGGTGCTTGCGGCGCGCCCTTACAGCACAGCGCGCGCAGGACGGATCCCGAGGTCGCCTCCCTAGACCAGCCTCGCCCGTGTCAGTTAGTTCCCATGCAGATATTAATGCTCTTAATTGCTGGCGGACGGACGAGGGAAAGTGCTGTCTCCGCGTTCTGCGGGTGCAGTTTTATTAACCGCGCTCTTAAACCAGAGAGGAGAGAGGGAGGAGGCTGAAGGAAAGAGCCTTTGGCTGGTCCCCTGGGATTATCCATTCTCCCCTGAGAATGGAAGCCCCGGATTACCGAGCTGCAAAGGAAATCGACTGTGCAGCTTGTTCCGATGGAACAAGCGGAGTCTCTCTTTTAAGAGATAGAGGCAGAAGAAGGGAATTAAGTGGAGATTTCTGTCTCCCTCTCTTTGTTATAAATTGGAAGTCCCATAAGGGGCTCTGCCGATTTTTATCTAAAGTAATCCAATTTGATGGGCTAATTGTGCCAGAGGTTAATCAGCGCACCTAATGTTTGAGGGAACTGCGAGATTTCTCATTTCAGTAATCGATCAAACCCGTTACCATTGCTTCCTTCACTGAGGGATCCCGCAGTGAAGGGTGGGGGTGAGGGGAGGGGGTGTCTATGCACTTACTAAAGGAAAGCTCTGGTTCAGTTGTGGTTTTCCTGCATCTGATTTTTTGTTTGTTTTCCTGTTTTAGCTGCAAAGAAACTCCGATAATAGGAGAAGTGTGTGTGTGTGTGTGTGTGTGTGTGTTTTAAACAAACGCTAATGTAGAGCATAAAACATGTGGATTTCCCCTCTCATATTTTAAATGAGTTGCCAGGTGGATTTCTGCTTCACCTTACCTGCGTTTCTGGGTAGGTTACCAGCCGTTGGAGCTGTGGATTTTGAAGCATAATAAACCTCTAAGACATGAGTTAAATCTGTTATTATTCTGGACTAGGAAGCAAAATAAAAGGGACTTTACTTGAAACCTCTGTACTTTCTGATAGTAGAAAGTAAATTTTTATTCCTCAGAAAGATGGCAGAGGCAGAAAAGGACAGGCAAATGGTTTTATACTCAACGCAAAATTTTCTCCCATGAAGGTGCCTTGCTGTGGTGAGGTAGGGCAAAGTTCCAGAGGTAACCCTGGAAATAGTTTCTCCCCTATTGGCCTCAACAGAACTGTGACTCTGTGGGTTTATGATTTGTATTTTATTGTCAGTTTATTTCTAGACTGGGGTTTGTGAAAACTTCCTAGATGGTTGATGTCCTGTACACATTTGTTAGCAAAGCGTGCAGAGGGAGAGGAACTCATACTCACTCAGACCTAGAGTGCATGGGTAGCAGACCTTTACCTGAAGCAGGCAACCCTGTGTGTGTGTGTGTGTGTGTGTGTGTGTGCGTGTGTGTGTGTGTAGGAGTGGGCTAGCTCATTGTATTTTTCAGAGATCACCCTATGAGGTGTGTGTCTACGTATTTTTGGGTCTAGAACATGCTGCCATTGTGTAGCAGTAAGCTGAGAATGGAATCACAATGAACAGGGCTGTGTGATTAGGGTCTCTGGGTGTACAAAGTGTACCGTTAGGAGTGTGGCTTAATCAAGCCAGCCATCTTTCACCCACTTCAGAGCCACCCAGTCAAAATACCGAGCTCCAGTAGAGCCCAACTGCTGGTGACATATTGATTGGTTCACCCATGGTGATGCTCTAACGATGCTAATCTGTATTAGCATCTGTTCTGAACTACAGAGAGTGTAAACACTTACAATTTAACTGAATTATTGAGAAGTCTGTGCTTCCCCAAGTTCTTCAGAAAATCAGCAGCTCGCTGAAAAAGGTCCTGCTTTTCTCATTTGTATCTCTGTGCAGGAAACCTGCCTTCTCGTTTGAGGGATCCTGTCACCGAAATGTGTGATCCTTGGATAAATTTGGCTTGGTGACGGCAATGCTTTCTTCCCAGACACTGCCACTTCCTCCATGTTCCTTTTTACCCTGACTTAAGTTTTGCCATTTTCACACTTTCCCGCCACTAGGTAGCTTCTCCTTTCTCTTACCTATTTTAGGGGGAATTGGGGCTGAAGTGTCAAAACCTGTAGGTACAAAGGAGAAGAGGGCCTCAGGAGCAGTACTCCTGGTGGTCAGGTCTTAGCTCCTGGTGGATTCTTATCTAACTGTATTGCTATTGGCAGACTCTCTGGAAGCTGCTGGGGAATGTCTGACTAGCTCGAATGGAGCTCCACTACCTTGTTAAGAAGAGCAGCCAGGCAGCCCCGTGTGATGCTGCTGACTGGAGTTCAAGAGGGCCTCCCGGGGACCAGGCAGATGCAGCAGCCACCAGAGCTGCTCTCTGCTGCCAGAGACGTTGTACCTCAAAGCCCAGAGCATTGGAGATGGAAGCATGTAAACTTAGCCCTTCCCCAGCATCCCCTTCCCCCTCCCTGCAAGACAGTGCTATTCACACAGACTCGCTGCCACCAGGACCTCTCAACTCAGGGAACAACCAGATAACAGCAGAACAGAAAGTCTGCAACTGCTGCAGCCAGGAATTAGAAACCTCTTTTACCTACGTGGACGAGAATGTCAACCTGGAGCAAAGGAACAGGCGCTCCCCTTCAGCAAAAGGGAGTGATCACCTGGGAGACCTCGGCTGGGGAAATCCAAATGAGTGGTCCCACGAGTCTGCCATATCCCTGATTTCCGAAGATGAAGATGATGCCAGCTCGGAAGCCACCTCTTCAGGGAAGTCAGTAGACTATGGTTTCATAAGCGCCATCTTGTTCTTGGTCACTGGCATCTTGCTGGTGATCATCTCGTACATTGTCCCACGGGATGTGACTGTGGATCCCAACACTGTGGCGGCCCGGGAGATGGAACGCCTGGAGAAGGAGAGCGCGAGGCTGGGGGCTCACCTGGACCGCTGTGTGATTGCCGGACTCTGCCTGCTCACGCTTGGGGGGGTTGTTCTGTCCTGCTTGCTGATGATGTCCATGTGGAAGGGGGAGCTATACCGTCGTGACAGGTTTGCCTCCTCTAAAGAGTCTGCCAAACTCTACGGTTCCTTCAACTTCAGGATGAAAACAAGCACTAACGAAAACACCCTGGAACTGTCGCTGGTGGAGGAAGATGCTCTCGCTGTACAGAGTTAATTCTGGTTGTGAACTTCTTGAGAGTCTGCCTTGGTATTTTATATGAACAAAACAAAGCAAAACACATTTCTTAAAATTACTAGTGCAGTTTATTTGCCTGGCAAGAAAAGTTTGTTTCCCAAACCAACAGCCAGTGAGAGCTTTTGCTCTTGTATTTTTTATTTAAAAGAAAAGCCATGTAAGACGCATTAAGAAACCACAGCCAGCTCCACTGGTCCTTCTAAAGAGCTGAGACTAATCTGTAGTGGCCACCTGCTTCTTCTATTAATACTTCTATAGCAAAATATTTCTAACAATTCAGTGTTCAAATGATTTCTTTTACATGATACGGGATGTTTTTCTTTAGACACTAGAGGGTATAGAACCAATTCGTAACCTGTTTTGTGAAAAAGAATGTAAGCACTAATCACATAAGGCTTACATTTAATTCTCAAAGGTGCTTATCCATTTTCTTACTCAACTTATTCTTTCTGTAATTTGGCTAAACATTAAAATATGGGGTTTTGAATTTGAATATTTTGAAGCTTGAAGATACTGATTATTAAAAAATGCAAAAATACATATGTTATTTTCAAAATTATTCCTGTACTCAAAAGTGGTAATTAAGTCATTAGAATAAACTTTCTAATAAAATTATATAAATCAGCCAATCTGAATTTAACCCAGAATGGTAGTGCCAGATATTAGCCAGTGTCACATGCCTGTTTTCTAGATAAGTAAAATTAATTGCTGATATAAACCTCATTTTCTGTTTGTGATTTAGCCATCATATATATTACACATGCTGAAGTCTTTCTTGGTTCTCACCCCAGAGAGGTAAGCATAAGAGGTTTTTATCCTATTTCCAGATACCTACACATCTAGGCAGGTTGAGTCATAACCGGCTCAGGCACACTCCCAGGCCGTGGTTGTTTGGAGAAAACCTCCAATACACGTGCAGCTAGACTCGTGGGGACTGGGCCTAGAAACTGGTATCACTTGTTCCAGGTCAAGCAACAAGTCGTTGCCCCAGGATGGCAGCAGTCCTTAAGCTCACAGCCAAAAAATAAAAAACTAAAATGAGACGAGAGAGACTGAACACACTGAATCTGTGGGAATTGTACTTCTCACCCGAATTTACTTCCTGCTAACAATTTTGCCTGGAAAATCCCGTGGACGGGAGGAGCCTGGTGGGCTGCCGTCCATGGGGTCGCTAGTGTCGGACACGACTGAGCGACTTCACTTTCACTTTTCACTTTCATGCATTGGAGAAGGAAATGGCAACCCACTCCAGTGTTCTTGCCTGGAGAATCCCAGGGACGGGGGAGCCTGGTGGGCTGCTGTCTTTGGGGTCGCACAGAGTCGGACACGACTGAAGCGACTTAGCAACAGCAACAATCGTCTAAGGCATCATTCTGAGCACCTTATACCCAGGCTCTCATACCTGTGAGATCTTGCCTTATAAATTCAGACTTACTTTATTAGAAGCACCATAAGCGAAACAGTAACCACTTTGCAAAACACACACTCAGAATCCCTGCTAACTCAGTGTCTCTGTGGGTTATAGTTCAAGAAGGCGATGGAGAATGCAGCCTCAGAAATATCTTGCATTTTACAGCTCTTCTTGGAGGTGTTTTCCACCTCCCACTTCAAGAGTAGTTTCAGTTACTGTGTTACCAGGGTTGTTTGAGTCATTCTTAAAGAGGACTAGAGCTGGGAATCAGGGTGGAGAGCAGATTCTAAAGCCTGATTCTAATGTCTGAAGTTTTTGTTGTTATTGAAGACTGTGGAGTATGTGGGTGACTCTGGCTGGCAGAGTGTGTGAGTCGGGATATTTATGTGAATGAGCTCTTATGGGTGTCAGGTTGATTTGGTGAATTGGGTACACTATGTTGGTAAGGGTTAAAGTGAAATGCAGAAGAGAAGATCAGAGAATAATAAAAATAGGACAGATGTGTGAAAGAATTATCATGTTAAAATGGTAAATTATATGGATCTCAGAAGAAGCTAGATGTAACTGGATTACCTTATCCTTAATAAGAGACCATTACTGATTTGGAAATAATTGGGATAATACACACATGATTTCTGTTTTCTATAGCTGGTTCTCTGTGCTTTTTGAAGAAACTTTGTTTTTTTGTGGCTCTCCTGTGTTGAGGCCAGCTTTTCCCAACAGTATAAATTTCTTATCCTCAAGGTTTATATATAATACAAATTGTCAGATTCTAGCCTGCTTGAGGATCTACAATGCATGATGTTGAGGCAACAAGGGAATGATCTCTTTGGCTGAGTTAGTAGGTCTGAGCTGTGTGTTATTTTTTAAAAAGTATACTGTACAAAATACATGTTTATTCATAGACACTAATTGGCATCCTCTGAGCTTTGTTTTTATTTATTGATGAATCAAGTTTAGTCAAATTAGTCAAATTGCAGACTTAAACAATTAATGAGCAGCCTGAATTTCAGGTTGTGAAGGAAGACAAATTTGAGATTCAAATGTGAGAAAATGTTTTCAGTTCTGTAAAGCTTGTGATAAAGGAACAAAGACAAAGCTTTTCATTTGGAAGTATTTTATGATTCTTGTAGTGCTACCAAATTGTATATAGTTCCACTGTGATCTACAAGATATGTATTCCTACACACACACACACACACACACACACACACACACACACGCTTAGTTGCTCATTTGTGTCTGACTCTTTGCAACCCTGTGGACTGTAGCCTGCAAGGCTCCTCTGTCCATGGGATTTTCCAGGCAAGAATACTGGAGTGAATAGCCATTTCCTTCCCCAAGGGATCTTCCTGACCCAGGGATTGAACCCAGATCTCCTGCATTGCAGACAGATTCTTTACCATCTGAGTCACTAGGGAAGCCCTACATGTTTATATCCCAATTAGGAAAAAATATTCAGGGAAAAAAGACTTAAATCAGAGTATGTTTCTTCCTTTTATCCTAAAAATTTTAAAATTGAAATATAGTAAGTATAAGGTAGACTACAGTCCATAGAGTTGCAAAAAGTTGCAAAGAGTCAGACATGATTGAAGTGACAGCACGAACAGGTGCACACATATGGTAACTTATTTTACCACTATTTAAATCTGCTCATATATGGGGCATATCTCTTTTACCTTCTCCTTATATGAGGGCAGACCATTATACCAAAAGGAAGCAATTCAGAACATCATCTGGGTGTCTCTAGTGCTGTGTTAACATGACTCAGATAACCGCCTTCATCAGTTATGATTTCTCCAGGTGTTCAGCTGTGTAGCTCTAGTTTATACTGTCAGTGTCTGAATTCAAGATGAAGATTAATTGAATTTTAAGTGATGGTAACACAGGTAACAAAAGACCCTGAACTTTAGACATTGTTTCCAATCTGATAAAGAGGGTTTGGGGCTCTAAATATATTTATTTAGAAGTACTTTGGCAAGATCAGGTTATACTGTTACAGATAGTGAACAGAACATAGCTATGGTGTGGGTCTTGCATTCTTCATGGAAGTTTGTGACCTTACACCTGTCTCTTTAACACGGTGCTGGTTGTTACCTCTGAGAGTTTTTATTGCAGACCTAGACAAGTAAAACTACTTTTTCAGAGGTCCATAGTTTAGATCTTTGATTTTTTACCACGTTTTAGAAAACTAGATTCACCTTCCTAATCTTAAAAGAAGGCAACTCATTGTTCAGCATGGAGGCCTGAAGGGGTGAGTACCAGCAAGAGAGCTGCTTTTCTCCATTACTGCTGGGATCTACAGGCTGCTAATGGCCAGCTTAACTGTCTTAATGACTTTAATAAAAACTGTTCCTTTTCAGAGCACCTTAAACTGTTTTGGCAGAGCTGAAGTGATTTCTTTGCAGTCTTGTGTGTCCTTTTCAGCCATCTGGAGCTCCATGTCATATGATGTACTGGATCTTTCATAAGAAGAATGTCTTTTTCTCCAGGCTCCCATTTCATAGCCGATTCATAGTTTAGAGGATTACAGGACTACGTGGAACCATGAAATTCTAGGTGGCTGTGGGTACTTTTACCCACAAAATTGCCGTGCTTCTTGATGCTGTACTGCCTGGCTACTTGCATTGATATCAATATCACATGCTTTATTGTCTGCCTGAAAACACCCGAGTCCATTCCTCCCACACTTATATGTGCCCAGTACAGGCACATATCTTTCGATGTGCCAGTTTAGACAGAGACTGCCCTGCCAAGTTCATTTGTGCCTTCTGTTTGCTGCCGGGTATAAGGATAAGTGAGTGAGTGAGAATTATGTCAGTTGAATATTGGAATTAAAGGTCTGAATCCAAGTGGTTCTACTTTTTGTTACTTCATTGTAACAAAATTCTAGGCAAGACCCTTTGAACATTTTATCCTTCATCTTTCACATGTGCAATGATAGGCACATGCAAAACTTTTATTATTCATATAAAGTTAAAGAAAAATGTTCTATAGATCTGTTAGGAGAAGGTTTTTCAGTCTGAAGCTTGTATTGCATTGCAGCAATAACTGCTACCACAAAAACGTGGTCTGACTAAAGAGACTCACAGCCTTCATCAATGGTTCACCTGTTTAGCAAGATTTAATACCACCAACTAGATTCCACTGTGACAAAGTAATAAGAGCCTTACAGTTCTCTGTATTGGGGTTTAACCTTTTCCAGAATGGGGCATAAAGAATGACTATAATAAAAAAGAATTATAAGGAAGTCTAACTGGCTTTTCTCAGTATAAAATGCTTTGTAAAGAGAATTAACACTTCATCTTTTAGCTGATTTTCAGCTATACAATTTTATGGTCTGTAGTTTTCTGTAGTATTTCCTTCCAACTTGTACGGGCATAAGTCTTGGGAAGTAATTTGCCTGACTCGTGCAGTAGCAATGTAAAAAGTAAGATGCTATTTCAAATATGAAAAATTGATTTCAAAAATCCATGGGTTACCCTTAAGAGCATACCTGTCCATTTTTTCTGTTTTTAGTATGCAAGTTTATGTACACTCAAGTCTATGTATTTATTAGGAGAATATTTATAATTATAAAACTGTAATATTTAAAGCTATTATTAGAATAATTTTCTTATGGGAAACTTGGCATGCCTAATGTTAACTTTAAGGACAAGAGAAGTCTTTCACACATCATGAATGAAGAAGTTGGAATCAACCTCAGAATGAGATGCCATAATTATATGGATTCTTGCTTATTTGTTTTTTTGGTTATTTAGCTTCCTGCAGATGTTTAATTGACTTTTTTTACCCTCTCAATTTTAGCCTTACAAAAGCATGGCATATTTAGAAATTATTTTACCATGATTATTATTTTATTTTAAGGAAATTTGGGTAGCAGACAGTATTTTCCTTTGCTTCATTTTAGCAGTTTTCCTGTGTTTCAGGAAGAGCCAGCCTTATTTTCCCACTGCCATCTTCACGCTTCCTTGCCAGACTCCGAATAAATGTCATACCAGAAAGCAAAGACAGTTATTACTATACAGTGTACTGAGAGTTTATGGTTCTCATCATGCTTTTCATTTTACTTTCTTGCCAAACAAGAAAAATAATTTAATGTTGATTATGTGTTTTTTATATTATAAAAAGGGAAGTTATTCAGGTTCTAGACTTTTTATTAGAGCATTTGATGCTGTATATGTTAATAGTAAGTATGTCATTATCATTTTAAAATAAAACTATTAAGATGTTTTATTGTGTGTGTTAACTTTTATTTAAATCTGAATATGTAATGTTGATTTTTTCTTTTCAAATTACATTTGAAATTATCAGTAAAAAATTTAAAAGTAATATTTATCCTTGATTCAAGTAGAACATTCTTTTTGGTACTGTATCATTGAACAATGTAAACTATGCCTTATTTTTTTCTACTTTGTGTGAAATAGTCTATGAATAGCTATTTGGGTTTCTCCAAATTATTCAGTATTGAACTTAGAGTATGAATTGCACAGTGTGGAAAAAATACAGGAATAAATATTTTAAATATACTCATTGAGAAATATAGAAAGCTTTGAGGTGAGAAACAAATATTGGATAAGCTCATGCCCTGCTCTTAATCATTTTTAATGTAATTTTGATCTCCATTTTCATTTGAGAGATAGATAATGTATGTAATGAAGTGGAATTTTATCCTTACTATATGTAAGTGCTGTCAAGGTTGAGAATCCTAAAGGGACAATTTGAAGTGAGGCCCCATTTATTGCTCCACTCGTTTGAAACCAAGTGGATCCAGATTCTTATCTACTATAAAAGAAGAAAATCTAGTGCTTTTTCATACATATTTTTTGCTAGAAGACCTTTTTTTTGGTTAACCACCTCTGTCATTCAGAATGAGCTGCACAATGGTGCCATATAACTCCATGGTCTCTTGCTACCTGACCCTCAGAGGTCAGCAGGGAGCCTCCCAGGGACCCAATCTGATACCTTTCAAATGTTGCTGATTGTGCACTCAGAGGGAAAAAGAGGGTCAGAAAGGTCTCAAACAGACATTGTTATCTCCTCACAACTTGTTAGCCAGGACTAGCTACATAGACCCACTTATGGTAGGAAATGCATTTCTAGTATGTGCTCTGAAATGGCACACATCTGAGCCATTTTCATCTGTAAAATAGGTATAAACTGTTCGCTTTGCAGGGCTCTAATGAAACTTAGAGATATCAAATAAACCTAGAAGCAAAGATATTACTTTGCCAACAAAGGTCCATCTAGTCAAGGCTATGGTTTTTCCAGTGGTCATGTATGGATGTGAGAGTTGGACTGTGAAGAAAGCTGAGCGCCGAAGAATTGATGCTTTTGAACTGTGGTGTTGGAGATGACTCTTGAGAGTCCCTTGGACTGCAAGGAGATCCAACCAGTCCATCCTAAAGGAGCCCAGTCCTGGGTGTTCATTGGAAGGACTGATGCTGAAGCTGAAACTTCAGCATGCTAAGAGGCCACCTTCTCATGGTGGCCACCTCATGCGAAGAGTTGACTCATTGGAAAAGACCCTGATGCTGGGAGGGATTGGGGGCAGGAGGAGAAGGGGATGACAGAGGATGAGATGGCTGGATGGCATCACCGACTGGATGGACGTGAGTTTAGGTGAACCCCGGGAGTTGGTGATGAACATGGAGGCCTGGCGTGCTGTGATTCATGGAGTTGCAAGGAGTCGGACACGACTGAGCGACTGAACTGAACTGAACTGAATGAAACAAGGTAAATCAGACAAAGTCCGAGAGAGAATCCTGTTAGGTATTCTCTCATTGGATCCACAGTATCTTATGTGCGCTGCTTTGTAACAGCAGAACCTGGGTTTTTGGAAGTACTTGGGAATCATGATCATGAGCTGCTGACAAACTACTGTATTGGGTCATCATCAGGATCATAAATAATCTCCTCCTCTTCTTTCTTCTCCTTTTCCTTTTTCCCTTCTCCTCTTTTTCCTCTTCTTAGCCCCCTCCTCTTATTTTTCTCTCCTCTTTCTTCCTTTACCATAATCATCAACTATGTGGAAACCATTCATTTGCAGGTCTTTTAACATTTCACCATCATAGATATGTCTGAGAAAGCAAATCATATTTCCCTTCAAGAGACAGAAAATCAGTCTGGAGAACTGTCTTTAGCTTAATTGTGAATAGTTATAACCATCACATGCTATGTGGCAGAAAACTCAGATATCTCTTTGAATAGAAGAGTTATGCCATAGGAAAGTCCAAAAAAATCCTTTTATTTGGTTGAAAAATATATATATATTTTACATTCATAATGTTAAAACTTAAACGATTCTATTCAGTGAGCACTCTGGCAAAAGGCTGTTCCTCACTGCCATTCATCCAGAGCTGAGTGTATGTGTGCTTATATTGAATTTATCTTTGAATTTTATTTGAATTACTCACAATCTGCCAAATTAGGAAAATTAACTGCTCTGGAATACAGATGATATTAAGAGCAATTAAGAACGTTAAGAACAATTGCCAAAAATTAAACTTTATTTTCCCTTGATATTTAAATGGCATAGTCAGCTATGCCCCCTGCTGCTAAGTGATCCATAGCAGAGAAATCAGGGACACCAGAGAAGGAAGAGGGCAAAGCCAGGATTTGATTACAAGCAGAATAAAAGGGGATTGGGAGAGACGGATGCTAGATTTTAAACAGTAATAGATGAGGCTGAGAAAGACTTCTAGAGAAAAAGTTTCGTTAACAACACAGCCTTATGTCAGAGATTATATTAAGGACATAGCTGTTTTGGCTAATCTCAAGAGCCATCATTAAGCTGGGAAAGAGAAGCTGGGATTGAGAACCCAGCAAATGATTCAGGCTGGAAGCAGGAAAATTTTGAGTTTAGTTAATGGTACATGAAACTGATGGAAACAAGTAGTACAGAAGCCTAAGTTGCTGAAGGAATTTTATTGCCAAAGAAGCCCTTAAATATATGAGCCTTTATAACAACACTTGGGCCCCGATACTTGTACTAGCAGGAAGCAGGCCTGAAAATTTATACAGGCCCTAAGGAGGGCATACTCCTGAATATCCACTTTAGATGTGGCCAGAGATGGCAAGGAAGAAACAAACTCCTGGAGGCTTGAACAGGGGCTTTCGGGAATGGTAGATAAGTGAATTTCTTCCAGAAATCAGAACAGAGCCTAATCAAAGAATTTACCATCCCCATCTTCCCTGGTGGCTCAGACGGTAAAGCGTCTGCCTTTAATGTGGGAGACCCAGGTTCAATCCCTGGGTCGGGAAGATCTCCTGGAGAAGGAAATGGCAATCCACTCCCTTATTCTTGCCTGGAAAATCCCATGGACAGAGGAGCCTGGTGGTCTACAGTCCATGAGGTCCCAAAGAGTCAGACACGACTGAGCGACTTCACTAAGGACAAAAGGACTATATAATGCCTGACAGAGTTTCAGCGTTTCTGTGGACCCATAATATGGTTATCATGTGGTTACCGTGTCCCTGCTACCATCATTGTATATTGTATATGAGGGATAACTTGTCTTCCTGGCTTATACTTTTCTTGATTCTAAGAAGAGACATCCAGGCCTTATGAGGAAGTCTGTGCACACCTTGGAGGGCTTGGACTTGGAGCTGGAAACAGTATCTAGATGGATCTTTCAGTCCTCCCTCTTGGGAGCTGTGTATGCTCTGTGTGTAAGCAGGAGAGACAGATCAGAGCAGCCCAACCAAAGATCATACCCCATTTCCTTTGGGTAGAGTTGTTGCCAGAGAGCAGTAGACCAACGGGGACTACATTTCCCAGCGTATTTTTCATTTAGGTGAGGCTGAATGACTCATTTTCACCAGTGAAATGTGAGCAAAGTGATGTGTGTCACTTCCTGGATGAAATAGTTAAGGAACCTGCACACTTATATTCCTGCACACTCCCCAACCTGGTGGCTGAATGAAGCTGATGGTTAATTTTATGTGTCAACTTGACTGGACTAAATGATGCCCAGATAGTAAGTAAAGCATTATTTCTGTATGTGTCTATACGGACGTTTCTAGAAAAGATTAGCTTTTGAATGGGGAGACTGAGTAAAGATTGCCCTCATCAATGTGGATGGGCATCATCCAATCCTTTGAGGGCCTGGATAAAAAAAGGTAGGGGAGGGGTATATTTGTTCTCTACTTATGCCGGGACATCCATTTTCTCCTGTCCCCCAACACTGGCACCCCTGGTTCTCAGGCCTTTGGGTATGGACTGGAACTACATTATCAGCTTTTTGGGCCTCCAGTTTACAGTCAGAAGATTGTGGGACTTCTTAGCCTCTTAGTAAGTACATGTGCTTATCCCTCGTAGTAAGTCTCTTTGTGAATATCTACATCTGTATCAATTTATTTATCTATCTTCTATTGGTTCTGTTTCTGTGGAAAACACTAATACACTGCCCAAGAAGAACTTTGAAGCTACAGTGAAGATGTCAAAGCCTCCATTAGCAAGGTTTGGGGCAAACGGGGGGGTGGTGGGGGCTGTCTGCTCCACAGTTATTCAGGAAACTGTGCTGATGAGGACTCTATCATCTTCAACATACGACTTCCCAGATCACCCTGGTTGTCAGTATTTCGCCAGCAGTTGGAAAAATTCAGCATGGAGACTTTCATTTCAGTTGGTTAGCACTCAACCTGATTGCCACATCTAACTGCAAAAGAGTCTGAGAAATGTTGTCCAGCACTATATCCAGGAAAAAGAGGAAATGGCTTTGATGGACGGCTAGATAATCCCTGCCAAAATGTGTGACCTGGTTCCAGTCAATTTCCTGATTGATATTTACTTTTTCTAATTATTTTTTTCCATTTTTGCTTACCAAAACCCTCCTCTAATTAACTATGAGTATCTGACTTGTTTTTTTCCTCAAGTGAATTACGTTAAGTATCTCATTTTATATTATGTTCAATTATTATCCCCAAACTTAATGACTTAAAAATAAACTTTTATTATTTGAGACCAGCTTAGCTATGTGGTTTTGGCTCAGGGCCTCCCCTAAAGTTGCAATCAAGATATTGGCTGGGGCTGTAGCACTTCAAGGCCTGACTGGGACTGGAGGAGTCAATTCCAAGACAGCTCACTCACGAGGCTGGCGAGTATGTGCTAACTGTTGGTGGGAGACCTTGGTTTCTAAACACATGGGCCTCTCCATAGGGCTTCTTAAGGTTACTGCTTGAGTCCCCAAAAGAGAATGATACTAAATAGAAAGAGAATGCTGCAAAGTTTCCTACGGCCAAGTTTCAGAAGTCAAACGCTGTCCCTTCCACCACATTCTGTGTAAGTCCAGTCCACATTCCAGGAAAGGGGAACTAGGCTCCACCTTATGAAGGAGAGAGTGTTGAAATAGGTATCTATATTTTAAAACCTCCACACTCAGAGTTTTTATTTTTCTAAATCCTTTCATCCACTTTAGTGTTGCTAATACACTTCTTTAGCTAATTGGTACTTTAATTAACTCCTTTTTAAAGTTACTTTTTAATTAACATTCCCATTTTTAGTAATATTAATTACATCTTTTATTTGGATGTATTAATAAGAGTGCTGAATTTGGTCTTTAAAAAGTCAGCTGGCTTTGGGTCTGGCAGAGAAAATTTAGGCTCTCAAGCCTGAATGGAGAGAGACCTAGGTCTGTGAATATGGGCTATAATTAACAATAAACTGACCTTAAAGGAAGAGGCAAGCATTCTACTTCAAAATATAAAATGTGCACCATGATTTGGGGGAAAATCTCCGGATTCAGTTTCTTTTTCACCTTTGCAATGACAAATCTGACCAATTCTCAAAACACCCATATTTATCTATTGTGTGTGCATATTCAGTCGCTCATTTGTGTCTGACTCTTGTGATCCCATGGGCAGTAGCCCGCCAGCCTCCTCTGTCCATGGATTTTGCAAGCAAGAATACTGAAGTGGGTTGCCATTTCCTACTCCAGGTAATCTTCCCCTCCCAGGATTGAACCTACATCTCTTGTGTCTCCTGCACTGGCAGGCGGATGCTTTAACACTGTGCCGCCTGGGAAGCCCTATCTATTATGGTTGACAATCATTATTACATCATACAAACAAGTGATTGACTAAATTGATGCTTAAATAGGTTGATGATGAAAACTAACACTATTGAGTACTTAAAGTGTTCCATGCCCCAGTTTTCATATTTTCTCATTTAATCCCCACAATGATCCTATGAGGTAGGTTCTCTGATTATTCTGAGGTTATCCATGATCAAAGGTAGATTTAGCATTATCAAGAAATTACTAGCTATGTCACACAGTTTATAAGTGGCAGAGCTGGGATTCAAAACCAGAGTTTGACTGGTTAATACACTTGCTAAAGTAAATAGTGGAGTTGAGATTTCCCATCCAAGTCTGACACAAAAATTCACGCTCTTTATACTAAGCTGCCATTCACTTCTGTAGTTATTTTCACCTGATGCCCGCCCTTCTCATTGCCAAGGCCAACCTCATTGATGATTACTCACATCACCATTGATTTCTCCTTTCTTTAAATAACCATAGCGCTTACTACCTGCATCTCTGTTCAACAATTCACCCATGTAGGCTGCCTTGTGAAAGCGTTAGTCACTTAGTTGTGTGACTCTTTGTGACCCAGTGGACTATAGCCTGCCAGGCTCCTCTGTCCATGGGATTCCCTGGAGTAGGAAATGGCAAGAATACTGGAGTGGGTTTCTATTATTTTCTCCAGGGAATCTTCCTGACCCAGGGATTGAACCTGTGTCTCCTGCACTGTAGGCAGATTCTTTACCATCTGAACCACCAGGGAGACCCAGGCTGGCTTGTATTGATCACTGTTTCATGGATTAGGCATTTCTCTCCAGTTAGACATTAAACTCTGGGAGGACAAGAACCTCTTTTACCTCCATAGTCCCTGCTTCTGCTGCTGCTGCTTCTAAGTTGCTTCAGTCATGTCCGACTCTGCAACCCCATAAACGGCAGCCTACCAGGCTCTCCCGTCCCTGGGATTCTCCAGGCAAGAATACTGGAGTGGGTTGCCATTTCCTTCTCCAATGCACAAAAGTGAAAAGTGAAAGTGAAGTCACTCAGTCGTGTCTGACTCTCAGCGACCCCATAGACTTCAGCCTACCAGGCTCCTCTATCCATGGGATTTTCCAGGCAAGAGTACTGGAGTGGGGTGCCATTTTCTTCTCCACCATAGTCGCTAGATTAACATTAATACTATACCAGTCACTTGATGATTATTCATGATTTGCATACATAGGAACATGATAAATTCTCCTGATTTATAAATTCTTGCAAAAAAATAATCTGGCCCTATAATAAAGTTGCCTCTTATCCTGAAAACCAGGATAAGAAAAGAACCCAACAACAGAAAAACACCCTAGAGGAGCGCTACAAAGTGGATTAAAGTTGGAAACCATGACACAAGGGATTGTAAAGAACAATGACTTCCACTTGCAGAGCCAAAGGCTAAGGCATAACTTAATAAAACTTCACTAATTTTTAATAGATGATATTCAGAATCATTTACTTCCAATAGAAATGGAGTCTTCAGAATATCATTTCAAGACAAGTTGAGTAGAAATAGTCAAAGAGATAGATAAAATTATTTATAAAGATATTTATCAGTGCATTAACTAAAATAATGAAATATTGAAAACAATCTCATAGCTCTCTATAATAGGGGGATTTCTGAGATAGGGTAAGCCCATAAAATGGGTCACTGTAAAGCCCCTAAACATGATTTTCAGAGACTTTTAAGGATATGGAGAAATGCCCATAAAATAACATTAAGTAAAGAAGTTCTTTATGTAGAACCTTTTTTCAAATATAGCGTCATCCCAATTGTGCGCTATCTATGTTATTTATATATACATAAGACGGAAGGAAACATCAAAATGTAGTTATCTCTAGAGTGGGGTTGTTGGTGATTTCTTTTTTTGTTGTTGTATTTTATAGATTTTATTTTTAAATGTGCTTTTAATTTTTTAACAAACATTTTTATAATACAGTATTTGGGTTTCCCTGATGTCTCAGATGGTAAAGAATATGCCTGCCAATGCAGGAGACCTAGCGTTCAGTTCCTGGGTTGGGAAGATCCCCTAGAGAAGGGAATGGCTACCGACTCTTGTATGCTTGCCTGGAGAATCCTATGGACAGAGGGGCTACGATCCATGGGGTTGCAAAGAGTTGGACACGACTGAATGATGAAGCACACACACACACACACAATATTTATCCAAAGGATTTATAGATATTAACTCATTTAATTTCACCCTCATAAGAACCCTAATATAAAAAGCAGAGATATTACTTTGCAACAAAGGTCTGTCTAGCCAAGGTTATGGTTTTTCCAGTGGTCATGTATGGATGTGAGAGTTGGACTATAAAGAAAGCTGAGTGCCAAAGAATTGATGCTTTTGAACTGTGGTGTTGGAGAGGACTCTTGAGAGTCCCTTGAACTGCAAGGAGGTCCAACCAGTCCATCCTAAAGGAGATCAGTCCTGGGTGTTCATTGGAAGGACTGATGTTGAAGCTGAAACTCCAATTCTTTGGTCACCTCATGTGAAGAGTTGACTCATTGGAAATGATCCTAATCCTGGGAGGGATTGGGGACAGGAGGAGAAGGGGATGACAGAGGATGAGATGGCTGGATGGCATCACCGACTCGATGTATATGAGTTTGAGTGAACTCCTGGAGTTGGTGATGGACAGGGAGGCCTGGCATGCTGCGATTCATGGGGTCACAAAGAGTCAGACACGACTGAGCGACTGAACTGACTGATTGACTGAAGAACCCTTATAGGTAGGTACTGTTGTTACCTCAGTGTTATTGATGATGAAAGCAGAGGGGTTTAAAAATTTCCCCAAGGTCACACAGATAGTAAGTTGTGGAAGCAGGATTTGAGCCCATGTACTTAACTATACCACCATTGTGAAAGGTTTTTAAAACAAGAAAGTAAAATAAAATAATTTTTAATTGGGGAAAATTAAAAGCTAATTGTCCAGACTTCTCTGGGCTCATATAAGAAGGTAAGAAAGCAACAAGAAAATTTCAGCTATTCATTAGGAAAGACTATTCTGACATTCAGGATTATTGGACTAGCATGAGTTAAAAGGCAAAATGTGGCAAGTTCTCAGTGATATGGGACAATAAAAATGGGATTGATGGTCTGTTATATGTAATGTCGTCTTGCTGAGATTGGTGGTGTGACTCTCAAGGTCCGTGCCAGGCCTATGAGTCAGTGATTCATGAAATAATAAAGCAGGTTTGCATGACTCAGTCTGTCCCCTAATTACATTTATACTCATCCTTTAAAGGAACCACATATATGAGACTCTCCTTCCTGTTATTATAATAATTTAATATTTTAATCTTCTACAACCTAGAATAACAAACATAATCAAAATACTTTCTAAGAAGAGAGAATCCACTGTTCTCTCACTTTTTTCTCAGACTTGAATTTGAATAAGTTGACTGAGGAAAATACAGTAGAAAGAACTCGTCAGCACATTGTCAGGTAAGTATAAGAATTACACCATATAAATAGCTACGATGAATAATTTATTTGGTAGCTAGATGGCATTATATTTGGGCTGAACTGTACTTTATCAATTTTCCTTCCTCTTCTTTTAGGGCTTTTACAAGTTTAGGTTTTGTGTCAGAATATACGTCAAGGAAAAAGAAATACCTGTTTAACAATCAAAAATATTATTTGCCAAGAGGCCTGTAGTTACTCTGGAAATTGATATTATTGTTGTTAATTTCTATCCAAATACAATAGGAAAACAGTTCAGTTCAGTCCAGTCGCTCAGTTGTGCCTGACTCTTCGTGATCCCATGGACCACAGCACTCCAGGCCTCCCGGTCCATCACCAAATGCTGGAGTTTACTCATCTCCATTGAGTTGGTGATGCCATCCAACCACTTCATCCTCTGTTGTCACCTTCTCCTTCTGGCTTCAATCTTTCCCAGCATCAGGGTCTTTTCAAATGAGTCAGCTCTTTGCAACAGGTGGCCAAAGTAATGGAGTTTCAGCTTCAACATCAGTCCTTCCAATGAACACTCAGGACTGATCTCCTTTAGGATGGACTGGTTGGATCTCCTTGGAGTCCAAGGGACTCTCAAGAGTCTTCTCCAACACCACAGTTCAAGAGCACCAATTCTTTGGTACTCAGCTTTCATTATAGTTCAACTCTCACATCCATACATGACAAATGGAAAAACCATAGCCTTGACTAGACGGACCTTTGTTGGCAAAGTATGTCTCTTCTTTTTAATATGCTGTCTAGGCTGGTCATAACTTTCCTTTCAAGGAGTAAGCATCTTTTAATTTCATGGCTGCAGTCACCATCTGCAGTGATTTTGGAGCCCCCCAAAATAAAGTCTGACACTGTTTGCACTGTTTCCCCATCTATTTGCCATGAAGTGATGGGACCGGATGCCATGATCTTTGTTTCCTGCATGTTGAGCTTTAAGCCAACTTTTTCACTCTCCTCTTTCACTTTCATCAAGAAGATCTTTAGTTCTTCTTCACTTTCTGCCATACGGGTAATATCATCTGCATATCTGAGGTTAATGATATTTCTCCCGGCAATCTTGATTCCAGCTTGTGTTTCATCCAGCCCAGCATTTCTCATGATGTACTCTGCATAGAAGTTAAATAAGCAGGGTGACGATATACAGCCTTGACCTACTCCTTTTCCTATTTGGAATCAGTCTGTAGTTCCATGTCCAGTTCTAACTGTTGCTTCCTGACCTGCATATAGGTTTCCCAAGAGGCAGGTCAGGTGGTATGGTATTCCCATCTCTTTCAGAATTTTCCACAGTTTATTGTGATCCACACAGTCAAAGGCTTTGGCATAGTCAATAAAGCAGAAATAGATGTTTTTCTGGAACTCTCTTGCTTTTTTGATGATCCAGCAGATGTTGTCAATTTGATCTTTGGTTCTCCTGCCTTTTCTAAATCCAGCTTGAACATCTGGAAGTTTACAGTTCACGTATTGCTGAAGCCTGGCTTGGAGAATTTTGAGCATTATTTTACTAGTGTGTGAGATGAGTGCAATTGTGTGGTAGTTTGAGCATTCTTTGGCATTGCCTTTCTTTGGGATTGGAATGAAAACTGACCTTTTCCAGTCCTGTGGCCACTGCTGAGTTTTCCAAATTTGCTGGCATATTGAGTGCAGCACTTTCCAGTATTGTCTTTAAGGATCTGAACTAACTCAACTGGAATTCCATCACCTCCACTAGCTTTGTTCATAGTGATGCTTCCAAAGGCCCACTTGACTTCACATTCCAGGGTGCCTGGCTCTAGGTGAGTGATCATACCAATGTGATTATCTGGGTCATGAAGATCTTTTTTGTACAGTTTTTCTGTGTATTCTTGCCACCTCTTCTTAATATCTTCTGCTTCTGTTAGGTCCATACCATTTCTATCCCTTATTGAGCCCATCTTTGCATGAAATGTTCTCTTGGTATCTCTAATTTTCTTGAAGAGATCTCTAGTCTTTCCCATTCTATTGTTTTCCTCTATTTCTTTGCACTGATCACTGAGGAAGCCTTTCTTATTTCTCTTTGCTATTCTTTGGAACTCAGATTAGTATAAAAAATTACTAACTTATTTTCTAACTGTGCTAAGCCATATTGGTTTTAAAACAGAATGGCTCACTTTGTAGCTTGTTACTCACAGACTGAACCTCTTCTTTCTCAGGGAGAGTGAGTGGAAAGTAAAACTATTCTATATGATAAATATGAGGAACTTGAGAGTTGGGTATAGGCATCTAGGGAGAAAAGAAGACAGAGGGAGAAAAGGGCAGAGGGAGAGGGCCCAGGAAAGAGGTTGGAGGATCCAGAAGGAAAAGCCTACTTATTCAAATTCCCAGTTGCAAAGATGGGTGAAGGGTTCTGAAGGTCAGAGATGTTATGTATTTAATATTAAGCTGGTCCCTGTTCCTAATTATTGCATAGGTTATCTTTCAATGTCTTCAAGCCTTTCATACAAGTCAGCCATAGACAACAGCCTCATATTAGTGGAGCCATGGGGAATTTAAGGATAGGACATAGAAGAAAAGGGCAGGCCCCTTGGCATTACCCCTCTGTTGATGCCCACATAGAGGAGGCACCAGTAGTTGAGAGGAATGGTTGTTCCTTTTTTCATAAATACTGTCATGTTAAACTGTGTCCATGAAAGACTATTTAAATAATCAGAAACATGTAAGGTTACTAGATGGAATGAAACAGCAATTGCTGTTTCATTCTGCTGCTGCTAAGTAGCTTCAGTCGTGTTCGACTCTGTGCGACCCCATAGACGGCGCCACCAGGCTCCCCCGTCCCTGGGATTCTCCAGGCAAGAATACTGGAGTGGGTTGCCATTTCCTTCTCCAATGCATGAAAGTGAAAAGTGAAAGTGAAGTCACTCAGTCGGGCCGACTCTTAGTGACCCCATGGACTGGAGCCTACCAGGCTCCTCCGTCCATGGGAATTTCCAGGCAAGAGTACTGGAGTGGGGTGCCATTGCCTTCTCCGTATTTAATTCTAAGACTATGCAAATAGTAGACCTATACCTGGCTGTGGAATAACTGAAGATCATCATAGTTTCAAGAAATCAGATACAGATTTCATTAACTGAAATAAAGATACTGATCAGAGAATTAGACCTTTCACTAGAGAAGTACCTGGAATACCTGCTTTGAATGCTAGGTGTTTGTATATATTTATTTCTCAAAGCACCGTCAAGAAGCTTCCCTGGTGGCTCAGTGGTAAGAACCCACCTGCCAATGCATGAGACACAGGATTGATCCTTGATCTGAGGAGATCCTACATGCTGCAGAGCAACTAAGCCCGTGCCCCACAACTGTTAAGCTTGTGCTCTAGAGCCTGGGAGCCGCAAGTACTGAAGCCCATGCACCCCAGAGCCCGTGCTCTGCAGTAAGAGAAGCCGCTACAAAGAGAAGCATGTACCACAGCTAGGGAGCAGCCCCCTCTCGCTGCAACTAGAGAAAGTCCACACGGCAACCGAGACTCAGCACAGCCAACAATAAATAAGTAAATAAAGTTATACTTAAAAAACCACCATTAAGGGTAGACATTCTTACCCAAGTTATAAGTAAATACATTCTGGTGACCTTCATAGTCATCCCTACTAATCTAAACCACAAATTCAAATCTCAATGATCTATTGTTTCTTTTATATTATTTATAAAATCTCTACTGGTAATTAAATTCTAAATATTAGAAATGATTTTTTAAAAATATTCCAATACTATGCAAACTTTGTCATGCCTAGATTTGTGTTTATTTATCTAAATTCCAGGACAAAATTTTTAGCACTTTAGAAGCAAAGTTAGAATTTTTCAGAATTTATCTAAAATGCAGCTCTTTGCCTTTAACTGCTTGGGGTTTGTGTTTATTGTGGCTAACTAATAACACCTACTTTATCTGAGCTGATTTGAGACATAACATATGGGAGTGTTACAATGGGGAAAGGGTTAGTTTCTTATATTTATGAATGGGAAGAGAGGAAGGGTTTAATAACAATTCAGCCAGTTACATGAGATAGTTTCATTCCATGAGAAATATGAACTAGGAAATATCTGGAAGACTGTAGTAAGGCAAAATAAAAGAAAAAAATTTGAAGGAAATTCATTCTTTCATTCATTCAATAGTTTCTTACTGATTGACTCTAGTGTTCTAGGAGTTTTGAGAGGCAAATAGAACATAAAGCAAAGAAAAACCAACCCAGAAGCTATCTATCCCCAGAAATTTTAATCTAGTGGAGAAGACAGGTATGAATAAACCACATATGAAAATAATTAAATTGATGATAAATAAAACAAAAGGAAAAGCATGGGGAGAGATGAAACTATAATGTGGCGAAGGAAGTGACACTTGGACTGAGACCTGAAAGTTGATGATGGTGGGAAGATAAATGCTGTCATTCAGGTCACTGAAAGTGTCATCAAGGTAGGTTCTACCCAATGGATGGACTGAAAAATTTCTAAATTCTCATGAGAAAGTCTGAAAGGAAGAACAGATTAAGAAATTAAAAGAAAATGTGGAGCTTACAATAAGCCCTGACCTTGTGTATTACTAAGTTTGCTTTGAAGGGTTTTCAGCCTGTTCATGAAAATCAGCTATTTGTCTTTGGAAAATATATAAAATAATGGAGGATATTTTCCTTCATGTTGGAGGTAATCCAGCATGATAGAGGCTGAAGTCCCTCATGTCAGGGTGTATTATGTACTTTTATTCTTTGAATCTCTCAAAATTTAGTCACGTGTGCTTGGAGAGATGATGGAGATTATTGTCTATGCCAGCTTTATTTGTGTGCAAATAAATCCTGTTTAAAATGATGCCCATTCTATCAACTTTCATCTTTGGTGTTAATAGCAAAAACAATGAAACACTGCTAAATCATTTTCAAACATTACTGCATTTAATTGTAATTAGTTAAGAAGCATAGGAAGCATTACTTTAGGTCAAAAAGGATTCTTTTTTTTTTACCTTCCAAAAAGTTGTTTTATAATCTTTATTGGCCTTTCTTCCCAAAAGCTATGCAGAAAGGCACCAAGCCATTTGGCTAGGCCTGTTCTGTGTTGTGATTTGATAGAAACAGGGCTAATTAATTTATTTGGAAGTGAGTTATTTTTATATTTTTTTAGAATGAACCCTTGAAATAAATATTTTTAATAAAGGAATTGCCGAACCTTTGGAAAGTTCAGTTGATGTTATGAATATCAACCTGAAAGGACTAAGTAGAAAAAAAAAAAAAAACTTCGTTACTTCACCAGGAAGAGCTTTTGGACTGCATATAATTTGAATGAGCTTCCCTGGTGGCTTAGATGTTAAAAAGTCTCCCTGCCATGTGGGAGACCTGTTTCGATCCCTGAGTTGGGAAGATCCCCTGGGGAAGGGAATGGCAAGCCACTCCAGTATTCTTGCCTGGAGAATTCCATGGACAGAGGAGCCTGGATTTGAATAGATAGGGAGATGGGATAAGAGTAACATTTCTTTTTCCTATGTCTTCTGTGAACAGAAGAATGGGAATGGGATTCCCTTGTAGCTCAGTTGGTAAAGAATCTGCCTGCAGTGCAGGAGACCTGGGTTTGATCTCTGGGTTGGGAAGATCCCCTGGAGAAGGGAAAGGCTCCCCACTCCAGTATTCTGGCCTGGAGAATTCCATGGACATGTATAGTACATGGGGTCACAAAGAGTCGAACACAACTGAGTGACTTTCACTCACTCTGTGAACAGAGGCCTCTATTGGATCTGAGACTATCAGTTTTTAGGTCAAGGTGATTTTCCTGGAGAAGAGTGAGAGGGTCAATTTAGATGCTGCTAAAATATCCTCCAATAATATGAAAAAGGCCTCTTTGCTTCAGGCATGGCATAGCTGTAGAACTATTCCTATGGCTCTTATATAAAAAGATAAGGTAAGTAAATGATCCTGGACTGAAGCTCAGGTTTCTTACTCCAGAAACCATGTTTTTAACCATGATAGCATGCAGAATCTAATATTGTATCAGTTATACTAAAGATGTTTATTGGATTAATGGAGGAATGGGTTCATGAATGAATAGAAACAAAAATTAGGTAAATGAATTCAGTGAGATTCTCTTGCAAAGGAAAAAAGTTAATAAAGACTCCAGCTTTGGTGAAAATTTAAACATACAGAGCAAAATGACTCACCAAGGACCCTATACAGGTAAAGAGTTGTTAAAAAGCTTCTAGGAAAAGTGCTGGGTAGCTGGATTTCTTCTCAAAGAAGGGTCTCATAGTATTCAGAGGGAGGGAGAGAAAAAGATACAGTCAGACAGACAGACAGAGAAACAGTGAGACAGAGCCCTGGTTTTTCACTTAATTCAGGAATTCAGGACCTGGTGTATCTGACCTGCAATCAGAGGAGGATCTTTTAGCTGACATAGTCCAGCCAGCTCTGGCCAGATACTTTGCCTTCTGCACAGCAGCTTGGCTTGAGTGTTGAACCAGTAAAAGCTTTGGGGGTTGTAGCAACACGGGATAGTTCACTATAGATCATCATATAGAGTTACATCACTGTACCCTCTCCAGTTAATGACAGCCTTGGCCAGAGATCGTGTTAGACACCAGTCATCAGGTATGACATTGCTGCAGCCAGACTACAAAGTGACAGGCAGAGACTGAAAAAGGGCAAGAGGATAATTGCATCTCTTCTAAGGAGAGCTTCAGGCACTCATCCAAGTAAAGGTTAAGACAAGTTAATGTTGCAGCAGAGCAGAAGCAAGCCACAAGCATTTGCTGCCTCTCACACTCCTGCCAACAAATGCATTCTGTCGAAACCACACTCTGAATGGACTTGCTAATAATCATCTAGCTCTGCTATTGGCAACTCATCTCCTAAGATAGGATCTGTGACCAGCAAGGCCCGTGAGACCCAGTATTGCTTCTCTGGTGCACTGGGCTTTTCATCCCACATTGCCAATCCCAAGACACTAGCTTGAGCCTTGTTCTGCTTTATCTAAGCTTCTTGGGGGTACCACTTGGCATCAACAGATCTATAATGGGGTCTGAATGTCAGTGTGCTCTTCTAATCAATGCTTTGCATCAGGTGTATTGGATGATCAAGTCATATCAAATCACTCTTGTTATAAGTCAAACATATATAATGGTTCAATTTAATGTATTTATTATACCACATTTTTTTGACCATATGTGTGTGTGTGCTAAGTCACTTCAGTTGTGTCTGACTCTTTGTAACCCCATGGACTGTAGCCTGTGAGGCTCCTCTGTCCACACCATTCTCTAAGCAAGAATACTGGAGTGGGTTGCCACGTGCTGCTCCAGGGGATCTTCCCGACCCAGGATCAAACCCTCGTCTCTTGTGTCTCCTGCATTGGCAGGTGGGTTCTTTACCACTAGCACCAATATGTATATGTTTGGAATAGTATCCATGACTTTGTTCACAATTCCACCCTCTGAGTGCATAGCTCAAAGTAAATGTAAGATAGGAAAAGGGTATTTGTATTTCTTGCTCTCTTAATTTGGTTTTCCTCCATTACCAAGGTGATTACATATCTTTTCATAAGCATATTGGCCATTTGCATTTCCTGTTTTGTGAACTGTCTTTACATGTGTCAGTCCTTCCCCTGATGCAAGTCAAGAGAGTTATGCCTGGTGGGTGGAGTTTTCCTAATACTCGCCTTCATGGAGGATGTGAATACGATGGATCCTGCATGTAGGCAGAGAGCTCAGTTTGCTTGTTCGCTTACTGGTTTTCAGCATCACTTTTGTTTCTGCTATGCATTTAAAAGTATACTTGCTCTGTTTTTACTTTGTGGTGTTTTTTCTTTTAATAAAGGGATTATTATGGTAATTTCCAAACTATTCCTGGAACTGGAAATTGTCTGTTAAATTTACTTTTGGGTTATTAGAAAATTCTTATAGAATTCACCAAATGATATATTCTAGCTACTGATATCTCTAAGTTTGTAGCTGTATAACTGTTTGAAAGATATTCTGCTTTTAAAAATGTCATTTTTATTTATTTTTTTAAATTTTATTTAATTTTTAAACTTTACATAATTGTATTAGTTTTGCCAAATATCAAAATGAATCCACCACAAGTATACATGTGTTCCCCATCCTGAACCCTCCTCCCTCCTCCCTCCCCATACCATCCCTCTGGGTCGTCCCAGTGCACTAGCCCCAAGCGTCCAGTATCGTGCATCAAACCTGGACTGGCATCTTGTTTCATACATGATATTTTACATGTTTCAATGCCATTCTCCCAAATCTTCCCACCCTCTCCCTCTCCCACAGAGTCCATAAGACTGTTCTATACATCACTGTCTCTTTTGCTGTCTCGTTCACAGGGTTATTGTTACCATCTTTCTAAATGCTCAGAGGGAAAAAAAAGAATTTAGCTTCTGGTGGCTCAGACAGTAAAGAATCTGCCTGCAATGAAGGAGATTCAGGTTAGATCCCTGGGTCAGGAAGACCTCCTGGAGAAGGAAATGGCAACCCACTCTAGTATTCTTGCCTGGAAAATCCCATGGACGGAGAAGCCTGGTGGGCTATAGTCCATGGGTTCACAAAGAGCTGGATGTGACTGAGTGACTAACACTTTCATTTTCTTTCTCGATAACATGAGAAAAAAGCACAATTCAATAGAAAAGTGAAATACCCAGGATTCAATACATAACTGATTCAGTACTAAGCCAGTAATGGTATAGACTTCAGAGTAAATTGCAAAGCATTTACTAAGGTGAAATTGCTTCTGATTTGATAAGGGAAAAATAAAAGACCTGACCAAGGAAGTCATAGGAAAATTGAGCACATTAATGTACTGTTAATTCTGGCACTATTAGGCTCATTTTCTCTGTAACAACCACATAAAATTTAAAAGTACATACATACATGGCTGCTTCTTGAAGGCAATAAAAGCAATTTATTGGTTTTAAAAAAATAGAGAAGCAATTTATAGCAGCAAGCACTTAAATCAACTTGTTAAGGTCTTTTCTCTGATAAAAGTAATTAATTAATTCACCCCATATGTAAGCATATAAATACCCTTAAAAAGACAGCAAAATAACATATCTTCAGAATATTATAATATTTGAAAATCAATCACCATATTATTTTTTGTGTGTTGAGGTAAATATTGATGTATACAATCTGTGGAACACTATATAGTAATACAAAGAATATTATATACTTCTTTCAAAGGGATTAAATGAAATTAAGGCTATATATTTCTTATCTTTAAATTATCCACATCAAGGATGATCCTCACCATTGAGCCTGAGTAATCCTAATCAGGCATCACTGTCTCTTACTGCCAGCAATAAGAACTACCTGGCTTCTTAAATGCTGAGTTTGTAGACTCCAAATTAGGAAATGAAAGAACAGCCTATAATCTTATCCTCTTCTAGTAATGCTCCTTTGTACGTATAATCACCAACTCTTAAGGAAACAAAAATGATTTATGGAATTACTGAGGTCTGTGGTCAAAGCAGAGGTCTGCTGGGAATAATGAGCAGTGTTGGTGCTATAAGCTTGGAACTTCTGCTTTACCAGGTAAAAGAAACATTCCCCCAATTTAGTATCATTTTCAGAGCTCCTGCAACATGTCCCAACCCAGTCATTTTGAACATAATTACAAGGAGATGTTAGGTGTAGCCTTATGAAGAAAAATTGATTTTATTTCATGCAGTGGTCTCACTCTGTTCCTCTAAATTTGCAGATATGTATCTTAGATTGTAAGGAATGAACATGTTGATTTGATAAGGTTCAGGGCCTTGTTCAAACAAAAACACTGATGTTAAATATCTCAAGAATATACTGTAACAGATTCAGTCACTTCCATCTATTTTTAAGTTCGAAAGGGAAACAAAGAGATGAAGTGATTTCCCATGTGTTATTTACTAAAACATAAAGGTGAGGAGGACCCAAGAATTCTGTAAATGCAAACACTTTATATCATATATTAAAAGAGCTCCCCAATTTCTGAACATGGTAAAATTTAATTTCTATATCATCCAGTAGATTTATGTTCCCAAGTTCTGGAATGTTGTCTTTCATTTTATTGAAGGTGGATAAATCCAAGTGTTTTGAAAATTTAATGAAATAATAAAGCAAATAACTTTAAAAGTTCAGAAACAAATTCAAACTCTTTCAATTATACCTTACTTTCTTATCACACAGTATTTTGTTGTTGATTTCAAGTGAATAGAATATGCTCCTAGGACCCCTTTTAAGTACTGCCTGACTGACAAACACCAAAAAAAAAACCAAAAAAAAACAAAAAAATCTTTTTATTCCCTCTAATTCCTATATTCTTCAGTTCCTAATAATATACATTTTCCTGTCTTTTTTTCTCTTTTTATCTGTTCATACTCTTCTCTAAACCTTAAGTTCACTTTAATTTGATAATAAATTTATGTTGCTATTGATATTCAATCAATAACTTCCACTCTGACCTTAATTCATGTATGAGTTTTATAAAAATATAGTACCTATTTTTTTGTGTGTATCTCCTGTCTTAAATAAACTTATTTGTTGTTTATTTGCTAATTAAGCAGATCAGTAACATAATTCAAAATGATTTCTTAAACTTCTGTTAAAAAGCAAACTGTGAGGGTATAGAATGCAAAAGTGAGATTTTTTTAAAACTGAAGTTTAATACAGAAATCTTAGTCAGGCTTGGACCCTTGAGAAATAAAATCAGTGATGCCAGCTAACTATTTTATTATAGTATAAAATGTCCTTTTTAGAATTAATTTTGAAAGACATATTTTTAAGTGGGACTTAAAACCTTATTTTCTTCAGCTGTATTTTTAAAATTATTATTTTTAATAATTCTTATCAAAGTACAGTCGATTTACAATGTTGTATTAGTTTCAGGTACGTGTGTATATATATATATATATATATATATATATATACACACACACACACACAGATATATCCACTCTTTTTTAGATTCTTTTCCTTTATAGGTCACTGCAGAGTATTGAGTAGAGTTCCCTGTACTATACTATAGTTGGACTGTGTTAGTTATCTATTTTATCTATAGTAGTATATATTATATTTTACAGTATGCCTACTCTGACTGATAGCTGATTTCTCATTAGAAACAATGGCTCCCAAAAGGCAATGAATATCTTTAAAATGCTGAAGGAAAAATATATTGTTAACCTGTAAGTCTATAGCCAATGAAAATATGCTCCAGAAATAAAACTCAATAAAAACATTTTCAAACAGACAAAAATAGAAGTTTTAATCTCCAACCATCCTGCACTACAAGAAATGTTGAAGGAAGTTCTGGCAGAAGGAAAACGATATCAGAGGAAGCCTGATCAGAAGAGAAAAGCATAATAAAGGATAAGTATATAGGTTGTATTAGTTTTCTATTCTATGTAACATCACAGATGTTTGCAGCTCAAAACAGTGCACATTTGTTATTTTACAGTTAGGCATCCAGGTTCAGTTTAACTTCATTGTCTGCTCAGGGTCTCACAAGGCAGCAATCAAGGTGTCAGCCAAGCTGCTTTCTCTTTTGGTAATTTAGAAAAGCTATGGCTAATGTAGACAGTGTATTAAAAAGCAAAGATATCACTTTGCTGACAAAGGTCCGTATAGTCAAAGCTATAGTTTTTCCAGTAGTCATGTACAGATGTGAGAGTTGGACCGTAAAGAAGGCTGAGAACCGAACAATTGATGCTTTCTAACTGTGGTGCTGAAGAAAACTCTTGAGAGTCCCTTGGAGACCAAGGAGATCAAACCAGTCAATCCTAAGGGAAATCAACCCTGAATATTCATTGGGAGGACTAATGCTTAAGTTGAAGCTGCAATAGTTTGGCCACCCGATGGGAAGAGTCAACTGTTGGAAAAGATCCTGATGCTAAAAAAGATTAAAAGCAGAAGGAGAAGTGGAAAACAGAGGATGAGATGGTTGGATGGCATCATCAACTCAATGGTCATGAGTTTGAGCAAACTCCAGGAGATACTGAAGGGCAGGGAAGTCTGGAGTGCTGCAGTCCATGAGGTTGCAAAGAGTCTGACATGACTGAGCAAATGAACAACAACAAATTTGACTGGGGAGGAATATGCTTCCAGGATCACTCAGGTTGCTAGCAGAATTCATTTCCTTGAGGTTGTAAGACTGAGAGCCCTGGTTTCCTGCTGGCTATTGGTTACAGTTCTGAGAGGCTACCAGAAGTTTTTAGAGGCAGCTTGCAGTTAATTGCTACATGGCCAGTAACTTCATAACCACCAAGGGAGTCTCTAGAATAAGTCTGCTAATAAGATAGAGTCTCATACAATGTAATCATGGGTGTGACATCCTATCATATTTGCCATATTCTATTGGTTAGAAGCAGGTCAGACTTTCTGCCCACCCTAAAGTAGAGCAGATTACACAAGGGCATGTAGACCCAAATACAGGAATCATGGTGGTGGGCACCTCAGGGCCTGTCTACCACATAGGTAAATATAAAAGATGTTTTTATTATCTGTAATATATTTTAAAATTAATTTTAAAAACTGCTCACAGTTTAAAACAAAAATAATCACTATATAATGGAATTTTAGCACTCGTAGAAGTAAAATGCATGTCAACAACAGCAAAAGAGGAGTAAAGGATAAAATGGATTTTGCACTTTTCAGTTTTTTTATAGTGCTCATGAGGTCGATCATTTGATAGTAAATTGTGATAAGTTAAAGACGTATAATATACTCTCTAGAAAACTGGTTCTTGATATATTATCCTGGAACTTGTTGGAAATATAAATTCTCAGCTCTTATCCCCTACTTTTTAAATAAAAAACCCTGAAATTGGTACCAGCAATATGTGTTTTAATAAGCTCTCCAGACAAATTTCATGATTCTAAAGTTAGAGAATACACACACACACACACACAAATAATGCAATGAGGTATAGCTACAAACATAGCTCAGTAGAGGAGATAAGGTAGAATACCAGAATATGCTTGATAAGCATGAATGAATGCAGTAAAAGAGAAAGGGAGGACCAAAGGACAGAGGGAACACATTCCATGATGAAAAACTCACACATAAAAGCAATATAAAACAGAACAGATATGTCTGAAAATTGAAGTGCTGATATAAATAAAGCTTTGGAGTAACCTCACTTCTGAAAATGTAGATGAAAAAGACAAAGAGATTCGAACAGTCAGAATAAAGCTGATAGCTGTAATAAGCAATGTTTCCAGTAAGCACAACTGGTGCCCCTGCAAATGGAACACTGCAAATGAAAGAAAAAAATATAAGAAAATCCCCCCAAATGAAGCAACACCTGAAATTGCCATTCACAGGGCACATTGGTTCTAGGAAATTTTGATTCCAAACATTTAGCACTAAGGATAGCAGGAAAAGTTGAAGGCAGATTTTCAGCATCAAGGCATATCATGAATTTATGTAAGTTTAGGCATGCACACACTATAACAAAAATGTCCAAGGGAGAAAAATTAGGCTGGCATCAATTTCTGTAAACAAATACTCAATGCTAGAAGCAATGAAGCTATATTCATTAAGTTCTGAAGGCAAGAACCTAAGAATATTATATATAGTCAAGATACTTTTCAAGCAGAAGCAGACATTCTCAAGTATGAAATAATTCAGAAAATATAATGCCATTAAGTCCTTCTTAAAGAAAATACTTGACTACAAACTCTAGCAAATTAAGAAATGAATCAAGATGTTTAAGGAAATTTGAGAAACGAAGAAACCGAAACTACTTAACACAAACTGCAACATGCCAGAGATTGGAGAAGGATGTGTTAAAGGTATGACCGTGTGCTACCAAAAGGCAAATTGGGGTTGGAGGCCCAGTAAATCTGTGCTGACATTAGGAATTCTGCCCTTCAGCTGTCCAGTTATAGGATTTTCATGACAAGTGCAAGAGAAATACAGAGGAAAATAAAATTGTTGCACTGACAAGTGATAAAGAATCTGCCTGCCAAAGCAGGAAACCCAGGAGATGAGGGTTTGATCCCTGGGTCAGGAAGGTCTTTTGGAGGGGGAAATGGCAACTCACTCCAGTTTTCTTGCCTGGGAAATCCCATGGACAGAGAAGCCTGGTTTGCTGCAATCCATGGGGTTGCAGAGTCAGACTGAGCGACTGAGCACAAACGCCCACACTAATAAGATGTTGTATCTAAGTCCAATAAGGAAGAAGCAAATCCATGAGGTAGTGAGGGGCTGAAAGAAAGAGAGAGGTTTAAGGTGCTTGGAAAAGTGAAGGAACAGTGGGAGTGGATATAAAAGAGTGAACATGGTGAAAGACTATAAGGTTATGGGCAGAAATTAATACATCTGAGTGGACAGAGATTTGTTATATAAGGTTCCAGAGAGAATTAAATTGAAGTGACAATAGGTTTTGGTTGAGACCATGTAAGTAGGTTGGTAAAGTGGTTTATGGGTGCATGAAGTGAAGTGAAGTGGAGTTGCTCAGTCGTGTCCGACTCTTTGCGACCCCATGGACTGTAGCCTACCAGCCTCCTCCATCCCTGGGATTCTCCAGGCAGGAATACTGGAGTGGGTTGCCATTTCCTTCTCCAGGAGATCTTCCCAACCCAGGGATCAAACCTGGGTCTCCTGTATTGCAGGCAGATGCTTTACCATCTGAGCCACCAGGGAATAAAAGGCAGTAAAAGAACTTTTGAGACTAGTATATTAGGTCATTCACATGAAAGCAGATGTTTAGATTTAAGATGCTGTATCACTGACCTTTGAGAAAGGCTGTGTGAGTGTGCTAAGTTGCTTCAGTCATGTCTGACTCTTTGAGACCCAAGGACTCTAGCCCGTCAGGCTCCTCTGTCCATGGGGTTCTCCAGGCAAGAATACTGGAGTGGGTTGCCATGCCCTCCTCCAGGGGATCTTCCCGACCCAGGGATCAAACCCACATCCCTTACATCTCCTGCACTGGCAGGCGGGTTCTTTACAACTAGTGCCACCTGGGAAACCCCAAATTTTCATCCTTCATTTCTTTATCCTAACAATTGCCTGAGAACTATTCTGTGCTAGGTGTCCTCCACAGGCTTTAGCTGGATAATAGAATTACTCTCAACTGAATGAGGTAAGTTAGAGAAGGCAATGGCACCCCACTCCAGTACTCTTGCCTGGACAATACCATGGACGGAGAAGCCTGGTGGGTTGCAGTCCATGGGGTCTCGAAGAGTCGGACATGACTGAGCGACTTCACTTTCACTTTTCACTTTCATGCACTGGACAAGGAAATGGCAACCCACTCCAGTGTTCTTGCCTGGAGAATCCCAGGGACGGGGGAGCCTGGTGGGCTGCCGTCTATGGGGTCGCATAGAGTCGGGCACGACTGAAGCGACTTGGCAGTAGCAGCAGCAGTATGAGGTAAGTACAGCTGTCATCCTTAGTTTAGAGATAAACTGAGGCACCAAGAAGTTAAGGAATTTAAGCAAGGCCTTTCAGCTGGCAAGTAATGGAATCAGGATTCAAACCCAGAAAGTTCAGCTTTAGAATCAGTGCTTCTTCAGCATTGATACTTTGTTTTGTATTGTCCCCTCCTCTGTATCACTGGAAAATGAAGGGTTATCTACATTTGCACCTAAAGAAGCTTAGTCATTCTTTCATCCATTCAGCCAACAACAGCATTGACTGCTCAGGCACTGTTCTGTGTTTTGGGTGTGGTTATGAACACAACAAACAAGAGCCTGCAGCCATGGAGCTTCTCCTTTCTCGCCTAATATGTGAAGTTTTCTAATAGCATCTGATAAGGCAAGATTTTTCTCTTTCCTCTTACTTTTCAAAAATTTTCTGGCTGTTTTCACATGTTTCTTCATTCTAATTAATTTTAGAATTGTTTTGTTATGTTCTTCAAAATCCTGTTAGGACTTTGATTCACAGTATATCATGTATAGACATGAATTTAGGGAAAATAAACATATTTACCGTGTTTATTTTCCAGCAAAGTATTTCATTCAGTTTAGTTGTTTTTGTTGTTGTTTTACTCTACCTCATAGAAAGATTTTTGTTTTGTTTTTCATTTTTAAATTTTGGTTCTGAACATTTTGTGTTATATTTATTGTTTTTTGCTGCTGTTATAAAGGAAAACTTTTTCCCCACTAAATTTTCTAACCAGTTACTGTCAGTATATAGTAAAACTATTGATTTCTACATATAAATTTTGTAACCGATGCCCTGCTGAATTCTCCTCTAGTTTCTAGTAGTTTTGAGTATACTTTTGTGTTTTCTTAATCTATAATCGTGCCATTGTTTTGCTTCAGGATAGAAAGAATATGTGACAGAGCCAGGATTCAAATTTATATCTCCTGATTGCAAGTTCTATGCCATTTCTACAGTGCTGCAAATTGTATTTGAGAGTATATGGACTCGCTTGCATGTGTATGGTATGGTCTAGGAAATATTGATCCTGGGCCCTTCCCTAAAAATATCTTCTCCTCTGTGCTGCCTGTCGTGAAGCCTAAACAGTTATCCCTCTGGGTCTTTTTGTTTTTTTGGCTGTGCTGGGTCTTCTTTGTCACTCTTTGGCTTTCTCTAGTTGCGGTGAGCACAGGCTGCTCTCTAGCTGCAGCGCATGGGCTTCTCACTGCAGTGGCTTCTCTTGTTTCGGAGCATGGGCTCTAGGTGTGTGGGCTCAGTTGGGCTCACAGGCTCTAGAGGTCAGTAGCTGTGGCTCATGGGATTAGTTGCTCCAAGGCATGTGGGATCTTCCCGGACCAGGAATCGAACCCGTGTATCCTGCATTGGCAGATGGATTCTTTATCACTGAGCCACCAGGGAAGCCCCCTGCCTTCCCTTTTAAGGCAAGATAAACTTTGCCTGCTTTTCAAAATTTTGCCTAATTCTCACTTCAGAACTCAGTCTTTCAAGGGTAGAGAGTATAAATATACAATTACTAATCCAGCACCAGTTCCACAATATTGTGACCACTTTCCCCCTTAATAACATCTGGAGACCAGTCACGGTCTACATCTGTCTGCAGATCAGAGCAAACTTCTACAAAATACAAGTTTTAGTGTTCATATATATATTTGGGGGAACACAGACACATCCCTTAATGTATTGTCTCTGGCTACTTTTACCCTGTAACAGTTCAGTTGAGTAGTTGCAGTATAGACAATAATGCCCCACAAACCTAAAATATTTACCCTCCAGTTCTTTACCAAAAAACTCGCTGACCTCCCAGATATACCATTGTTCAGTCTGCACAAGAACTTAGGCAAGTAGTCACTGTGTGTGTGTTAGTCGTTCAGTCATGTCTGACTCTTTGTGACCCCACGGACTGTAGCCCACCAGGCTCCTCTGTCCATGGAATTCTCCAGCCAAGAAAAGTAGTCACTACAATTGAACAAATGAAGAAAGAGGCCAAGGAGTCTAAGATCACATCTCCTGTGAGTACTTACTCAAGGCAATTACAGGCAGATTCCTGACCTCACATTCAATCTCTTTCCATTGCAGTAAACATACATTTTGGCCATTTTGCTTCTGTTGTTGTTACTATTTTTGTTTGAAATTTGGTCTTAGTTAGTTTTGTTTCTTTTGGATAGGATAAAAATTCTGGTTCTTTCTGCTGAGGTGGCTAAACTCTTCGGCCTAAAAATACTCAAGACATCTAAAGTGAGGTCAGGTTGACTCCAAAACCCACCCTCAGAAATTGCCTCCCAGAAAGCTTTTGCCTACTGATTCTGTGAGTTCTGGATAGAAGATAATAGTTAAGTAACAAATCCCTATATAAGAGGAAATGTTGAATTCCACCCAGGGTGCAGGTGTACCAAGCATTTTCCACCTTCTTGCTTTATTCTTCTGTTAAGAAAATAGGACTGAGTACCTTGGTCAGCATTTTTTTAAATCTCCAGATAAAAATTATCCAAATAAAGATTATCCTGTGGGTTGTAGTTCACATCTTCCCCCACATTTCAAACATCCCTTCTCCCCTTAGAAAGCTGCTTACCAGAGGGCCACTGCAGAGGGATGAGGGGTTCCATCAGGGAGGTGGAGGGGGAGGGGGAGACAGGACACTGTTGAAAGAAAAATAAAACTACTATGCAAAAATAAACTAAGCTGTTGGGGCCTACTGGTGTTATGAATTTTTAAATCACCAATGAGATAAAGGTCTCTATGAGATTTTTCTGGATTTCAACTATTATAAGAGCCAAGAAAAGCTAAAATAAACCAAACCATAGGCGAGTCTGCCAGGTAACTTTCCAAAGCTGCAAAAACAACTAAGCTACATATTTTACCTTTCCTTTCATTTCTCTAACAATTCCATTTTTATATATGACAGTTTGAAGGATTTTTAATTTGATAAACCCTCTAGAAAACTCTGCATATATTTTCAAAGATGTTATTTATTAAATCAAATTATTTTACTTTTTTTCTATGTAATTTCTAGTAAGACTTTTTGTCATTATTTTGCAGTATTTTACATACTTGTTTTGTTCCTGAAAAGAAGAAGACCAAGAAGGAGGAGGAGGAGAGGGAGGTGGAAGAGAAGGAAGAATAAAGTCTGCTCCCAAATTAGGCAAAAAAAAAGGGAGTGAAGCTAAATAAATACTGTACAATATTTCCAAGGCTTTCTTAAGGGAAAACACCACAAATTTAACTTATCTTACCATTGTATCATCAAATGTTGCATTTATTTATGTACAGTAAATGACATGAGGTCATTTGCTTTCTTTTCAACTGAGAAAACCACCTCCTGAATTAATTGAGGCTTAGCTCATAACAACAGACATGGATCATTTAACATTTCCTGCTTAAAGTATGTTCATTATGTACTTGCTGATCCAAGGCTGTTGCTATGCATAAAACTATTGACTATATAAAGCAACAAGCAATGAGGAAATGACACTTGTGCTGAAAATGAAAATGGCCTTCAAATTGTTTTCAGTTACATCTCTATTGATTTATGGCTTTCTGACAGAAGTGTCACACTAGGTCATTAATAATAATAGTAACTCAAATTCCTATGCTACATTCTGGTTCTTAACCTACTTTGATATGAATGCCTTTATTTGATCCTCACAGTAAGCCAGTAAAATGAGAAGCACCTTGTTTTCATTCTATGGTGAAAACCCAGCTTTTCTCAGAAAGTGGCTTGCATAGGTAGTAAGTAGCTGAGCAAGAAAAAGGGCTCAGTTATGTCCGACTCTTTTGCACCCCTATGGACTGCAGCCTGTCAGGCTCTTCTGTCCATGGAATTTTCCAGGCAAGAATACTGGAGTGGGTTGCCATTACCTCATCTAGGGGATCTTCCTAAACCAGGGATCAAACCCTCGTTTCCTGCATCTCCTGCATTGGCAGGAGGATTCTTTACACTGAGCCACCTGGGAAGCCCAAGAGAAAGGACTCAGGACTTCAAATATAGAAAAAACACTTCCTACTATAGCCACTAACTTAGCAAACATTCTGCATTATCATGTGGTATCACAGAATCAGCAGGAATAAGCAGTATAAATAGGATAAAATAGAGTCTTATAGAAGAAATCAGGCAACTTTTCTTAATCACACAGCTAATAGTAGTGCTACTTACCTCTTAGGTTTGATGTGAAAATTAATTATCTAATATATGTACAGTGGTTAGACCTGTGCCTGGCAGATTAAGAACCCAATAAATGGAAGCTAATACAGTAATAGCTCTCATGGCATGACTCACATTGTATTGAAAATGAATTTTGTTGTTTTAAATTGCTCTTCCAAATAGGCAATACATGGATAAGGCACAGAATTCTAGTAGGGCACATGGGTTTACAGAGAAAAGTTAAGCCTCTGACCCTTGTCTTCCAGCCACAGGAATGGAAGTTTCCGGATCCTGCTCCACATGCATCCACTGTTATCATGTGTAAAGTATCCTATTCCACAAGTATTGTGTTTCCACGAGTTCTCCCTTTCGCTAAAATGTTGGCCATAACTTTTCTTTAAATTTAAATTTATGTGGTTTTGAATAGGTCGTATTATACATACTGACATAAACACTATTCTGTATCTTATGTTTTGTAATTTAACAATAAGATAAACATAATTTATCATTTCAATTGGCCAATTTAAGTGTGAAAATGATATAATTAGTAATTATACTAGGACCCCAGGTGTGAACCATGACTGTCCCATGCAAACCAGGACATCACTACCTGACTTGTGAGTCTATGTTAGACATCATTCCATACCAGCACATATGGTGAGTCTTCATGATTATGCAATTTACATTTAAAACTGCCTGTTTCTAGAAGACAACAGTATTAATCCCATCTTTTCCTTCGAAGTCAAAACCTGTGTTTGATAGAGGACTCAAGGAAAGTTGCTTGGGTCAGTCTTTGCTCTTGCCAAGGTTGCCACTGCCATAGAATTTGTTTAGAATGTAAGGACAATTTTTAAAACAACCTTCCAGTATCTAAATTCAGCATGCAATTTAGATTTTAGGACACAGGCCTAAAGCAACTCTCTCAGCAGGTTTTTATTCTCTTTCCAAAGAAAGAACCCCAACTCTTATGAAGCATGCTTCCTGGGATTCACAAACTTGTGTAGTCCCCACTTTTTGGATCAGGGTTGGCCCTATAATTCACAGTGACTGTAGAATGTGAAAGAAGCAAAGCTATATTCTTTCCAAGGGTAGATTATAAGAAGTCTAGTAACTTTGAGCTAGGTCTCTCATACACTCAGTTGGGGGATAGCCAACAATTCTGTAAGAAGCATGATCATGAGATAGGCTGTGAGGAAGTCCAATTTAGCCGTGAGAAGAAACTGCATGGAGAGAGAGATCCACAGCCCCCAGCTACCTAGCTAAAGCATCAGACATGTAAGGAGAAAAGCCTTCTTGGATGTCCAGATCAGTCGGTACCTCAGGTATCTCAGTCCATCAGTCAGGTATCTCCAGTCCCATTTACTATCTGATGTGAAATTACATGCAAGACCCTATAGGAAAATCACCTAGCTGAGCCCAGTCATCCCATAAGAACCACAGCAGTATTAATTGCTGTTTTGAACCATTTGGTATTGGAGTAGTTTATTCCATAGCAATAGATAATTAAAACAACTCTTCCATCTTTGTAGAGTGGTCTGATGATATAGTGGCAAAAGGTAACCCATACCCTGCAGTAGTCTGAATTGCCCTTCCATTTTTCCTAACAGCCTGGGGATTGATGTGGCCTACCTCCCTAAAATGCAACAGACAACAGTTTGACCTAATTCCACAGAATGATCACCACCAGTTTTGGGGCATTCAGTATATAAGTCCTTATTGTCCAAAGCACCACTTTCTTCCTCTAGTCAATTCCATATTTTATCTTCTGTTATTCTTAGTGGTCTCATTTAAGATCCAAATTCTGAATTAATTAAGGACTGCATTTGGCTTCATGTAATTGAATCACAATTTTACATTTAATCAAATGGGGAATTTTTTTGACATATCAAAAAGTCAAAGATGAGCAACTGGGGTTGCCATAGCATTCATGACTTTTAGCTGAATACATTGCTTGGTGTGTGTGTGTGCATTTTAAGTTGCTTCAGTCATGTCTGACTCTTTGCGACCCTGTGGGTTGAAGCCCACAAGACTCCTCTGTCCATGGGATTCTCCAGACAGGGATACTGGATTGAATTGCCATGCCCTCCTCCAGAGGATCTTCCTGACCCAGAGATCAAACCTGCATCTCTGTGGAGTCTTTACTGCTGAGCCACCAGGGAAGCCTGAATGCATGGCTATTTTGTGGTTACTGCATGATTAATTTCTGGCCGATGGATATGAATAGAAGTGTCTGATGTGACATCTGTAAAGTATTTTAAAAAGGAGACATTGTGTTCTTCTTTTGTCCTCTTTCTTGTTCATGAATTAAATGTGGATATAATAACTGGATTATTTGACCAAGTGCCCTTCTTATTCCCAAAGTTATAAGCAACAAAATGTAAGGAGTCTCAGTGCCTAATGATTAATGAATCACTTTATCAGCCCCTGTCAAACCACAGCTTCATTCACACGGAAGAGAAATGAACTTATATACTGTTATATCACTACTATTTTGAGATTTTATTATTCTCGCAACTGAAATTATTCTAATACAGTCTAGGCTGGTGCAGAAGATATAAAGTGTCTACAGTGTTCCAGTCTGCTTCTGTCTTTCTGACCCACCACGCTTTGTGGGTGGGTCATCCCATCCTTACGGCCACGTCATTGTAGCTAAATAATTATTCCTCCTTCAGCTTTCAATTACATTCCAGGTAGAAAGAAAAAGAAGGAAGCAACAAGGAGGAAGAGGTGATTCAAAGCTTTCTAAAATCCTTAGAAGACTTCACCTATGTCACATTGGCCATGTTTTGAAGTTTAATTTAGTAGCTGGGCACATTGACACGCAAATAAAATGAAAGTTCTATTAGTAAGATAGAACAAGAAATTAAGATTAAGGAGACCACAAGCAGAGTCTGCCACAATAGTATGTCAGGAGTAGTGCTCAGGAATAATGTTCCAAACTAGGTGGAAAAACCAACAGGTGTTTAATATAGGCCCCTAACATGCATCCTAAGTGGAGATGTACAATTAAGATATTTACAATTATTAAATGTCAGTAGAGAGGGTAGGACTGGATACATCAACAGGGTGGTCCCATAGATTACAGTTCAAACTAGAGTCATGTCAAGAAAGAGCACATACATTTAGAATAGTGAGCTGAAAATGAAATTGTGAGGGAAAATTAATGGAAATAAGCTGAGTAGGGGAGAGACTTTGAAACACATCAAGAGAGTTAAAGTGATACTAAAAACCAGAGAGAGAAGTTTATGAGAGTTATGATGGAAGTATTCACATATTATGTACAGTTTGAAATGCAGCTAGTGGGTACAATACACTAAGGGCTGAAAAGTGTTCCTATTAATATGGAGACTATGTGCTACATTCAAGAATAGTTTCACCAAAATAGACAATATCAAAACCAGTTTGCAGGGAATTGAGGACTGAAAGGAAAACAAGAAAGTGGAGATACAGGGTAGACTACATTACACAAGCCTTCTCTACTCAAGCTTGGTTTCTATACATATCCATATCTTTTTATAAAGAAGAAAGGTTTTAAGTACTTGGATGACAAGAAAGGGCAATGGAAAATAAGAATATTGCTTTGACTAAAGTATTCAGAAAATTCCTCCTTTATTGAATTTGCATTGTATTGTCTTGTGCTGGATTGCATTGAAGTTTTATTGATTTGTAGCTACAGAGATCCAAGGATATCCTTGGCCCAGACAGGTGATGCCTGCCTCTACTGATCCCAAAGAGGTGAGTGTGTCTCTCTGCAGATGCAAGAAGATGATTCAACATCAGACTGCCTTTAATATTAAATGATGAATTTAAATATATTTTAATATTTAAAGTCTACACATTTAATTTAATCAACAAATTATGCTTTTTAAATAGCGCATGAACCAGATCCAAAGGATAAGTGTTCCGAGTGATAATTGTGCCTGGAGCACATGACAACTCTGCCCAGTTGATTTGATATGCAAATCAAATTGAGAAATCATGTTAGTTCAATCAAGAAGAATCAGGCTAGAGCCAAAGAGAATAAAGGAACGAGAAGGAACTGTATACCAGGCGCTTTATACATACTAGCTCCTCATCAGTACCCTAAGAGGCTTTCATTTTGAGACTGAGAAAAAAAACAAGACTGAGCAGGGTCAATAGCTTACTCAGGAGTCCATAGCAAGCAGCAGGGGCAGGATAAGAACCTACAGCTTCCTAACATTCAGATCATTTTCTACTCGACCCTCTGCCTTCTACAGTGGACACTTTAAAGAAAATAAAAATAGCATCCAGTCCCATCACTTCATGGCAAATAGATGGGGAAACAATGGAAACAGTGAGAGACTTTATTTTCTTGGGCTCCAAAATCACTGTAGATGGTGACTGCAGCCATGATATTAAGAGATGCTTGCTACTTGGAAGAAAAGCTATAAACGGCTAGACAGCATATTAAAAAGCAGAGACATTATTTTGCTGACAAAGGTCCGTCTAGTAAAAGCTATGGTTTCTCCAGTAGTCATGTATGGATGTGAGAGTTGGACCATAATGAAAGCTGAGTGCCGAAGAACTGATGCTTTTGAACTGTGGTGGATGGCATCACCGACGCAATGGACACAGGTTTGAGCAAATTCTGAGAGATGGTAAAGGACAGGAAAGTCTGGCGTGGACAGGGAAGCCTGTGTGCAGCAGTCCATGAGGTCTCAAAGAGTTGTACACGACTGAACAACAAAGACAACAAAATTACTTAAAACAAAGTTTATAAAGAGAAGAAGTTAAAAAGCAAAAGAGGAATTAGATAACTCAAAGAAAGAAATCCTACAGAGGATAAAAGATTTAATTTTAAATTTTATAGTTGTGAGAAGAGTCTTTGATGGAGCTCTCATTTTCAAATGAAATTAATAAATTCACATTTTATACAGAATTGAGTAAAACTGAGAAAGTCTACAACTTTGCAACATCTTACTATTGTTAAACTGTACAAAGAATCACAGATAGAAGGTATTTTAAGGAGTTTAATGTCCTAAAAATATTTGTCAACTGAAGGAATTTGGAATGAAGTAACAAAACATAACACCTGTATAATTACTCGAGCTAAAATAAACATTGCAAAACTTCCCATGGAAGATTATAGGAAATCCACTTAAAAAGTTAAACAAAGAAGATTACACTTTTAAATAAAATATTGGTGACAATATTAGAGATTGATATAGCTTTAAAAAATGCTAAAAGCATGTGGATATACATAAAATATTCTGATTCTGTCACTTTTTATTATGTTATGATAATCACAATAAATAAAATTTTGAACTGTCACATTAAAAAAAAAAAGAAAATAAAAAGAAAGACAAAGGGGTTTATAATAAATGGCTGATAAAACTGTTCTACTTTTTAAAAATTAAGTGTTTTAGAGGAATACCCTGAAATAATCTGATCAAAGAGCACCTATAACAAAGTCAAACATTGAATTCTATAAAAGGAAATTGGCTGATGCTAAGTGAAGGTGCTCTTCTTTATAGTGAGTGTAATATCAAGGTAGAGTTATCATTTCTTTGAAATTGTTATCTTAGAATAAGGTAACTTAGATAATAAGTTAATAAGATAACTTAGAATAAGTTATCATTACTTAGATAAAGTAACTCAAAGTTCTACTCACATAGCTCAATAGGGTCACCTACCTGCATAACAAACTCTAAATGTGGTAAAGAGAGTTCTGATAAAAATTTTCCAAGGTCTCAAATTTCAAGGTTATTTAATCTGCCTGAAAAGAGACCTTGATAGGGTTATTGGGAACCCTGTAGGTATTTCAATGTTTTTTCTTACCTTGTGATCTTGTTCTGAATTAAGGAATAAAAGAAGTACTTATGATACATAGCTGTTTGCGTGCAATACATGTTGATAATGTTTTGTATAAAGGGATATCTTTTTCTCCGGGAAAAAAAGCCACAATGAAACATTTGTCCTGCATAAAGATCCTTTTTGATAGTCACTCAGGTCATTTTGCTCATTAACATGATATTTTCCTGAAAGGTTTCCTATGTATGTTTTGCATCCCCCTGGCATTGAAGATTGTAGCTTCTGTGATACTAATGGGAAGGAATAAATAACATTCTAAGAGTGGCATGCAGGCTAATCATATCTAATTATCATTAGAGTTGTCACATCTACAAATTTATGTAGGAGTACAGGGAGAAAAGGATATCTATGACATTAATTCTATGAATCATTAATTTCCCATTTTCAAAATAATTTACAAACCACATTTCAAGTAAAAAGAAAAGAAAGCAAAAGGCCCTGTTTTACAGAAAGTAAGCAAAATGATATAACCAGTAGATCTGAAGTCCAAAATAGCTCAAACACAATAGATGTTAGTTTCTTATGTGACAGTCCACTGTGGCGCCAGCTTGCTGGTAGAGCAGGGTGATGTGGGGTTCTTTCCATGCAGTCTTGTGGAGACCCAGGCTGATGGAACGCATGGTTCCAAGGCCACTCTAGGTGTCAACATCCAGTTGGTTAAAGGGAAACTCATGGAGGATCATACATACTTTAATTGGCCAGACCTGCAAGTGGCTTACAAGGACATGCTGATTCTTTTTAGGATATGCACTTACTACCTTTCACTGCTGCCAGGTCCAACATTGCACAGTTGGAAAAATTCAAGACCTAAAAGGAGTGGCAGATTCATGTAAGCAGAATTCTGGAGAGCATGTGTGGGACTAGCTTCTAAGTATCTACATTGGTGCAAAAATAATTGTGGTTTTCCATTGTTAAATTTTGCTGTTTGATATTGGAATCATTTCAGTTCAGTCATTCAGTTGTGTCTGACTTTTTAGGACCCCATGGACTGCAGCATGCCAGGCTTCCCTGTCCATCACCAAATCCCGGAGTTTGCTCAAACTAATGTTCATTGAATCGGTGATGCCATCCAAACATATTACCCTCTGTCATCCCCTTATTTTTCTGCCTTCAATCTTGCCCAGCATCAGGGTCTTTTCTAATGAGTCAGTTCTTCGCATCAGGTGGCCAAAGTATTGAAGTACATTGGAATACATTCTTAAATAAATGTGGTTATCTTATACATCATTTTAATGCACATTCCTGCTTTATTATTATTATTTTTTTGCTAATGACATTACTAGCTGTTTATTTTACATTTATTTTAGACTAGGGAAATGGTGTTAGACAAAAAGGAAATTTGAGCAATTTTCTTATTCAAGTTCAAAATGGGTCATAAAGCAGTGGAGACAACTCACAACATCAACAATAAATTTGGCCCAGAAACTGCTGACGAACATACAGTGCAGTGGTGGTTCAAGAAATTCTGCAAATGAGATGAGAGCCCTTAAGATGAGGAGTGCAATGACCGGCCATCAGAAGTTGACAACAACCAACTGAGAGGATCACCAAAGCCTATCCTTGTACAACTACACAAGAACTTGCTGAAGAACTCAGTGTCGACCATTCTATGGTTGTTTGGCATTTGAAGAGAATTGGAAAGGTGAAAAAGTTTGATAAATGGATGCCTCATGAGCTGACTGCAAAGCAAAAAAAAAAAAATGTATATATATATTGTTTTGATTCTTATTCTATGCAATAAGAATGAACCATTTCTTGATAGGATTGTGATGTGTGATGAAAAGCAGATTTTATACAACTGGCAACAACCAGCTCAGTGGTTAGACTGAAAAGAAGCTCCAAAGTACCTCCCAAAGCCAAAGTTGCACAAAAAGAGGTCATGGCCACTGTTTGGTGGTCTGTTGCCTGTCTGATCCACTACAGCTTTCTGAATCCCAGCAAAACCATTACATCTGAGAAACATGCACAGCAAATTGATGCTCCAAAGACTGCAATGCCTGCAGCCAGCATTGGTCAACAGATTGGGCCCAATTCTTCTCCACAATAACACCGAAGCACATGTTGCACAATCAATGCTTCAAAAGTTGAACAAATTAGGCTACAAAGTTTTGCCTCATCCGCCATATGCACCTGACTTCTTGCCAACTGACTGCCACCTCTTCAAGCATCTCAACAACTTTTTTCAGGAATAATGCTTCCACAACCAGCAAGAGGCAGAAAATACTTTTTAAGAGTTCATCAAATGCTGAAGCATGGATTTTCACACTACAGGAATAAACAAACTTACTCCTAGTTGGCAAACATGTGTTGATTGTAATGATTTCTATTTTGATTGATAAAGATGTGTTTGAGCTAGTTATAATGATTTAAAACTCATGGTCCAAAACTACAATTACCTGAGGAAAATTTATTTATGGGGATGGCTTGGAGTCAACATCCTGCAAGGCTGAGCTGACATTCTACAGGATTTGTTATATACCAGTGATCAATATCAGAGAAGGCAATGGCAGCCCACTCCAGTACTCTTGCCTGGAAAATCCCATGGACGGAGGAGCCTGGTAGGCTGCATTCCATGGGATCGTTAAGAGTTGGACATTACTGAAGCGACTTAGCGGCAGCAGCAGTAGTCAATATATGGTACAATCTTACCAAAAGCTGGAATTCAGGGTCTGGCAAAAGAAGAGGCAAAAGAGGTTCTCTCAGTGACCTTGAGACCTGGAGTTGGAGATCTTAGTGCCTCATGGAGGAGTGCTTCCACTAAGGAATACAGTCATTATTCTACTAACTTGTGATTTGAGACTGCCATCAGATCGTTTTGTATTTTTCATACCCTGAACTAACAAAGAAGGAGAACATTGGTAGTTGATTCTTATTATCTGGGAAAACTGGGGCACAGCTATACAGTGAGGACAAAGAAGACTAGTATCCAGGGATCTACTGGATTCTTTCTCCGTGATCATTTGCCCAATAGCTCTGATCAAAGGAAAACTGTACCAATCAATGAGGACTTTTACTCTATGGTGAAGAAGCATCATCCCAAAGGAGGAAATAAAAACAGCCAAGATGCCAATAGACAGGGTAACACAGAAAGATTGATGGAGGAAGAAATATATGAATATGTAGTCCCTGTGACTAGTAACAGAAGCAGGGACTGTAGGGCTAATTTTATTTTAATTAATTCTCTCCACCTTTTTGGTCCACTTCTGTTTCATGCTGATCAGCCTATTGATAGCCAATGTTGTGGATGGACCTGGACTTCTTGTTTTTATTACAATTGCAAGATGATCTCAGCAATAAACATCAGGAAACTTAAAAGGAATGTTTTATTACACACAGGTCCTGAAAAGCAAGGGCACACCTAGGGCCACACAGCAAGGTCACAGGTAGGGAGAAAGAGAGACAGAAACAGGGGAGGAAGGAGGAGAGAGGCCCAGGACTCTGCTTTATTGAGGTCCAGGGTAGGGGTCTAGGGTTGCCAAGTCTCACTTTTAAATGATGAATTTAAAACATAAGAGTGGTAATTTAAAGCATGGAAAGAGAAAAAGAACAAGCAGCCCAAATGGTCAGTTTTCAAAATCAACCGAGACTTCTAAAACAAAGGAGCCTTGGTGGAGGGCAGTGGAGTTGGCTCTTTATCTAGTCATGTGGCCGGCAATGTGCTTACTCAAGATATTTAATTTAGCCATCTTTGAAGTGGATGCCATTTTTGAAGTGGATGCCATCTTTGAAGTAGACCACTCTTTGAAGTGGGTGCCTGAGCAATCAAAGCTTAAGTCAAGTACTTGTGTTATAGAAAGAAAAGCCAACTGTCAGGGTTTATGCTATATCTACCTTAAATGAAATACATTTAAGGTGCTACTATTTTAACTTTCAGGTAAGACTGACTGAATTGATATCACTCCAAAAAGACATGCTAACTGATAAGACTCTCTATTCTCCTGTGTTGGACAAGGTGTTCATCTTGACAAACAACACTGATGGATGCTGACAGAGAAAAGAGGTAAACTGGCTATTCACTGTTGGCCCCTCCAGTTCTACTTTGTGTCCTTCTCAGCCTCCAGGAGTGACTCATATAGGCAACATCAACAAGGCCCCCTTGTCCTCTGGCTTCCCACAGGGTCAGCCAGTCAGAGAGTGGGAGAAAGCAGAGGTCAAAGTATTCTGTCTTCCTTCTCACTTTTTGCTTGACCATGCTTTGTCAGTGGCTGTGTATCTGAAGGACACAGCTTCTGCCAGGCAGCCCCCTTTTGTGGCTGTAACTATCACCTAGTACTGCTAGTCTTTCTTTGATGCACAACTTTTTGCTGTTGTCAAGGGGCAACAGAGTGTTTTACTGTTCCTTGTAAATTTCCCTACATCCTACCCATACCTACCCGTAAATGCTATTTTTATTAAAATTCTTTAATTATTCCCTTTTTGGTATGACATATTTGCTATGAGGATCCTGAGAGATATAGTCACACAGAAGGTGACTTAGAACAAGAAGGACAAAAAAGAAGTGTTCCAGGCAGAAATGATAGCAAATATGTCTGCAGGAAAGAATTAAGCTTGTGCTTTTTTTTTTTTTTTGCAATAGGAAGAATGCTGGCACAGCTGGACAGAGTGAAAAGATGCATCTGAAATTCTGGGAGACATCAACATTTAAATAAGTTGAGAAAGTTGAGTCTGTGTTAGAGAATAAGAACATAAAAAATCAGAAAGATAGCAAGAAAAAAGGATCATGCTAGTGTCAAGAAGATAGATACGTTCAACAGGTCACTGCCCCAGAAGGGCCCTTAAGATATGGAAACACACTGTCCATCAACTGTGACTTTGACATTATGAATATCATGGTACATTTTAAGATGAAAATAATCTTGGTGGAGTAGGTAGAGAAGAATTCAGGATACTGTAGGTTGAGGAATGACATGAGCAATGAGAAAGTGGAAATAATATAAATAGAATTCTTTCTCATGAAACTTGGCTGCAAATGGTAGTATAGATAGATATAGATACAAAGAAAAAGTAGCACAACTGGGGAATGTGGATTCTAAAGAAGTTTTTTGTTTTGTTTTTAGGTAGCATAAACTCAAGTGTGCTTATTGGGTCCAGGAAAAGGGGCAGTTTACCTTTCTGCAGAGGAGAAATTACAGATATAGGGAAAATGGGGAATAAATTGTGAAATTTTCCAGGTTAAAAGGCAAAGGTGAGATAAAAAACATAGAAGACTCCTTTTTGAAGGAACAGGACATTTATTCACTGAGACAGGTAAGAAGAAAGGATAGGTGCTTGTGAAAAAGACTGAGTGGATATGAGAGTAGAGGAAGACAGTAACCTTCTGAGAGAAGAAGGAAGTGGCAGAAATATTACTTTCATCAATTCCACAAAATTTATTGAGTCCTTCTTATACCTAAGTGCTTCTCAGTACTAAAATACATGAGTGACCATAAGCAGACGGAAGCCTTTATCTCATGGAACGGACGTCCTGGCAAGGGAAGGCAGACAATAAACAAACAAATAATAAGCCAGATGAAGATAAGCGCTAAGAAGTTGTTCACTTATTGTTATTGTTGTTCCATTGTATAAACATATAATAATTTATTTAATCATTGTTCTCCTTTTGATGGACACTGGGTTTTTCCCCAGTTTCGGGCTACTACAAATAGTTTTAAACATTATATAACAAGGTTTTTCTAGTTCTTAGACAAACACCTAGGAGAGTAGCTACCGAATCATAGGATGCACATATGTATGTTTAACTTTTAAAGGAACTGCCCACCCACTTTCCAAAGGTATTGTACCATTCTATGTATCTATAGCTATGTGTGAGATTTCCAGATGTTCTACGTTCTCTAGAGCTTTTGGTATTGTCAATCTTTTATCGATTTGTGTTTTAATTTGCATTTCCTTGAGAATCAGTGATGCTGAATACTTTTTAATGTGCTCATCAGTAATACATACGTGATTTTTGTGAAATATTTACTTATTTTGTCCATTTTTCATACAATTATGACACTATTCCTGAGTTTTAGGAATTCTATGTATAGTCTCTATTTATTATAAGCCTGTGTCAAATGTATTTGTTATGATTATTTTCTTAAAGCCTGTTGTTTTATCTATTTGTTTTCTTAACACTGTCTTTCGATGAACAGAAGTTTTTGATTATAATTAAGTCTAGTTTGTGATTTTTTTGTCCTAAGAAATATTAGCCTACTCCAAGTTCATGAAGATATTTTCCAATTTACTGTTTTAGAAGCTTTATAATTTCAGCACTTATCTATAGGTCTATGTCCATTTCAGATAATTTCTGAGTATGGAGTGAGGTAGAAGTTGAAGTGCTTTTTCTGTTTAAATACCTAGTTTTTCTAACACTATTTGTGAAAAGATTTTGCTCTTCTCAATGAATCACTTTGATGCCTTTGTTGAAAATTACTTAACCATATATGTATGTGTGAGTCTATTTTGAGATACTATATTTTAATTTATTTATCTATTATCATTTTAGTATATTTATCTACTATCTTTACTACTGTAGCTTTGTAACACATCCTGAGGTCAGGTATTGCTAGCTTTGTGAGAAGATTGTTTTTTTTGCTAGTCTATGTCCTTTGCATTTCCAAATATACTTTAAAAATTAAAGGGAATTTAGACGATTCTTTAAGAACCCACAGGAAATTTAGACAATTTGTAATTATGTTGAATACACACATACACATAAAATTGCGGGGAGAATGGACATCTTAACAGTAGCATCTTCCAAATCAATAAATATATTAGTTCTTCCTATTTACATAAGTCTTTTAACATTTCTTTCAGCACCATTTTGTAGTTTTTCAGTGAGGCAATTTTATGTACCTTACAAAAAAAATAATCCCTTAGTATTTTATGGTTTTAACACTATTATAAATGGTATTTTTAAATTTTTACTTTCCAATTTTTCATTGTCTAAAATATTTGAAAGGAAAAATTAGATTTTAGAAGTGCTGGAATTGGGAATAGGAAGCAACTGAGATGAGGGGATAAAATACTGAGTCCAAGCAGAAAAATCTGCTGTTAAATTGTGAAACAAAGAAGCTGGTTGAGAAGGAAAAAATGGTATTCTTTTAAAAAATATTTACCTTCATCTGTTTTTGTGTGGTGTAGATTCCCAGAAATAATTATAGATTCCTTTGTAAAAATTGAGAGGAGCAACTCCTTCTGTAGGAAATATGATTAAACTAAAAATCTTCTACAAAACAACACTCCAATATTGAGAAAATATTCAGACATGATTCAATTAAGAACAGTTTTTATATAACAGATGAAACTGACCTGGTTGCTCCATTTACCCAGAATGTAAGGCTGGCTACCTGTGTTAAGCATATTAGTAATGCTCAGAGATTTAACATGAGGTTAGAAACGTTATCAAGCCAAGTCTAACAGATGCCATGTCCTATTTTGAGTGCATTTGTGCTCTCTACTGCCTAATACTCCCAGTGATTTAATGTGTCTTACAGAAGAAATTTTTATTTGAAAACTCAGCACCATCCTTATTATATAAACAAGTAGGGCTGCATTAAATGCTTTGGAAAGCAGAATGAGTATAGAGATTTTATGCTCCTGAGTGTGTAAGTAATTTTTGCTAAATATAAGTTGCTATGTTAAATCAATATGTTGTTTTCCAATTATTGAGAACATGTATACTTTAAATTGATCATGAGATTATCCATTTTCCCAGAAAATTCCGATCATCTTTATTGAGAGGTCTGCTGTCTACAATTTTAATGACCTTTCACTGTGTCAATTTTCTTTGGACAATAATGTATGACAGCAATTTTGTCAACTCCCTAAATTTGGTTATAAAAGCAAGGAATAGAGGGTTAATCTGTAACCCTATATTATTATCAGATAAGCTTATTATTATCAGATAAGCTGTAGGACACACCAAAAAAAGGCAAATAAATTTAGAGAAAGGATGAAAAATGTGAAAACAGAAAAGGATGAAGAAACCAAAGTAAGATGTTTTCCAAATGAAGAGAAATTTCCAAGTTGCAAAATTCTGCCAACCATGGCCATGCTGGTTGAACAAAGATCTTTACAGTAATACATGATAATAATTCTCTAGTAAATTAGTTCTGACTCTGGCTGAACAAAGATGCCACATCAGAACTTTTAAAAAATTCATATTCCCAAATCCAGCATAGATTTCCTGAATCAGACCACAGTAAGAAGGATCCTGGTAATCTGTATATATATATTTAAAGGCCCTTTAATTAAATGAATACTACTTAACATTGTTAAGAATCATAGACACAAAACTACTGTGTTTAATTGTGGAAGCAATCATTAGAAGAATTAAATACTGAAATAGTAAAAGTGAATTCTTCTGGGATATTTTTCCACAAAGTAGAAATGTAGGACAAGTGATTTACCTTTTTAACAACGCTGAGGGGCGGGATGGGGAGGGAGGTGGGAGGGGGGTTCGGGATGGGGGATACATGTATACTCATGGCTGATTCATGTCAATGTATGGCAAAAACCGCTACAATATTGTAAAGTAATTAGCCTCCAATTAAAATAAATAAATTAATTTTAAAAACTAGCAAAATTTAAAACAAAGCTCACCGTAACTCTTAAGGAAAGGGAGATCTGGGAAACATTGCTCTTATAGGCAGTTTTAAAGGAGTGAATAGGTCAAAATAAAGAAACAACAGAAAGATATTGTCCATGGCAAATTCATCTGCCAATTCATGTAAATACTGTTACTCAGGATTGATATTTAGCTCTCACAACCAGTATAGCTATACTAAGTGTTAAAATACCTAAATATTTTCCTACTGATTAGTAGTGTATCCTCTTCTCTGATACCTAAAGCCTCCAGGTCTACCCATTTTCCCAAAACTAAAAAGTTAATGCAATACCAGCTATAGCAAGGGGTTGTCAGGAACTGCCCAAGACCTCTGGCTGACATATATTTGGACTGGTTAGTGCCTTATGTGTGCTCAAAAATATGAGCATCCCTGCTTTCCTCTTATCCCTGCAAACTAATGGTTAACTACACATGCTAGGCGGAACCAAGTTCTAAATTCCTTTAAAAAAGTGGGGAAGTCTGCATACATTTCAAGCTAAAACTTAGAGTCATATTCTGGAGATGTACAACAAAATGAAGGAATAAATGAACATATGAATAAATTACTTAATGAACAATATGAAAGAATTTTATCTGTGGGGGAAATCACATTTTCTCTGAAATACTGGTATCCAAAAGGGCAACCAAAAGCAAGACAGTTATCTTGATTGTGTTGATAAAAGTTTGAGACATTTTTGTCTGTGAAGGACAGTGCCAGGGTCTATATAATTCCTTCAGAGCTCTGCCAATGAGCACCTCAGCAATCTCCTACAATGTACGCACAGCAAGAGTGAATGCCAAAGGGTCAGACAGAGTACTCCTGGGGGATTGACTCGTATGCAGGCCCCAGCCCAGCTGCCAGCTTGATGCCCCCACTCTATCGATCACAAGGGGAAGCCTTGGTTTTATAGGCTTGTATTTGACCTTATAAAGTTATAGCAAGATGAGCAGGCTCATGCCAAGTCTGAAATGTTTTCCCTTTTAGTCACAAGGCAATGCCCCAAAAGATTTTATACCGGCAGCTGAAGATACAAGCAAAGGAGAAAAATGTTTTACGGAGACTGCTGCGGCTTCTTGAAAACCTAGTTACTTCGGACATATTCCTGTGGTCCAGTATAGCATTAGGGACTCTAGGGTGTATAAGTAGTTCTAACTCAATTTATTTGGCCACTAACGTTCATTTGCTATATCATGTTGCTTAAAATTGCATTTGTGAGGTTTCTCCAAATAAGCTGTGAGCTTCTTAAGAGCTAAAAATATGTCTTCTGTCTTCATAGCCATTGCAACTAACATTGGTGTCTGGCGTATAGAAATTGTTCACCTAAAGCTGTGGAATTGAATGGAATGAAATGGGATCAAATGCAAATGAAAAAGAAGAAAAGGAAAGAAATTATATTTAGGAAATTAATTATATTTTGCATATTACAATTATTTTTTTGCTTCTCTTCTTGATTGTCTAAATGGGGTATTATCTATAATCTCTTATCTCACAGAAAAAGCTTAAAATTATAGGATATCTTTTGAAAAATGCCTTTAATCTTTACATTAAAGATTTGGGGAGGCAAAACGCTCCCTCTCCCAAAGATGTCCATGCCATAATCCCTGGAATTTGTGAATAAATTACATGGTAAATGGGCTTTACAGTTGTGATTAAGGTTACAGAGAGAACATACTAAATTATCTCCATTGGCTGAATCTAATCACATGAGTCCTTAAAAGCAAAGAACTTTATTTGACTGAAGTTAGAGAGATAAAGCCAAAAGCTTTGAACTGCCCAGAGGAATCATCATGAGCAACCCTCTCCATCTCGTCACCTGTGACCCTCCCTCTGGCTCATTTCACTTGAGCCATGTTGGTCCCCTTACTTTTGCTTGAATATCGAACTTGCTCTCACCTTAGCATTGGCTGCTGGTACACAGTGGGCGTGTGATAAATGTTGAGTGAATGAAATATATGTTTAGAGTTAACTCATTTTCTTTACTGATGAATTTCTAGGAACTTTAATACACAGATTTGAGATCTTCCAGTCAAATATAGTGTGCAGTGTTTTCCATACTTATTTAAACACAGAACTCATTTGTTACATAATACGTGTTAACATTTCATAATACTTGGTCTTCCCTGGTGGCTCAGTAGGTAAAGAGTCTGCCTTTACCTCCTCATGGGAGACCTGGGTTCAGTCCCTGGGTCAGGAAGATCCCCTGGAGAAGGAAATGGCAACCCACTACAGTGTTCTTGCCTGGAGAATTCCATGGAAAGAGGAGCTTGGTGGGCTACAGTCCATGGGATCACAAAGAATCAGACATGACTGAGTGACTTTTTTTCACTTTCATAATACTTACATTTCACAGATTAAAAAGAAAAGCTATATCAAATCACTTTTTAGGCCCCTTCTATCTACAAAGTATGTAATTTCACCAGAAAAAGTTTTGCAATCTTAAATTGCTAGGCATGGCCTATTGTTGCTATTTGTTCATTGATGTATTCTACTTTGAAAGAGGTAATGCATTCTCCATGTGGCACATAAGGCCATCCAATCAGAGATTTGGAGAGGACGAATTTTACCTTCACTGATCTCATTCATATGCTTTCCTCTGCTTTCAGCATATTTTGCTTCTGAAACCTGTAACATTCCAATTCATTACAGAGTTTTCAGATCTGTTAGAGACCTTAGAGATGATGCCAAATATTGTCATTTTAAAAATGAGGAAATCTACTCAACAATTGGATTTTTCCCAGTCTCTGGCCACTGGAACCCCACTGATGCAGGACCCATCAACATGATCCAATATGTCCAGAATAAATAGAGTGGTGAATTATCTATTACACTCCACACTAAACAAATATCAGGAAGCAATCACGTAGTGCTAAATGCTGGAACAAAGATAAAACAAGATGATACACTTGAAAGGTTTGAGGAGCTGTTTAGATCAGGCAATCAAGGAAAGCTGCGTGTCTTTAATGTGGATCTAAACCATGAGACAGCAGGTCTTTTAAAAGAGGTAAGGAAAAAGCTCTCCAGAAGAGAAGAATATTCTTCAAAGACTGACAGTGGTACTAAGCTTGGTGCCTTCAAATAAAAGAAGACAGGAGAGTGTGACTGAAGCTCATGAATGAAACAGAATACAAGAGCGATCAGCAGAAGGCAGGCCATGTAGGGCCTGGAGGCCTAAAAAAGGGGTTTGAGTTTTATTCTAAGTGGATCGGGAAGTCACCAGAGAGTCTTGAGCGGGTACGTGATACACTCTTTTTAAAAAAGAAATTGCACTGGCTACTGTGTGGAGACTGGCTAGCAAAAGGAAGAGATAAGAAGAAATTTTAGCAAGTGGAGTCTGTCCAGTGCACCTCAAAACACACTGTGAAAGTAATTTTCTCTACCTAAGACTCCTGAGTTTGCCAAAATGAGAAGTTTAAGTCTAGGCATAAGTAATTTTAATTTGTTCTGCTTTTATCCAAAACATTAATAACTCATTTTGGAAAAAAAAAAGGAAAATTCTTGTAATGAGCATAATAATGAGTAACTTTTTATTACTGAAAAGAGAGGAAAGGAAATAATGGTCTCCTGATTTTGTATATTAGGTTTCCCAAGTAGTTAAATCACCATCCTTATCACTACTGACCTCATCTCACAGACTCCAAGTTGCCCGTGGATACATGTACTATAGATACTTGGCCCTACAAAAATCAAACTTAATTTTATAACATGTTCTGAGCACCCTGGAAGGTTCCAAAGAAACTGAAATACGTAAGGCATGTTTTACACTGCTATATTTAAAACAGATAACCAACAAGGACCTGCTGTATAGCACAGGAAACTCAACTAAATGTCATGTGGCAGCAGGGATGGGAAGGGAGTTTAGGGGAGAATGGATACATGTATATATATATATATATGGCTGAGTCCCTTTGTTACTCACCTGAAACTACCACAATATTGTTAATCAGCTATACCCCAATAAAAAATTAAAAGTTAAAAAAAATAAGGTATGTTCTCTGCTCACACAAAGTTCATAATTCAGTCATGGAGACAAGATCATACACCAATAGCTGGGATAGAAAGTGTGTTTTGGGAAATACAATGAGGAAATAAATCACACTGCACGGCATGGGGAAGGGAGGAGGGATGGAAAGATTACTTGGGAATTATTGAGAAGATGGGATCATTGAGTTCTGTCCAAAGAGCAGAAAACAAGAGTGGAAGGAATGGAATTCTCACCAGAAAAATCTATAAGAAATTCTTAGATACTTTGAAAGTGCAAAGTATGTTAGGGTAATAGCAAGTCCTGCTGTGGGGCTCAGGCTCAGGCCTACTCTTCATCACACTGAAGAAAATTAACTGAACTGTTGTAAATTCACTGTGAATAAAGTTTCACAGTATCTAAGACAGGACATTATTCCCTCCCTTCTCTTTAGGATAGTTCATATATTGTTGCTTTAAAAACTGAATTTAATAATTTCTTAATTGTTTTAAACTACATTATCCTATTTCTTGCCATGTGATGAGTAAACTTCACATTAATCTTTCTGTTAATGTATCTCCTTTTAAACTTATTAATATTGCATTCTAGTTTTAGTGTTGAGCGTGACATCTTTCTTGTTTTATATTTTATTTTTTCAATAGCCAAAAATAAGTTTAGAACCACTCTGGGTTATCCAGCGTGTTGATGTTAAAATTATGTCTTCTTTCTGGATTTGTTTCCATAAAAGCCATTTATAGCTCATTGCCTCAGCAATCTTTGTCACAGGAAGAATTAATTTCTTTGAAAGGTTATGGTTTGAAAGATTCAAAATGATCACCACCTAGCCTATTTTAGTGTAATCATTACTTGTATGTGTGTGTGTTTATATATATATATACACATACTAAAAATATATTTTATGAATTATGGAATTTATGATCTTGGTTAGCCATGGAAGGATACTCTAGCATGTAAATTACTCACATTTTCTGACCTTGCCAAGGAATTACGCATTTTGCAAAATAGCTCAAATTAATGTTAACTGAGAATGAACCTAAATTAAATCTGCTTCAAAAATTTAAAAATGCATATATAATGTCACATGGTTATGAATCTGTGTGATTTAAATCACCTCTTAATCAATTTTGCTAAAAACAGAATCCAGGGAAAGAAACACCAACACAGCTCATTTGCTTCACAGGCTTCTCACTCTCATGGAGCTCCCTCTAAGGGCCAAACGAATTACTGCACCACAGTCCTGTGATCAGTACTTTATATGCACCTCCACTGTCTTCACAGCAAACCATGAGACAGGTAGGTCCCATTACTCTCATTGAGGAGATAACACGGAGATGTAATCAAACGACCTGATCTCACAAAACTAGCACAGACTGACATCAAGATTTAGAACCAGGGACCTATAACTCTTAACCTCTCTACTAATGTACTCTTTGCTAATTTGAAGATGAAAGACTTCAGTGCACATAAACTGATAGTATAAGCATCAGGGATAAATAATGCACAGTCTTTGTCCAGAAGCATAAAGCCTAATAGAAGCAAAGTTTTTCTGGAAGAAATGTATACTGTTATACATTTTATGTTCTAGGTGCTGTCTAGACACTTATACTATCTTTTTAGTCCTCAAAATAACCCTATAATATGAGCATTGTAACCCTATTATTGGGTTTCCCAGATGGCTTAGCTGGTAAAGGATCCACCTGAAAAGCGAGAGACCTGGGTTCGATCCCTGCGTTGGAAAAATCCCCTGGATAAGAGAATGGCTACCCACTCCAGTATTCTGGCCTGGAGAATTCCATGGACTGTATAGTCCATGAGGTTGCAAAGAGTTGGACATGACTGAGTGACTTTCACTTTCACCCTATTATTAAGTAACAAACCTGATGATAGTAAATTAAAAGGCCACAGAATGAATAATGGAAAAATTAAGCATTCAGATCCAGTTCCTCATTACTCTAAAGCCCATGCTCTTTCCACTAAAAATTGGGTGAGCTTTTGGTGGAAAGGCTTAGTTCAGTGTTCAGTCTTTCTACTCCCATCCCCAAGTTATTCGTCATATTAAACCATTGTAGAGCAACATGGAAGTCACTTGTATAATATGGAAAATCCAGGGATATTTGCTTACAAGAATCCCTCTGTTGTAGGCAGAATATACTTTCCCACCAAAAGAGATCCAAAGTCTAGTTCCCAGAACATGTGACTATTTCTCCTTACAAAGCAGGGTGTGGTTTGCAGGTATGGTTAATGTAATGATTTTGAGATGAAGAGATTATTTTAGATTATCCAGGGAGGCCCAATATAAGCACAAAGATCCACCATAACTCAAAATTGGTCATAGACCTAAAAGTAAAACCTAAAACTATAGTATATCTAGGATAATATAAAGGACAAAACATATTTGACCTAGGTAAAGATTTCCTAGATTCAATGCCAAAAGCATAATTCATAATAACAAATTGTTATATTCTACACATTGAAAAACACCACAATATGCTGAGTGAAAGATGTCAGACAAAAATTAGTGCATACTATATGCTTCCATTTGTATAAAATTTTAGGAAATGAAAACTAATGTATGGCAGCAGAAAGCATATTAGTGGTTGCCTGGGGATCAGGGTGAAAGTGAAAGTCGTTCAGCATGTCCAACTCTTTGTGACCCCATGGACTATACAGTCCATGGAATTCTCTAGGCCGGAATACTGGAGTGGGTACCCTTTCCCTTCTCCAGGGGATCTTCTGAACCCAGGTCTCCTGCATTGCAGGCGGATTCTTTACCTGCTGAGCCACAAGGGAAGCCACAAGTGTAGGAGATAGGAAAGAATAACTATGAATGGGCCACAAGAAAGTTTTGGAAGAATAGATATGGTCAGTATTTTGATCATAGTGATGATTTTACCAATACCATAATTTATCAAATTACATAATTTTAATATGTGAAACTCATTCTATGTCAATTATACCTCAATAAATCTGTAAGAAAGTCAAGCAACGTAATTCATTATCATAGGAGAATTAAAGAGAAAAATAAATCATTTCAATAGTTGCAGAAAGAACACTTCATGAAATTTAACACTCATTCATAATAAAAGGTCTCAGCAAACTTGGAACAGTAGTAGGAAACTTCTTGAATATGATAAAATGTATCAGAGAAAACCTATAGCCAACATCACATTCAATGGTCAAATATTAAGGCAAGGATGCCTCATCTTACTGCTTCTATTCAACACTGAACTAGAATGTTCTAACTTGTATAATAGGAAAGAAAAAGAAATACAAGGTAGAAAGCTTGGAAAGGAACATCGTAAACTATAATTACTCACAGATGATATGACAGGGAATGCTGAAAACTCTGGAGCAAACCAAAGAAAATTCTTAGCAAAAATAAGTAAATTTAGCAAGGGGCATCTAGTATAAAGAGATCCAGTTAAAGAGTTTTGGGGTTTTTCATTTTTTTCATTTCTTTCCTGGAAGAAATTTTGTATAAATGAAATATCTAGACTGAATTACTGTTCAGTATTCACTTCCTTTTCCTCAGTCCATGAGAGAAATATACTTTTCTGCTGCTTTAACATTACACCTGACCACATGACTTGTTTTGTTTAACCAGATATTGGCCAATGTGACACAGCGGAAGCTTGGAACGCATTTATGCAGGTGGGCTTGCATAAGGTCCTTGCATATGACCTTGCATAAAGGTCCATCATAATCAAAATCGGTCATAGAACTTTAAGTAAAAATCTAAAACTATAACATATACCTGGAACTTCTGCCATCACCATGAGAAAACCCTGCAGTTTGGGACACTAACCCAAGATGGAAAATGAGAGACACTTGCGGAAAAGTTCCCCACCCTAACTGTGATAGACCCAACCTCAATCAGACAAGCCCCAGCCAACTCCCAGATGCATAAGCTAAATACACAATTGTACCACTGAGATTTTGTGCTCGTTTGTTATGCAGCAAGAGCCAACTGATTTCCAGGTGGTCTGCTTGGCTAAATGTTATGGAAAATTTTAGTATGCTCCAGAAATTAATCAGACATTATCTTCATGTTCAGGCAAAGAAATAAATGTGTATTGTGGAGTAAAATATAAAACTGCGTCAATAGGATCTATGGTCAATAGATTTTCAACAAGGGTGTCAGAAACATTCACTAAGGAAAAGGATAGTCTTTTCAACAAATGGTGCTGCGACAACTGGATAGCCGCATGTAAAACGGCTAAGCAGGACCCTTACCTAATAACATGCAGAGAACATTCACTTGCAATGGATCAATGACCTAAATATAAGAGCTTAAACTATGAAACTCTTAGAAGAAAATATAGAGGTAAATCTTCATGAGCCTAGATCTGGAAAAGAATTCTAGATATGACACCAAAAGTACAAGCAACAAAAGAAAATATAGACAAATTGGTCTTTATCAAAATTCTAAACTTTTGTGTTTCAAAGGATACCATTAAGAAAGTAAAAATCTCAAATTGGGGGAAACATTTGCAAATCATAAGGGACTTATATCTAGAATATATAAAGAACTCTTACAACTCACTTATGAAAAGACAACTTAATTTTAAAATGGGCAAAGATCTGAATAGACATTTATTTCTCCAAGGAAAATAATACAGATAGAGAATAAGCAAATGAATAGATATTCACAGCCTTGGTTATCAGGGGAATGCAAAACAAAAGCACAATGGGATACCACTTCATAAATAGTAGGATGCTTAGAATCAAAACTTAAATATCAACAAGTGTTGGCAAGAATATAAAAAATCAGAGCCCTAATTTACTGCTAGTTAGAATGTAAAACGGTAAAACTGCTTTGGAGAACAATCTGACAGTTCCCCAAACAACTAAAAATAAAGATACCATGTGACCCAGTAATTCAAATTCTAGAGAAATGTATATATATATATATATATATATATATATATATATCCACATAAACATTTGTACATAAATGCTTATAGCATCATTACTCATAATAACCAAACAGTAGAAACAATTCAAATGTCTATCAATGGATGAATTTTGAATAATCAAAATTTAAAAAATACCAACAATGGAGGACAAGCTGTCCGCTTTGTAACCCAGATTGCATTCCTATTGAATTTGATGCAAATTGCCTTGTTGCTTCCAATATTTGCCACCACTAAGCAAAGTGTTTCTCCCAGGGCATGAGGAAAGAGATGATGAAGTCATTATAAGTTTACCAAACTGATTTTCCAGAATTGTAGGAAATCTAGCTTTTTATTTTGAATTGTATTTTTAGAGCCTTAGTAAGGTATAAGTGACATGCAACAAACTGATTATATTTAAACTCAACAATTTGATTAAGATTTGACATCCATATAAATCCATAAAACCACCACCACAGTCATAGTAATGAGCCTTTCCATCATCTTTTGGTTTACTTCATGCCCTTTTATAATGTCTCTCTCTCTACTATCTCTGCTCTTCAGACTAGCATTGGTTTACTCTTCATTATCATAGATTAGCTTCCATTTTAGAATTATATATAATTCTGCTCATGAAAAGTTTATTCTTTTTTTTTCTTTGAGTAGCCTCACATGGCTTACTCATTTTGCTGCTGCTGCTGCTGCTAAGTCACCTCAGTCGTTTTGGTAGTCATCAATAGTGCTTTAATGAGTAGTTGATTTTTCATATCGTGTAGAAGCATGACAGTCTGTGGATATACCACTATTTGTTCATTCTTTAGTCTTTCTCTACATATTTGAGCTCTTTCCAGTTCTTGATTGATACAAATAAACCTTCTAAAGATATTTGAATGTAAATGCATAAATAAAATGAATATACAGACATGGGCTATTATTTGACCATAAAAGTGAATGAAGTATTGATATATACTCTAACTTGAATGTATCTGGAAAACATTATGCTCAGTGAAAAGAGCCAGTCACAAAAGTCCACATGTTATATGATTCCATTCATATGAAATTTCAGAACAGGAAACTGTATAGAGACATAAAGTAGACTAATGCTTGCTTAGGGATGGGTGGTGGAAGGGATGAGGGAATAGGAAAGAGATAGCTAAAGGGTACAGAGTTTTTTAATATTCATTTATTTGGCTCCATCAAGTCTTAGTGGCACATGGACTCTCTAATTGTGCCACCTAGGCTGAGTAGTTGTGGTGTATGGGTTTAGCTTCTCCAAGGCATGGGGGAATCTTATTTCTTCCACCAGGGATCGGACCCATGTCCCCTACATTGCAAGGCAGATTCTTAACCACTGGACCACCAGGGAAGTTCCTAGAGTTTCTTTTTGAGTGACAAAAATGTTCTAAAATTGACTGTGACAACCAATACATGACTGTCTGAATATACTAAAAGCCATGGACTTGTAACACCTTAATGGGTGAATTGTATGCTATGTAAATTATATGTCTTAAATTGCATTGAATCATGTATATTACTATATGTGAAATAGATCGCCAGTCCAGGTTCGATGCATGAGGCAGCGTGCTCAGGGCCGGTGCACTGGGATGACCCTGAGGGATGGGATGGGGAGAGAGGTGGGAGGAGGGTTCAGGATGGGGGACACATGTACACCTATGGCTGATTCATGTCAATGTATGGCAAAAACCACTACAATATTGTAAAGTAATTAGCCTCTAATTAAAAAAATAAATTAATTTTTAAGCTATTTTAAAATATAATAAAACAGAAATTATCCTTGTTAGGATGAGAAAATTTTAACTTAAAATTTAACTAAAGGAAATTAAATTAACTAAAGGAAACCTTTATGAAGAATTTGGAATTTCAGATAAGACTTGAAAATCTGAAACCAGACAACTTGATAGATGAAAGACTAGAAAGAATACTTTAATTGGCAGAGGAAAAACTGTTCTGGACATGCCTCAAAGGCAAAGAAACTGAGCATTTTTGGCAATGAAGAAGGAAATTTAAAAAAGCAATTCTCTGGCTTCACCATAGCACTAACCACTCTATTGTATTATTATCTCTATATAATTCCACCCAAATTCTGTCTTTCAGAAAGTTATCACTTGCTTCAACAAAGATTAGCTCTTATTAATTAACAAAGTAGGAGATCTTACCATATTATTACTATATTTATGTTTTGTGAAGCTTAAAGGAAGGCTCAGGGACCAGGTAAAAGGAATGTGTTGCACTTTAAATAATGGCAAACTGAATGATTCTGATGTGAATAGTATAAAAATACTCCAACATTAAAACTACTACTCAAAATCATGCAACTAATTGTCACATGCTGATGTCTGGTTCACTATGGCAGACTGAGCATTGTTTGCCTCTCCGTGTTCTCAAGACTACCTTGAAATTTCAGCAAAAAGTTTATTGAAAATAATAAATCCATGCCAGCGCTGAAAATGAGTATGTCATGTACATAGTCAAGATTTTGACATATTTCTGGGAGACAAAATTTGAATGGATCATTCTAATGGAAACACAAGAGCAAGGGAAATTTCAAGGAATAGAGCACAAGGGAGCCATCTTAAGAGTCCCAAATAGAGCCTCTAGGTCTAAGTTTTACTTGGACTTTGAATCAATTATCAATGCGTTTAGTTAAAAACACTTTGGACTGTTGGGCCTCTCTCCAATCCAGTCTAGCAGTTAGCTGGAACTTTTGTCTCCAGTTAGAATGTCAAAAATTTTCCTAGGTAGGCTCCAAGATGTTGGTCTTAGAGTTGGGAAAAAAGAGCAGATCCAGGATAAATTCAGATTTCCACAGTAGATCTAGAATAAGAGTTGTTTTTTGTTTGTTTGTTTATGGTTAAATGTGAGGGTTTCAAACCAATTTGCTTGTCCCTTACAACATCATTATACTAAAAGTTCCAAAAGGCATGAGGATGAGAACAGAAATAATGAATAGCAGGAAATAATAAACAAAAAAATTCCAGATTAAAGATAGTTTTTAATCTTCAGATTGAAAGTCCCTCCCGTGGGTCAAGGAGAATAAATGGGAAAAAGAAAAAAACCTACAATTGTTTACATCCTGGTGAAATTTTTAAACTTTTAGGACAAAATTCCTTATAAAATGATTACTTATAAAATAAAATGAATAAGATCAGGATCAGATGTTCCAATCAGGTAGAATGGATGCTAGAAGCCAGAGGAAAGATACCTTTGCTGCTGCTGCTGCTGCTAAGTCATTTCAGTTGTGTCTGACTCTGTGTGATCCCACAGACGGCAGCCCACCAGGCTCCCCCCTGTTGCTGGGATTCTCCAGGTAAGAACACTGGAGTGGCTTGCCATTGCCTTCTACGAAAGATACCTTTAGAATTGTGAAAAAACCATTTGGCATATATATATATATATATATATATATTTTTTTTTTTAACTAACCAGGTTATCATCAAGAATGATCAAAATGAAATAATTTTCAGATCTACATGTGCTGAAGAATTTATATCCCATTTCTCATTCTCTGAAACAAACAAACAAAAAACAAACTTAAACATATACATAGGCAGAATAAAGTTTGTGAGGCAAGATGGATAAAGTCTTTTTTTTAAAAAAGTGGTGGAACCAAATCATAATACAATGAAAATGAATCCCATAATTATGGTCATGCAATTAGAAATGAATAAATTTACATTGCAACAGACAGTTAGAAGGCTCTAGGAATCATATTTTCAGGATAGAAGTATATTCCACTAGGCAACTGCACTTCAGAAACTGGAAAATTTTAAAACATAATAAAGTGAATTATCTCTTTAGCCAATGAGAAGGAAAAACAAATAGAAACTCCAAAAAAAAGTGTATTTGAAAATAATGATCCAAATATGAAGTTAACTAAAATGTGATGTGAATTAAACAATTGATAGACATAAGAAAATTTATCTGAACTTTGCTCTTAAAACACTATCCTTAGAGAAGCATATGGATAGTGGCATTGGTTTAGGGTTTCTCCTACATATCTGAGAAATTTCACACAACAATACTTTCACAAATGGTGGTTAAAGTACTGGTTAAAATATTAGGATCAACCTACAGATTGCAAATATTACAACCTTGCTAATGAAGAAGCAATGGCAAATATTATGAAGAGATGAGAAGAAAGTATCAAGAAACTGTATGAAAGTTAATTGCCCAATTTTTGATAATTATCATAATTAGACAATATCTAGTTGGGTTAATCAAGGGATTTAAATCTATTGTTAAACACTGAGAGAGTAATCATGAGTACTAAAGTAGCAATATTGAGAAAAGGGACATAAAGAAGGAAATATAGAGAAAGTACAGTTGGCTCATTGTATCCACAAGTTCTATATCCAAGGATTCAACCAACCAGAGATGAGAAATATTCCAAAAAATAATTCCCAAAAGTTCCAAAAGAGAAAAACTTGAATTTGCTTTACACTTGGCAAAGTTTAATCTAGAGTTGATTTAAAACATTTGGGAGGATGTGCATAAATTACATGCAAATACTACATCATTTCATATAAGGGACTTGAGCCTCAGTGCTCTTTGGTGTGTGTGGGGTTGTCCCAGACCATTACCCAGGGGATTGGGGACAACTGTACACCAATTCCTCATCTTCTATGGTAAGATACTAACTCAGAAATACATGAACTGTGAACTTCCAGATATTCAAGCTGGTTTTAGAAAAGGCAGAGGAAACAGAGATCAAGTTGCCAACATCTGATGGATGATCGAAAAAGTAAGAGAGTTCCAGAAAAACATCTATTTCTGCTTTATTGACTATGTCAAAGCCTTTGACTGTGTGGATCACAATAAACTGTGGAAAATTCTGAAAGAGATGGGAATACCAGACCACCTGATCTGCCTCTTGAGGAATCTGTATGCAGGTCAGGAAGCAACAGTTAGAACCAGACATGGAACAACAGACTGGTTCCAAATAGGAAAAGGAGTACATCAAGGCTGTATATTATCACCCTGCTTATTTAACTTCTATGCAGAGTACATCATGAGAAACGCTGGGCTGGAGGAAGCACAAGCTGGAATCAAGATTGCCCAAAGAAATATCAATAACCTCAGGTATGCAGATGACACCACCCTTATGGCAGAAAGTGAAGAAGAGCTAAAGAGCCTCTTGATGAAAGTGAAAGAGGAGAGTGAAAAAGTTGGCTTAAAGCTCAACATTCAGGAAATCAAGATCATGGCATCTGATCCCATCACTTCATGGCAAATAGATGGGAAAACAGTGGAAACAGTGACTGACTTTATTTTTCTGGGCTCCAAACTCACTGCAGATGGTGATTGCAGCCATGAAATTAAAAGATGCTTACTCCTTGGAAGGAAAGTTATGACCAACCTAGACAGCATATTAAAAAGCAGAGACATTACTTTGCCAACAAAGGTCTGTCTTGTCAAGGCTATGTTTTTTCCAGTGGTAATGTATGGATGTGAGAGTTGGACTGTGAAGAACGCTGAGTGCCAAAGAATTGATGCTTTTGAGCTGTGGTGTTGGAGAAGACTCTTGAGAGTCCCTTGGACTGCAAGGAGATCCAACCAGTCCATCCTAAAGGAGGTCAGTCCTGGGTGTTCACTGGAAGGACTGATGTTGAAGCTGAAACTCCAATACTTTGGCCACCTGATGTGAAGAGCTGACTCATTGGAAAAGACCCTGATACTGGGAAAGATTGAGGGCAGGAGGAGAAGGGGACGACAGAGGATGAGATGGTTGGATGGCATTACCGACTCGATGGACATGGGTTTAGGTGGACTCCAGGAGTTGGTGATGGACAGGGAGGCCTGGCGTTCTGCGGTTCATGGGGTCACAAAGAGTCAGACATGACTGAGCGAGTGAGCTGAACTGAACTGAACTATGATAAATCAATAAATATTAGTAAGTTATTAGAGTCCCAGTAGTAACTGCTAATACCATTTAAAACAGAAATGTTTGAAAGTTAAAAGCTAAATTTCTGTCTACTACAAAGCCACAGTTATCAAGACAGTATGGTACTGGCACAAAGACAGAAATATAGATCAATGGAACAAAATAGAAAGCCCAGAGATAAATCCACGCACATATGGACACCTTATCTTTGACAAAGGAGGCAAGAATATACAATGGATTAAAGACAATCTCTTTCACAAGTGGTGCTGGGAAATCTGGTCAACCACTTGTAAAAGAATGAAACTAGAACACTTTCTAACACCATATACAAAAATAAACTCAAAATGGATTAAAGATCTCAACGTAAGACCAGAAACTATAAAACTCCTAGAGGAGAACATAGGCAAAACACTCTCTGACATACATCACAGCAGGATCCTCTATGACCCACCTCCCAGAATATTGGAAATAAAAGCAAAAATAAACAAATGGGACCTAATTAAACTTAAAAGCTTCTGCACATCAAAGGAAACTATTAGCAAGGTGAAAAGACAGCCTTCAGAATGGGAGAAAATAATAGCAAATGAAGCAACCGACAAACAACTAATCTCAAAAATATACAAGCAACTCCTACAGCTCAACTCCAGAAAAATAAATGACCCAATCAAAAAATGGGCCAAAGAACTAAATAGACATTTCTCCAAAGAAGACATACAGATGGCTAACAAACACATGAAAAGATGCTCAACATCACTCATTATCAGAGAAATGCAAATCAAAACCACTATGAGGTACCATTTCACACCAGTCAGAATGGCTGCGATCCAAAAGTCTACAAGTAATAAATGCTGGAGAGGGTGTGGAGAAAAGGGAGCCCTCTTACACTGTTGGTGGGAATGCAAACTAGTACAGCCACTATGGAGAACAGTGTGGAGATTCCTTAAAAAACTGGAAATAGAACTGCCTTATGATCCAGCAATCCCACTGCTGCGCATACACACTGAGGAAACCAGAAGGGAAAGAGACACATGTACCCCAATGTTCATCGCAGCACTGTTTATAATAGCCAGGACATGGAAGCAACCTAGATGTCCATCAGCAGATGAATGGATAAGAAAGCTATGATACATATACACAATGGAGTATTACTCAGCCATTAAAAAGAAAACATTTGAATCAGTTCTAATGAGGTGGATGAAACTGGAGCCTATTATACAGAGTGAAGTAAGCCAGAAGGAAAAACACCAATACAGTATACTAACGCATATATATGGAATTTAGAAAGATGGTAACGATAACCCTGTATACGAGACAGCAAAAGAGACACTGATGTATAGAACAGTCTTATGGACTCTGTGGGAGAGGGAGAGGGTGGGAAGATTTGGGAGAATGGCATTGAAACATGTGAAATGTCATGTATGAAACGAGATGCCAGTCCAGGTTCAATGCACGATGCTGGATGCTTGGGGCTGGTGCACTGGGACGACCCAGAGGGATGGTATGGGGAGGGAGGAGGGAGGAGGGTCCAGGATGGGGAACACATGTATACCTGTGGTGGATTCATTTTGATATTTGGCAAAACTAATACAATTATGTAAGGTTTAAAAATAAAATAAAATTAATTAAAAAAATAAAAATAAAAAATAAAAGTTAAATTTCTGGGAAGTGTAACTGAGGTTGACAGTGGGGAAAAAAGGAGAGACTTTTACATGTCTCTCCATATCTTTCTCTACTATTTGAATTTGTTTTAATTTTAATTCTTTGTTTTCTTAATATAAAATAATAACTAGTGTTTTGTTCCCTTGAACTGTGTATTTCCAGTGTCTTACATATGGCTGTTATTCAAAAATGGAAAAAAAAATATTTTCTTAACCTAGTTGTCTAGATAAAATTGATGGGTTGTTCTTTTATGCTCTGGAATATAGTGGGTAACAGACAGATTTGCTTTCATGGCAAGTCTTTGATTTCTTATAATTTATATTCTGTATTCAGAAACTAATAAAAAAAAGCAGATAAATAAACAATGTAATTTCAAAAATTTATCATTGCTATAACGTGACAGAGTGACTGGGATGGAAATGCCCAGTTGAAATTGGGGAGGAGAAAACAGGTAAGACCTCTCTAAGAAGACGATACTCAACCCAAATTCTGAGCAAAAAGATAAGAGGCAGACTGTCCCAGTTAGGTGGAAGGAGAAAGACAACAGGCCTAAGAATGGAAAGTGCTTAAGGAACCCAAAGTCAAAAAGATGACCAGTATCTCTAGAGCACAGAAAAAGAGGAACTGTAGGAGTGAAGTTGTTCTTATTACTGATTTTTAGTATGATTCTATGCTGGCGTGTCCAGTTGTGATTTACGAAAATTCTGGTGAGACAGATTCCTTTTCTTGGTAGAGAGGACAAGATGGGATTTAGGAACATGCTCATCTCCTTAGCAACACAAATACTACCCTTATTGGATACAAGGATTGGGGACTCTGTCTGGTTTACTCAATACTGTATGTCCGGTACTTGGCCGATAGCAGGCATTCAGTTACTGTTGATTAAATCAGGGGAATCATCTCTGAAGTGTATATTTTAATTTTGTATCATAATTTTGGGATCACATACTGCATTTCCCCTGGAGGAGTGCATGGAAACCCATTCAAAGTATTCTTACCTGGAAAATCCCATGGAGAGAGAAGCCTGGGAGGCTACAGTCCATAGGGCTGCAAAAAGTCAGACATGACCAAAGTGACTTAGCACACATGCATACTACATTTTATCTATTTAAGAACTTTTATTGGGTTTCTTTTTATGCCAATACTGTGTTGAGTACTAGAGATATAAAGATGAGAGTCCATTCTATAATCTACCTAATTTATTAGAGTTTATAACATAATTGTAGTTTAAAAACATTTGTACAATGACTCCAGTTATCATTAAACCACTATGCATGAAGAACAAAATGTTAGACTGACATGAAAAGGCACTTCAATGAATTACAAAGGACATATTGTAATTCAAGGAATTACAAGGACATGTCTGTCCTTTCAAGACTGAATTCTGACTATTATTTGATCATTTTCCACCATACTGCACATTCAACAGTTCTCATTGCTACGGTCACAAAACAATATTCATTTCCAACTGTGGTTGGGCTGACAGCTGTCTCTGAAAAGCTAGAACAGATTTTTTTCTTAATCAAAGTCAATGCAGAATGTGATGATTTCATTTTAAAATAAATTTGGATAGCCACAAATAATTTTTTTTTTTAAATTTGGGTACAGCTGGTCTGACCACCCTCATAGAGTGAGTTTGAAAATCACTTTAATTTTTACCTGTTTATAGAGTCAGAGAAAGAAGAACAAAATTTGTACTAACTGAAAATTAGCTAAGGCTTCAAAGAGGTTATGTATATGAACACCTCAAGATGGTGACTTAAGTAAGATGAGAAGAAAGAAATGTTGACATGGTAGACATTTGTGTCCTGGTTGTTTTTCTTTTTAAACTATATCTTTAAATATTATAATCAATGGAAGATTATACCACCCACAAACAATTGACACCGTTTTTAACAGATATAGGGCTAAGGGAAACATTCATGACGTGGATGCTCATGCTCACTCATTTCAGTTGTGTCTGACTCTTTGCAACCCCATGGACTGTAGCCCACCAGGCTTCTCTGGCCATGAGATTCTCTAGGCAAGAATACTGGAGTGTCCATGTCCTTCTCCTGGGGATCTTCCCAATCCAGGGATCTAACCTGCATCTTCTGCACTGCAGGCAGATTCATTATTGCTGAGCCACTGTGGAAGCCCTTGCCATGTGGATAAAAGCAATCATAAAAATGGAAATTCCATTTGATCTACAAATTCTTTCAAAGCTATCCTAAATGCTTCTCAAACTTCTCCATTAAAGAAACCCTGATGATACAAGTAAATGTGAAAAGTTGCTCAGTTGTGTCCGACTTTTGTGACCCCATGGACTGTAGCCTGCCAGGCTCCTCCATCCATGGGATTTTCCAGGCAAGAATACTGGAGTGGATGGCCATTTCCACACCTTTTCACTTAACCTCACCTGCTAGCTTCCCCACTTTCAAAGTGACCTGATGACAGTTTGACATTACTTTGAAATTCCAGTTTTATACTCAAAATGTGTACGTTTACATTCTATTCGACTACAAAACTGCATACATCAAACATAAAAAATGTACAAAACTGCATACGTCAAACATAAAAAATATACAAGCAACTCCTACAGCTCAACTCCAGAAAAATAAATGACCCAATCAAAAAATGGGCCAAAGAACTAAATAGACATTTCTCCAAAGAAGACATACAGATGGCTAACAAACACATGAAAAGATGCTCAACATCACTCATTATCAGAGAAATGCAAATCAAAACCACTATGAGGTACCATTTCACACCAGTCAGAATGGCTGCGATCCAAAAGTCTACAAGTAATAAATGCTGGAGAGGGTGTGGAGAAAAGGGAGCCCTCTTACACTGTTGGTGGGAATGCAAACTAGTACAGCCACTATGGAGAACAGTGTGGAGATTCCTTAAAAAACTGGAAATAGAACTGCCTTATGATCCAGCAATCCCACTGCTGCGCATACACACTGAGGAAACCAGAAGGGAAAGAGACACATGTACCCCAATGTTCATCGCAGCACTGTTTATAATAGCCAGGACATGGAAGCAACCTAGATGTCCATCAGCAGATGAATGGATAAGAAAGCTGTGGTACATATACACAATGGAGTATTACTCAGCCATTAAAAAGAATACATTTGAATCAGTTCTAATGAGGTGGATGAAACTGGAGCCTATTATATAGAGTGAAGTAAGCCAGAAGGAAAAACACCAATACAATATACTAACGCATGTATATGGAATTTAGAAAGATGGTAACAATAACCCTGTGTACGAGACAGCAAAAGAGACACTGATGTATAGAACAGTCTTATGGACTCTGTGGGAGAGGGAGAGGGTGGGAAGATTTGGGAGAATTGCATTGAAACATGTAAAATATCATGTATGAAACGAGATGCCAGTCCAGGATCAATGCATGATACTGGATGCTTGGGGCTAGAGCACTGGGACGACCCAGAGGGATGGTATGGGAGGGAGGAGGGAGGAGGGTTCAGGAAGGGGAACACATGTATACCTGTGGTGGATTCATTTTGATATTTGGCAAAACTAATACAATTATGTAAAGTTTAAAAATAAAATAAAATTTAAAAAAAAAGAAAAAAAAATGAAAAGTGTATTCTATGACTTCCTGTAAAATTAAGGTCACCTGGAAAAATGTAGCTTCCCTTTTGTTAGAACCAGAATAAGAATACAATTAGGCAAGTGCACAAAGATATGCCAACAAGGGTAGAAATGGCAGCGCTCTCATATTTGAACTAAAACTTAAATGATGCACATCTGCCCAAGTGAAAGACTGGTCTAATAAATTATCATGTGGATTTCTACACTCCTTTGAAAAACTTTAGTGAAAATTCATATTAATAAAAAAAATAGGGATGATCATGACATAGTCTCTAGATTTAAAAAAAATGAAACAATTCAAAGAGCTGGTCCCATTTTAAAAATATATGTGCCTGTGTATGTCTATACTGCTGCTGCTAAGTCACTTCAGTCGTGTCCGACTCTGTGCGATCCCATAGATGGCAGCCCACCACGCTCCCCCGTCCCTGGGATTCTCCAGGCAAGAACACTGGAGTGGGTTGCCATTTCCTTCTCCAATGCATGAAAGTGAAAAGTGAAAGTGAAATTGCTCAGTCGTGTCTGACTTTTAGCGACCCCATGGACTGCAGCCTACCAGGCTCCTCCGTCCGTGGGATTTTCCAGGCAGGAGTACTGGAGGGGGGTGCCATTGCCTTCTCCATGTGTATGTCTATGTATCTCCCCAATTAAAAAATATACTTATCCCATTAGGATATTTCAGTAGAATCTGGATTCAGAGAATCAGAGTAGAAACATTTTAAAGTAATATATTTAAATATTAGAGGAGAAACTTAAGCTAGCAAACTAACTGCTTATCTATACTGATGTGTTTTCAAAATACACATTGATAATTTGTATGATTTTTATGGAATATTTTGCATATATGATTATAAGAATATATGTATATGTATAAAATGCTATCAATAGCTATCTTGTAGTATGCTATAATGGGTACATTTCATTCACTACCTCTTTTTTGCTTATTTTCTGATTTCTAGAAAGATTTTAAATTACATGTGTAAATAATGAAAAATGTACTATTTTCCTATTTGCCACATTACTAAATGTTGAATTTGTTTTAAAAGTCCATAAGAATATAGAATAGCAACAGCTTTCATTTTCCTTCTCATATTTTTTCATTTCAAAAACTCCTAGACACTGGGACTCTGTAATAACCTAGAGGGGTGTGTGAATCGGTGGTGGGAGGTGGGAGGGAGATTCAAGAGAGAGGGAACATATGTATACCTATGGTTCATTTATATTTATGTATGACAAAAATCAAAACAATATTGTAAAGCAATCATCAATCAAATAAAGATAACCTAAAACACACACACACACAGTTCCCAGACAATGGAATCTTATAGTTCATATTCTCCTCTCCTTCTCAATAACTTCAGCCATGGTCTCTCCCGAAGAGACCTTTTTCTAAAGTAATATTACTGTTTTATATCTATGAAATCATCAAGATTGTGTTCTTCAGCACAAAATAGGAATTAAAGAGGTCTGATTGATTACCAGGCAGTTCATATTGTTTGGTGACATTGTGTGACAGTGAGCAAGTGATTCTTGTAAGTCGAAATGCGGTTGGCTGGTAGAAGATAAAAACTTAATAGAGAAAATGAATGGTAAACATTAACATGATTAAAGATACTGTACCTTTTCTGAGCAAAGAAATAAGGTATTCTCAAAACCAAGCCTAGTATCTGGGGGGCTATAGCCACCCAGAGTGGGTGTGCCGTTTCTAACCTGCACAAAGGCACCATGTGGGCTACAGGTAGGCCTGTATCTGCATCTTGGAGGGATGAAACAACAGGCCCAATTTTTTGATTGGGTCTTTTATTTTTCTGGAATTGAGCTGCAAGAGTTGCTTGTATATTTTTGAGATTAATTCTTTGTCAGTTGCTTCATTTGCTATTATTTTCTCCCATTCTGAAGGCTGTCTTTTCACCTTGCTTTTAGTTTCCTTTGCTGTGCAGAAGCTTTTAATTTTAATTAGGTCCCATTTGTTTATTTTTGCTTTTATTTCCAATATTCTGGGAGGGGGGTCACAGAGAATCCAGGTGTGATTTATGTCAGAGAGTGTTTTGCCTATGTTCTCCTCTAGGAGTTTTATATTTTCTGGTCTTATGTTTAGATCTTTATTCCATTTTGAGTTTATTTTTGTGTATGGTGTTAGAAAATGTTCTAGTTTCATTGTTTTACAAGTGGTTGACCAGTTCTCCCAGCACCACTTGTTAAAGAGATTGTCTTTTCTCCATTGTATATTCTTGCTTCCTTTGAGGTGTCCATAAGATGAGGTGTCCATAGGTGCGTGGATTTATCTCTGGGGTTTCTATTTTGTTCCACTGATCTATATTTCTGCCTTTGTGCCAGTACCATACTGTCTTGATGACTGTGGCTTTGTAGTAGAGCCTGAAGTCAGGCAGGTTGATTCCTCCAGTTCCATTCTTCTTTCTCAAGATTGCTTTGGCTATTCGAGGTTTTTTGTATTTCCATACAAATTGTGAAATTATTTGTTCTAGCTCTGTGAAAAATACCATTGGTAGCTTGATAGGGATTGCACTGAATCTATTTCTCAAAAAAAAAAAAACATACAGATGGCTAACAAACACATGAAAAGATGCTAAACATCACTCATTATCAAAGAAATGCAAATCAAAACCACAATGAAGTACCATTTCACACCAGTCAGAATGGCTGCGATCCAAAAGTCTACAAATAATAAATGCTGGAGAGAGTGTGGATAAGAGGGAACCCTCTTACACTGTTTGTGGTTATGCAAACTAGTACAGCCACTATGGAGAACAGTGTGGAGATTCCTTAAAAAACTGGAAATAGAACCGCCATATGACCCAGCAATCCCACTGCTGGGCATACACACTGAGGAAACCAGAAGGGAAAGAGACACGTGTACCCCAATGTTCATCGCAGCACTGTTTATAATAGCCAGGACATGGAAGCAACCTAGATGTCCATCAGCAGATGAATGGATAAGAAAGCTGTGGTACATACACACAATGGAGCATTACTCAGCCATTAAAAAGAATACATTTGAATCAGTTCTAATGAGGTGGATGAAACTGGAGCCTATTATACAGAGTGAAATAAGCCAGAAGGAAAAACACCAATACAGTATACTAATGCATATATATGGAATTTAGAAAGATGGTAACGATAACCCTGTATGCGAGACACCAAACGAGACACAGATGTATACAACAGTCTTTTGGACTCTGTGGGAGAAGGCGAGGGTGGGATGATATGGGAGAATGGCATTAAAACATGTATATTATCATATGTGAAACGAATTGCCAGTCCAGGTTTGATACATGATTTAGGGTGCTCAGGCCTGGTGCTAGGGCTGGTGCTCGCAGCTGGGGATGACCCAGAGGGATGGTATGGGGAGGGAGGTGGGAGGGGGGTTCAGGATGGGGAACACGTGTACACCTGTGGCGGATTCATGTTGATGTATGGCAAAACCAATACAATATTGTAGAGTAATTAGCCTCCAATTAAAATAAATAAGTTTATATTAAAAAATTAACAAACAACAGGCCCAAGATTCATTCAGAAGTTAACTATCTTTCTCTCCTAATAAAATTTCTTCTAATTAAATTTGCATGCAATTATAATACATTAAAATAGGCTTCAATTCATTGTTAACACAGTAGTCCCAGAACACTTTGAAAACACAAGTTCATTGATTTCCAATCCCACTCTTAGATACTTTCCTAGTTTTATTTTGTTTTTTTCTTTATTGAACAGCCTACAGAGTTTGCTCATCACAAGTTAATACAAATCTTCAATAAAGTAAAGGGCTTTACAAATCATGGGGCTACTTTAAGCTATATAAATATGTGAATATTAATTACAGAAGTGGATGGAAAGACAATTAAATATTATCACAATTTTTTTAAAAGTGATGTTTCTGAATGATTTATTTGTAAAGTTTGGTCTCATATATTTATTTTTTTCATTGAAGTATCATTTAATAGTGAAAACTGAAACCAATGCAAATCTCCACTAATAGATGGCAGCATAAATAAGACATGATATCTTCCCGTGCTGAAGAAACTAACGCAGCAGTTAAAATGAATGAGCTACCGAAAATAGGTTGCCTCATATTATACATAATATAATTCTTTTTGTATGCATTTTTAAAATTTTATTTTATTTTTAAACTTTACAATATTGTATTAGTTCTGCCAAATTTCGAAATGAATCCGCCACAGGTAAACCTGTGTTCCCCATCCTGAACCCTCCTCCCTCCTCCCTCCCCATACCCTCCCTCTGGGTCGTCCCAGTGCACCAGCCCCAAGCATCCAGTATATTTTATGAGATATTTATATTCTTGAGCTTCAGCGGTCACTGAGATGATACATTTATTTTGAGATTTATAAATCTCTGAGGCCTCTTAAAAAATGAAGAATTGAATATGAATGTCTATGAAACTTTTGCTAGCAGTTTGACCTTTTTACTTGCCCTTCATCTTACCATGGAATCATCAAAAAGCTGGAAGGTGAGGCACCACTACCTCTAAGCAACCCCACCTTCCTTCAAGCTGCGTTAGCTGCCTCCTCCATTCTCTTGGATTCCCTCTTTGAGGGGCCTCATCATGCTGCTGCCTCTGATCATTTGTTTACTTTTCTGTCATCCCCCAAAATAAGTCCTGGAGAGCAGAGAGCTTGCCTTTTTTATTTTTGTATTCATGACATCTAACATGCAGGGGATAAGCAGTGAATGTTTGTTAAATAATTATCTGAGTGGAAGAGAAGACACTGTGTGGTTTGTTCATATAGGACTAAAATCGTAAATGAGTGGACTTTAAATTCCCTTATCCAGAAATCTACAGAAGGTATCAGTCAGACCGACAAAAGATCAGAAGACAGATACACAGAGAGTGACTGGTTGAGACAGCTCTTAACCTGCTTTAACTACGTAAGAGGAATCTATCACAGCACTATGGAAACAGGGAAGAGATGAAATCATGGACTGAATGTGATGGAAAATGAAGGGGAAATGTATAGGCAAATACACGTGGGTGTGGGCTCATTCACTTCAGTCATGCCTGACTGTTTGCAACCCTATGGACTGTAGCCCAGCACGCTCCTCAGTCCATGGGGTTCTCTAGGCAAGAATACTTGAGTGGGTTGCTGTGACCTCCTCCAGGGGATCTTCCTGACCCAGGAATCAAACCCACGTCTCCTGTGTCTCCTGCACTGCAGACAGATTCTTTACCACTGAGCCACCGGGGAAGACCCAGGCAAATACATATGTAGAAGCAATAAAAACATCTATAACCATGTCTCCAGTCCAGTAAACTTAAAAGGAGGGACCATGAACTAAAAATCTGAAAGCATAGGTTTCAGTCCTCTTTTTCATTCACTGTTGTTACTAAGTCTCTTTTCTTCCAAGATATAGACAGACAAGCTAAGCTTCCCACGCATCAAACTTCCCATTGGTAATACAGTGAGATTTAACCAAAGTTAAATCTAAACCTTTCGAGAATTATAAGAATTTTCACTGCTAGAAGTCAATATTCCAGAAGGGGGCAGCATTTATTCATAATAGGGAAACCAAGAAACGGTTTTTATTTTAGTTAGTTTTCAAAGCAGTAAAGGTTGAGAAGTTGGATGAAAGGAACACTTATACTCTTTCTTGAATTTAGTGTGAGTACATAAGGATGTCAAGAGTAGGAAAGTGGGTGGACATCTGGTGTCTGTTCTGCTGTGTGGGCATTTAATAAGGAACAAGTCAAATAGTTCTGTGAGAAAGAAATCATCACTCTTATTCACTAATTCTTGAATCCTTGATGGTGAGTGCCATTTCTGGCACATATTTATTGCTTATTAAATAAATAATTGATGACAAAAATTTTAATGGAGATGGAATGGATTTGTTCCCAGGCAGAGAATGTGACAATCTGGGTCAAGAGGACCTGTTCAGTTCCTCAGGAACCCCATCACTTATATGACTTATATGAACTCCCCAAAAGTAGCCTTAATTGCTTTGTTCCAAAACTAAGCAAATGGGAGTGGGAGAGGAGCCTTAGAACACTTTTTCCACTTGCTTCTTGTTTCATATGAGAAAATAAAGCTTAGAGAAGGTGTTATTTTCCCAAAGTACTGCTGACTAGTCACAGAGCAGGGTCTAGAAGCAATTCTCTGTGGCCCTGTGTAGTGCTCTCTCTATGGGTTGACTACTCTTTTAGTAAAATTATCTCCAGCCACTCACTGTCTGTTGCAGCTTTTTTAAACAGACTTTATTTTTTTAGGGCAGTTTTAAATTCATAGAAAAGTTGAACTTAGAACTTAGAATTGAAAAAGAACTTAATTTAGTTCTTAGTTCATGCCTTTGATGATAAAAAGTCATGGCTAAAACTCAGGATCTATATTTTCTCTTATGTTATCTTCTAGGAGTTTTATAGTTTTTTACTTTACATTTAAGTCTATTATCCATTTTGTGTTAATTCTTGTAAAGGGTATAAACTCTCTGTTTATATTCATTTTTTTGCATGTGAGTGCCCAGGTGTGTCCAACTTTGTGACTCTATGAACTGTAGCCCACCAGGCTCCTCTGTGCATGGAATTCTCTAAGAGAAAATACTGGAGTAGGTAGCCATTCTCTTCTCTAGGGGATCTTCCTGACCCAGGGATTGAGCCTGGGTCTCCTGCATTGCAGGTGGGTTCTTTAGCATCTGAGTCACCGGGAAGCTCTGATTTTAGCAAAACTTGTTGAAAATACAATCTGTGCTACACCGTATTGTCTTTGCTCTTTTGTCAAAGATCAGTCACCTATATTTCTGTGGGCCTATTTCTGGGTTCTCCGTTTTGTTCCATTGATCTATCTTTCACCAATACCACACTATTTTGGTTTGTGTAGATTTATAGCAAGTCTTGAATTTGGGTAGTGTCATTCCTCCAACTTTGCTTTTCTTCATCAATATTGTGTTGGCTAATCTGGGTCTTTTGCCTACTGATATAAACTCTAGAGTCTGCAAAATAACTTTCTGGGTTTCTCATTGGGATTGCATGGAATCTACAGATCAAGTTAGAAAGAACCGATAACTTGATGATATTGAGTCTATCCATGAATGTAGGATATTCATTTAGGGCTTCCCTCATAGCTCAGTCAGTAAAGAATCTTTCTGCAGTGAAGGAGACCTGGGTTTGATTCCTAGGTCGGGAAGATCCCCTGGAGAAGGAAATGGCAACCCACTCCAGTATTCTTGCCTGGGGAATCCCATGAACAGAGGAGCCTGGCAGGCTACAGTCCATAGGGTTGCAAGAGTTGGAAACAACTACCACCATGAATATAGACCAACCCTTAATTTATAAATTTAGTTGATTTTTCTCATCAGTTTTGTATTTTGCCTCTAAAACTCTTGTGCATATTTTGTTAGATTTATACCTAAATATTCATTGAGGTTTCAATATAAAGGTTTTGTTTTTAATTTCAAATTTTACTTGTTCATTGCTGGGGATATAGGAAAGAAACTGACTTCTGTAAGTTAACTTTGTGTCCTGCAAACTTGCTATGATTGCTTATTAACTCCAGATAATTTTTGGTCAATTCTTTTGAATTTTCTACATGAATAATCAAGTCACCAGCAAACAAAGACATTTTATTTCCTCCATCCCAATTTGTATACCTTTTACTTCCTTTTGTATCTTAATGCAACTTTCTCAATTCATTCTCCCCTTTCCTTCCTCCCCTGTGCCCTCAGGTCCATTCTCTACATCTGTACCTCCTTTCCTTCCCTACAGAGAGGTTCATCTTAATGTATTAGCTAGAACTTTTAGTACAATGTTAAAATAAAGTGGTGACTTTTTTTTATTCAGTTGAATGAGTATTCAGTTCAGTCCAGTTGCTCAGTCGTGCCCGACTCTTTGCGACCCCATGGACTACAGCACGCCAGGCACCCCTGTAATCACCAGCTCCCAGAGTTTACTCAAATTCATGTGCATTGAGTCGGTGATGCCATCCCACCATCTCATGTTCTGTCGTCCCCTTCTCCTCCTGCCCCCAATCCCTCCCAGCATCAGGGCCTTTTCCAACGAGCCAGCTCTTCGCATCAGGCGGCCAAAGTATTGGAGTTTCAGCTTCAGCATCAGTCCTTCCAATGAACACCCAGGATTGATCTCCTTTAGGATGGACTGGTTGGATCTCCTTGCAGTCCAAGGGACTCTCAAGAGTCTTCTCCAACACCACAGTTCAAAAGCATCAATTATCTGGTGCTCAGCTTTCTTCACAGTCCAACTCTCACATCCATACAGGACCACATAACACACACATATACACATGCACATATCATATGTGGAGTAGAGCAGCTCTCCATTTCACATTTCCTAAAGTTGAAAGTCATGGCTTCTTGATCTTCATCTTTTGCAGATCTTTTCATAAAACAGGAATTGCATAATCTCAGATTGAATTGTTTTCTTTCAGTTAAATAAATTTATCCCCAATATAAAGGCACTATATTATCCTTATTTTTTTCATTTTACCTCATACTGGTGAAATTTTGTCACATACTGGTATTTGGAAATCACTGGCAGAGGGGCAACTCAGTTAATGAGCTAAATAGAGAACAGGGAAAGGCTGACTCACCTCACCAAGGTGAGGAATGTTCCTGTATAGAAAAACACAAGAAATACCCATTCCAAAAAGGGCCATTTAGGATCAACATAGTATTTTAAGTGGTTAATAGGTGTTGTGCAGCAAAGCAGACAGGAGAGTGCTGGTCCAGGCACCCAGGCCTTTCTTTCTTTTGCAGAGATCATCCTTACAACCAGAATCGAAGGACCAATTTTTCACTTCTTTTTTAGTTGTTTAATATAATTTTTCTCCAAACATATCTGAGGTATTATGGCCAATGCCATAGAACACTACGATTAACATTTGTGAATAAACGTTTGTTTTGAGAACATGACCACCCTCAGTGACTCTGTGGCTGAGTGTGACGTTCTGGGTATCTAAGGTATCATTCAGAGCAAGACCAGACCAAGTCCTTGCCCTTAAAGTCCTAATTTTCCGAGTTTATATACACACAGCACAGGCAGTATGAAAAACACAGAGCGTACCAAAGGGCTGGTTTGATGTCTGCTTTAATTCCCTAATAGAAGAAAAGAAAGGAAGGAAAGAGAATGGGGGTGGGGATGGGGAAGGAGGAAAGGAGAAAAAATGGAAAACAATAACGGTGGTTCCCAGAAAGAAGGACAACGGCCAGTGGGAGATTTATGGGAAGTGAAAGCCCTGATCCTGCCCAGATTGTCCGGGAACTTCTTCTTCTGGAGGGTGATTTGTTAACTGCTATCTGGTCAGCATTTCCAGGGAGTCAATTTTGGACTCTAATCCTCACATTTAGAATCGCCAAACCCAAGCCAAGGTTGTCTTCCAGGCATAGGGCTTTATCGGATGAGGCTACTTCATGTATTGTATGGTAACTGGTGAATACTCCACTTTGTATTTAAGAATAGCGTCAAGACAGGAAAAAAAAAAAAAGTGGCAATATTACCAAAGCTTGGAAAAGCACTATTTTAAAAACAATTCATTTCTTTCCAGCATAGATATGACTCTACATGACAATGAGTATGAAATGGTTCAATACTCAAACAGTCCTTTGAAAGTCACGAAGGACTTTCATGGATGCTTCAGAATAACCATCATGATACCAATAGTTCTGTTAATAAACCACTTTCAGTTTAATAATAATAGCAGCCAGCATATATTGAACTCTCCCCATATGCCAGCCACTGTATTAAATATTGATGTCACCTGCAGTATATATAATCTCCACACTAGTCCAGAAAGATAATTAATATAATCATGTCCATTCTACAGATGAAGAAACTATGCCTTAGAAAGTTTAGTCACTTATTCAAAGTTAGTTTGATAATAAATGTGGAACTATGATTTGAGCACAAACAGTCCAGTTGTAGAATCTCACATTTTAAGACCATTATATATTTCCTGCCATTCTAATAGCTACTTTTCTCACTTAAAGTCACTCTGAGCTTTAAAATCACATAGATATAGATTTAAATCCTGGTGTGTGACCCTAGAAAAGTCTTCTTGGAGTCTTACTTTTTTATTTGTAAAACAGATGTAATCATACCGCTCTGCAAGATTACTGTGAAAGTGAGAGGCAGTTCAGGTAGTCATTCAATATATGGAAAGTATTACCCCAGCATAGACAAGACACAGACCATTGTGATTAAAAGGGGAAAAAAGCATACAGAAAAACACGGAGCCCAGGTACTTAGGACCTATCTCCATGGCCAGGGATAACTGGTAGTAGCTCACCTTCAGAAATATTGAAGGTAATAATTTCCCTTTAAGCAATTCAATTGATAAAGTAAAAATTTAAGTATACTTGCAAAATAAGATTTCAGTAATAACATTTAAAGCAAATCAAACAAAAACAGGAAAGAGGAATAGATCCTGTACAAAGAAAACAAAATCTATACCATTAAAAAGATTATGCTCTGAGTCACACCAAAACAAATTAATTCATATAGTAAAGGAGGAATTGATATCTGAATTAGAGCCCATCTGCCTGTCATACATAATGCAATATCCACAAAAGCAGGTTAAACCAGACACATTCCTTATCTTATGTTGTGGAGGAGTCATCTCTGTGACTATTGAATCAAATAAGCTCTAGGTTAAACGATCACTCTGGTAGAATCCTAGACAGAGTGGATTGGCAATCCACTGGCAATTGCCATCAAGAATCTGATGTGTGGTGTGGAAAAACAAATAGATAACGGACCTTAGAGAGGATCACATTGGCCGGGTCTCCAGCATTCTTGTGCTCTGCATTCTCTAAGTAATGTAATTTCCAGTCCAGTAGAAGTTCATAGCCTTTCCATTGTAGAAACACTAGAGATCTAAGATAAAAAGGAAAAAAGAATATTATAAAATGGAGAGTGGAAATGATAGCACAAATAGCAAAAGCACAAAAGAAAATAGTCTGAGAGAGGATCTGCTGTACTAGCGACAGAAATCTCCATGAGTACTTTGCTACTGTAAGTTGGAGTCTCTCATTCTGTGGTCCCTATCTTCACAGTGCACTGCAACAAAGAGGTAAAATTTATGAAAACAAAACCTTTTATTTTTTGGTAGCTTGCTTTGTGTACATAAATTTTGCAGAGAAAAGGTGAATTCAAAAACTTCAGTCAATTAAACCTGCAGTTGTAAGACTTGCTTAAGTTCTGCCTACTAAAACAAAATCAACAAACTTTTGCCGAGATCCTTCAAAAAGGCTTTCATTCATCAAATGTTACTATGTCTTTCAGAAACTAACTTTAAAGACAGCTGCTGCTGCTGCTGCTAAGTCGCTTCAGTCATGTCCGACTCCACATGACCCCATAGACAGCAGTGCACCAGGCTCCCCCATCCCTGAGATTTTCCAGGCAAGAACACTGGAGTGGGTTGCCATTTCCTTCTCCATAAAGACAGCATCAGTTCAGTCACTCAGTCATGTCCAACTCTTTGCAACCCCATAGACTACAGCATGCCAGGCCCCCTGTCCATCACCAACTCCTGGAGTTTACCTAAAGTCATGTCCACTGAGTCGGTGATGCCACCATCTCATCCTCTGTCGTCCCTTTCTTCTCCTGCCCTCAGTCTTTCCCAGCAGCAGGGTCTTTTCCAATGAGTCAGTTCTTCACATCATGTGGCCAAAGTATTGGAGTTTCAGCTTCAACATCAGTCTTTCCAATGAACACTTAGGACTGATCTCCTTTATAATGGACTGGTTGGATCTCCTTGCAGTCCAAGGGACTCTCAAGAGTCTTCTCCAACACCACAGCATAAATTCTTTGGCACTCAGCATTCTTTATAGTCCAACTCTCACATCCATACATGACTACTGGAAAAACCATAGCCTCGACTAGACAGACATCTGTTGGCAAAGTAATATCTCTGCTTTTTAATATGCTGTCCAGATTGGTCATAACTTGCCTTCCAAGGAGTAAGTGTCTTTTAATTTCATGGCTGCGGTCACCATCTGCAGTGATTTTGGAGCCCCCCAAAATAAAGTCAGCCACTGTTTCTACTGTTTCCCCATCTGTTTCCCACGAAGTGATGGGACCAGATGCCATGATCTCAGTTTTCTGAATGTTGAGCTTTAAGCCAACTTTTTCACTCTCCTCTTTTACTTTCATCAAGAGGCTCTTTAGTTCTTCTTCACTTTCTGCCATAAGGGTGGTGTCATCTGCATATCTGAGGTTATTGGTATTTCTCCTAGCAATCTTGATTCCAGCTTGTGATTCATCAGCCTGGCATTTTGCATAATGTACTCTGCATATAAGTTAAATAAGCAGGGTGACAATATACAGCCTTGACGTACTCCTTTTCCTATTTGGAACCAGTCTGTTCTTCCATGTCCAGTTCTAACTGTTACTTCCTGACCTGCATACAGATTTCTCAAGAGGCAGGTCAGGTGGCCTGGTATTCCCATCTCTTTCTTATTATATCCCATGCTACGGTGTTTTTAACCTGCTGTTATTACTTGAATACTTAGAAGGGCCTCAGTGGGTATTTGTTACACAGTAGAAAGGATTTTCTAGAGAGTTTTTAAACCTTTCATGATTTCATAGTTTAACATTTCATAATAATTAAGATCAAGCTCTGAGATCAGATGGATCTAACTCACTATCTGTGTCCTTCAGCAGGTGTTTGTAACTTCTTTAAGACTCAGATTTTTTTTTTTTATTAAAAGAAATCTCAGTATATAATTACTTCTTCCATTGGGTGTTCACTTAGATTAAAAAGATAATTTATATAAAACTCATAGCTCAGAACCATGTCCATGGCTCTAAAATGCTAGAAACATTTGCTACTAACATTTTACACCTCATCTTAGGGAAATGATGTACACAATTCTTTAATCTGATCTTCTTTGCCATATGAAGTATTATACTAAACCTTTTTGTGATAGTGTCAAGTATTTGGTCATGGCAAAATGACATACTTTTTGACGGAGATTTGTATGACTCATCAACAAACAGACGGAAATTCCTCATTTTTCATGGTAGTTTATTGGTAGTAGGAGATGGATGTGTATTCTATAGCAGAGGCCAGAGCACAGAGACCAGGAGGGATAGAATAATATACTTACAGAATAAAAGGAAAGGCCCTATTTTCTGATGCTGAGCCTCATAACACGTTTCATGGGCACATCACTGAAAAAGCTGGATCATCCATGATAACAGTAGTGGGAGGAAAAGGATGCACCGCCCCCCCCCCTTTTTTTTTTTTTTTGGCAGGGGAGAGGCAAGGAAGAAGATAGAAAGAGGAGGAAGAAGCAGAAAACTTCACTATACACAAAATGGGGGTCAAGGTGAGCCTGCTGGGGGCAGTGTGGTACAATAGACGTCGCATGGGCTTTATAATGGGATAGATCTAAATCTGGTTTTCTAGCTGGGTTATTTGTTACGGAGGCTAAGTACCTATTGCTATTTAACAATCTGTGCACCTCTCACTTCATCTTTGTCATGGTAATAAAAATCATAATTATAAAATATATAAATATAAAAAATATGTCATCGGGATCTAGTGAAGACATAATGAAACAACATTGCTAGTTGAGTGCCCAATCCATTTTCTAGTCTTAGAAAATACTTCTCACTCACTCTGCAGGTAAGAAAGGCACAAAAATGCTTGCTGAAGCATTGTTTCTTATACTTTTTTACTCATTTCTCCCATAAGCATTCCTGGTAATTGTGGGAGATTTGTCTTGTGTCAATTTAGCTAAGCTGGGACATTTCCCAGAATCCACCTTTCCCTCATGCAATCAGCTCAAGCCCAGGCTCAGAAGGGCGAAGGAAAGCCTAGTTGGCTTCTGGAGCTGAGAAGGTTGGTGCAGACTAGGTACTGTTGCAGCTTCTGCCAGTGGTGCTGCCTCCTGGCTTCTTGGTTGGAGAGTGGCAGCAGCAAGGTGCTTAACTCCTCCAGATTCTATCAAATCTCCTGTTCCAAGTTCTCCAACTCTCAGCTCAGTTTTGTGTTTAGCAGTGTGACAAAGGGGCATCAGCTTCTCCTGAAGAAAACCCTTAGCATCAAAGTTTGAAACTTGGAGGCAATAAGGAACCAATACATGTTCCAGTTCATTCTCGAGGGTCCCAATTCAGACTTGGAGGTTGCTGTTTGGCCTTGTTGCATCTGCACAGGCAGCTGGCCTTTCCTCACTCCACAGCCATCTTCCCTTCCCAAACATCTGCCTGTGGTATCAGGTTCCAGCATAGACTCAGACACTAAACCTCACATGCGTTGTTTCTTCTGTTTCAATAGTTACGTAAGGTTAAACCTTTATGATCAATGCCTATGTGTGTGCGTGTGTGTATATATATATATATATATATATATATATACATACATATATATATATATATATATATATATATGCCTGAACTTCCCAGGTGGCGCTAGTGGTAAAGAACCCCGCTGCCAATGCAGATGTGGGTTCAGTCCCTGGGTTGGGAAGATCTCCTGGAGGAGGAAATGGCAACCCACTCCACATTCTTGCCTGGAGAGTCCCGTGGACAGAGGAGCCTGGTGGGCTACAGTCCATAGGGTCACAGAGTCAGACACGGCTGAAGTGAGTTAGCACATATGTATATATACTTCAGTTCAGTTCAGTTCAGTCGCTCAGTCACGTCCGACTCTTTGCGACCCCATGAATCGCAGCACGCCAGGCCTCCCTGTCCATCACCAACTCCCGGAGTTCACTCAGATTCACAACCATCGAGTCAGTGATACCATCCAGCCATCTCATCCTCTGTCGTCCTCTTCTCCTCCTGCCCCCAATCCCTCCCAGCATCAGAGTCTTCTCCAATGAGTCAACTCTTTGCATGAGGTGGCCAAAGTACTTACAGATACACATGTACTTATCCTGTTCATCTTATTTCTCTGATAATCTGATAAAAAGCTTAACTGATTCAGTGGGCTCTCTATGTTATGGACTGATAAAACCAATAAGTACAGATCCTGTACACAATTCTTAGAGGAAAAATCAGACATCACTCATAATATAAGAAATTATGAAGTTTCTATGGATTTGCCTACTCTGGACTATATAATATGTGACCTGTTATATCTGTTTTTTTCCCCACTTAGCATGCTTACTAAGTTTATCCACATTGCTGGTTGTCTCAGTACTTCAACTTTTATGGCTGAATAATATTCAGTCATATGGATATATCACATTTTGTTTATTCGTTTATCCACTGATGTACGTTTGGTTTGTTTTCAATTTTGGGAACTATATAGTTTCAAACAAGATAGTGATAATCACAAACATTGTGAACATATTAAATGCCACTGAAATACACACTTTAAAATTGTTAAGCTTGTATTGCATAAATTTCACTTCAATAAAAAATTTAAGGTTATGAAGTTATAATGTTTGATTTTCTTTAGTTTAAAATTTTTTTACATGTACACACATGTACATGTCCACAATGAAACTGAAGATACTCCATTGAAATTTATGGTTGCCAAACCAGTAAAAAGTATGTTCACTTAACTAGATATTTTCAGTGATAAGGTCAGATGTTTTCTACATTTGACTCCAATCTACTTTGTATATTATTCTTCGCTCTGCTGTTTTACTACAAACCTGCCATTGACTGGGTTCTTGACATGCACATAAAATCAATTAGCATTCAGCCTGTGAGAATAATTTTCTTAGTAGATTACTGCTTTCACCATTTAGCCAATAGAGAAATGTTTCTGTCCACACCATCCCACACTTATTTAGGAAAGCATTTGGTAACACTTATCAGCCTGCACATGCCAGCAATTAGATGTCAATAGAATTGCTATGTTCAATCCTTTGTATACAAGGAACATATTAACCAAAATTTCCAGTCCTCTCACAATTTTATGAACACATTAGTTTTTGTCCTTTTAGCATGGAGTGTCTTTAGAGACATATACAGGCCCACATCTGCCTCCAAGCAGTATGAAAGAAGATTTCAAGATTGAGGATATTCCAAGCCAGCTTTCTTTCTCTTATGTTTCAGGAGGTACAATAAAAAGTCAGTATTTTCCTTCAACTGCCAAGTCCACTTTCTTTTTTTGTTTGTTTTAATTCTTTCTTATTCTATCTAATACGACTATCATTGTTTTACAGAAATTCCTAGCCCCACCTCCGTCTGTTATCCCTCTCTTACACTATTCTCCAGTCACACTGGTTTACGTTTAGCTTCAGGAACATGTGAAACTCATCTCCATCTCAAGACCTTTAGAAATGCTCATTCTGCTTGAACATGCTGTCTCAACAAGGTCATTTTTTCATCATCCACATCTCTAATCATATGGTACCTTTCCCCAGTGGGCTCCCATAGCATATCAGCCTTTCAGTCACACTCTACCACACTACCCTATTTGTTTTTTATTTTATGTATTACATTACTATATTATAGCTTCCCAGTGGCTCAGTGGTCAAGAATCCACCTGCCAAAGTAGGAGACGCAAGACATACGGGTTTGATCCCTGGGTTGGGAAGGTCCCCTGGAGGAGGAAATGGCAACCCACTCCAATATTCTTGCTGGGAGAATACCATGGAGAGAGGAGCCTTTGGGCTACAGTCCACAGGGTCACAAAGAGTTGAACACATCTGAGCATCTGAGGCCAGCACATCACTGTATCATATTGTTAACATAGTGGAGGCTCTGCCTGTCTGGTTGACAGCTGTTTTCCCAGAGTTTTGAACAATGCTGGAGCAGTTAGGAGATGTAAAGTAACTATCTTGACTGACTAATAAACTAACAGGTTTATTAGTTTATTAACTAATAATAAACTAATCATGCTAATAAATGTAAATTTGCAATATGATTCACAGTGGTACCATCAAGGTAACACAAGACACTGAAAAAGATTGGGTATTTATACATATATACATGCATGTATGTATGTATGCTGGTTAGGGGGTTTTGAGGTGGTGAAAGGAGCAGGTTATAAGTTCAGTTTTGATATTTTCATTTTGAAGTATCATTAATATCCCAAGAAGTGATATCAAATAAGTAAATTTTTGGATTCAGGTCAGATCAGTTGCTCAGTTGTGTCCGACTCTTTGTGACCCCATGAATAGCAGCACGCCAGGCCTCCCTGTCCATCACCATCTCCTGGAGTTCACTGAGACTCACGTCCATCGAGTCAGTGATGCCATCCAGCCATCTCATCCTCTGTCGTCCCCTTCTCCTCTTGCCCCCAATCCCTCCCAGCATCAGAGTCTTTTCCAATGAGTCAACTCTTCGCATGAGGTGGCCAAAGTACTGCAGTTTCAGCTTTAGCATCATTCCTTCCAAAGAACACCCAGGGCTGATCTCCTTCAGAATGGACTGGCTGGATCTCCTTGCAGTCCAAGGGACTCTCAAGAGTCTTCTCCAACACCACAGTTCAAAAGCATCAATTCTTCAGTGCTCAGCCGTCTTCACAGTCCAACTCTCACATCCATATGTGACCACAGGAAAAACCATAGCCTTGACTAGACGAACCTTTGTTGGCAAAGTAATGTCTCTGCTTTTGAATATGCTATCTAGGTTGGTCATAACTTTCCTTCCAAGGAGTAAGCGTCTTTTAATTTCATGGCTGCAGTCACCATCTGTAGTGATTTTGGAGCCCAGAAAAATAAAGTCTGACACTGTTTCCACTGTTTTCCCATCTATTTCCCATGAAGTGATGGGACTGGATGCCATGATCTTCGTTTTCTGAATGTTGAGCTGACCAAACTTAAAAATTAAAAGTGTGGTATAGTGATGATTCATGAGACATCTGCTCCTCAGTGCTTATTAAATGTGGGCATGGATAAGATCACCCAGGAATAGCAAGAAGAATAGAAAGAGAGGAATGCAAGTAAGAATGGATAACAATTGAAAGCAAACAGAACAAGAGTTGTCAGTGAGAGGGGAGGATAACCATGAAGGTGTGGCACCCTGAAGAAGAGTGTAGTTTTAGGCTGAGTATGTCTTAAGAAAATCCACATGCTGAAGTCCTAATCCCCAGTGTAATGATATTTGGAGGTGGGGCCTTGGGAAGTAATCAGATTTAGATGAGGTCATGAAGGTGGAGTATCAGATGAGATTAGTGCTCTTATAAGATGAGAAAGAGACACCAGAACTTTTCTTTTTCTCCCCTGAATTTGAACAAAGAAGAGGTTATGTGAAGACACAGTGAGATTTGTTGTTGTTCGGTCTCTAAGGCATGTCCAATTCTTTGCGACCCCATGGACTGCAGCACGCCAGGCTTCCTTGTCCTTCACTATCTCCTGGAGTTTTCTCAACTCATGTCCACCGAGTCAGTGATGCCATCCAACATCTTACCCTCTGTCACCCCCTTCTCCTCTTGCCCTCAATCTTTCCCAGCATCAGATCTTTCCAATGACTTGGCTCTTCATATCAGGTGGCCAAAGTATTGGAACTTCAGCTTCAGAAGCAGTCCTTCAAATGAATATCCAGGACTGATTTTCTTTAGGATTGACTGGTTTGATCTCCCTGCTGTCCAAGGGACATTCAAGAGTCTTTTCCAGCACCACAACTCAAGAGCATCAATTCTTCGGTGCTCAGCTGTCTTTATGGTCCAACTTTCACATCCATACATGATTACTAGAAAAACCATAGCTTTGATTATACAAAACTTTGTCACCAAAGTGATGTTTCTGCTTTTTAATATGCTAAATTTGTCATAACTTTTCTTCCAAGGAGCAAGCATCTTTTAATTTCATGGCTGCAGTCACCATCCACAGTGATTGTGGGGCCTAAGAAAATAAAAGCTGTCAGCTTCCAATGTTTCCCCATTTATTTGCCATGAAGTGTTGGGACCAGATGCTATGATCTTAGTTTTTTGAATGTTGAGTTTTAAGCTAGCCTTTTCACTCTCCTCTTTTACTTTCATCTAGAGGCTTTTTAGTTCCTCTTTGCTTTCAGCCATTAGAGTGGTATCATCTGCATATTTGAGGTTGTTGATATTTGTCCTGGCAACCTTGATCCCAGCTTGTGATTCATCCAGTCCGGGATTTTGCATGATGTACTATGCATGTAAGTTAAATAAGCAGGGTGACAACATACAGCCTTGACATACTCCTTTCCCAATTTGAAAGCAGTCTGTTGTCCCATGTTCAGTTCTAACTATTGCTTCTTGACCTGCATACAGGTTTCTCAGGAGAAAGTAAGGTGTTCTGGTATTCCCATCTCTTCAAGAATTTTCCACAGTTTGCTGTGATCCACACAGTCATAGGTTTCAATATAGTCAATGACACAGAAGCAGATGTTTTTCTGGAATTCCTTTGCTTTCTCTATGATCTAATGAATGTTGGCAATTTGATCTCTGGTTCCTCTGCCTTTTCTAAACCCAGCTTGTACATCTGGAAGTTCTCGGTTCACATACTGCTAAAACCTAGCTTGAAGGATTTTGAATAATACCCTTCATGCATTGCCCTTCTTTAGGATTGGGATGAAAACTGACCTTTTCCAGTCCTGTGGCCACTGCTGAGCTTAACAAATTTGCTAACATATTAAGGGCAGCACTTTAACAGCATCACCATTTAGGATTTGAAATAGCTCCACTGGGGGCTTCCCTGGTAACTCAGCTGGTAAAGAACCTGCCTGCAATACAACAGACCCTGGTTTGATTCCTGGGTCGGGAAAATCCCCTGGAGAAGGGATATACTACCCACTCCAGTATTCTTGGGTTTCCCTGGTGGCTCAGCTGGTAAAGAATCCACCTGCAAGGTGAGAAACCTGGGTTTGATCCCTGGGTTGGGCAGATTCCCTGGAGGAGGGCATGGCAACCCACTTCTGTATTGCCTGGAGAATCCCCATGGAGACAGGAGTCTGGAGGGCTATGGTCTATGGGGACACAAAGAGTTGGACAGGACTGAGTGACTAAGCACAGCACAATAGCTCCACTGGACTTCTGTCACCTCCACTAGCTTTGTTCATAGTAATGCTTTCCTAAGGCCCACTTCACTTTACAGTCCAAGATGCATGGCTCTAGGTGAGTGACCACACGATCATGTTTTATCTGGGTCATCAGACCTTTTTGTATAGTTCTTTTGTGTATTCTTGCCACCTCTTCTTAATCTCTTCTGCTTCGGTTAGATCCTTGCCATTTTTGTCCTTTATTGTGCCTGTATTTGCATGAAATGTTCCTTTGGTATCTCCAATTTTCTTGAAGAGATCTCCAGTCTTTTCCATTCTACTGCTTTCCTCCTTTTCTTTGCATTGTTCACTTAAGAAGGCTTTCTTAAGTCTGCTTGCAGTTCTCTGGAACACTGCATTCAGCTGGGTATATCTTTCCCTTTCACCTCTCTTCTTTTCTTAGCTACTTGTAAGGCTTCCTCAGACAACCACTTTGCCCTCTTGCATTTTTTTTTCCTTGGGATATTTTTTTTCATCACCTCCTGTACAATGTTACATGCCTCTGTCCACAGTTCTTCAGGCAATCTACAAGACTACCAGATATACTAGTCAAGAGATCTAGTCTCTTGAATCTATTCCTTTCCTTTACTGTATAATCATAACAGATATGATTTAGGTCATACCTTAGTGGCCTAATGGTTTTCCATATTTTCTTCAATTTCAGCCTGAATTTTGCAGTAAGGTGATCATGATCTGAGCCATAGTCAGCTCCAGGTGTTATTTTTGCTGATTGCATCTTCATCTTTGGCTGCAAAGAATATAATCAACCTGATTTTGGTACTGACCATCTGATGATTATGACAGTGAGATGATGAACCTCTAAAAGCCAGAAAGAGTGTTCTCATCAGGAATGAAAACTATCAGCAACTTAATCTTGGACTTTCAGCTTCCAGAACTTTGGGAAAATACATTTCTGTTGTTTAAACCAATTAATCTATGGCATTTTGTTATAGAGCCCAAGTTGGCTAAGGCAAGAGTGTTTCAAGAAGGAGAGAATTTATATTTCATCCTAACTTTGAGATTTTTATTGGAGACTCTACTTCCTAACCAATTTTTCCCCTATTTCCTATGTTTCCTACAGGAATCATTTACATGCCTCTTTTTTTACATGATTTTTTTACATGACTTTCAGTAGACTATATTTCCTCATTGGTCAATATTTCCATGACCTTGAAATGTCCATGCCATGGATCACTTCTCCAGTTTATAACACTTACCCATTCAGACCTGCTGTAATCATTGCAAACTTTAGGTACTTATTTCATATTTCAGTTTTTTAGAAATACCAAGCACAAATGACCATATACTCTGTTTCTATCATCTTATTTTGACCCCAAGTTCTAAGGGTTCTAAGCATATGCTGGAAGGTTGGCAGGTTTCATCCACATCTTCTAGTTCAGGTGCTCGTCTTCTGAGTGTAGAGGACTTTTATCATATAGGGCAGTTCCCCATCAACACCCTTTTCTAGCAAGAAACCAGAGATCATTGGAGTACCATCTGATGATCTTTCTTTTTTCTTTGGAGTGGCATCTGACAGAACAGGCGCAAGTGTCCCAGTCTCAATCAACCAGAAGCTCCAACACGGGACAGTGACTCTGTAGTGAGGGACACAAAACCAAAGTGACCATTAAGATTCATTCATAGCAGCAACAGCAGCATCAGTGATGTCCTACATGCAGCAGCAGCTCTAGACCATCCTGCTTGGTTAAAAGACCCTGGCTTCCTCCCTCTTGGCATAAAAGAACAGAAGTGCCTTCATTCATACCCAGTCTCTATGCCTGGTTCCCTATCCTCACGTTGCTTCTGTGACATCCTTGGTATCCTTGCAAATTTATATACTTTTTTCTCCCTTTTTCCTAACACTAGCCAGTTAGTTTGTGTTACCTGTAATTAAAATCTTTCAAACTAATAGAAAGGGATGTCTTCACACGATCCACTCAAGTAAGAACCACGTCACCATGATTAGTGGCTAAGCTAGCACTTCCTAACAGAATTATTTGTTACTCTTGGCAGATTTCAGGGAGAAAAAACCCCACTGCTTTGCCAGAGCTTCTGTTGCCAGTCACTATCACTCTAGGGGTATTCTCCAGAGAAAGAGGACACTGGGGGGTAAAAAACAACATTTGCAATTTAGATTGCCACTTCATTTAATAAATGGGGAGATGGTATTACTTTACTGGTAATTAATTTTTTAAAGCCTTTGTAAAATGTCAGTTGGACTCTGTTTATTGGAACATACCAACACATTAGACAAAACTAACCTTGTGGATTTACTCAAGACAGCTAAGCTGACAAATTTCAATGGAGCCTGTTACAAGGCTGGCTCTGACTTATAAAAATGTCTATTTTGAGTCATGACTAAGTAGGACTGTATATGTATTTATAAGTGTATTTTCCTGCCTCTAATGAAAGACACAGACACGTGGGAAAGCTGTTCATCCTATGAGCACCAAACATCATACTGAATCCCCTTGAAATGTTAAAATTTGGAGCTATTGGTCTGTTATCTACAGAGAGAAAAACAATACTGTGGGTTCAGGAGAAATGGATAGGAGGGTTTGAAATGGGAAGAAAAACACCAACAGGAATGATAAACTGGGTTTTAATGACAAAGTCACTTTGCCAATTGTAACTCGGGTGCTGGGTAAGCTGATCTGACTTCATTAGGTGATAGCCAGCCTCCCAAAGCCATCATCAGGCTGGAAGAAAGCCATATGTGTTGGTCGCACAAATGGACATTGATTTTTCAATAAACTGGAACCCAAAGCCAACATCACTCCAATGATATCTTTTCTCAGGAGAGACGATTTCTCGCTCATGCCTGGCACCATGTCTCAGCCCTTATATTACAAGAATTACATGGGTGAAGCAGAGTAGAAAACATCAGCTCACTTAAGTTATGTGATTAATGAGGCAATTAAGTCAATTAGATGCAGAGTTACTGAGCTATATCTATTTTGCTTTGTAAAATATAATTTTAAATAAGATCATCTGTCATATCATACTCGACAGCATCAGAATTCTGTGTGGCAGAAAAAATGTGGTTCATTACTCTGTGAAAACAGTGTCTACTCTCTCAACTGGATAAAGTAACCTTCTTCTTTAAGTTGAAGGTGATTGTCTCTTAACTCTTTCTCTAAAAGAAAGCAGAACACATTTTGTGTTTGCTATATATTTCCACATTTCTTTAAATGAATAGTTTTTCCAATAGTCATCATGTGTTTGGGGGATTAGTAGACAGAACTCATTTGAGTTTTTCAGTGTATGATATACCAGATGCATCTCTTTCTGGAGGGAGAGAGACAGAGAGCACAGATTTTCATTGTTCTGGTAAGCATCACTTGAGTGACTTTGTGGTGAAAAATGAACAGGCACTCTTGTCTAAGAGAAGAGTGCCAGGATCTTTAAGTTGCTTAACTAAAGGTATTCACCACCATTCTATCCCTTTGGTATGCAGAACTTGTCACTAGGGAAGAGGTGTGTATCTACAGTGGAACGGAGGAGGCCTTTTCAGTGACTGTAATCAGACTCTTTGCTTTTGGAGGAATATTTCTAGAGCCTCTGATGGATTGTGATGGTCCTACTGAAGATGCGTGGGCAGGTTAGGACACTAGGAGCTACCATTGGGAAACTAACCACAAATGTGGATAATACTGGACTGGTGGCCAAGGCTAGATTAGAGGCTTATCAATAAATTTCTTATGAGCTAAGCTGTTTTCTTTGTTTCAAGGTAGAGAACCAATAAAACTTAGTGAACTGTTTAACAGAATATTTCACATATAAATATGAATTACATTGGCCAGTGCACATGTTCTGCAGTTTTCTCAAAAGCCTACCACTCACATATATATTATTACTCTTCCTGCTTCACTCATTTCTCTAACTTGCTGGAACACAGAAGGCAATTGAGTTATTTGCCTTTTTCCAAGATGGTTGTGAAAGTGAATGCCTCTCAGTTGTGTCTGACTCTTTGTGACCTGGACTCTGTTGCACAGTCCATGGAATTCTCCAGGCCAGAATACTGGGGTGGGTAGCCTTTCCCTTCTCCATGGGATCTTCTCAACCCAGGGATCAAATCCAGGTCTCCCACATTGCAGATGTATTCTTTACCAGCTGAGCCACAAGGGAAGCCCCTTTTTCTTCAAAATGGTGGAGTAGAAGGACATGCGCTCTTCTCCTGCAAGAACTCCAAAATTACAACTTGCTTCTGAACAACCATTGGCAGGAAAAGTTGGATCCCACCAAAAAAAGATACCCCACGTCCAAGGGCAAAGGAGAAGCCCCAGCAAGATGGTAGGAGGTGCAAAATTACGTTTAGAATCAAAGCCCATACCTGCCAGAGACACTCGGAGGGCTCAAACAAAACCTTGTGTGCATCAGGAGACCCTACAGAGACTGAGCCAGACCTGCCTTTGAGTGTTTGAGTATCTCCTGTAGGAGTATGGCTCAGGTAACCTGCTGCAGGGGCAGGGGCTCTGGGTGCAGCAATCCTGTGTGTGGCATAAGCCCTCTTGGAGAAAGTCACCATTAACCCCACCATAGAGCCGCTAAGCACACAACCCACAAACTGCAGAACAATTTTATACCAAATAAATTTTCACACTGTTAAGAAAGTGCTAGGACACACAACAGATTTCCCAACCTGAGTATCTGGCAAAGGGACTGAGAACCCCCAGGGAATTTAACTTTGGAGACCAGTGGGAATTGATTACAGAAATTACACAGGACTGGGGAAACAGACTCTTGGAGGGCACAAACAAACCTTGAGCGGACCAGGACCCAGGAGAAAGGAGCAGTGACCCCCACAAGAGACTGATCCAGACTTGTCCATGAGTGTCCAGGAGTCCCTGGCAGAGGCATGGGTCAGCAGTGGCTTGCTACAGGGTCAGAGCACTGAGTGCAGCAGTGCATGCATGGGGCCTTTTGAAGGAGGTCACCATTATCTTCATTACCTCCACCATAGTTTGGTCTCAGGTCAAACAACAGGGAGGGAACACAAACTTGTGCATCAACAGAAAATTGGATTAAAGATTTACTGAGAATGGCCTTGCCTATCAGAAAAGACCTAGTTTCACCCACAGTCAGTCTCTCCCATCAGGAAGCTTCCATAAGCCTCTTATCCTTACCAATCAGACAGTGACAAAATGAAAACCACAAGCACAGAAAACTAATCAAAACTGATCACATGGACCACAGCCTTACCTAACTCAATGAAACTGGGAGCCATGCCATGTAGAGCCACCCAAGATGGACAGGTCATGGTGGAGAGTTCTGACAAAATGTGTCCACTGGAGAAGGGAATGGCAAACCACTTCAGTATTCTTGCCTTGAGAACCCCATGAACAGTATGAAAAGGCAAAAAGATAGGACACAGAAAGATGAACTCCCCAGGTTGGTAGGTGCCCAACATGCTACTGGAGAAGAGTGGAGAAATAACTCTAGAAAGAATGAAGAGATGGAGCCAAGTGAAAACAATGCCCAGTTGTGGATGTGACTAGTGATGGAAGTAAAGTCCAATGCTGTAAAGAACAGTATTGCATAGGAACCTGGAATGTAGGCCCATGAATCAAGGCACATTGGAAGTGGTCAAACAGGAGACGGCAAGAGTGAACACTGCCATTTTAGGAATCAGTGAACTAAAATGGACTGGAATGGGTGAATTTAACTCAGATGACCATTATATCTACTACTGTGGGCAAGAATCCCTTAGAAGAAGTGGAGTAGCCCTCATAGTCAACAAAAGAGTCTGAAATGCAGTACTTGTGTGCAATCTCCAAAACAACAGAATGATCTCTATTCACTTCCAAGGCAAACCACTCAATATCACAGTAATCTAAGTTTATGCCCCAACCAGTAATGCTGAAGAAGCTGAAGTTGAATGGTTCTATGAAGACCTACAAGACCTTCTAGAACTAACACCCCCAAAAGATGTTGTTTTCATTATAGGGGACTGGAATGCAAAAGAAGGAAGTCAAGAGATACCTGGAGTAACAGGCAAATTTGGCCTTGGAGTACAAAATGAAACAGGGAAAAGGCTAACAGTTTTGCCAAGAGAAGCACTGGTCATAGCAAACACTCTCTTCCAACAACACAAGAGAAGACTCTACACATGGACATCACTAGATGGTTAACACCAAAATCAGACTGATTATACTCTTTACAGCCAAAGATGGAGAAGCTCTATACAGCCAGCAAAAACAAGACTGGAAGCTGACTGTGGCTCAGATCATGAACTCCTTATGGCCAAATTGAGACTTAAATTGAAGAAAGTAGGGAAAACCACTAGGCCATTCAGGTATGACCTAAATCAAATCCTTTATGATTATACAGTGGAAGTGACAAATAGATTCAAAGGATTAGATCTGAAAGAGTGCCTGAAGAACTATGAACAGAGGTTCATGAAATTATACAGGAGGCAAAGATCAAGACCATCCCCAAGAAAAAGAAATCCAAAAAGGCAAAATGGTTGTCTGAGGAGGCCTTGAAAACAGCTGTGAATAGAAGAGAAGTAAAAGGCAAAGGAGAAAAGGAAAGACATACCCATATGAATGCAGTAGAGTTTCTAAGAACTTAGAGTTCCTAAGAATAGCAAGGAGGGATAAGAAAGCCTTCCTCAGTGATCAATGCAAAGAAATAGAGGAAAACAACAGAATGGGAAAGACTAGAGATCTTTGCAAGAAAATTAGTGATTCCAAGGGAACATCTCATACAAAGATGAAAAAAGGACAGAAATGGTATGGACCTAAAAGAAGCAGAAGATATTAAGAAGAGATGGCAAGAATACACAGAAGAATTATACAAAAAAGATCATTATGATCTAGATAATGATGATGGTGTGATCACTCACCTAGAGCCAGACATCCTGTAATGTGAAGTCAAGTGGGCCTTAGGAAGCATTACTATGAACAAAGCTAGTGGAGGTGATGGAATTCCAGTTGAGCTATTTAAAATCCTACAAGATGATACTGTTTAAGTGCTGCACTCAATATGCCAGCAAATCTGGAAAACTCAGCAGTGGCCACAGGACTGGAAAAGGTCAGTTTTCATTCCAATCCCAAAGAAAGGCAATGCCAAAGAATGTTCAAAGTACGGCACAATTGCACTCATCTCACACACTAGCAAAGTAATGCTCAAAATTCTCCAAGTCAGGCTTCTACAGTACATGAATTGAGAAATTCCAGATTTTCAAGCTGGATTTAGAAAATGCAGAGGAACCAGAGATAAAATTGCCAACATACATTGGATCATATAAAAAGCAAGAGAGTTCCAGAAAAACATCTACTTCTACTGCACTGACTACGCCAAAGCCTGTGACTGTGGGGATGACAACAAACTGTGGAAAATTCTTAAAGAGATGGGAATACCAGACCACCTTACCTGCCTCCTGAGAAATCCGTATGCAGGTCAAGAAGCAACAATTAGAATCGGACATGGAACAACAGCCTAGTTCCAAATTGGGAAAGGAGTACATCAAGTTTGTATGTTGTCACCCTGCTTGTTTAACTTCTATGCAGAGTATGTTATGTGAATGAATGAAGCACAAGCTGGAATCAAGGTTGCCAGTAAAAATATCAATAACCTCAGATATGCAAATGATACCACCCTTATGGCAGAAAGCAAAGAAGAACTAAAGAACCTATTGATGAAAGTGAAAGATGAGAGTGAAAAAGTTGTCTCAAAGCTCAACATTCAGAAATAAGATCATATCATCTGGTCCCATCACTTCATAGCATATAGATGCAGAAACAATGGAAACAGTGAGAGACTATTTTGGAGGGCTTCAAAATCACCGCAGATGGTGACTACAGCCATGAAATTAAAAGATGCTTGCTCCTTGGAATAAAAGCTATGCAAACCTAGAAAGCATGTTAAAAAGCACAAACATTACTTTTCCAACAAAGGTCCATCTAGTCAAAGCTATGGTTTTTCTAGTAGTTATGTATGGATGTGAGAGTTGGACCATAAAGAAGGCTGAGCACCAAAGAATTGATGCTTTTGAACTGTGGTGTTGGAGAAGACTCTTGAGAATCCCTTGGACTGCAAGGAGATCCAACCAGTCAATCCTAAAGGAAATCAGTCCTGAATATTCACTGGAAGGACTGATGCTAAAGCTGAAACTCCAATACTTTGGCCACCTAATGTGAAGAACTGACTCATTGGAAAAGACCCTGATGCTGGGAAAGATTTAAGGCAGGAAGAGAAGGGGAAGACGGAGGATGAGATGGTTGGATGGCATCACAGATTTGATGGACATGGGTTTGAACAAACTCTGGGAGTTGGTGATGGACAGGGAAGCTGGTGTGCTGAAGTCCATGGGGTCACAATGAGTCAGACACGACTGAGCAACTGAACTGAACTGAAAATGGTTGTGGGGAGAGGGTATCAAGTCTGTCACAGAATAGGGCTGAGACTGGCAGCCTCTTTAAGCCAGCCACCTGGGAATATGCTTGAGAAACTGTGACTGAACACGTGGAGAGAAACTGACTTGTGACCTTGGGAACATACCTAATTGAACTGAGTATATGAGTGATTATCTCACACACAAAGTGTGGGGATCTAGCAATGGCATTATTGCAGGAAAGGACAAGGACATCAAACATGGATTTTTAAGACATAATTGCTGGTTAAAGAATATGTTAAATCATAAGTTTAAAAATGTTATCAAGTTGATCTCAGAAAGGTTGAACCAAGTTATATACAAACCAGCAATTCATGAGAACACCAATTTGCATATTAGTCAGCATTGGATATCATTGGTTTTTAAAGTTTTGCTAATCTGATGGGGAAAAATTGATGCTTTAACTTTTCCTGAATACTGGTAAATTTAGGCATATTTTCAGATGTATGCTGGCCATTTTTATTTTTTCTAAGAACTACCAGGTTATAACTATTGTTTATTTTTGTTTTTAGGTTATTTGCTTTTCCTTATTGAACTGTAAGAACTCTTAGATGGTTCTCTTTCTCTGTCATATTTGTTGCAAATATTTTTTCCAATCTGTTAATTGCCTTTTAACTTTGCTGCTGCATCATACATTGTGCATAAATAGTTAATTTTTATTTAGAAAATTGTTACTTTTTAAAAATGATTTTGGGATTTAATGTCATTCATAGATCACCTCAGCTACACAATGCCAAAATAATCCCCTCAGATCAGTTCAGTTGTTCAGTCGTGTCTGACTCTGCATTACCTTGTAATGCAGCCCGCCAGGCTTCCCTGTCCATCACCAACTCCCAGAGCTTGATCAAAATCATGTCCATTAAGTCAGTGATACCATCCAACCATCTCATCTTCTGTCGTCCCCTTCTCTTCCTGCCTTCAATCTTTCCCAGCATCAGGGTCTTCTCTAGTGAGTCAGCTCTTCACATTGGGTGAGCAAAGTATTGTAGCTTCAGCTTCAGCATCAGTCTTTCCATAGAATATTCAGGTTTCATTTCCTTTGGGATTTACTGGTTTGATCTCCTTGCAGTCCAAGGGACTCTCAAGAGTCTTCTCCAAAACCACAGTTCAAAAGCATCAATTTTTCAGCACTCAGCTTTCTTTATGGTCCAACTCTCACATCCATACATGACTACTAGAAAACCCATAGCTTTGACTAGATGGACCTTTGTTGGCAACATAATATCTCTGATTTTTAATATGCTATCTAGATTAGTATCTAGCTTTTCTTCCATGGAGCAAGTGCCTTTTAATTTCATGGCTGCAGTCATCATCTGCAGTGATTTTGGAGCCCAAGAAAATAAACTCTCATTATTTTCATTGTTTCCCCATATATTTGCCATGAGGTGATGGGACCAGATGCCATGATCTTAGTATTCTGAATGTTGACTTTTAAACCAACTTTTTCACTCTCCTCTTTCACTTTCATCAAGAGGCTCTTTAGTTCCTCTTTGCTTTCTGCCATAAGGGTGGTGTCATATCTGAGGTTACTGATATTTCTCCCGGCAATCTTGATTCGAGTTGTGCTTCATCTAGCCCAGCATCTTTCATGATGCACTCTGCATAGATGTTAAATAAGCAGGGTAACAATATACAGCCTTGACATAGTCCTTTCCCAATTTGGAACCAGTTCATTGTTCCATGTCCGGTTCTGTTGCTTCTTGACCTGCATACAGATTTCTCAGGAGGCACTTGACCTGCACACAGATTTCTCAGGAGGCAGGTAAGGTGGTCTGGTATTCCTATCTTTTGAGGAACTTTCCAATTTGTTTTGATCTACACATCAAAGGCTTTGGAATATCAATAAAGCAGAAGTAGATGTTTTTTTGGAACATTCTTGCTTTTTCTATGATCCAATGTATGTTGGCAATTTGATCTCTGGTCCCTCTACCTTTTCTAAATCCAGCTTGAACATCTGGAAGTTCTCAGTTCATGTACTGTTGAAGTCTGGCTTGGAGAACTTTGAGCATTACTTTGCTAGCGTGTGAGATGAGTGCAATTGTGTGGTAGTTTGAACATTCTTTGGCATTGCCTTTCTTTGGAATTGAAATGAAAACTGACCTTTTCCAGTCCTATGGCCACTGCTGAGCTTTCCAAATTTGCTGGGATATTGAGTGCAGCACTTTTAACAGTATCATCTTTTAGGATTTGAAATAGCTCATCTGGAATTCCATCACCTCCACTAGCTTTGTTCATAGTGATGCTTCCTAAGGTCCCCTTGACCTTTCATTCCAGGATGCCTGGCTCTAGATAAGTGATCACACTATCGTGATTATCTGGGTCATAAGATCTTTTTTGTATACTTCTGTGTATTGTACCACCTCTTAATATCTTCTGCTTTGTTAGGTTCATACTGTTTCTGTCCTTTGTTGTGACCACATTTGCATGAGCTGTTCCCTTAGTATAACTAATTTTCTTGAGATCTCTGACTGAGTGAGTGAGTGAAGTCGCTCAGTCATGTCTGGGATTCTCCAGGCAGGAATACTGGAGTGGGTTGCCATTTCCTTCTCCAGGGTATCTTCCTGACCCAGGAATCGAACCCAGGTCTCCCGCATTGCGGGCAGACGCTTTAACCTCTGAGCTACAAGGGAAGTCTTTCCCATTCTATTGTTTTCCTCGATTTCTTTGCATTGATCACCAAGGAAGCCTTTCTTATCTCTCCTTGCTATTCTTTGGAACTCTGTACTCAGATGGGTATTTTTCTTTTCTCCTTTGCCTTTCACTTCTCTTCTTTTCTCAGTTATTTGTAAAGCCTTCTCAGACAACCATTTTGCCTTTTTGGATTTCTTTTTCTTGGGGATGGTTTTGATCACTGCCTCCTGTACAATGTCATAGACCTCCATCCATAGTTCTTCAGGCACTCTGTCTATTGAATCCAATCCCTTAAATCTATTTGTCTACCTATTTACTTGTAAAGTGATTGATTTTTGTATGTTGACATCGTATAAACCTGTTTTACCTTCCCTCTCTCAGGCATATAATAATTCTATTATATGCAAATAATAAAAGTTTGAGTTTGTTATTCCAAATTTCTATTTTCCTTTATTGCTTTGTTGGATTGGTAGAGTTTCAGTTTTAGTAGCTATGATGGTATTCATTTCGGTTCAGTTCAGTTGCTCAGTTGTGTCCAACTCTTTGCGACCCCATGAACCACAGCACGCCAGGCCTCCCTGTCCATCACCAACTCCCAGAATCCACCCAAACCCCTGTCCATCAAGTCAGTGATGCCATCCAACCATCTCATCCTCTGTTGTTCCCTTCTCCTCCTGCCCTCAATATTTCCCAGAATCAGGGTCTTTTCCAGTGAGTCAGCTCTTCGCACCAGGTAGCCAAAGTATTGGAGTTTCAGCTTCAACATCAGTCCTTCCAATGAACACCCAGGACTGATCTCCTTTAGGAGGGACTGGGTGGATCTCCTTGCAGTCCAAGGGACTCTCAAAAGTCTTCTTCAACACCACAGTTCAAAAGCAGCAACTCTTTGGTGCTCAGCTTTCTTTATAGTCCAATTCTCATGTCCATACATGACCACTGGAAAAACCATAGCCTTGACTAGATGGACCTTTGTTGGCAAAGTAATGTCTCTGCTTTTTAATATGCTATACAAGTTGGTCATAATTTTCCTTCCAAAGAGTGGGCGTCTTTTAATTTCATGGCTGCAGTCACCATCTGCAGTGAGTTTGGAGCCCAGAAAAATAAAGTCAGCCACTGTTTCCACTGTTCCCCCATCTATTTCCCATGAAGTGATGGGACCAGATGCTATGATCTTCGTTTCCTGAATGTTGAGGTTTAAGCCAACTTTTTCACTCTCCTCTTTCACTTTCATCAAGAGGCTCTTTAGTTCCTCTTCACTTTCTGCCATAAGGGTGGTGTCATCTGCATATCTGAGGTTATTGATATTTCTCCTGGCAATCTTGATTCCAGCTTGTGCTTCTTCCAGCCCAGCATTTCTCATGATGTACTCTGCATATAAGTTAAATAAGCAGGGTGACAATATACAGCCTTGATGTACTCTTTTTCCTATTTGCATTCTTATTTTGGTCAGGACTTAAATGGGAAGTTTTTTAATGTGTCTCCATTATCATGTTTGCTAAGTTTTTGTGCCAATTTTCTTAATTAAATTAGGGAGGAACCTATTTATTCCTAGTTTGATTTTATTAATAATGATATTTATTCATGGGAAACACCTTTTTTTATAATAAGATAGGTATATAGTATTCTCTGAATGTGTTTATCTAGTTGAATTTTATAAGCAGATATTTCCATGTGAAACTTATTACACTTCTAGAATAAATCCTAGTCATTTTATTATTCTGTGAAAAAGTTACTTGTTATAATTTGTGAATATGTAACTTGAGATGTTCATCCTTATGTTTGTAAATGAGATTAATCTATAGTTCTTCCCAGTTTTTGTTCATTTGTTTCTGGTTTTGTAACAGGGTTACACAGCTTAACTAAATGAATTTTAAAGTTTTTGACAACATTTTTAATTCTTTGGTAAGTTTATTTAATGGAGTAATTATCTTATCTTTAAAAGTTGAATACATTTATTTTGAATTCAGTTCAATTCAGTTCAGTTGCTCAGTAGTGTCCAACTCTTTGTGACCCCATCGATCGCAGCACGCCAGGCCTCCCTGTCCATCACCATCTCCCGGAGTTCACTCAAACTCATGTCCATCGAGTCGATGATGCCATCCAGCCATGTCATCCCCTTCTCCTCCTGCCCCCAATCCCTCCCAGCATCAGAGTCTTTTCCAATGAGTCATCTCTTCACATGAGGTGGCCAAAGTACTGGAGTTTCAGCTTTAGCATCAGTCCTTCCAATGAATACCCAGGACTGATCACCTCTAGAATGGACTGGTTGGATCTCCTTGCAGTCCAAGGGACTCTCAAGAGTCTTCTCCAACACCACAGTTCAAAAGCATTAATTCTTTGGTGAATTATTGTCTTTCTAAATGGGATCTTTGTTGCAACATGTGGAATCTTTCCTAGCAGCACAAGGACTCAGTAGTAGCAGGGTGCGATCTTAGTTGCCCCAAGGTGTGTGGGATCTCAGCTCCCTGACCAGAGATAAAACCCGTGTTCCCTGCACTGGAAGGCAGATTCTTAACCAGTGGACCACCAGGGAAGTCCCTATATTTTTTTTAATTCATAGAATTTATTTTTTAATTCATAGAATTTATTCATAGAATTATTTCACGATTTCTTGACATGCATATCCCTAGCTATATCTTTTCTTGTTTCAAGTTATTTTATCTTTTCTCTTTTTTCCTTCAATATATTTACCAAAGAAAATTTAAAAGTTCTCATTTTATTGATTAAATCTATTATACATTTTATAAATGTCCACTTCTTTCTTTATTGAGTCCTGTTCCCATTTCAGCAGGTGTTGGTCTTTAGTGTGTGCTTTACTGGAAGTTTTTGAAAGCACACTACAGCACCGTGAAATTTTTTTATGTGAGATTCTCTCAGTTTATGAGAGCTTTTTCATTGATATTATGGAAAATGAGGTAAATTTAATTACAAATCACATTCTCTCTGGATGGATAGAACTTGTGAAATCTTCCAGCCTTACTGCATTTGTATTTATTCAAATAATATTTTATATAAAAATATTTAATTCCCACTATGTATTACATGTTATACTGTGCTAAGAATATATCAGTTAATCAAATAAACATTGTTCCTACCTTCGTAAGGCTTCAGAGTGATGGAAAAAACAGATCAATAATTCATGATAAACAGATAAGTAAATTATAATTGTTCTATGAAGTTTAAGAAAGTAAAAGAGAATAATTTAGATGGAGAAATCAGAGAATGTGTCTCTGAAGAAATGACATTTAAGTTAAGAGGAGAATGATGGTAGGCAAAGGTAGGCAAAGAACGAAGGGAGGGCAGTAGGGGTAAGGAGAAGAGCATATGCAACAGCATGGAGAAGAGGATGATTCTGGCTTGCTCAAAGATTAAGAGTGAGACTACACCAAATTAAGCAGCAGGAGAGAAGGAAAACTAAGGTGTCTATGGGGTCACACAGAGTTGGACACAACTGAAGCAACTTAGCAGCAGCAGCAGCAGCAGGCCAAGATCTGAGCTTGATGGGCCTGTAGCCACAACCAGAAGTTTGGGATTTGATTATAAATAAAATGATAAACCACTAAAAGGCTTATATGGGGAGTGATATAATCTAATCCACATTTGTAAAGACCAATCTGGCTTCAAGGCAGAGAACAAATTGAAGCAGAGTAATTGGACTTCCCTAAAGCTCAGATGCTAAAGAAACTGTCTGCAATGCAGGAGACCCAGGTTCAACCCCTGGGTCAAGATCCCCTGAAGAAGGAAATGGCAACCCAATCCAGTATTCTTGCCTCGAGAATCCCATGGACAGAGGAGCTTTGTGGGCTACAGTCCATGGGGTCGCAGAGTCAGACACGACTAAGCCACTGACACACATACACATACACAAAGGTGGAAAGGAGAACAGTAGTTAGAAATTGTTATGTATCATGCAAGAAATAATGGTGGCTTGGCTTCCCTGATGACTCAAATGATAAAGAGTCCGCCTGCAATGCAAGAGACCTGGCTTGGATCCTTGGGTTGGGGGGATCCCCTGGAGAAGGGAGCAATTACCCACTCCAGTATTCTGGCCTGGAGAATTCCATGCACAGAGGAGTCTGGCAGGCTACAGTCCATGAGGTCTCAAAGAGTCAGACATGACTAAGCAACTTTCACATTCACTCTTGGGCTAGAATAGTAGACTTAGGATGACAATTGTACATTGATTTAAGGCGTTTTACGAGATAAAATCAGTATGACTAGATGGTGATTTTTTTCCTCTGGTAAGATACCCACAACATAAAATTTACCATTTTAAGTGTACAATTCTGTAGCACTTAGTATGGTCTCCCGCATTGCAGGCAGAGGCTTTACCATCTGAGCCACCATGGAAGCTGCATTTAGTACATTCACGATGTTTGCAACCATTACTGTCATGAAGTTCCAGAATATTTTCATGACTCTAAAAGAAAGAGTTACACCCATTGAGCAGTTATTCCTTGTTATGGGCTGAATTATGCTCTCCCCAAATTCCTGTGTTATCCCAACTCCAAGTACCTCAGAAGATGACTGTATTTGGAGACAGAATCTTTAAAGAGGAAATTAAGGTAAAATGAGGTCATATGTTAGGCCATACTTCAATATGGCCGGTGTCCTTCTAAGAAGGATAGATTAGGACATAGACATGCAGAGGAGAGATCATATGAAGACAGAGGGAAAAAGCATCCATGTTCAAGCCAAGGATACAGGACTCAGAAGAAATCAACACTGCTAACACCTTCGTCTCAGAGGCCTAGCTTCAAGAATCATGAGAAAATACATTCTGTTGTTTAAGCCACCCCGTCTGTGATACTTTGTGATGCAGGCCTAGCAAACTAATGTACTCTTCTTTCCTTTCCTCCCCTCAGCTCATGGTAACCAATTATTTGCTTTTTCTCATTATAGTTTTGCCTATTCTGGATATTTCCTGTACAGAGAATCTTACAATATGTGGCCTTTTGTGTCCATTTTCTTTTACTTAGCATAATGCTTGCAAGATTCATCCATGTTATAATATGTATCATTACTTTATTCCTTTTTTGGCTGAATAATATTTCATTATATAAATATATCACTTTTTGTTTACTCTTCAGTTGGCTGATGATGACTTTGTTGTAAGGAATGAGGAAGAAGTTTTCAAGAATGACTTCTAGATTTCTGAATGAATGGATGCCATTTATTGAGGTGGGAATGAATGTGGTAAGAGTATAGTAGAGGGAAGATTTGGGAAGCTTACGTCTTCAAAGGGTTAATGACGAGTCACCTGGTTTATGCAGGTCCGTTTGCTACCGTTCTATTATCCTCTCTCTTTCTCTAAGAAATCAGCATGTGTGAGAGAATCTAAACCATTTTAGTCATTTCAGCTATTTTCCTTTTCTTATCTACCAAGTAAAATTATTTCTGATCAATTCTAGTCCAGGTATATGCCCTCTGACCAATGACAACAAAAGTTCCTGAAACAAACTAACAAAGTATGAGCCAAGAGTTTCAACATACGAACACATAATTGGGTTTAAATACTAAGCCAGCCACAGAGTTAGAATTCAATCAACCAACCACCAAGTGATCCTTTCTCTTGGTCTCCCAGAACATTCTAGTTCTTTTTAAGCAGTACTTTTTCTATTTATGAAAATAGTAAGTACACATTATAAAAATTGGTATATATAGAAAGGAACACAAAAATAAGCTCTTATGATCTTTTACGATCTCTCCACTTACAGATAAGCAGTGTTTACATTTCTGAATATTTCTTTTTTTCCTATAAATTTTATAGGAATCTCTCTAAATTTAGGGGTTGTATTCCTAAAAGAATTGTAACTGGCGAAAGAATGATTGGCATGCTCAAGGTGCTATAGGAAATATAGGTTTAAGGTGAAGGGTTAAACGGTACTGAATTAATTTTAAAACACTGCAAATACAAATTCTAAAATATGTTTACTTTAAAAAGAAATCTTAAACATTTGTTAGAAAGCCCTTGTCTAAATCACCTTCTTCAGTTGCACATGAAATATTGCTGCAGTATCATGATCTGCTAGGGATTTTAACTTATGCAGACTCTATCATTTTTTACTTTTTAAACAAGTTTTTACTGCCTTGAAATGTCTTTTGCATTCAAGGTCTCCATCATTTGTTTTTGCAATTAGTGGCAAAATGTTTGAGTATTTCATTACCCCTACTCCTTGTCTTGTCCCAGCCTCTTCACAGTCTATCATTGGGCTTAAGAACACATTTCTTTGAATATAGCCTTCCATTTCTCCATGAGAGGGTGTGTTCTCTTTTGTTTGGAGTATCCCATAGACTGGCTTACATGGAATATAGAAAGAGCTAACAATAACAGTGGTGTTCTTTTAAGAGAATCTGACAAGAATAGGAATGATATTCATCATCAACAATAATATGAACAGAAGCAGCAGCATAGAATGACATTTTCCAGATGTTTTAATTGATATGCTATAATATAAAACTAAGTTACCTAAAAGCCAAAATTACGAGTTTGAGCAAACTCCAAGAGATCATGAAGGACAGGGAATCCTGGCGTGCTGCAGTCCATGGAGTTGCAAAAAGTTGGACAAGATTGAGCAACTGAACAACAACAACAGTATATTTTTATGTTGAAATCTATTCTTTTTGTCATCTGTGTGCTGCTGCTAAGTCGCTTCAGTTGTGTCCGACTCCTTGAGACCCCAGAGACGGCAGCCCACCAGGCTCCCCCGTCCCTGGGATTCTCCAGGCAAGAACACTGGAGTGGGTTGCCATTTCCTTCTCCAGTGCATGAAAGTGAAAAGTGAAAGTGAAGTTGCTCAGTCGTATCCGACTCCTAGCGACCCCATGGACTTTAGCCCACCAGGCTCCTCCGTCCATGGGATTTTCCAGGCAAGAGTACTGGAGTGGGGTGCCATTGCCTTCTCCGTGTTGTCTGTGTACTCTTCACTTAATATCCTAGAAGAATTTCTGCTGTGTGATTAAGATACAGCCTTTCTTTGAAAAATGTAAAGGATTGATGCATAGTCCAGTGCTTTGTTTTTACAGTTAAAGAGACGTGGCTGTTAGGGAACATCCTCTCCAGGAGAAAACTGGAGAAAACAGGATAAAACTGGTCAGCATGAAAACTGACCTCCTTATTGAAAACTACATACATGTAGCCACGGTCAAGGTACTATCTACTATGATCTCTTTCAAGGCTATGGTGAATTTCTGGTGCCACTGCAAGCTGGTGATAGAAAGAATAAAAACACAGTGTCAAAACTTGGATCACTGTAGCTTGTCACAACTCATCTATATGAATGTACCCTTAAACTTGAGTCTTATTAAATAGGATAGTCCTAAGAAGACCCAGGCTGATCCAATCCCATGGCTCCAAAGCCAATTAGCCACATTTGGCAGCATGGCCAAGTAAAAATAAAATGCTGATCAACACAGAAAGATGAATTTTGTGGCAAAAATACAAAGTCAAAGTAACTGTCATTACTTGTCAATATCCCCTCTTGCCAGAGGTAATGGTGGAAACATGGCTAGAGTTTGAGCCATTTCTGGAAAAAAGTCATCTGGTCAGATTGCACATGATTCATTTGTTTCAAAAAAGGTTAAAATATCAAGGATATTTTGAAACTGACTTCAGCCAAAAATCAATTTTTTCACATTAAATTTAAGTTACTACATTTCCAAATATTTTAGAATATTTTATAACATAGCACTTGTAGCTTACTGATATGCATAATGCATTATATATGTTGATTTTCCTTATTTTAAAACATCTTATTTTAGAAGATTAAAATTTTTATGTTCATAGTCAGTATTTATAAACTGTGTTTGAGTATTTAAAATTTTATGAAAATAAAGATTTGAGTGACTATTTTTGGAATCACTGAGATGGAAAGAAGATAAATTAGATTGAATTCCCTTCCCTCCAGACTGCATCATCCTAGCATGCGTGCGTGCTAAGTCACTTCAGTCATGTCTGACTCTTTGTAACGTTATGGACTGTAGCCTGCCAATCTCCTCTGTCCATGGGATTCTCCAGGCAAGAATACTGGAGTGGGTTGCCATTTCCTCCTCCGGCATCTCTTGTGTCTCCTACATCGGCGAGAGGGTTCTTTACCACTAGCACCACCTGGGAAGCCCAGTAGCTGGAAGGAATAGCTAGTTGGCCTTTGAACAATGTTTTGATTTACATTTTCTTGTTAACTTGAAATTTTATCTCAATACCTGTAAGATTTTTGTAGTCAAGCCCATGACGTTTCACTGATTCTTTTTTTTTTTCTAATTTTATTTTATTTTTAAACTTTACATAATTGTATTAGTCACTGATTCTTTAATTCAGATATTCAGCAACTATTTTGTGCCAACTGACGGGGTTAGCAGAGCAAGCATTTCCATCATTCATTCATTCCATAAATGTTCACTGGCTACCTACTATGAGTCAGGCATTGTTTTAGATGATTGAGATATATCAATGAAAAGAAAATCAGACAAAATTCCAGCCCTCGAGGTGCTTACAGCATTCTTATTCGGGGGAGAAGGGAAATTAAATAAAAGATAAACATAGTGTGTACTGTGCATTTTGTTAGAAGGTGAAAAATACTATTCGAAAAAATATATAGAAAGGTGGTCAGTGGAAGGATTGGAATTTTAAATAAAAAAATCATAGTAGGCCTCATTGGGACAGTAACATGTGAGCAAAGACCTGAAGGAGAAGAGGGGGTGAGCCATGTGCATATCCTCATGGACAAAGGAAATAGCCTATACAAAGGCAATGGGATAGGATAGACTGGGCCTGCCATGTTTAAGGCCCTGAAGAGAGGTCAGAATATCTAGAAACGAGTGAACAAGAAGAAGCATCAGAGGAGATAAGGGTAGAGAAGTCAGGGGAAAGACCATGGAAAAGTCCGTTGAAGGATTCTGGCTTTTATTCTGAGGGTTTTGTCTGAAGGAGTGACATGAACTGACTTAGAGTCCCCAAAAGTACTCCTACAAAGGGTTTTGGTATCCTGTACATATTCTCCTAATTTACTGACCTCCCACATTCTATTTCTGCTATCCAGTTCTGATATTTTTCCTCTCCTCAACGCTAATTCTCCCTTTGAATTTCCTCCCCTTCAGTACATTTCACATTCACTATTCCTCTACCTTTCACATGAGTTCTTTACAGTTTGTTATCTCTTTTTAAAACAGTTAAAATTTTTGCTGCCTATTTTTTGTTTTTATTCTTCTTTCAAATTATTTTGCTACCATAGTACAACCAATATGGATAATGTTACCTAATTGTCATAACTCCCCATATTAAACTATAGTCAGTATCACATGTTCCCACCCATTTCCAAATTACTGACATTTTCTGGAATGAGTATCTTAACAACTGTGGATAGCATTCTCCTAGGTAATGAGGCAAAGACCTAGGCATATTTACCATTTCCTAATGTTTTTATTTATTTTTAATTAATTTATTTTTATTGAAGGAAAATTGCTTTACTTAATTTTGTTGTTTTCTGTCACACCTCAACATGAATCAGCCATGTGTATACAGATGTCTCCTCCCTTTTGAACCTCCCACCCATCTCAGGACCCATCCCACTTCTCTAGGTTGATACAGAGCCCCTGTTTGAGTTTCCTGAGCCATACAGTGAATTTCCTTTGGCTATTTTACATATGGTAATGAAAGTTTCCATGTTACTCTTTCATAGATCTCACCCTCCCCTACCCTCTCCCCATGTCCATAAATCTATTCCCTGTGTCTGTTTCTCCATTGTTGCCCTGTGAATAAATTCTTCAGTATCATTTCTCTAGATTTTGTATATATGCATTAGAATATGATACTTCTCTTTCTCTTTCTGACTCAATTCACTCTGTATAATAGGTTCTAGGTTCATCCACTTCATCAGAACTGAATCAAATGTGTTCCTTTTTATGGCTGAGTAATATTCCATTGTGTATATGTATCACAACTTCTTTATCCATTCATCTGTCGATGGACATCTAGGTTGCTTCCATGTTCTAGCTATTGTAAATAGTGCTGCATGAACAATGGGATACATGTGTCTCTTTAAATTTTGGTTTCCTCAGGGTAGATGCCTAGGAGTGGGATTGCTGGGTCATATGGTCGGAGAAGGCAATGGCACCCCACTCCAGTACTCTTGCCTGGAAAATCCCATGGACAGAGGAGCCTGGTGGGCTGAAGTCCATGAGGTCGCTAAGAGTCAGATATGACTGAGCGACTTCACTTTCACTTTTCACTTTCATGCATTGGAGAAGGAAATGGAAACCCACTCCAGTATTCTTGCCTGGAGAATCCCAGGGACGGGGGAGCCTGGTGGGCTGCTGTCTATGGGGTTGCAAGGAGTCGGACACGACTGAAGCAACTTAGCAGCAGCAGCAGTAGCAGAAGCATGGTGGTTTTATTCCTAGTTCTTAAATGAATCTCCATATCATCTTCCATAGTGGCTGTATCAATTTACATTCTCACCAACAGTGCAAGAGTGTTCCCTTTTCTCCACACCCTTTCCAGCATTTATTGTTTGTAGACTTTTTGACGAGCACCATTCTGACTGGTGTGGGGTGATATCTCATTGTAGTTTTGATTTGCATTTCTCAAATAATGAGTGATGTTGAGCATCTTTTCATGTGTTTGTTAGTCATCTGTGTGTCTTTGGAGAAATGTCTGTTTAAGTCTTTTCTCCACTTTTTGATTGGGTTGTTTGTTTTTCTGGCATTGAGATGTATGTGTTGCTTGTATATTTTGGAAATTAATCCTTTATCAGTTGTTTCATTTGCTATTATTTCCCTCCCATTCTGAGGGTTGCCTTTTCACTTTGCTTATAGTTTCCTTTGCTGAGCAAAAGCTTGTAAGTTTAATCAGGTCCCACTTGTTTACTTTTGTTTTTATTTCCATTACTCTGGGAGGTGGGTCATAGAGGATCTTGCTTTGATTTATGTCATTGAGGGTTCTGCCTATGTTTTCCTCTAAGTTTTATAGTGTCTGGTCTTATATTTAGGTCTTTAACATGTAGCTCTCCAGTTTTCCCAGTACCATTTATTAAAGAGGCTGTCTTTGTCCCATTGCATATTCTTGCCTCCTTTGTCAAAAATAAGGTACACATAGGTGTATGGGTGTATTCCTGGGCTTTCTATATTGTTCCATTGGTCTATATTTCTGTTTTTGTGCCAGTACCATACTGTCTTGATGACTGTGGCTTTGTAGTATAACCTGAAGTCAGGAAGGTTGATTCCTCCATTCTTCTTTCTCAAGACTGCTTTGGCTATTTGGGGTCTTTTGTGTTTCCATATGAATTGTGAAATTTTTTGTTCTAGTTCTGTGAAAAATGCCATTGGTAATTTGATAGGGATTGCACTGAATCTGCAGATTACATTTGGTAGCATAGTCATTTTCATGATATTGATTCTTCCTACCCAGGAATATGGAATATCTCTCCATCTGTTTATGTTATCTTTGATTTCTTTCATTAGTGTCTTATAATTTTCTGTGTACAGTTCTTTTGTCTCCTTAGGTAAGTTTATTCCTAGATACTTAATTCTTTTTGTTGCAGTGGTAAATGGGATTGATTCCTTAATTGCGCTTTCTGATTTTTCATTGTTAGTATATAGAAATGTAAGTGATTTCTGTGTATTGATTTTGTATCCTGAAACTCTGCTAAATTCACTGATTAGCTCTAGTAATTTTCTGATGCTATCTTTAGGGTTTTCTATGTATAGTATCATGTCACCTGCAAACAGTGAGAGCTTTATTTCTTCTTTTCTGATCTGGATTCCTTTTTTTTTCTTTTTCTTCTCTGATTGCTGTAGCTAGGACTTCCAGAACTATGTTGAATAATAGTGGCGAAAGTGGACACCCTTGTCTTGTTCCTGATCTTAGCGGGAATGCTTTCAGTTTTTCACCATTGAGAATAATGCTTCCTGTAGGCTTATCATGTATGGCCTTTACTATGTTGATGTAGGTGCCTTCTATGCCCATTTTTTGAAAAGTTTTACTCATGAATAGGTGCTGAATTTTGTCAAAGGCTTTTTCTGCATCTACTGAGATGATCATATGGTTTTTATTTTTTCAATCTGTACAGTAGATTGACCCGGGGAACAAAGGAAACCGAAAACTATATCTCCCAGAACAAAACTAACTAAAGCACAAACTGGAAAACAAAACTGAAGCAAGGTGCCAACTGGGGAATAAAGCAATGAAAATAAAACTAACAAGTTTTTTGAGAGGAAAGGAGAGAAAGAAAAGAAAGAAAGAATAGATAAGTAAAGTTAAATAGAGGTAGATAAAGAAGATTTATATACATTAAAGATTAACTGTAAGGGGAAAAGAACAGTAGGAAAAGCAAACAAAGGAATAAATGTAGAAAAAATAATAGGTTTAAAAATTAAATTAAAAAGGAAAAGAAAAAAGAAAAAAAAAAAAAGAGGGAAATGCCACAGAACTGCAAAAGCCCAATGTATAGGCAGAGGTTGGTGACAACAATAAAAAATGTGACTGAGGAAAAAGAAAAATAAAGAATTTAAAAAGCTCAAAAGCATAACTGGATTTCTTAGTGCCAATAAAATCAACTACAATGGGGTGGGGGGAGGATAAAACAAGAAAAAAAAAATCCAAAAGAATCTACAGAACAAGTCAAAATATAAGAATAATAAATGCTTTTCTTGAGTCATTGCTGTCAGAGACCTTTCCTGAGCTGGGAATCACAGCCCGCCTTACCTCCCTAGGATGCCCTCCAACACTGTACTGATCTCTGGATCTGCTGTGGGGGCCGGTCAGACTCTAATCTGGTCCTACTCCTGTGTGTTCTTGCCTCCAATGTCCACAGCTATCAGAGTTAGTGCGTTTCTGTGTGTGTGGGGCTGGGGGGCGGGGCGGGGGGGGGGGGGAGCGGTGGAGCTCTCAGTGGCCTTTTATATATTCCATAGACACAGAGTCTGCTTAGTTTATCATGTGGATTTAATGTGCAGCTTGTACAGCTGGTGGGAAAGTTTTGGGTCTTCTTCCTTAGCCACACTGCCCCTGGGTTTCAATTGTGGTTTTATTTCCACCTCTACATGTGTGTTGTCCTCTGGGGTTTAGGTCCTGAGGATGCCCTGGAGGGCTTGGGTTTGCCCCTGTGAGGGCCGGGTGTGGAAGTGGTGCAGCTGCTTGGGTCGCAGGGGTTTTGGCAGCACCAGGTACTTGTTGTGGTGGGGGGGGGGGGGGGGTGGCGGTTAGGGCAGCAGGAAATATAGTGCTCTAGAAGGGTATGGCAACCAGTATTGGCCAATACGCTCCAGTATTCTTGCCTGGAGAACCCCCTCTCTGACAGAGAAGCCTGGCAGGCCACCGTCTACAGGGTCGCAAAGAGTCGGACAGGACTTTTTTTTTTTTTTTTTTTGGCCTGTGGCATCACTACCCCAGTGAGAGCTGTTAAGGTGATGTAGCTGCTTGGCTGGCAGGGACCCTGGCGGTGCCAAGTGTTCAGGGACACAAACTGCCTCTGCTGCAGGAGTTATGGCCCTATCAGAGTCTTTTTTTTTGAGCCTTTTGTAGCTGGCGATCAGAAGGCCTCTTGGCCAGTCTTTCTCTGTAGCTCCACCAATTCAGGCACATAGAGAGGGCCCCCCCTGACTGGGGTCCTACTCTGTAGATTGGCCCATCAGGCACTTAAAGGAGCACCCTGGGTGGAGTCCTGCTCTATAGTTCAGTGCGTTAGGCATTTGATGGGCCAGCCTCTCTATTGTTCAGCTGCGCATGCTGGCATGTGGAGAGAGAGAGGCTACGGTGATGGCTCCACCCTCTACGTGTGACTCAGCAGTATCGCCTTGCTTCCATGGCTGCCTGGCTTTCCTCCACAGGCATTTCCCATCACAGTCTCCTCCCTCACATCTCCTCCATCTGTCTCTCCACAGTCAACAACAGCCCTCGCACTGGGATTGCTCCACAATCCCTAAACTCCAGCTCCCAGCTACTGCCCCTTCCAGGAGACCCGGGTTCCTTCTCAGCATATGTATGGCTGTGGCAAAGACTGTGTGATACTTATTCCATTTAGGCTGTCACAGATCAGCCATTTCACTCTCAGCCTTAAATATTTCTCCTCTGACTCAGACAGTTGCCCCACTATGGGCATCAGACCCCTGCTTCAGATCCCTCACCTGCAGAGGATAGGTCCAGAACTACTAATACTCCTGTTTTTCCCCCTAGTTCCTTCGTCCTACCTTTTCCGTGGTTCTCTATATACTTTTCCACTGGTCAGGTCCTCCTGTATGCTCTCAGCTGGTGTTCTGCATGCACCAGCTGTGCATTTCTGTGTCTGAAGGTGTATTCCTGATGTATCTGTGGACAGAGATTTACTCCATGTCCACCTACTCCTCCGCCATCTTGTTCTTTTTAATGCTGCCCTTAATGTATTTTTGACTGCTGTGTCACAGCCTCTGAGTTTCTGTGCTGCTGCTGCTGCTAAGTTGCTTCAGTCATGGCCGGCTCTGTGCGACCCCATAGACGGCAGCCCACCAGGCTCCCCCGTCCCTGGGATTCTCCAGGCAAGAACACTGGAGTGGGTTGCCATTTCCTTCTCCAATGCATGAAAGTGAAAAGTGAAAGTGAAGTCGCTCAGTCATGTCCGACTCTTAGCAACCCCATGGACTGCAGCCTACCAGGCTCCTCCATCCATGGGATTTTCCAGGCAAGAGCACTGGAGTGGGTTGCCACTGCCTTCTCCAAATTTCAATTTTTCTACTATTTAGCTCCCTATATGGCTAATAGAAAAAACTGTGGTTTTCACATTTCATTTCCATGTACTCTAAAAAGAGAATAAGGTTGTGACTAGAGTTTACTTTAAAGACCTGTAATATTGGGTAGAAACAGAAGCAACATTTATTTGAGCACTTTGTGACTTGTTACAGTCCTTTAATTGGGATTTTTAAATTGTTTATTCAATTTATGGTAGTAGAAGGCTACATCTTGCAAGAATGTCCATTGTAGCTTGGCAGCTGTTCAGGGCCAATAATCCAACTTTAGTGGACAAGGAAGAGGCTTCTACAAAGGAATCAGAATTGCAACCACATTCTGGAAAGTTTTAAGCAGAAATACATTGCACCTTGTTTTAGTTTCAGATCGCCCAGAAGATCCTGGGATAATAATTCAAATTTGAGTGATTTATTTGGCAAGTAGAGGGACTATCAAAAGAAGAGTGCAGAGGTAACCCAAGAAGTGGAAGGCAATCAATAAAGGATATACTATTCTAGCTACCATGTGGGCAACTGAAGCTTATTCCCATAGGGTACCTCTGGGAAATGGTACAATACACATGCTTCAGAATTATCCCACCCAAGATGCATCTTGGGTGGGATAATTCTGAAGCATGTGTATACACACGCACACACACACACACACACACACACACACACACACACACACATATATATATGGCTTCCCTGGTGGCTCAGAGGTTAAAGCGTCTGCCTGCAATGCGGGAGACCTGGGTTCGATCCCTGGGTTGGGGAGATTCCCTGGAGAAGGAAATGGCAACCCATTCCAGTATTCCTGCCTGGAGAATCCCATGGACGGAGGAGCCTGGTGGGCTACAGTCCACGGGGTTGCAGAGTCGGACATGACTGAGCGATTTCACTCACTCACTCACTCATATATATATATATATATATATATATATATATATACTTTCAGATTCATTTGTCAAGAGATGTTCTGTGGGTATTAACTCAGTACTTCTGGCATGCCATTTTTCACAGTTGGGGTAAGAGGATGAAGAAGACAAGTCCTTGGGCTCATCTGGAAGTTAGAAGTCTGGCAGAGCAAATTGAGACATTTGAGTAATATGATAGCATCTGCTACACATCTGGATCCACCTCCCCTCCAGGGCTGCATACATGAACTCACAGGTTGTCTGCTGCATATTCTTGTAGAACACAACACACATAGATGACAAGGTGAGTGGGCCCCTCTGGAGTGATGCAGCTGGACTATTCCCATCTGGGGTCCAGCTCAGTCCTCACAACTACTAGTCATTTTGGTCCATATGACATTAAACTGTCAACTTCTCTCATAAACTTCTCCCACAATTGCTTCTCATAGTAATCCACAGACAAGGCCTAACTCCAGCCACCATGGTTCAATTAGAGAAATTTATAAATAGCTTCCATTGAGATTGAGACTGAATTTTCAGATTTGTTAACCCTTGTCTCTTTAGAATAATTACTTTTCACTAACTGGCCTAATCAGTCAGACATATACAATCCATTACACTTAATATGATGCTTTTAGAACCAAAGTAGAGACTGATGGATTACAACAGGCAAGATAAAAAGCTAAGAATAGTTGTTTCCACTATAACACACTTTGTATCTTGGGCAATGCTCTCTTTCTCTAGTAATACAGGAACGAACACACACACACACACACACACACACACACACACACACACACACACACATATATATATACATGCCTTTATTTAATAAATTCATGATGTACCAATGATAGCCTCTCTTTTTTTAGAATTGGCATATAATTACTGTATGATGTTGTGTTAATTTCTGCTATACAACAAAGCAAATCAGATATATGTATATACATAATTCCTCCCTCCAGAGCCTCCTTCCAAACCCCACAATATCCCACCCCTCTAGGCCATCACAGAACAGATAACTCTTCTTTGATGTTGGGTATATTCACAAGAATAAGACACACTCTCAATCCACATTAAGCTCATAGTGTATGAAAAACACAGACATGAAAACAATTATAATACAACAGCTGGTAACATTCTTGTTGAAAGGTGCTAATGAGGGATGCTAATATAATTTTGAAAATTCCAGGTGTCAATATTTAAATGCAGTAGTCAAGTTGGATTCACAAAGCTCAGGCAACCTTGTTTACAAAGTCTTTAACTTGGAACTTTATGAAAACAATAAGAAAACTTGAAAATGTTTGAACTTAGTCATTGACATGGGAACTATACAATTTGTCACACCCTATCTTAAGCCAGGGTATTAATAATAAGCCAAATATCATTTAGTGGGGATATAATACCCGTGTTTGACTTTTACTCACTTAAGGAATGACTAGAAGAGTAGTCAAGACAATAATGTCTATTCTGATCTCAACTGGGATTCTTATTCTTCTAAGTTTGCTGATTTTTTGTATATCCCACAATGTTTTATTTTTGTCCCATACAATCTACCCTGGGATGATGTCATCCTGAGAACTTATTTGAAGTCTTTTTGAGGTAGAATCTTTATCATTATTTGCTTTTGAGTTTTATTTCTCCCTAAAATTCTCTTTAAAATGCCTGCTTGGCTATCTCAATAAGCTTAGTGTTTTCTGGATGTGTTCTCCTGTCATGGTGAAGGATGGCTCCATTCAGCTCCAGCTCTCCTAAAGGTCTGCTTCCTAATTAAAGCCTGTGCTCAAAATAAGCCCCTCACTTCATAGTGCCAAGACTCTTCAATATACAGTACTACATAGCAGCTCAACACTGGAGGCTCAATGTTCTGAGGTCATGTGATAATAAAAGCAGGAGCTAGAATTTCCAGTAGATACTGAGTACTCTAACTGTATAACGACTCTACCAGGTAGGTCCTGGTACAGCATGAGAGTCTTACTCTGGAATATATTTCCTTGATTTGCCTTTGAGTATAATAAAGATGGCTTTCTAGGATTTTTAGACAGACTAGCTAATTCTACAAATACTATAGTTTCTTGGATTAGCCATAGAGTTAGTTCTCTGGCTTTCCTTCCATGGAATAAAGATGATCTGATTGTTTGACTTTTTTCTCAAAAATAAGCAACTTCAATAGCAGATCTTATAGAACTATGTAGATATTTCCTGAGTTTTGAAAAACTTGTTAAAATCACTATAAAGTGTCTCATCACCATAAATTGGAAAATTATTACCAATTTACACTTGCTTATTTAACTTATATGCAGAGTACCTCATGCAAAATGCCAGAATGGATGAAGCACAAGCTGGAATCAAGACTTCAGGGAGAAACATCAATAATTTCAGATAGGCAGATGACACCACCCTTATGACAAAAAGCAAAGAGGAACTAAAGAGCCTCTTGAGGAAAGTGAAAGAGGAGAGTGAAAAAGCTGGCTTAAAACACAACATTCGAATACAAAGACCCTGAATAGCCAAAGCAGTCTTGAAAAAGAAGAATGGAGCTGGAGGAATCAACCTTCCTGACTTTGGATTATACTACAAAGCCACAGTCATCAAGACAGTATGGTACTGGCACAAAAACAGAAATATAGATCAATAGAACAATATAGAAAGCCCAGAAATATACCCATGCACCTATGGGTATCTTATTTTTGACAAAGGAGGCAAGAATATACAATGGGGCAAAGATAGCCTCTTCAATAAATGGTGCCAGGAAAACTGGAGAGCTACTTGTAAAAGAATGAAATTAGAACACTTCTAACACCATACACAAAGATAAACTCAAAATGGATTAAAGACCTAAATGTATGACCAGAAACTGTAAAACTCTTAGAGGAAAACAGGCAGAACCCTCAAAGACATAAATCAAAGCAAGATCCTCTTTGACCCACCTCCCAGAGTAATGGAAATAAAAACAAAAGCAAACAAGTGGGACCTGATTAAACTTATAAGCTTTTGCACAGCAAAGGAAACTACAAGCAAAGTGAAAAGACAACCCTCAGAATGGGAGAAAACAATAGCAAATGAAACAACTGATAAAGGATTAATTTCCAAAATATACAAGCAACACATACATCTCAATGCCAGAAAAACAAACAACCCAATCAAAAAGTGAGAAAAAGACTTAAACAGACATTTCTCCAAAGAAGACACACAGATGACTAACAAACACATGAAAAGATACTCAACATCACTTATTATTCAAGAACTGCAAATCAAAACTACAATGAGATATCACCTCACACCAGTCAGAATGGCCCTCATCAAAAAGTCTATAAACAATAAATGCTGGAAAGGGTGTGGAGAAAAGGGAACACTCTTGCACTGTTGGTGGGACTGTAAATTGATACAGCCACTATGGAAGATGGTATGGAGATTCCTTTAAAAACTAGGAATAAAACCACCATATGACCCAGCAATCCCACTCCTAGGCATCTACCCTGAGGAAACCAAAATTGAACGAGACACATGTATCCCATTGTTCATGCAGCACTGTTTACAATAGCTAGAACATGGAAGCAACCTAGATGTCCATCGACAGATGAATGGATAAAGAAGTTGTGATACATATACACAATGGAATATTACTCAGCCATAAAAAGGAACACATTTGATTCAGTTCTGATGAAGTGGATGAACCTAGAACCTATTATACAGAGTGAATTGAGTCAGAAAGAGAAAGAGAAATATCATATTCTAATGCATATATACAAAATCTAGAGAAATGATACTGAAGAATTTATTTACAGGGCAACAATGGAGAAACAGATATAGAGAATAGACTTATGGACATGGGGAGAGGGTGAGACACATGGAAAGAGTAACATGGAAACTTTCATTACCATATGTAAAATAGCCAAAGGAAATTTGCTATATGGCTCAGGAAACTCAAACAGGGGCTCTGTATCAATCTAGAGGGGTGGGATGGGTCATGAGATGGGTGGAAGGTTCAAAAGGGATGGGATATATGTATATCTATGGCTGATTCATGTTAAGGTTTGGCAGAAAACAAAAAAAATTCTGTAAAGCAATTATCCTTCAATAAAAAAAATTTTAAAAACCACTTCAACATCCAAAAAACTAAGATCATGGCATCTGATTCCATCTGTTCAGTTCAGTTAAGTTGCTCAGTCGTATCTGACTCTTTGTGACCCCATCAATTGCAGCACGCCAGGCCTCACTGCCCATCACCATCTCCCAGAGTTCACTCAAACTCATGTCCATAGAGTCGGTGATGCCATCCAGCCATCTTATCCTCTGTCGTCCACTTTTCCTCCTGCCCCCAATCCCTCCCAGCATCAGAGTCTTTTCCAATGAGTCAACTCTTCATATGAGGTGGCCAAAGTACTGGAGTTTCAGCTTTAGCATCATTCCTTCCAAAGAACACCCAGGGCTGATCTCCTTCAGAATGGACTGTTTGGATCTCCTTGCAGTCCAAAGGACTCTCAAGAGTCTTCTCCAACACCACAGTTCAAAAGCAGCAATTCGGTGCTCAGCTTTCTTCAAAGTCCAACTCTCGCATCCATACATGACCACTGGAAAAACCATAGCCTTGACTAAATGGACCTTTGTTGGCAAAGTAATGTCTCTGATTTTCAATATGCTATCTAGGTTGGTCATAACTTTTCTTCCAAGGAGTAAGCGTCTTTTAATTTCATGGATGCGATCACTATCTGCAGTGATTTTGGAGCCCCAGAAGATACAGTCTGACACTGTTTCCACTGTTTTCCCATCTATTTTCCATGAAGTGATGGGACCAGATGCCATGATCTTTGTTTTCTGAATGTTGAGCTTTAAGCCAACTTTTTCATTCTCCTCTTTGACTTTCATCAAGAGGCTTTTTAGTTCCTCTTCACTTTCTGCCATAAGGGTGGTGTTATCTGCATATCTAAGGTTATTGGTATTTCTCACTTCATGTCAAATAGATGGGGAAACAATGGAAACAGTGACAGATTTTATTTTCTTGGGCTCCAAAATCACTGCAGATGTTGACTGCAGCCATGAAATTAAAAGACGCTTGCTCCTTAGAAGAAAAGCTATGACAAAGCTAGACGGCATATAAAAAGCAGACATATCACTTTGCTGACAAAGGTCCATATAGTCAGCTATGATTTTTCCAGTAGTCATGTATGGATGTGAGGGTTGGACCATAAAGAAAGCTGAAGAAGTGATGCTTTTGAACTGTGGTATTGGAGAAGAGTCTTGAGAGTCCCTTGGACTGCAAGAAGATCAAATCATTCATTCCTAAAGGAAATCAGTCCTGAGTATTCATCAGAAGGACTGATGCTGAAGCTGAAGCTCCAGTACTTTGGCCACCTGGTACAAAGAACTGACTCATTAGAAAATATCTTGTTGCTGGGAAAGATTGAAGGCAGGAGGAGAAGGGGAGAACAGAGGATGAATTGGTTGGATGGCATCACCGATTCAATGGACATGAGTTTGAGCAAGCTTCAGGAGTTGGTGGTGGACAGGGAAGCTTGGTGTGCTGCAGTCCATGGCATCACAAAGAGTCAGACACAACTGAAGTACTGCACTGAACTGAACTGATTGCAAATACTACTCAGAGTGCGCTGCTCGTTGCTAGTCCACCTAGTGACATCATGAAAAATAAATATGGAGTGGACCACTAGAATTGACTTTCTCCAAAAGATTTATCTCAGGATTTTGCTTTTATCCCTTTGCATGCTAAGCATCTATGCCTGGAACTAAAGTCAGTCTTAAGGAGAGGGAGAGAGAACTCATATTTACTAAGCACCTCCTATGAATTAGGTAAGCCTCCTTATAAATATCTGATTTCATTTTCATAAAATCCTTGCAGGCTATAAATTTTCTCTTATGGTTTAGGTAACTTGAAGAAGATAAATGACATAGGAGTTGAATCTATGACCTTCAGACTACTGAGATCATGGTTTTGCATTTATGTTTCTGCTACATAATATACATGAAGTTGAAAAACTGTGTTTAATTAAATCTTGATCTTCATGTTAAAACCATTTCTATTTGAAATATTCTCATTCATTCACTCAACAGCCAATATCTGGAGCATCTACTTTATGTCAAGTGTCGTATTAAACCTATTGTTACTCTGTTCATTCTCTATCATCTTATCCTGTGCAAAGAACTGATCTTGCTTAACTTTCCAGATGCTCAAGGACATGACAGTTTTACAGATTTGAATTGATTTAACCTTTTGAAGCTTTGGAAAGATCACAGTTGATCTCTTTCAGATATATCTGTGGTACAGGGGGGTGTGTTAATGCCAGTGCTTTGTACATTTTAATCCTTTGACTTGAAATCATCAATGTACTAAACTCAACTGGCTCATTCCAGTGAGCCAAATATCAAACTGGGCTCCATTCCTCTGTGAACTTTGCACAAAACAGAGTCCTCTACAGATCAAAGAGGGATCCTAGAAGTGGATTCACATCCCAGAAAGCAGCTATGCTCATACAGGCTGAATCCATGACATAGTCTTAAATAGAGAGATCCACAAGCCAACCAGAGAAATACTGAGATTGTGTCTCACAGTGCCAGAAAGAAAACCTCATCTTCCCCCGATTTCATCTACAATGAAGTCAAAGATTGGATTTCTGGAAATATCTGGATGACTGAGTAGAATTTTATGCAACTTCATCTCAATATTTGGTAACATTTATGCATAGCCTGAGGTTGCTAAACTCAAGCCATTCTCTACTGTTTAAAACACTTTCTTCCTCCTCCCCCACCCCCCACCCCATAAAATGGCTTCATTGTTCTTTATTTAGTCTAACAGAAAGGTCCATGCACCAGGCACTGCCTTAGCTTTGCTTGGCTTCAATTATACAAACTAACCACACTCAGTTGGATGGTAACTGCTGCTAGCAGGGTGCCTGCCCTCTCCAATTCATGAGTGGAGTTTTTCCATCCACAATGTCAGGTACAGGATATGAACCAACTATCAAAATTCTCTAGTGCAAATGGGGGGAAGTTCCAATGAAATGATACTGCTTCTAAGATGAAGGCATACTAACCTGCTTTCTCATACTTAATAACAATTAAAACAGCCAGATTTTTAATTGATTAATAACTATGATCCTGGCGCTAAACTAACTTCCTTACATACATTATCTCATTTAACAATATGGAATTCATCCATATTTTGTCAGATTCTTGAATACTTGAACATGTTACTCTCTCTTTTTTAAATCACAGTTTGTTTTAATTCAGTTGAGCTGTCTGTCCTCTCCTGTTTGCGGTCCCCGAGGGCTGTCAACTCCCTGCTGCCATGCAATACCAATTACATACTTTCAGACCACTAATCTCTCTCCACCCCACCAGCTTTCCTGCTCCTGACCACAGAGTGACAACATCAGCTGCGCCATGCCACGGAAAACAGGACTCAACATTTCAGGAGAACCAGCTCAGCTAAGAGAGTTTCCTGAGTTGTGAAAAACCTCTTAGCACTTCAGTGTTGTATTAACCTGAGCTTCACCTGCTTTTGTTTGGGTAACAGGGACCATTAGCCATGTGAACATCTTCCATGCAACCACAAACAGAAACAGGATGATTGCTCTTGGCCCAGAGGACCCTCTCAGCCTGGCAACAAGCTGATACAGCTCAGTGGGCAATGTAGCTGAATGGAAACCCCATTTTCAGGAGAACCAAAAAATCAAGATACTCTGTGACCCTGAGCTAGTATTTAACCTTTGGCTTTACCCTGAGCCCAGCTGCAGACACCTTTTAAAAACAATTAGATAACTCCTAGCCAAACAGAAAAGGAACTATTTTCAAGAATGAGCACAGGTCATCACCTGTCTCGGCCAGTAAATTAGGTCATATATTTTGACCATGTTCAACCAAGACTCCTGTGGATGCTTATCAGGTCCCAGGACCCTTTCCTGTTTCCAAATACACAGCTTTGACAGGATTAATGAAGAGTTTTATCTTATTATTTCAACTGTACATGCACTTTAAAAACATCATCACTAAGCATAGGTATGATATTCTCTTAATTTCTACAGGGTTCTTTGTTGTTAATTGGCCATTCTTTGGAACTTTCATCCACATCTTATAAGGATTTTGAAGTTTAAAATAGATCTGAAAGGATTACAAGTCAATTACATTGTGATTATTTTCTTATTTCTTTTCATTTTCCCCTGCTTTATTTTAATCTAAAATGTATCTACTTTTCAAGTTATTCTCTCCATATTGCTGGGTTAATGCTAGAGTTAACATGGGATGAGAAAGAAGCTTCCTGGTAATATCTCACAAACCACTGAATTCATCCATCTTTCATAGGTTTCTGTCTCCAGACCTTCCACAAAAGTGTAGAACACTTGCACTTCACCTTTTGTTGGGTATAATTATTTTCAAAGTTCCTTAATCTGTTTCTAAAAGATTGAAACAGTTTTATTAAGGGTCTTGTGGGTAGTTGAGGACACAGTTAAAGTAAGGAAATTAAGTTTAAAGTATTACTATATATCACTATGATCTTTGTTTTATAAACAGGGAAGTGATATCATAGGGTACATTAAGACTCAGCCAAAACCACACAGCATAACAGCGTATGGGAGACTTAGAAACAAAACTCTGATAATGATCTAAAGCTTTCATATATTGTGCTAAACGATGCTTGATAATACTAGATTAAACTAAGACACTCCTTTATTTTCAAAGACTTTGCAAGGTAAATCATTATGTAAGCAGATGGTACTTCTGATTCAACACTTAGTCAGTGCTCAGAAGTAAGTGTTGAACATGGCACCAGAATGATCACAGTTGTCGGCCATTTGTCCATAGAGGAGTTAAACTGGAATGAGAGTACCATATATTTTCCCATGGAACAAATAAAGGAATTTTTTTAACAGTTCAAATAATCTATCCAAATTTAGAGTGAATATCTTATCTGTGAGTCTATTGTCAGCATTTTTTTTTTTTTGAGTGCAGGAAAATTGATATGAGGAAAAGAAATGGGTCTGCTCATTTACGGGGAGAATGTTCCATCCTTTCATTTTAGAGATAATTGGCACTTCCAGTTGATTTGTGGATATTAATGATAAGTTGACCATATAGAAAGTATACAAGTGGGTAGATTTACCTCTCCTTTTGAAAATATTACATTGAATCTCATAAAGTTAGAAAAAATAAAATATGTAAGTGCTCCAAATAAGAGCCTGCCCAGAGTCACAAGTGATTTCCATTTATGACCAAGAATTAGAGGATAGTTGAATTCCTTCTACTCCTTTCCATGGCCAATGCAAATCAGTGGCTAGTGTGTGCGTGCTCAGTCGTGTCTGACTCTGCAACACCAAAGACTGTAGCCCACCAGGCTCCTCTGTCCCTGGGATTTCCTAGGCAAGAATACTGGAGTGGGTTGCCACTTCTTTCTCCAGGGGATCTTCCTGACCCAGGGATTGAACCTACGTCTCTCAAGTCTCCTGCATTGGCAGGCAGGTTCTTTACCACTAACGCCACCTGGGAAGCCCTGCCAAGTCACCAGCCCAATAACTCCTACATTTCAGTCCAGAATAGAAAGCAAAAGCTTTGTGGCCCTGTAAATTTTTCAAATAACTAAAAGGACTGATGATGATTAACTTTTATGGTAATTTGTTTGGCAGGATAACATGTGTAAATCCTCCCCATATCCACTCCTTCTCAAGCAGATTGTTAATATTTTGTAATGCCAGCCCTAGAGACTTTGGCAAGGTAAGAAACAGAAAGAGGAAATGGTGCTTTGAGGCTCAGGAAGTCAAGTTCAAGAAGAAAGGAGAGGTGATGCTTTTGAAAAACTAAACGTAGTTGGAAAAGGGAAAGAGATCTATAAATCCTCTGAACAATGTCCATACATAGTCTGTGACAGCAATGTCAGAAGGTGGCAAGACTTTAGAGGGGAATGGTTGCATGGTGTGTATAAGGAGCCAGGATCATAGATGCCAAGATTCCCAGGTCATAAAAGTTCTTCCCTGCACCCGAGTATAACACATAAACAGCAGAGTTCCAGACCTCACGTGACAATGTGAACTGAATTAATGTTGCAATGCAAACTATTGATTGATGTCCATATAAATTTCTCCAGTGCTTTAGCACTAAGTAGGATCACAAAGTTTTAGAGGATGGGGAAAGCTAGTTGCATTGACCAAGAAGTTTTCACTCTCAGGACCGATGTAAAAAAATGTTAAGTGGTATTTCTGTATAAATATGTTTACTTACTTTACTTTGATGAGAGGCAAACTTTCTTGATATATAACATGTTGCCAATGTAACAAAACACCTAATAACAACAAGATGTGTATTCTTGAGAGTTAAAGAAACTTGCGTGTCCCTGCTTCTGTTTTGGGTATGTCCTTTGACCTTGAACAAGCCCTTGAAATATGCTCAGCTTCACGTACCTCATTTAAGATGGGGACAAGTATAGCTATCAGGCTTACCTCATAAAGCTGGTAGACACAGAATCACCGATAGTGGTAGTAGGACCAATAAAGTTGGTGCGACTGTTACTATTGTTGTTTATTAGGATTGCTGCGATGTGTGAGAATAGTTTCTTTAATAGGACCTACCAATGACTGTTGTCAATATAGCAATTAATAGGGATCATTGTTTCTCTAGCTGAAAAATGTAAATTTTGCAAGTAATATGAATACACTTTTATATATATGCACATATTTTAATAAGTTTTTTTTTTTCTTTTGCTAAGTTGCTTCAGTTGTGTCCAACTCTGCAATCCTATGGACTGTAGCTGGCCAGGCTCCTCTGTCCATGGGGATTCTTCAGGCAAGAATACTGGAGTTTATCACAAGATAACTAGAAACCAACCTACAGATTATATTTCTAAAAGCAGTACAATTATAAACCACTCTTTGAAAAGTCGCTTATTAAATTATTATTAAAAGTCAAATGATAAATTCACTGAGAAGGTGCCCTGGTTCATTTTTGGTCATGTGAGTAATATTCAAATATGGATAGCTTGTATTTTAAATGATATTTCAATAACCAAAGTTTGGGGGCAGACTTACTTGAAATAGAGCATGGTGTTTTAACCAAGCAATATTTTTGCTTTAGGTCAGGGAAACAAGAGCTGCAGAACCAGGAAATGTAGATGGAGCATGGAAAATATTTAATCAACAGTTATCCCTCTAAAGGAAAATCACTAGTATCTATAAAATGAAGCAGATGACAGTGCTGTTCTGCTTCTCACTATGAAGGGAGGAGGTACTAGCCATGTAGTTTCTTTCATATTAAAGAGAAAAAAGTACATATGCAAAAATATGGGGGAGGGGAAAGATGTGGAGGGGCAGACTCTACATTGCACAATCCAGAGATGAACAAGAGCTAGGAATGCTACCTTTATAAATTATGTATACAAAAGGGAAATGAGTGAAACCATTAAAAAATTCAGATCTAAGGGATAACTTGATACTTTCTTTATAATAACCAGATTATTATGGAAATAGCTAGTCAGTTCCTGTCTACTTTAAGCATGGCCACCTGATAAGTTACCTATCATAGCAATAATCTATCTGTGTTTAAATATAGCAGTGACGTATTTCCATAATCTTTGAAGTCTTTATTTCTAATTAGCTAAAATTAGATCTACAGCAACTTAGTGTTTACCTATATTTCCTTTCCTCTTGAGGCTCAGATCTTGGTTTCAGCAACTGTCATCCAAGAGAATGACTGAGTTGAGGCCGAATTGATACTGATCACACTCAACCTCAGAGAGGAGAGATGAGGGGCAAAACTCAGGAGAAAGTTAGATAGCGGTCTTTTCTCATACCATCCTCGTTTAAACTTGATAAGGTCACGCTGGTGGAAGAGTTGCTTTTTTAAAGTTGAAACACAAAGACATGAGGTCTAACATAAAGATATGAGTAGATATGGAAATCCTACTTCTTGATTTTATGCTCTAAGTGAGGATAAAAAGAAGCATGCAAGTGAAATAAATATACTTAACTCAAGTACTGGTAGAGAGACAGCCAGGGGAAATGATGTTTCAACTTTCATGGCACAGGTTCTAGCTCCAGAGTCAACTTGTGTTTCCTCCAAGTGAACAACATAAGGGTAAAAATGTGGCCATAGTGTATTGACAAATCAGAGTTTTCCTGTCTTGCTACCGACAATTGCAATGGGAGAGCTCTAGCCCCTGATGAGGTCTCCCCAACTAGTTCAGGAAGACCCCAAGCAGTGCTTTTATTTGTTCTCTTGTCCATCCTGTGGCCCCGTATTTCCTCTTCTCCTTATTCAGCAGCTTCTAATGCCCCTTCTAACAGTGAAATCCTCTGCTTTGTTTCCTGTTTGTGGTATCTAGTAGTTATTTTTGCCACCAACCTTCATTTATCCATCTTCTAGCTATAGCAACCAAGGTTTTGCTTTGTGGGAATTCCTCCTTTTCTTCCTCCTTTCTCAGTCCTGTTGCTTAAGTGGGGTTGCCCCCGCCCTGATATGTATTAACTAAGTGTATGTATAGCCTTTCTTCGTGGTTACAATAACCTATTTGGGAAAAGACATGTAACCCATCCAAGGTGAATGAGACGTGAGATGTTTGCTCTATCTTCTATGGCAGCAATCAGAAAAGCCTGGCTCAACTCCTTGAGATGGTACAGGATGTACCTGCCATTTCCTCTGACTGCCCCTGCCATTTCTTTCCTCTGTAACAGGCCTGTTGAAGGCCTGCTCTGCCACGCACTAGCTATGTGGTCCTGGACAAGTTGTTTAACCTCTGTGTGTTTCCTCATTGTTGTTGTTCATTCGCTAAGTCAAGTTCAACTCTCTGCAACCCCATGCAAAGATAGCAGCATGCCAGACTCCTCTGTCCTTCACTATCTCCTGGAGTTTGTGCCAGGCTCCTCTGGAGCATGCCAGGATCTTCTGTCCTTCACTATCTCCTGGAGTTTGCTCAAATTCATGTCTATTGAGTCAGTGATGCTATCTAATCATCTCATTCTCTGTCGTCCCCTTCTGCTCCTGCCTTCAATCTTTCCCAGCATCAGGGTCTTTTCCAATGAGTCAGTTCTTCACATCAGGTGGCCAAAGTAGCTTCGGCATCAGTACATCCAATGAATGTTCAGGGCCTATTTCCTTTAGGATTGACTGGTTGGATATCCTTGCAGTCCAAGGAACTTTTTTAAAAAGTCTTATCAAATACCACAGTTCAAAAGCATCAAATCTTCAGTGCTCAGCTTTCTTTATACTCCAATTCTCACATCCATACATGACTACTGGAAAAACCATAGCTTTGACTGGACAGACATTTATTGGAAAAATAATGTCTCTGCTTTTTAATATGCTGCCTAGGTTGGTCATAGCTTTCTTTCCAAGGAGAAAGCGTCTTTTAATTTCATGGCTACAGTCACCGTCAGCAGTGATTTTGAAACCCTATCTTGGGTTTCTGTCACTGTTTTCACTTTTTCCTCTTGTATTTGCCATGAAGTGATGGGGCCAGATGCCATGATCTTTGTTTTTTGAATGTTGAGTTTTAAGCCAGCTTTTCCACTCTCCTCTTTCACTTTCATCAAGAGGCTCTTTAGTTCCTCTTCACTTTCTGCCATTAGAGCGGTATCATCTGTGGCTGATATTTCTCCCAGCTATCTTGATTCCAGCCTGTGGTTTATCCAGCCTGGCATTTCACATGATGTACTCTGCATAGAAGTTAAATAAACAGGGTGATGATATACAGCCTTGATATGCTTCTTTCCTGATTTTGAACCTGTCAGTTGTCCCATGTAAGGTTCTAACTGTTGCTTCTTCAGCTATATACAGGTTTCTTAGAAGACAGGTAAGGTGGTCTGGTACTCCTGTCTCTTTAAGGGTTTTCCATAGTTTGTTGTGATCCACACAGTCACATTAATTTTGAGATGTATGCTTCTGCTGCTGCTGCTGCTAAGTCACTTCAGTCATGTCCGACTCTGTGTGACCCCAGAGACGGCAGCCCACCAGGCTTCAGGCAAGAACACTGGAGTGGGTTACCACTTCCTTCTCCAATGCATGTATGCATGCTAAGTGGCTTCAGCCGTGTCCGACTGTGTGACCCTATGGACAGCAGCCCACCAGGCTCCTCTGTCCACGGGATTCTCTAGGCAAGAATACTGGAGGAGATGTATTCTACTGTGGTTTAAAATCTAGGAGCACCGTTTTTTCCCTTGTCAGAACAGAAGTGACCCTAATTTAAAACAGACTTTTCAGAACTTCTCTGCACAAAATCTCTAATTATGCTTTTATTATTGTTATTGTCATAAGGACAATAACAATGGATAGCAACTCAAATTATTTTATGTAATACTAACTCAAATTTACTGAATGGAAATAAGGAAACAGGACTTTTTTGGGGACAATATCACATAGGTTGTTGCCCATGCCATGGATTTGCTGACCTTGGCTCAGTTGCCCATCAAGTCCCATCACCTGGGTGCAGGGGATCACACAGCAGAGGGTTACGTGGTATACAGCCTGGCCATCTGAAACTACTTCTCACAACCTGTTGTTGTGACTGCATCCTTGACCTTGGAAAAGAAAACAAATCAGAAGAGAAATTTTTCCTCTGGAACGATCAACAAATACATCTAGCTGAAAAAATTGAATCACTGAATCCACCACCATCATCAGACATTAAGAAAGGAAAATAAGTCATTGTACTGTAATATTTTAGCTTGACAAAAAATGCTTAACAATCTTATGTTAATTTATTCTTTTTGCATCCCTGACAAATTGGTAAATTTTTGCCTATTCCAAAAAGTAGAACTGTCAGATAACTAGAATTGTACTCAACATTCTAGGACATGAAATCTGTTTTTAATCTAAACCAACTAGCTTCCAGCTGCTGTGATACTGGCTGCTTTGAAAAATACACAGATCTCTTCTTACTGCACCAAAAAAAATCAATCCATATTGGGAAATTAGACCTCTCCTTGCAACTATCAATTTGAGAAATAGCCATTTGTTTCTGTGGGAGTGCAGGATGAACCTGGCTGTTTTAAACAGATGACCTAAGAAGCCCATTAACAGATGAATCAAGATTGGATTAGAAAATAAATATGAAAAAAATTATCACAGTTAATGCTGTGAAATGGCCTAAGTTCATTTTCACAAGAAGTGCCAACTGTACTGAATTATTGATAATGCTGTATAATGTGGTAAATGTAATACAGTGTTTGGAAAGGATTCTGTTTAGTTGGCTGTTGATTTTAAGCCACTGAGTCTTTAAAATGTTAAAGCCCTTAAATCTGAGATGGGATATGATTACAACATGTCTTATGAAGTCTGTATTATTCTCCTTCTTCTGTTGTCTAATCTCCCATCCCTCAACACTGAGAACAGAAGTAGCCATAGTGTAAGGTCAGACAGGGGTCCATTAGCATGATTTTATGTAGTAGATTAGATGCACAAGAGCAGGTCTTCCCCTACATCCACTCCTATGTCCAAAAGCCATGGTTCAATTTGACTATAGCCTTAAAAGGGAGTAGTGAATAAGATAAGAATGACCCAGCAAGGCTAACACTCAAACTACACTCCTGAAACCAACTATCATCAGTTTCTTCTGACCTAATTCATGACTACAATGCTTTTAAATATTTCAGGAGTCATTGCCAACATGTGCACTGATACTCATGTGTTTGTAGTCACTAGTTCTCCTACATGGTGATTTAGCTATTAAGCAAATAATATCTATCGAGTTAATGTTAGGTAAACACCTATTAATTAATAGCTGTTTAATAATATAATTATATTATTAACTAATAATATAGGGAATCTGATTAATAATATAGGGAATCTGTTTCTGAACATGTGGCTCTTTGAGAGAATATATAACCAGACTCCCTCTTAAAAGAGCTTTCAATTGGAAAGTAAAATCTGTGCCTAAAGATTTGATTGTTTTTTATCATTTTAATATTTGTTATGTAGTGAGTTTCTTCTCTCTCCACATTCTTCTACTCAACATCACAACAATAAAAACAAACTTCTTTTTTTTGTGAAAATGCAGGTGAAAAGTTAACTTATTCCTTATGCCTAGTCTTAATGATATATTTTTAGCATCATCCCTGGTATTTCATATCTTAACAAACATTTTATATTATTATTTTTGTGCTGCAAGCATATTGTTTTGAATCAAGTACCCTTTAGAGCAAATGTGAGCAAATTTGGAAAACTTAGCAGTGTCCACAGGACTGGGAAAGGTCACTTTTCATTCCAATCCCAAAGAAAGGCAATGCCAAAGAATGCTCAAACTACTGCACAATTGCACTCATCTCACACGCTAGTAAAGTAATGCTCAAAATTCTCCAAGCCAGGCTTCAGCAATATGTGAACCATGAACTTCTAGATGTTCAAGCTGGTTTTAGAAAAGGCAGAGGAACCAGAGATCAAATTGCCAACATCCTCTGGATCATCGAAAAAGCAAGAGTTCCAGAAAAACATCTATTTCTGCTTTATTGACTATGCCAAAGCCTTTGACTTGTGGATCACAATAAACTGTGGAAAATTCTGAAAGAGATGGGAATACCAGACCACCTGACCTGCCTCTGGAGAAACCTATATGCAGGTCAGGAAGCAACAGTTAGAACTGGACATGGAACAACAAACTGGTTCCAAATAGGAAAAGGAGTACGTCAAGGCTTTACATTGTCACCCTGCTTATTTAACTTCTATGCAGAGTACATCATAAGAAATGCTGGGCTGGAAGAAGCACAAGCTGGAATCAAGATTGCCGGAAGTAATATCAATAACCTCAGATATGCAGATGACACCACCCTTATGGCAGAAAGTGAAAAGGAACTGAAAAGTCTTGATGAAAGTGAAAGAGGAAAGTGAAAAAGTTGGCTTAAAGCTCAGCATTCAGAAAACGAAGATCATGGCATGTGGTCCCATCACCTCATGGGAAATAGATGGGGAAACAGTGGAAACAATGTCAGACTTTATTTTTCTGGGCTCCAAAATCACTGCAGATCGTGATTGCAACCATGAAATTAAAAGACACTTACTCCTTGGAAGAAAAGTTATGACCAACCTAGACAGCACATTGAAAAGCAGAGACATTACTTTGTCAACAAAGGTTTGTCTAGTCAAGGCTATGGTTTTTCCAGTGGTCATGTATGGATGTGAGAGTTGGACTGTGAAGAAAGCTGAGCGCCCAAGAATTGATGCTTTTGAACTGTGGTGTTGGAGAAGACTCTTGAGAGTCCCTTGGACTGCCAGAAGATCCAACCAGTCCATCCTAAAGGAGATCAGCCCTGGGATTTCTTTGGAAGGAATGATGCTAAAGCTGAAACTCCAGTATTTTGGCCACCTCATGAGAAGAGTTGACTCATTGGAAAAGACTCTGATGCTGGGAGGGATTGGGGGCAGGAGGAGACGGGGACAACAGAGGATGAGATGGCTGGATGGCATCACTCGATGGACGTGAGTCTGAGTGAACTCCAGGAGATGGTGATGGACAGGGAGGCCTGGCGTGCTGAGATTCATGGGGTCGCAAAGAGTCAGACATGACTGAGCAACTGAACTGAACTGAACCCTTTAGAGCACCTTCTTCATCTGGCTATACATCTCTGCATGAGCACCTGAGCCAGATGCTCAAAAATAGTACTGCTATCTATTCAGTAAACAAGTATTAAGCTTTTGCTATTCCCTAGACCCTGCAACCTCTCTGCCTCTTTACATACTGACTCCAATTTGCACACTTAAGTAACCACATTTTCTCAGGATGTTGAGTTTAAGCAAATAGGCTCTAAGCATCTCCATTCACCATTCTTTGACTTGATCTCATTACTCTTTTTGTAGTCCAGCCTTCCTACATATTTAGTGTCTGAGTTCCTAGGCTATTAATGCACTCAGAAATCTTAGGGACTGAAACCTTTCTTGCATCATTTAGTCTTCTGTTGCTGTCTTGATCCAGGATATCTCAACCTTGTATCCCAGGGCTGGGGCTTTGCTTCTTGCTACTCCTTTCTCTGCTACCCACTTCAGTATCCAGGATTCCAGATTTCCAGAAGATCACTTGCTCTCACATCCCTTATAACTATATTCCCCTAGTTGAAATAATTGCCTCGTTACATTCCTCCTACCCCATTCCTACCATTCCAGGCTGCTAGTCTAGCTACTTTTATATAATAATTCACACACTGACTTCCATATTCCAATTGCCAAATTGGATTTATTTTCCTGCCTGTAAATGGGACATGTGGGAGAAACAGTGGGAGAAACCAGTTCCAAATCCTGGACCCTCTCAACTTGGCCTGTCCCATTGTAATTCACTACCCACAGTTAATTGCTCCTAACATAAGGGAAAAAAAAAACAAGGATATCATGGTATTTGATCTTTAATGGAAGAGAGAATCTGTATAGTCTATCAGAAAAAACAAATGCTAAGTTAGATCCAAGCATCTACAATTTCTACTTGCTCTCCTGATAATCTCTAGACAGGTTAGGTACGTGGACTATGCTGGATGAGGCAGTTATACTGTTCTTCCAAGTTACTGAATTTCTCTGCAGTGAGAAGCAACATTGTAGAGTAGAAATGGCAGAGAAATAAACATAAAAATCTATGATCTTGATCTTGATCTTGATTTTCCACTTACTATTATACCCTCACCTTGAGCAGTCTCTTAACATCTCCTAGCTGTCCTCCTAGGGAATGTGGGAACAATAACAGTTCATTAGCAGTGCCTGTAAACCATCAAATCTTTAAGACTTGACTTTGGTAAACTACAAAAGTCAATAAATAAATGAAGAAAAATTTGTCCCAGCTTGGCCTGGTTGAGGAGAATAACTTAAGGTTTCTCTCCTCTTGCGCTATGCTCTAGGACATGTTTGTGTAAAAGCACGTCCATGAAATGGGCTAGTTTCCTGCATGTATATTGTACCCATTCACCATTAAAAAGTCAGATTCCAGTTTTCCTATGGATATCAAGTTTCATAGTGTCTATTTTAAAGAAAACACAGAGCAACCTGCTCCACAGACGTGCTTGGCTTTATGGCCCTGTCCCCTTGCCACCTCTATTGCATCCACATATGGACCTGGTTTCAGATGGTCTTGCTCAGAGCATAAAATGGCCTGGATTAATCCAGGACATGTAGCTGGCGGTCTCCACCATGACCCTCCTGCTTAACCCTTTTCTTGCTCTTACTTCCCTTTAGGAAGTGACATGTTTTTAGCACAAAGGAAAAAAATCCTGGTCTTGAAACTATTAAACTGCAGGAAAGAAAAAAAAAACAAACTTTTTCTGAAACTGAAAAATAAACCATGAAGAATGAATCTATGTGGCCCCATGTGGCTAGAGGTCACCTATGCTCTACCTGGGGTAAATAAAGTGAGACTAGGTGCTGTGGGAACAAAGAGCAGGGGCGCCTGACCAGATCTGAGAGGACTGGGAACACTTCCTAGGGGAGGTGATGCCCAAGAGCTCTTCCTGAGATGCAGCTATATTTCCCAGAGCGCTCAAGGCATGAGTTCTGGTGCTGAAACTGAGGAAAGTCACTCTGACCACAACAAGGCACAGTAGGGGTCTCCAGCTCACTAATGGGGCACATGGGCTTCCTTGCTCTCATCACTGTTCACCTCTAGGATACCTGCTGGGTGTCTATGAGGCCAATTTGACCATGTTCATACATCTTAAAGCAAAAACTCTAAACATGTTGATAAATAGGGTAGTTTTAATAAACTTTCTGTGGAGAAACAAAGAGCATTATATAACAATACATTCAAAGGACAGGAAACCTGAGAAACCTTTATAAGGACTCCTTTTCTGCCAAAGTTCTAGTAAGTGTAGTCGCTACTACATCTCATTCTCTCTATTGTGCCATTTGATGCCTGTCTTTTTATATATCTCTAACTTTATCTCTCTGTTCTCTTACTGCTTCTTTCTCTGTCTGGGTGTATATTCTATTTTTATTGAGATATAATTGACCTAAAACATCATGTAAGTTTAAGGCATACAATGTGTTGATTTGGTACATTTACCCATTGCTATATGATTACCACTATAGCATTAGGTAACACTTCTATCATGTTGCATAATTATCGTTTCTTTTTCATGCTGAGAACATTAAGATCTAGCCTCTCAGCCACTTTGAAGTTTATAATATGCTACCGTGAACTATAACCACTATGCTCTACACTAGATCTCCAGCACCTATTTATCTGTTAGTTGCAAATTTGTACCTGTAAAAAGCACCTCCTCCCTGTATGGCTCAGGAAGCTCAAACAGGGGCTCTGTATCAACCTAGAGGGGTGGGATGGGGAGGGAGATGGGAGGGAGTTTCAAAAGAAAGGGGATATATGTATACCTATGGCTGATTCATGTTGAGGTTTGACAGAACACAGCAAAATTCTGTAAAGCAATTATCCTTCAATAAAAAATAAATTAACTAAAAAAAAGTCAAACACCTCCTCATTTCCCCCTTCCCACAGCCCTGGTAATTACCATTCTACTCTCTGTTTTTATTATTTGGATTTTTAGATTGCATATGAGTGAAATGTATGAAGGCAAAGTGGTTATCTGAGGAGGCTTTACAAATAGCTGAGGAAAGAAGAGAAGCCAAAGGCAAGGGAGAAAGGGAAAGAAAGGGAAAGACATAACTGAATGCAGAGTTCCAGAGAATAGCAAGGAAAGATTAGAAGGCCTTCTTCAATGAACAATGGAAAGAAGTACAGGAAAACAATGGAATAAGAAAGACCAGAGCTCTCTTTAAGAAAACTGGAGACATCACAGGAACATTTCATACGAGGATATGCATGATAAAGGACAGAAATGGTAAGGACCTAACAGAAACAGAAGAGATTAAGAAGAGGTTGCATGAATACACAAAAGAACTCTACAAAAGGTCTTAAGGACATGGATAACCACTATGGTGTTTTTGCTCACCTAGGGTCTGACATCCTGGAGTGTGAAGTCAAGTGGGCCTTAGGAATCATCACAAGGAACAAAGCTAGTGGAGGTGACAGAATTCCAGCTGAGCTATTTAAAATCCTAAAAGGTGATGCTGTTAAAGTGTTAAAGTTCTGTAGTCAATATGTCAGCAAATTTTAAAAATTCAGCAGTGGCCACAGGGCTGGAAAAGGACAGTTTTCATTCCAATCCCAAAGAAAGGCAAGGCCAAAGAATATTCAAACTACTGTACAATGGTGTTCATTTCATGTGCTAGCAAGGTTATGTTCAAAATCCTTCAAGCTAGGCTTCAGCACTATGTGAACCAAGCACTTCCAGATGTACAAGCTGTGTTTAGAAAAAGCAGAGGAACCAGAGATCAAATTGCCAATAGTTGTTGCATTATGGAGAAAGTAAGGGAATTCCAGAAAACATCTACTTCTGCTTCATTGACTATGCTAAAACCTTTGTATAGATCACAACAAACTGTGGAAAATTCTTAAACAGATGGGAGTCCCAGACCACCTTTTCTGTTTCCAGATAAACCTGTATGCAGGTCAAGAAGAAACAGTTAGAACCAGACACAGAACGACTGACTGGCTCAAAATTGGGAAAGGAGTAAGACAAGGCTATTTGTTGTCACCTTGCTTATTTAACTTATATGCAGAATACATCATGCAAAATGTCAGACTAGATGACTCACAAGCTGGAATCAAGATTGCTGGGAGAAATATCAACAACCTCAGATATGCAGATGATACCACTCTGATGGCAGAAAGTGAAAAGGAATTAAAGAGTCTTTTGATGAAGGTGAAAGAGAAGAGTGAAAAGCTGGCTTAAAACTTACCAGTCAAAAAACTAATATTATGGCATCTGTTTACATCACTTCATGGCAAATAGAAGGGGAAAAGTGGAAGCCATGACAGATTTTATTTTCCTGGGCTTTAAAAATCACTGGGAATAGTGACTACAGCCATGAAATAAAAAGATGCCTGCTCTTTGGAGGGAAAGCTACGACAAACCTAGACAGTGTATTAAAAATTAGAGACATTACTTTGATGACAAAGGTCCACATAGTCAAAACTATGTTTTTTCCAGTAGTCATGTATGGATGTGAGAGTTGGTCCATAAAGAAGGCGGAGCACTGAAGAATTGATGCTTTTGAATTATGATGCTGAGGAAGACTCTTGGGAATGTCTTGGACAGCAAGGAAATCAAACCGGTCATTCCTAAAGGAAATCAACCCTAAATATTCATTGCAAGGACTGCTGCTGAAGCTGAAGCTCCAATACTTTGGCCACCTAATGTAAAGTCCTGATTCATTGGAAAAGACCTTGATGCTAGGAAAGATTGAAGGCAAAAGGAGAAGGGGGTGGAAGAGGATGAGATGGTTGGATAGTTTCACTGACTCGATTGATGTGAATTTGAACAAACTCCAGGAGATAGTGGAGGACAGAAGATCCTGGTGTGTTGTAGACCATGGGGTTGCAAAGCATTAGACATGACTTAGTGACTGAACAATAATACAGTAACATGTGAGTGACATCAAATAGTATTTGTCTTTTTCTGTCTGACTTATGTCACTTGGCATAATGCCCTCAAGGTTGATCAATACTGTCACAATGGGCAAGATTTCTTTCTTTCTCATAGATGAAGAGTATTCCATTGTGCGTGTGTGTGTGTGAGACATCATCTTATCCATTCATCCATTGACAGCAAGTCATATGCCATATGTCTTTCAGAGTTGTCTAATGTGTGTTTGTATGTGTGTATGTCTTTGTTAATCTTAATCTGTATTTTTTAATCTCTCCTTTTCCTTCTATCCTACCACTATCTCCTCAGCTTTTCCACCTGCATCTTCCTTCATCCAGATTGTCCAAGACTCTAAGCTCTACCTCCCAATTCTTGGCTCTCCCTCTGGGTCTACTCATAGTTTTTAGTGTATGAAGCTATTCTTAGTTTCTTTAATTTTCTATTACCATCTCTCATCCTACTCAGAAAATAAGGACTACTCTCTTTGGTATCTATAGTTCATAGAATATTGGAGATGAAAGATGGTAAATCTTATAATGTAATTATATTCTTTTTACCAGCCTCATCTCTTATTTCTCCACTCTTTGCACTGTCCTTATAAGGTAGACAGAACTTCTTGCAGTGCCACAAACTCCTTTCTGTTAATAGTCTGTCAATCTTATCTGTCTTACTACTCCCTCCTTTTCCCTGGAAACTTCCACTCTTCTTTTAAGGGCTGGGTCTTCCACCTAGAAAGGAAGATATTCCCTTCAATGTGGAGTTCGATAAGCCTCAGGGAGGCCCTTTCTGCTTACCGTTACAGATTAACTACATTGGTCAGGAAATGTCAGCAAGCTTGAATGTCTTCTCCACAGGACATGGATCCCTAGACATGTGAATGCATATGTACCTTCAGTGTTTGGCTTCCAGTCAGCCTTCCATAAATGTTTGTGGAATGAAGATAGAAATTCTATGCAATAAGCAGTAATCTATGACAATCTCTCTTTTCTCTGAGTCAATTATAAATGTAAAACAACAACAACAAAAACAATGTGTCAATGTCTATAAGCCCGTCTATCTTCCTCAAAAACTTCAGGAAAAAGACAAAGCTTGCAAGAGAAAGCATGAAAAGACCAAGTTCAGTGCTAAAAATCATGAGGTCATTCTTGCGCAATCACAAACTGAAACCACCTTGGTCACAAAGAGCCACTTTTAAATGGGAACCACATAATTTAAAAAGACCATTTGTATAAGGGAGGCATTAACTTTGGCCAACAATTCTCTTGCCACTGATTTAAAGATTTTGAATTAGGTGATTTCAAGAGAAAGGTTTAAAGTAAAGGAAAAATATATCCAAATCATAATCAAATGAAATGTTACAGAGGAGGTCATTGAATAGAATTCTTTCATGGTCCTACATTTAACTAGATGGGATTTTTTTTCAAAGTATCATCATAGCCAATCTTTGGGAATGAAGGATTTTCTTCTTAATAGTAAACCACATTTCATCACAGAGATGGACCCCTTTATTCCCCTTGACCACAGACAATTTTTCATGTTCCATATGTAACATATAAGAAAATCAATGATTGTAGCTTTTCTTTATCATGGCAAACTGAGCTACAAATATATGAAATAAGCAATAGTTAAAATCTGTTTTCCTCTCTCAATGAACTGAGTTACCTATACTAAATACTCTCAGTGGGGATATCACAGCTAACCATTTCACAATGCAATATAACAAAGGGACTAAAAGGGGCAGCTTTATGATGTGTGAATGATGTGCTTAAATCATTTTATAAACAAGTGCACTACAATAGAGGCTATTTAACTGTAGGTTTAAATGATATGACATAAGCATTGTTTAAATCTTATTTACCTGGGTTATACTCATTTAGTAACTACCCAAATACTTATAGGGTTTCTCTAAGTGTCAGAGACTGAGTGAGTTTTCTACTATAGAGTTAAGGGTATGAGTGAAGTTTTGGGGATTGTATACCAAGATGAATGAGACTTGGCTTCTAGCCTGGAAGGGCTCATAGTTAAAGGAGAGAGACTTGTAAACTTGCAATTGAGCAAGAAGGAGAACAATGGTTCTTCTGAGTCCCCTCAATAGATGGAGCCTTAACAATCAAGCTTATTAAGATAGGATTATCTTTCATATGTCCTGGTATAAAAAACAATTGGCCAGATACTAATCTTCCTAGCTCACCAAAGAGATTAAAGTCACTAGCAATAGTGCTGGTTTTAGGAGAAAAAGAAAGCAACTGCTTATGCTCATTCATATATTCATTCATTCAAATAACATTTAGTGAGTAGGTAATATAGGTTAAGAAATGCACTTAGCAGTAAGGATATAGATACTGCAATGTAACAGAAAGACATATAAATTGACCACATTACAGTGTGGAAAGGGGTATGGTGGCCTATGGCATATCAAGGACAGTAGGAACTTACAGAAGAATTCATACTTGAGATGGCCTGTCATCTTATTCATGTCTTTAGTTTTGGAATAGAAATGGTCTTTTCCTTACATTAAATTTGAATGACTTCTTGATTTCTTTCACTTCTCTCCTTTCTCTATAATCTTTTCCTCAGTTGGCTATGTTTACCAAGCTTTCTTATTTTGACAGATCTGCCCTATCTTGGGGTAGGGAGAGGATAGATAAATAGGTTGAACTCGATGTCATGTTCTAGTTGTCATCTGATTTCTCTAAAGTATTTCATCTTATTACATTCCTTACATTTCACCTATATATGTATTACTTTCATGTCCTCTCCGTTCATTGTTTTGGCTTGCATTTCCCACCACTGACATGACTATTAAAAAAAAAAATTATTGGAGTATAGTTGCTTTACAAAATTGTATTAGTTTCTGCTGTACAGCAAAGTGAACCAGCTATATGTATACATATACACCCTTTTTTTGGATTTCCTTCCCATTTAGGTCACCACAGGGCATTCAGTAGAGTTCCCTGTACAGTAGGTTCTCATTAGTTATCTATTTTATATATGTGAAAGTGATGCATTAGTCGCTCAGTCATGTTCAACTCTTTGTGATCCTATGGACTGTAGCCCGCCAGGCTCCTCTGTCCATGGAATTCTCCAGACAAGAATACTAGAGTGGGAAGCCATACCCTTCTCCAGGGGATCTCTCTTTTATTTTGTGCATAGAAGTGTATATATGTGAATCCCAACCTCCCACTTCATCCAGCCTTCTTTTCCCTCCTTGGTGTCCATAAGTTAGTTTTCTATGTCTGTCTCTATTTCTGTTTGTGAAATAAGTTAATATATACCATTTTCCTAGATTCCACATATATGAGTTACTGTACATTTATTTTTCTCTTTGTGACTTACCTCATTCTGTATGGCAGTCTCTAGGTCCATCCACACATCTCTGTAAATGGCACAATTTTGCTGAAATGACTATTTTCTTAAAAACTGTTAATACTAATAACTAGTTATACACTGAAGGATTTTCAAAACCTCATCTTCAAGTTATTAATGATGAGTCAGAATTTGACTTTACTACTGAGGCTCAGAGAAATTATTTGATTTGACAGAGATTACGAAATTACTAAGAGGCTGAGCCAAGATGCAGATTGACATTTACCTCGTAATTCTTGTCTTCTGTCGCATTTGATATTTTAACTTCCTCTTTGTGGACATCTGTTTTTGCTGATCTGAAATCTGTTCCTCTTAAAATTTGAAACAGCATTCCAGTACTCCCTTTAGAGACCAACCTATGTTTCTATTTCCTAACAGTTTGAAGCCAGGCTGATTTCAGTCACCCCCAGATCTAGAGGTAAACACCTGATATAAAAGAAAGTAAGCATAGGAAGTCCAAAAAATATATGTATATGCTGCTGTTCCTGCTTATTTTAGGTATCCCATGTCTACATAACCCTGCTTCTTCTAGTGACAGGCCCATGCATCGGTTCTAGAAATTGAACTTGCTGAAAATAACAACTAACTTGTATGATTTGGTGAAATCCCTGTCCCCCTTCCACTGCACTATGATGATCTAGCGTTTGGCTGGTGTTTTCCCAACTCAGGCCTTTAGCTCACAATTTACATGGCCAGAAGCCACCAGAAATGAATCACTGGCTGGCCAGCCTGTTCTCTGTAACGATTTTGGATGTTCTTATTTTCCTTCTGCCTGCTCCCATTCTCTGCTTGGTCCTGGTGTCTACAAGACTCCGTCTTCTGAATTTTAATTTACGGCAATGAAATTTCATTGTTAAAAGCCTGAAAGTAATTGACTTTAGAATTCTCCAAGAATGCGTTTTTGTTGCTTTATTATTCATAAACTAGGTCTGCCCACTCATGAATGCTTCAGAGCAGTTACTAACACAAGATCTAGCCTTCCACTATCCAGACCTAGACCTAAATCATTTTGCTAAAAACCCAGGCTAGTTATCCTGGTCCCTCAGAAGAGAATTTGACAGTCAACAGGTTGAATTCACATTTTCCTCTCTCATTTATGAGTTAGAAGCTCAGAGAAAGTGACCAGGTCCAGTTAATCTTTGGATTCCCATTTCTAACATCATACTTCATACACGTTAACTCTGTAAGTCACTGCTGATTGAACTGACTAGACCTTATGTGTCTCAGGATTATAACCTTACAGTTTCAGTTTTTAACATGCCAGGCATTCTCCCTCTAACCTCGAAAGACTCAAGGTTTCCCTTACATATAACTTAGGGAGGCTGACTGAGACTGTGTATAAAAGTCTGTAACATTTTAATAATTCAAGTGAATGCTATAAAATACATTTCATGACTATCATGTAGCAGAGAAAACCCAAAAGAAAAAGGCTTTCATTTGTCATGAATTCTGAGCCTAATTTCAAAGTTTATCTTTTATATAATAATGGCTGCAGGACAAAAAAAAATTCTAGAGTTTGGAGAAAATTGGTTTTCATTCAGATAAGTTGTAATAAAATCCTAGAAAATGAGAATTATATGATATTGAAAGTGAAAGTCACTCAGTTGTGTCCAGCTCTTTGTGACCCCATGGACTAAGAGGAGATTTGATTTCCCAATGAAGAAGACAGGATTTCTCTTGCATCTGTTCCTAGTAATTTCTTATTTTGTTGGGTGGTAGACTTATCTTTGTTTTTTTATTTACATGATAAAAATAGGGAATAAAACCATGTGACCACAAGAATTCTGCTGAATCAACTATTGTGAGATGGATACTGGGAACATACCGAAGAGGGAAGTATTTTGGCCTCTTTGAGATGATTAAATCATCCAAAAAGTAGTTATATCTTGCCTTAAAAATGATAGAAAGATTTCTATCTGTATCTACTGCCAGGTAGGACATGTCTGTGAAATGATTGTTCTCTGATGCATATTGTTACAAATACTGGAGAGTTAACTCGCTGTGGAAGTTATTATTAGTTTTGAGGGAATTGGTAAGTATCTCCCCAGTTTTCCCCTCCTGAATTCTGAATCAATGACATGGACAAAAGAATGAGGCAGATGGAGACAAAAGGGGGCTCTTGGAGAATATATGGTGAGAACAGACTTCCTGATTCTGAGTCCTAGAATTAAGCATATGTTATCTCCCACTCACTCTGACTAAAAAGCAAGTTTGAGACCTTTACCACTGAGTTTTCCACATGATCCATCAGGGCAGATTCTCTACAGGCAGGCAGATCCTAAAAACGAAAGGGACAGGAAGGAACCCCACTTGCCAGGTCCTTCTCTGAAACTCACCAAGCTTTAAATTATTCTACTCTGCAAAGAAACAGAAAGGAAAGAAACAGAGAAGGGAAAATATCCTTTCTGAAGGAGAGGAGGAGTGGGGAATGAGTAAGAGCAGTCCCTATCCCTGTCAGCACCACCAGATTATGTGTTTACAATTGGTGCACTCTTGAGAGTATCTGCTCTTCAGAAAAGCATTTGGGGGAGTGAAGGAGAATAATAGAGAGCTTCTATGGAAGTTAGTTCCCTAAGAACTAAATTAAGGTTTTATTCTAGTGATGGTTTTGGCTTTGTAAGTCACTTTGTAACTGTCCTTTTTAATTTATCTCTTCACACCAAAATAATTGTTGTTTAACTCTATCACAGAATTTTTTCCCCACAATTTTGGGTGCTTCAAACCATGCTATTACTATTACCTCAATAATAATCATTTCCCTAGAATGTATTATTTGGTATGTCAAATAGCCTACAATGTTTAAACTCTTAATAATATTCCCTAATAAATACAACATTAGCCCTACTTACTATTCAATTTCTAATATTTATATTTGCCAGCTGAGGAATGAAAGATCTGCAAAGGGTCTTCTTAAATATGGATGCTGATGAAGAAGACGGAGGGAAGGAATGGTGAGGGGTGGGATGTGAGCTGAGAAGACTTTCCTGAAATCCAACAGAGAAGCTTCAAGAAGCTTCAAGAGGAATCAAAGTTCAAGAAGTGGTCAAGATGTTGATGTTGAATGGTTAAGCAAAATAAGGACTAAGATAGATAACTGCCCCTGGCAACTAGGAAGTCGGTGCACACCCCAAGGAGAGTCTGAGCAGAGTAGAGGGATTCAAGCAACCTGTAGAGGGTTAAAGAGTAAATGAGCTATAGAAATGGAAACCACACTACTATAGAATGCAGGTTTCCATTTCTAAAGATTTAGCTATTAAAAGAATAAAGTACAAAGTGTTACAGGAAAGGTTAGGTTAAGGGGAAATTAATATTCTTTCATAAAAATTGCTGTACTAAATAAATATACTCTATAAACCCATAATAATTAGTAAAATGTGTTCTACTTAATAGTATCATATAATAAAGAACTAATTTCTGTCCCAATAATTAGAGTATGCAATATAAAATGGGGCTAAATGCAATTAAAAAGTAACATATGAAAGAGATAAAGAACGTTCTAAGTGGGCCAGGGATTTTGCAAAAGGCTCTGTGAAGGGAGTAAGCCCTGTGTTTTCCTTAAAATTAGTTACAATACCAACAAAAGAGACAAAAGGAATGTTGATCAAGACACTCTACAAGTTGCATTTTTAAAACATGCAATCAAATTAAAATTTCCCCCGTCCCCTGCTCCTTTTTCAGAAATCCCAAACAATTGCTCAGACTCAACCCTTATTCTTTTCCTTCAATAGACTACCAAATCGAGAATTATGAGAGAAATGAGACATGGGTCAATTTAGAGTACATAAAACAGATTGAATTGGTTCATAATTTTTTTTTCTTTTTTCCTTCCCAAGCACATAATTACAATATATCACATACAAGAGACACTGGTTTAAGTACCTTACCAACTGATTTTGTTTCCTGTTTACCAACAGCAAACCTGTAAGGAAAACACCTCTATTATGTCCATTTTACAAATAGTAAAATTGAAGCACAAACCAAGTAAATTACCCAAGGTTATCCAGCTAGGAAGTAGCACACCTGTGGTTCAAACTCAGGCAGTCCGGTGCCTGGGCTGATTCAATCAAGTGCCACTCCACGCTGCCTTTTTCTACTGCCTTGAATCATTTTCCATCTTTTTGAAAATCTAAGTCAAAGTAATATATGCTCATGATCTAAAACATTCAAAAGTACACTATTTCTTGGCATACTCACTAACTCTGCTGTGAACAGCTCTGCGTTTAACAATGCGGAGAGGATATGGGTGAGCAGACTGATGCAGCTTTCTATAAACACTTGTCAAAAAATTTCCTCCTTTTGGCTTTACTTCTCATTCCTGACCTTGCTCTCTATCAGTTAGGGTTCCATATTCTCTCTAGGGATCACCAAGGATATTAGCTGACATTCCCCACCCCAACCCACCACACACGTACTGAAGCTCCTTCCTCCTTCTGGGCTACAATTACCCTCAGCTTCTATTTCATCTTTCAACTTGCTCCCATTTTCTTCCTATTACTAAATATTTTTTTTTGAAATTCACTCTTGAAGTCTAGCCCAATTCTCATTTCCTATGTGTTTAATCCCATTTTGTGTTCCTTTTATTTTTCATAAAATTGCAGCTTGAACTGGAAATCACAGGAAAGATTTTGTAAGAGATATCAGTGATATTTAACTATATTTATGGGCTGAAAACACTGATTTAGATGAGAAGCAGAGAGGAAAAATACAGGAAAATTTGAGAATAGTTGATAAAACAATTTCTAAACAGACAGTAGGGAGTGGATTCAGTGTATAAACAAAGAAGTTGCTTAGGAAGAAAAAAATAATTCATTCAACAAACATCTATTGAATTTCAACTGTGTGCCAGGCAATGTCATAATCACTGGGAGATAGAGCAGTAAAGAAAACAAACAAGCATCTTTTTTAATGCATCTTATATTCTGGGAAAGATTGACGGCAGGAGGAGAAGGGGATGACAGAGGACGAGAGAGTTGGATGGCATTACTGACTCGATGGACATGAGTCTGAGCAATTTCCAAGAGATGGTGAAGGACAGGGAAGCCTGGCATACTACAGTCCATGGGGTTGCAAAGAGTCAGACATGACTGAGTGACTGAACAACAACAACATCCTTGGGGGAGAAGACAGACAATGAAAAAAGAGGTGAATATACCAAAAGTTTTATTGTGGTAAGCACTATGGAGAAAATAAGATGTGAAAGGGAAATAGATAGTGATCAGTAGGATTAGATGCTTGGGAGCAATTTTAAATACAGTGATCAGAAAGGACTCACTGAGAAGAAAATGTTTGAACAGCAACCTGAAGTAAGTAAAAGGAAAGACAGGCAAATAACCTGGGGAAGACTATTGCAGGCAGAGAGCAACAAGGCAGAGGCCTAAGGCCAAAGCAAGTCCATCATATTCAAGGAATAGCAAGGAGGCAGATAAGTGAGAAGAGTAGTCAACCTTAAAGGCAATAGTGCACCCATCTGTAAAGAGCCTTATAGGCTATTGTAGAGACTTGGGCTTTTCTTTAAGATGTAATGGGGCTTCCCTGGTGGCTCAGATGGTAAAGTATCTGATTGCAATGCAGGAGACCCAGGTTCAATCCCTGGGTAGGAAAAATCCCCCGCAGAAGAAAATGGCAACCTACCCCAATATTCTTTCCTGGGAAAACCCTTGGTCAGAGGAGCCTGGAGGACTACAGTTTATGGGAACAAAGAGTTGGACATGACTTAGTGACTAACAGGCTTCCCTTGTAGCTCAGTTGGTAAAGAATCTGCCTGCAGTGCAGGAAACCTGGGGTCAATCCCTGGGTTGGGAAGATCCCCTGGAGAAGGGAGTGGCAACCCACTCCAGTATCCTTGCCTGGAAAATCTCATGGACAGAGGAGCCTGGTGAGCTGCAGTCCATGGGGTCGCAAAGAGTTGGGCACAACTGAATGACTAACACTTACTTACACTTAGTGACTAACACATTCACTTTACTTTCACTTTAGGATGTAATAGGAAGAAGACAGTGGAAAGGTTGGGGTAGAGAATGTGATCTGATGTACAATTTTGGCAGGATGACTCCAGATGTTGTGCTGAGAATAGATTGTAGGGCTCCAAGGGCAGAATAAAAAAAGGACAAACTAGGAGATTATTACAATAATCCAAACAAGAGATGATAATGACTTCGCTGGCAAGGGTGATGCCAAAATCTGGGGCCTGAACAGCCAGAAGGGTAGAGTCATCATCAACTGGCAAGGGGAATACCCTAGAGCAGTGGAACTTGGTAGGAAAGGTCAGGAGTTTTGATTTCAACATCTTAAGTTTGAGAAATTTATTGGATATCAAAGGAGATGTTTAGCAGGCAATAATAAATAAGAGTCTGGCATTTAGGAGAGAAGTTTGGACGGAGATATACAGCAAATAACTGATAAATATCATCTCATTTTCCCTTAATACAAAAAAAAGGATGAACACTACTATGGACAGTTTTATAATGTAGGGAAGAGGATTTATTAATATTATATTTATTAATATATTTTTTCTCTGTCAAGGCTGAAGCAAAGTTATATAGTAAAAAAGAAACAGCTTTGGCTATTAACCAGCATTAACTAAAGGTTTGCCTAGTAGCATTGAGAGGCCAGCTGGGCTTGAAAATCCTAAATTTGTGGCAGTTTGGGTTTGTGGTTATATAAGCCTATGTGGTAAAGCATGGAAGATATATGTTGAATCTGTTAGGGGAAGTGCGCTGACTGAAGCCGCCCACCCTGGCCAAGCACCACAGTAACCATGTGCATGAGTTGTTTTAAGACACAAGGTCCTGGTAAGGAACACGGAATTAATAAGCTACCACAAACCAGAAAGGTCAAAAGGCACACCACATGTCCAAACACCTCCCAGAATCCTCCTCTCTGGCATCCATCTTGGCTGAACAAAGCAAGCACCACCAGGAAGGACTCTGAGTCAGAATGACTGGCTAAAGACAACTTCCTGCAACAAATCCATTCAGGGTTAGGGAATGACCGGTGGATGTGGAGGAAGGAAAGGGAGATAGAAAATTGATTCTGGTGATGGTGTCATAGAATTGCTGACCATAGAACCCAAACTAAGCAAGAGGCATATATCATAGTAGTGATGAACTAACTCTCTCTCTCTCTCTCTCTCTACATATATATATATATATATATATATATACTTACATAATACAAGAAATTGATGTAATACTGGGACTCAAAGGAGCTAGATACCATGTAACAGAAGTTATGTTCTATAACACCAAGATCCTTGATCACCTTTTAAAAAGTACACCACTGTATATACAATTTATAGGACATTTAAGGAAGGAAAATTTTGCAGTAAAATTGGCACTTTTAACAGTTGTGAAATTTCTTTTACTGCTCATATTATCTTTGCTTTTTCATTCCAAACTGGTTTCATTTGACACAAGCCAAAATCCCATGTGATTCTTTCTAAATTTCTTTGGAATTTTTCAACAGACATAAGCATAATAATACAATTGTGGTCAGGCAAGCTCCTTAACAAAGGATAAAATGTCTTCTCATGGCATTCCAAAGAGATGACTTAGTCTCAGCTGAGTGGAGAGCAAGACAAGTAATGGTCGTAGACATGGAAGCTCTCTTTAAGTACCTCTAGGCTTATATTGACATGTTTCAATGAGATAATAATCAATATAGAATCTTTAGTTTTCAAAACTCCAAAAATTTAAAAGATAAATCCAGAAATGAGTGAATATCTTTCCAATCATGCTTCTAAAATATTGGGGTATCTATAAATTTATAACAGCTGGGTAACAAGAAGGAATTCTCAAATTACATCATGAAGCTCACAGTCTAGCATTAACAAAAACCAGCTCTGGCTGGTTTAAGTCAAAAGGGGACCATATTTGAAGGAGGCCCAAGGAAATAGAAATACAAACAAGAGGTGAACAATGGATCTTGGGGAGAGTAAGAATCAGGGTGGACTGGGAACTAGGAGGCAGAATTCATGAGTCTTTGCTTTAGACAGCTGCCATCAACATGGCAGAGTTCCAGTTCCCTGAGGCTCTATATCTCTTTGTTCAAATTCTTAGCAGAATGAAACCAAATAGTCAGCCTAGGTTAAATGCTCACCCCTGGATCAAGGGCAGGATGGAGGGGTAATTAAGTTTAGAAATAGAGATATGGTTCTGAGAGACCATTCCTGTGTCCTGGGGACAAAGAAAGAGAACTCTTGAACCAAAGAGCCATTAGAAGTTTATACTACTGAGAAAGACAGGCACTATGCCAAGGGTCTTCAAAGGTGAAAGCTAAGAAAGGAAAGAAGAGAATGTTAAAGAAAAATAGATAACATAGAGAATTAAAGTAATCTAAGTATCAGGGGAAAAGATGGTACCTAAACCGAGATGCAGATGGTGACTTGTAGCCATGAATTAAAAGACACTTACTCCTGGGAAGAAAAGTTATGACCAACCTAGGCAGCATATTAAAAAGCAGAGACATTACTTTGCCAACAAAGGTCTGTCTAGTCAAGGCTATGGTTTTTCCAGTAGTCATGTATAGATGTGAGAGCTGGACTATATAGAAAGCTGAGCACTGAAGAATTGATGCTTTTGAAGTGTGGTGTTGGAGAAGACTCTTGAGAGTCCCTTGGATTGCAAGGAGATCCAACCAGTTCATCCTAAAGGAAATTAGTCCTGAATATTCATTGGAAGGACTGATGTTGAAGCGGAAACTCCAATACTTTGGCCACCTGAAACAAAGAACTGACTCATTGGAAAAGACCTTGATGCTTGGAAAGATTGAAGGTGGGAGGAGAAGGGGACCACAGAGGATGAGATGGCTGGATGGCATCACCAACTCAATGGGCATGAGTTTGAGTAAACTCTGGGAGTTGGTGATGGACAGGGAGGCCTGGAGTGCTGCAGTCCATGGGGTCACAAAGAGTTGGACACGACTGAGTGACTGAACTGAACTGAAACTGAGATGAGAAGGATAAGGGAGGGTTGAGTCCAAGAGGAAAGAGAGTGTTCAAGGAGGAATAGCAGCATGTGCAAAGAGTTTGGAAGTAGGAAGGTGGGGGACATTTTACCCACTTGTAGATATTAGTATCCTCTTCGTGGATAACAGCCTTGTCTGTATCAAAGGGGTAAACTTCATTGGTAAACCAATGAAGTTATGAGCCATGCTATGTAGGGGTACCCAAAGATGAATGAGTCATAGTGAAGAGTTCTGATTAAACATGGTCCACAGGAGGAGGAGAACTCCATGAACAGTATGAAAATTCAAAAAACATGACACTGTAAGATGAGCCTCCCAGGTTAGAAGGTGTCCAAAAAGCTAAGGAGGAAGAGCAGAGGGAATTACTAAAAGCTCCAGAAAGAAAGCAGCAGCTGGGCCAAAGTGAAAATGATGCTCAGTTTTGAATGTGGGTGGTGGTGAAAGTAAAGTCCAATGTTGTAAAAGAACGATATTGCATAGGAACCTGGAATGTTAGGTCCATGAACCAAGGTAAGTTGGAGGTGGTCAAGTAAGAGTAAACATCAACATCTTAGGAATTGGTGAGGTGAAATGGATGGAAATGGACGAATATAATTCAGATGACCAGCGTACCTACTACTGCAGGCAAGAATTCCTTAGAAGAAATGGAGTAGCCCTCATAGTCAACAAAAGAGTCCAAAAGGCAGTACTTGGATGCAATTTCAAAAATGATAGAATGATCTCAGTTTGTTTCCAAGGTAAACCATTCAACATCACAGTAATCCAGGTCTATGTTCCAACCACTAATGCTGAAAAAGCTGAAGCTGACCAGTTCTATGAAGACCTATAAGACTTTCTAGAACTAACACCCAAAAAAGATATGTTTTTCATCACAGGGGATTCAAATGCAAAAAGAGTAAGTTAAGAGATACCCAGAATAACAAGGCAACAACTAACAAGGGTTTTGTGAAGAGAACTCTCTGATTACAACAAACACCCTTTTCGAAAACCCAAGAGACGACTCTATACATGGACATCACCACATGATCAGTACTGAAATCAGATTGATTATGTTCTTTGCAGCCAAAGATGGAGAAGTTCTACACAGCTAGCAAAAACAAGACTCAGAGCTGACTGTGGTTCAGATAATGAGCTCCTTATTGCAAAATTCAGCCTTAAATTGAAGGAAGTAGGGAAAACCACTAGGCCATTCAGATATAACCTAAATAAAATCTCTTATGATTATACAGTGGAGGTGAGTAATAGATTCAAAGGATTAGATTTGGTAGACAGAGTGCCTGAAGAACTGTGGAAAGAGGTATGTAACACTGTACAGGAGGCAGTGACCAAAATCATCCCAAAGAAAAAGAAATGAAAGAAGGCAAAGTGGTTGTTTGAGGAGGCTTTACAAATAGCTGAGAAAAGAAGAGAAATGAAAAGCAAGGGAGAAAGGAAAAGATATACCCAACTGAATGAGAGTTCCAGAGAACAGTAAGGAGAGATAAGAAGGCCTTCTTCAATTAGCAAGGCAAAGAAATAGAGGAAAACAGAATGGGAAAGACTTGAGATGTTTTCAAGAAAATTGGAGACATCAAGGGAACATTTCATACAAGGACGGGCATGATAAAGGTCAGAAACAGCAAGGACCTAAAAGAAACAGAAGAAATTAAAATGTGGAAAGAATACACAGAACTATACAGAATAGTTCTTAATGACCTGGATAAAACACAATTGTGTGGTCACTCACTGAGAACAGGATATGCTGGAGTGTGAGGTCAAGTTGGCCTTAAGAAATATTATTACAAATGAAGTTAGAGGAGGTGATACAATTTCAGCTGAGCTATTTAAAATCTTAAAAGATAATGCTGGTAAGTGCTGCACTCAGTATGTCAGCAAATTTGCAAAACTCAGCAGTGGCCACAAAACTGGAAAAGGTCAGTTTTCATTTCAATCCCAAAGAAGGGCAATGTCAAAGAATGTTCAAACATTCTTTGTGCAGTAGCACAATTGCTCTCATTTCACATGTTGGCAAGATTATGCTCAAAATCCTTCAAGCTAGGCTTCAATAGTATGTGAACTGAGAACTTCCAAATGTACAAGCTGGGTTTCAAAGAGGCAGAAGAACCAGAGATCAAATTGCCAACATTTGTTGCATCATGGAGAAAGCAAGGGAATTCCATGAAACCATCTACTTCTGCTTCATTGACTATGCTAAAGCCTTTGATTGTGTGATCATAACAAACTGTAGAAAATTCTAAGAGAGATGGGAGTACCAGACCACCTTTCCTGTTTCCAAAGAAACCTGTATGCAGGACAAGAGGCAATAGTTAGAATCAGACATGGAACAGCTGCTGCTGCTGCTAAATCACTTCAGTCGTGTCCGACTCTGTGCGACCCCATAGATGGCAGCTCACCAGGCTTCCCCGTCCCTGGGATTCTCCAGGCAAGAACACTGGAGTGGTTTGCCATTTCCTTCTCCAATGCATGAAAGTTAAAAGTGAAAGTGAAGTCGCTCAGTCATGTCCGACTCTTAGCGACCCCATGGACTGTAGCCTGCCAGGCTCCTCCATCCATGGGATTTTCCAGGCAAGAGTACTGGAGTGGGTTGCCATTTCCTTCTCCACATGGAATGGCTAACTGGTTCAAAATTGGGAAATGAGTACGATAAGGCTGTATATTGTTATCTGCTTATTTAACTTATATGCAGAGTACATCAGGTGAAATACCAGGCTGGAAGAATCACCAGCTGGAATTAAGATTGCTGGTAGAAATATCAATAACCTTGGATATGTAGATGATACCCCTCTAATGACAGAAAGGGAAGAGGAACTAAAGAGCCTTTTGATGAGCATGAAAAAGGAGAGTGAAAAAGCTGTCTTGAAACTCAACATTCAATAACACTAAGATCATGGCATCTGGTCCCATCACTTCATGTCAAATAGAAGGGGAAAAAGTGGAAGCAGTGACAGATTTTATTTTTCTGGGCTCTAAAATCACTGTGGATGGTAACTGCAGCCATGAAATTAAAAGACGCTTGCTCCTTGGAAGGAAAGCTATGACAAAACTAGATAGCATATTAAAAAGCAGAGGCATCAGTTTCCAACCAAGGTCATATAAGTCAAAGCCATGGTTTTTCCAGTAGCCATTTACAGATGTGAGAGTTGGTTCATAAAGGGGGTCAAGGAAATGATGCTTTCGAATTGTGGTGCTAAAGAAGACTCTTGAGAGTCACTTGGGCTTCAAAAATATTAAACCAGTCAATCCTAAAGGAAATCAAACCTGAATATTTATTGGAAGGACTGTTGCTGAAGCTGAAGCTCCAATAATTTGGCCACCTGATGTGAAGAGCCAACTCACTGGAAAAGTCTTGATGCTGGGAAAAATTGAAGGCAAACGGAGAAGAAAGGGGAAGAAGATAAGATGATTAGGTAGAATCACAGACTCGACGAACATAAATTTCAGCAAACTCCAGGAGATAGTGGAGGACAGTGTAGCCTGGCATGCTGCAGTCCATGGGGTCGCAAAGGGTCAGATGTGACTTAGCGACTGAACAACAACAACAGATGTCAGTATACCCAGAACAGAGTAAAGTGATATGAAATGGGAAAGTTAGTGAAAAGCAACTTGGACCATGTAAAGGATGTTGGACTTGATTCTGTAAGCAATAGGGAGCTGTAAGAGTAGCTGACCAGATCAGATACAGCTTTTTAAAGATAATCCTAACTGCTGCTGATTTAGTCACAACGACCTGTGGGCCACTAGGCACTGAAGGATGAAGGGCTTTAGAATCAGAGAGTGTGGGGTTAGAGGCCTTGTGCCACTAGCTGATTATATGATGTTAAAGAAGAAACTTAATCATCTGAATCTTAATTTTAGATTAATTAGCATACGGAAAATGCAAATACCAATACCTATCTTTCAGGGTTATAGTAACTCTTAATAAGCATAAAGTCCGGAACATGTAAACCATAAGTAGCAGTTATTGTTACTTCTCATATTATTATCTTTTCTATTTTTTATATTGCCACTTAGTTTTCCCTCATCTTCTGATTTGGTTGACATTTATTGGATATTGATTGTATGTCATGCAAAGATGAATATTTTACAAGCATTTTCTCATCTAATCTTCAGAACAGTCCCCTAGGCCAAGTACTGGGGCTTCCCAGGTGACTCAGTAGGTAAAGATTCTGCCTGCAATGTCAGAGACGCAGGAGACGTGGATTTGATCCCTGGGTCAAGAAGATACCCTGGAGGAGGCCATGGGAACCCACACTCCAGTATTCTTGCTTGGAGAATCCCATGGACTGAGGGGTCTGGTGGGCTACAGTCCATAGGGTCACAAAGAGTAGGACATAACAGTGACTGGGCACGAGGTCAAGTATTAATGTTATCCCTTTTTTGAAGAGATAGATACTAAAATGTACAGATCTGAGCAAGTTGATCAATATCAGACTTTTAGAAAAAGACCTATATGCTCCCTGAGAGCAGAAACAAGTTTTAAGTTTCTACCACAGGGTCTAGCCTAGTACAATATAGGCAGTGGATAATAATTTTGTATTGGATCAAAAGTGAAAGTGAAAGTGAAGTCACTCAGTCGTGTCTGACTCTTTGTGACCCTGTGGACTGTAGCCTACCAGTCCGTGGAATTTTCCAGGCAAGAGTACTGGAGTGGGTTGCCATTTCTTTCTCCAGGGGATCTTCCCAACTCAGGGATTGAACCCGGGTCTCCCACATTTCAGGGAGATGCTTTACCGTCTGAGCTACCAGGGAATCCCCTGGTGGGGTATTGGATCAAAGAGTGGATGAAATTCTCATTTAAAATTCCAGACAATGTAAAGAACCCACATAAAAGTCCATAAGAGAGTTAGAGAAATAACTTCTAAAAATATTTTGTTGAACTACAGTTGATTTACAATGTTGTATTAGTTGCAGGTATATAGCAAGAAATAACTTTTGAAGTAACAGCATAAAAATACATTTTGGTCTATTTTTTTCATTTTGACTATATGGATCAGTGTATCAGGTAGCTGTTCCTGAGGAAGAAATCACTCCAAAACAATAATTTAAAACAATAACTGTTTATTATAATTCACAATCCAGTAGGTAGTCTTTGTGGTTCTTCTAATCAGTACCAGCTTGACTGATCTCTGCTGAGTTTTGCCACGCAGCTGTGGGCAGCTGGCCAGTTGGCTGGCAGCTAGATAATCCAGTACGGTGTATTAGTTTCCTTTGCTGCTCTAAATATTGCCATAAACTTAGTAGCTTAAAACGGCACAAATTTACTATCTTGTGGCTAGGAAGGTCAGAAGTTTTGACTGGACTAAAATCAAGGTATTACACCTTCCTAGGCGGCACTAGTGGTTAAGGAACTCACTTGCCAATGAAGTAGACATAAGAGACAGGTTCCATCCCTGGGTCGGGATGGTCCCCTGGAGGAGGGCATGGCAACCCACTCCAGAATTCTTGCCTGCAGAATCCCATGGACAGAGGAACCTGCAGGCTATGATCCATGCAGGCACAGAGTCAGACGCAACTGAAGTGATTTAGGACACAAAATCAAGGTATTAGCAGGACTGCGCTCCTTCTGGAGACTTTAGAGGAGAGTCTGTTTCCTTGCCTTTTCTAGATTCGAGAGGTCACCTGCATTCCTTGTCACATGGCCAGCAGGAAAGTATCATCAGTCTCTGACTTCCACCCTTGCTTCCATTCTCACCTCTCTAGCTCTCACCTTTCTGTTTCTCTCCTATAAGAGATACAATGAGATTACAGTGAACCCTCCAGATAATTCAGGATAATCTCCTCATGTCAAAATCCTTAATTTAATCACATATTTGAAGTCTTTTTTGTCTTGTAAGGTAATATATTTATAGGCTCTGGGGCTTAGGATGTGGATATCTTCGTGTGGAGGGGGCTTATTTTGCTTCCCACAGATGCCTTTCCTCACATTTCTGGCAGCTGTCAGCCTGTCAGTCAGGATGCCTGGGTTCTCTTCCCCTCGCACGATAGCTCAGGCTCATAAAACATGATGACTCAGGGCTCTAGCTCAGCAAGAAGTCAGGTTCCAGCAAACAAGTACTCCTCATGTCTCTGCTAGTATCACATTTGCTTATGTCTCTTTAACCAAAGCCACACGGGCTACTCAGATTCAAGAGGTAGAGAAATATACTACAGCTCTTTATAGGAGGATCTGTAACATCACCTTAAAAAGACTTGAATGCAAAGAGGGAAAGAATTTGTGGTGATTTTACAATCCACCATAACTAGAATAATACATGAGAGAAATCTTCTAAGACCAGTCCATCACTAGTTAGAACAAACCAAATCTTTGTACAGTTGTTTCCTCTGTCTAGAATGCTCAAAACACATTCATATCTGTTTATATCCTTGTTATCATGGCTTAGATGTAATCACCTCCAGGATGCCTTCTCTTTGCGCTTTTACCATACTCAGTTCAGTTCAGTCACTCAGTCGTGTCTGACTCTTTGCGACCCCATGAATCGCAGCACGCCAGGCCTCCCTGTCCATCACCAATTCCCGGAGTTCACCCAGACTCACGTCCATCGAGTCAGTGAGGCCATCCAGCCATCTCATCCTCTGTCGTCCCCTTCTCCTCTTGCCCCCAATCCCTCCCAGCATCAGAGTCTTTTCCAATGAGTCAACTCTTCGCATGAGGTGGCCAAAGTACTGGAGTTTCAGTACTTACCCCTAATACAGCACTTAACACAGTGTATTGAAATTACCTGTTTATTTTTCTCCCCTTCAACCTAGACTGTAAGCTCCTTGTGTACAGCAAATGGATCTTAGTAGTTCTTGCTTTCCCAGTGACTTAGTAATGTACCCTGTATGAAGTAGGTTAGTTAGAATTTGTTGAAAAAAAATGTATGAACAAGTGATCTATAAACTCCATCCCTCACATACTACTGCTGCTGCTAAGTCACTTCAGTTGTGTCCGACTCTGTGGGACCCCATAGATGGCAGCCCACCAGGCTCCCCTGTCCCTGGGATTCTCCAGGCAAGAACACTGGAGTGGGTTGCCATTTCCTTCTCCAATGCATGAAAGTGAAAAGTGAAAGTGAAGTCGATCAGTCGTATCTGACTCTTAGTGACCCCATGGACTGCAGCCTACCAGGCTCCTCCATCCATGGGATATTCCAGGCAAGAGTACTGGAGTGGGGTGCCATAGCCTTCTCCCACATACTACTAATGTTTCCTTAAAATATAATTATATTTAATGAATCTTTAATCCTTTATTTTTTCTAAATTGGAATCTGGACTTTATTAATAAACTAAATAGGAAAGAAAGGAATGACTTGTATAAAATAATAGTTGCAGGAAAAGTTTTCCTTGGAATAAAAAGTTAAATTATGATTTTGGAAGCTTAATATCACAAATTGATTGTATGATATTTAGGAAATCCACAGTTTCTCACCAAGGGTGCTGATTTGCTAAACAAGAGATTTCTGAGGCTGTCTTCAGTTGGATGGCCAGTCAAAATTAGGAACCCAAGGCTAACTTAACTGGAATTCCTTCAAACTAAATACAAAATAAAAACCAAGGTCTTTTGGAATATTTCCAGAAAGGTCTTACGGGGCTGCCTGATTGCTGTTAATACATAATGCAGATAGCAAGGATTTCCAAAATTACATGACTCAAGGGCTAAGACTCCAGCGCTGCAGACACAACATGAGTAAGCAGGCTGCTCCAAATTGCCAGTGGAATTAAGAAATCAAAAAGGAGATGGTGAGTTACAAGAAACAGAGCTTGTTTGTGGGAGAAAGTATTCTGCATGCCTGTAAGCAAGAAAGCCAGCTGTAATGTGAGTTAAAATAAACTGTACAGTTGGTTAATATGATGAAATAAGAAGAACCAATCCCTACGTTTATTCTCCAATATAATGTTACAATGGACAACACCTGGAATATGTGTGGATGCCCTGTATTTTTATCTCAGGGAATGAACATTTTTATAACCTGAGTTGTAAAGGACAAAAATGAATAAAAACAGCATTTAAGTCCAAAGGGAATCAAGTAAATATCTTCAGAGTGTTTCTATCCCAATGGTAAAACTGTCACTGTTAATACACTGACTATTTTATAGAAGCTCAGTTAATCATGCCTTGAAACAGATAACCTATTCACAACAGTAACAATAAACTCTGGGCTTTTTGAATTTCTTAATTCTGAGTCTTCAAATAGACTATACCCTAAAAGGGACATTCATGTTTATTTGAAATTCATTTATGAAATACCCACCCAGGCAAGTTGATGCAGCAAATAAATTGTCATTAATGTTGAATTTTCATATTTAAAAACCCAAAGACTTCATTGTCTTAGTCCTCACAATAACCATGAGAGGTTTATTATTATACTCATTTTTCAAATATAAAATGTAGGGAAGAACAGTTAGCTAACTTGTCCAAGGTCATATTGTTATCCTATAATATACCTAAATTTAAGCAAGTGATTCCGGAACCTATTTTCATAACCATAGTACTACACTGCTTCTTACAGTGTACGATGGCCCTCCTTCTAAACTGAATATTTAGCATGGATACAGTTGTTTCAACTTAAATATTTCTCCAGTTTATGTTAAGTGTGAAGTTCATTAGCCTTTTCCTTGAAAATTCATGGAAAACATATATAAAGTAGTGGTTTCCTGGTTTTACAATTTTTCTTAAAATAGTTTTACAATTGCCACATAAACCAACAGTTTTTGTTGTGGCTCAGTTGCTAATTATGTCCAACTTTTTGCAACCCCATGGACTGCAGCATGCCAGGCTCTTCTGTCCTCCACAGTCTCCTGGAGTTTGCTCAGATTCACAGCCATTGAGCCAGTGATACTATCTAACCATCTCATTCTCTGCTGCCCTCTTCTCCTTTTGCCTTCAATCTTTTCCAGCATCAAGGTCTTTTCCAATGAGTCAGCTGTTTGCAGCAGGTGGCCAAATTATTGGAGCTTCGGCTTCAGCAGTAGTCCTTCCAATGAATATTCAGGGTTGATTTCCTTTAGGATTCACTGAATTAATCTCCTTGTAGTCCAAGGGACTCTCAAAAGTCTTCTCCAGCACCACAATTGGAAAGCATCTATTCTTCAGCACTTGGCTCTTTATGGACCAACTCTCACATCTATACATGACTACTGGAAAAACAATAGCTTTGATTATATGGACCTTTGCTGGTAAAGTTATGTCTCTGGTTTTTAATGTGCTGTCTGGGTTTGTCATAACTTTTCTCCCAAGGAGCAAACATCTTTTAATTTCATGGCTGCAATTACCATCCACAGTGATTTTGGAGCCCAGGAAAATAAAATGTGTCACTGTTTCTACTTTTCTCCTACTATTTGCCATGAAGTGATGGGACCAGATGCCATGATCTTAATGTTTTGAATGTTGAGTTTCAAGCCAGCTTTTTCACTCTCCTCTTTCAGCCTTATCAAGAGGTTCTTTAGTTCCTCTGCTTTCTGCCATTAGAGTGGTATCATCTGCATATCTGAGGTTATTGATATTAACTATGAGAGGCAAGTATAAATCTGAATCCACAAACTCAGATGTGTAAGAAATAACATTTATTCACTATCATTGTTTTTATTTAAATCCTTGTTTAAGCCTCTCTTTTGTTTAGCTGACAAGAGATCCATTATGGAATTATGGTACATCCATTCTCCAGGATTGTTAGAGGGCCAAAGTCTTACACAGCACAGGATTATTCGGGGTAGGAGTGAGGGGAGTCCCTTAGTCATTATTCAGTATTTCCTTATCACATTTCCAAAGCTTCGTGTAAGTCTTGATTGCTCTGCTACTTCCATGGCACATGTGAGGGTGTGAGAATCATAGGCAAGGTTGGGAGGCCCCATACATGGACCATTCTTGCCTGATGCTCCAATTTCAGAGATGTTGCCATATCTCCAGGATATATGGTTAGAAAATGTGCAAGCTTACTCTCTGAATACATACTTCTGATCATAGGCTTCCAATTTCTCTCCAGACTATTTTCTTCTAGATCTCAAAGGGGCCTCATTTTCCCTCATCTCTTTCAAGAACACCTGGCATAAACTCTTTCAAATTGAGTGTAGGTATTTATAAAAGCATCTTGAACTCAAAGAATTTCTTCCTTACACTGTAAAAAAAATCCATGTGGCAAGAAATTGCTAAAGTTCAAGTTCTCTCCTTAAAAAGGAAGGATGAAATAAATGCATCTGTACAAATTAATATTTCAATGACTCATCCTTCCCTCAAGTTACAATTGAAATGATGAAGTCACAGAATTCCACCCCATACTCACCAAAGGCTCTCTGGGAGCATTCAAACTATTAAAGAAGAATAGGTAATGTCACTCAGCTATTTAAATGCTTCTGTATTTTTTAAACTCTGTTTATTTCTAACTGTATAGTGAACATATTCACTGAATGATACATGGATCTTCCAACTTAAAATATCTGCTGCTAATTATTGTATTTGCTAACATTCATTGAATTTGAGTTTTCACTGTGTCAGGTACTGGGTGAAATACAAACTATTCATTATTCTTACATCATAACATAACATATACCATACCATAATATAACAGTATCCCCTGAGCAACTGAATTCTCTCTTAAAGACCTACAAAGCTATGAGGTCCCATGGAAAATAAAGATAAAGTAAAGTTTATTAAATCTCTTAATGATCAGATCTTCCCCATTTAGCGGTCTTTTACTAAAGCTTACAGGGAAGACTATTGGCCTGGGCTGGAAATTAATGAATGTAGTGTTATTTTACATCCTAATTGACCATCTAGACTGGTGGACCCAAGGAACCATTGATTGCACAAGACTGCTCATTTTGCAGAAATGCTCACTGTAGTCCGAAATCTTAGGGGGAGATCTACAGAGCAGGACAGAAGACAAGTTCCATACAGGATTATGGACAAAACCAAATTGTGGATGAATTCCCATGATGGGTTGTCTCTCACAGTCATCAACCTTGAGTACAGTGGCAGCTGAAATATATGGCAGGAGAGAGGAAAGCACACCAGTTCATACTAGCAGCCCCCACTGATATAGGACTAACAGAACGGTATTTGGGCAATGGCAGTAGCATGTAACTCCTGAAAATGACAACTAAACAAATGACCTTAAAAATTAGGAGAATGAACTCTATCAACAAGACATCATTCTCTAATTTTTATGATTTTTCTTTGTACTTTTTGTTTTCTCCCAAAGTCTCCTATAATGAATATGCACTGGTATTATAATCAGAAAGCAAGTTTGTTGGTTTTTAATAGCAGTTAGATTTCCAGGCAATCAACTTAACCTTCTAACCTCAAAAGGATAAGTAGCTTCTTACCTTTCCTATTATTCTGTAAACTGATATTCAAAAATCATCCTGACTGGAAGTATAGAATTAAGGAAAAAAAATAAATACAGCCTAATCTGTAGCACTATGATCCCACATAATGACTAGGCTTTGATTATTTTTTTCCTAATTTGAAAGGAGAATGTCATGAAATAGCAATTGGACAGAGAGAAAGCTTTGAAGCAAAAGCATTTTGATATTCTTGATCGAAAAAGTACTATATAAATGGTTAAAGAGATGATATCATTCTTGAACAGGTATGGGGGGAATGCTGCTGCTGCTGCTGCTGCTAAGTCACTTCAGTCGTGTCCGACTCTGTGCGACCCAAGAGACAGCAGCCCACCAGGCTCCCCCATCCCTGGGATTCTCCAGGCAAGAACATTGGAGTGGGTTGCCATTTCCTTCTCCAATGCATGAAAGTGAAAAGTGAAAGTGAATTCGCTCAGTCGTGTCTGACTCTTAGCGACACCATGGACTGCAGCCTACCAGGCTACTCCATCCATGGGATTTTCCAGGCAATAGTACTGGAGTGGGTTGCCATTGCCTTCTCCTATGGGGGGAATAGATCTGTTAATAACTTCCCTGGAAGCAGTCAAGGCCTTTTGTTTGAGAAATAATTATTAACTTCACTGTTTAACATAATGCATTCCTTGGCCTTGATGCTAATTGAAGAAAGTCATAATCTCAGAATATAACTGTGCCAAAATTACAATATGTTCCTGAACCAATGCAGAGAAGTGACAGACTGAATAAATTACACAAGAGCTGACTATATAAATGATGTTGCCATAGTTTTTCCAAACAAAAATGTGTGTTCATCTCACAGATTCACTGCCTCAGGCCTGAAATAATAAAAGATACAAGGTCCTTCAACAAATAAGTTATAAGAAAAAGTGATGGATAAGATACTTTAGATGAAGAGAAACTGACAAGGCATATTTAGGGGAAAAATAAGCACAGTCAAAACAAAACTCTTTGACTTGGGACACACATTTGGGTGATGAAACTACAAAAAAAGATAAAATTAAGAAGCGATTACTATAAAATCCAAAAAGTAGTTACTATTGAGGGGACAGAGGAATATAGAAGGGATGTCTGCAATGACTGATAAAATACTTCTTATTTACCTGAGTGGTTATATCAAGGACATTTACCTTATAATAAGAATTAAAAATTAAATTATTAGCCTTAATAATTAAACTATTTCTTAAAATTGGTATGTCTACACCAAAAAAAGCCCCACATATATTCAGTAGTAAACCTTACATTTTGTAAATCCCAACAGTGGTTGTCAACTAGAATCACTTTCCCCAGCCCTTTCCCTCATCTAGGGAGGTTTGAAAATTTGGGGTGATGGATAAAGCCAAAATTAGTAGTCAAAATTATTATGAGCTCATTTTTAGTGGTCATTATTACTGGAGGGAGGAGAGGAATTATAGGGGAAAGGTCCATAAACATGCTTCAGACCCAAAACAATCCCTCCCAGAAATGTTAAGAGTGTCACTTGTGTGAAATTAACAGATCAACAATGATCACCTACTGCCCCAATATATCACATATATTTCATAATGTTTGTTTCTGTCCCTTAAGAATGGAAATACCATGTGTGTGAGTATAAAAGAACTATTCTGTCCATTTTTAGGCTGAAGAATTCACTTCAAAGTTCTGCAAAGTGTGGTTTGATTATATATGGTTATGTTCATGAAGTTTAGAATCAGTTTTGAGCAAGTTACTCAATCCTTCTGGAATTCAGTTTACCTATAAATAAAATGGAGGATGAGATGGTTAGATGGCATTACCGACTCAACGGACATGAGTTTGGGTAAACCCTGGGAGTTGGTGATGGACAGGGAGGCCTGGTGTGCTGTGGTTCATGGGTTGCAAAGAGTCGGACACGACTGAGCAACTGAACTGAACTGAACTGATATATAAAATGAGAATAATATTAGTATCTATGTGTATAAATAGCCAACCACCTCAAAACTTACAGCTTACACAAATCAGCATTTCTTATTTCTCAAAATTTGGGCTGGACTGACCTCAGCTGGGCTTCTACAATCACTTGGCTGGGGCTCTGATAGGTTAGGATGGCTTTGCTTGGGATATCTTGGCTCTTCTCCAATGTATCTCATGTCTCCCAGAAAGCTGGGCCAGCCTGTTCACTGGTGGTGGCAGAAGTCCAAGAGACAGAAGAGAAACATAAAAGCTCTTTTTTTTTTCAAATCTTCATTTGCATCAAATTTACCTTAGCCTATCGGGTCAGGGTAAGTGACATGGTCAAACCCCAAGTCAGTGTTGAAAGAAATTGTCAAAGGGTGTGGATTCAGGGATGCTCCGGTCAGGAATGTACCTCCCTAGAATTTATGCCCAAAGATGATGGTATTAAGAGATAGGGCCTTTGGGAACCCTCATGAATGGGATTACTGCCTTATAAATGAGAGTCCAGAGGTATTCCTAGCCCCTTCCTCCAGGTGAGAATGCAGAGAACATACCAGCTATGATATCACTGAAGAACTGATGCCTTTGAACTGTAGTGCTGGGGAAGACTTTTGAGAGTCCCTGCTTCAGCAATATGTCAACTGTGAACTTCCAGATGTTCAAGCTGGTTTTAGAAAAGGCAGAGGAACCAGAAATCAAATTGCCAACATCTGCTGGGTCATCGAAAAAGCAAGAGAATTCCAGAAAAACATTTATTTCTGCTTTATTGACTATGTCAAAGCCTTTGACTGTGTGGCTCACAAACTGTGGAAAATTCTTCAAGAGATGGGAATACCAGACTACCTGACCTGCCTCTTGAGAAACCTATATGCATGTCAGGAAGCAACAGTTAGAACTGGACATGGAACAACAGACTGGTTCCAAATAGGAAAAGGAGTATGTCAAGGCTGTATATTGTCACCCTGCTTATTTAACTTATATGCAGAGCACATCATGAGAAACGCTGGGCTGGAAGAAGCACAAGCTGGAATCAAGATTGCCAGGAGAATTGAAACATGTAAAATATCATGTATGAAACAAGATGCCAGTCCAGGTTCGATGCACGATACTGGATGCTTGGGGCTAGTGCACTGGGACGACCCAGAGGGATGGTATGGGGAGGGAGGAGGGAGGACGGTTGAGGATGGGGAACACATGTATACCTGTGGCAGATTCATTTTGATATTTGGCAAAACTAATACAATTATGTAAAGTTTAAAAATAAAATAAAATTAAAAAAAAAGAAATATCAATAAGCTCAGATATGCAGATGACACCACCCTTATGGCAGAAAGTGAAGAGGAAAAGCCTCTTGATGAAAGTGAAAGAGGAGAGTGAAAAAGTTGGCTTAAAGCTCAACATTCAGAAAACGAAGATCATGGCATCTGGTCCCATCACTTCATGGGAAATAGATGGGGAATCAGTGGAAACAGTGTCAGACTTTATTTTGGGGGGCTCCAAAATCACTGCAGATGGTGACTGCAGCCATGAAATTAAAAGACACTTACTCCTTGGAAGGAAAGTTATGACCAACCTAGATAGCATATTGAAAAGCAGAGACATTACTTTGCCAACAAAGGTCCGTCTAGTCAAGGCTATGGTTTTTCCAGTGGTCATGTATGGATGTGAGAGTTGGACTGTGAAGAAAGCTGAGTGTCGAAGAATCGCTGCTTTTGACCTGTGGTGTTGGAGAAGACTCTTGAGAGTCCCTTGGACTGCAAGGAGATCCAACCAGTCCATTCTGAAGGAGATCAGCCCTGGAATTTCTTTGGAAGGAATGATGCTAAAGCTGAAACTGCAGTACTTTGGCCACCTCATGTGAAGAGTTGACTCATTGGAAAAGACTGTGATGCTGGGAGGGATTGGGGGCAGGAGAAGAAGGAGACAACAGAGGATGAGATGGCTGGATGGCATCACTCGATGGATGTGAGTCTGAGTGAACTCTGGGAGTTGGTGATGGACAGGGAGGCCTGGCGTGCTGTGATTCATGGGGTTGCAAAGAGTTGGACATGACTGAGCGACTGAACTGAACTGGACAGCAAGGATATCAAACCAGTCAATCCTAAGGAAATCAACCCTGAATATTCATTGGAAGGATTGATGCTGAAGCTGAAACTCCAATACTTTGGCCACCTGATGTGAAGAGTCGACTTACTGGAAAAGTCCCTGATGCTGGGAAAGATTGAAGGCAAAAGAAGAGGGAGGCAGAGAATGAGATGGTTGGATGGCATCACCAACTCAGTGCATGTGAATTTGAGAAAACTCCGGAAGATAGTGAAGGACAAGGAAGGCTGGCATGCTGTAGTCCATGAGGTCGCAAAGAATCGGACACTACTGAGTGACTGAACAACAGCAACAACAACATGGAATACAGCAATGTCTGAATTCAAGACTGTTTATTTCTTGAGAAATTTTTTCAATAGTAGAGACTTCGGAAATTTCACAAAGTTGTTGAAAGTTTATTACTTATGTCTGAGTTGACTTAGTTTGAACCTCCTGAAAAACCGCAAAACAAACAATGAGGAAATCAGCATGAAGAACGTGAGTTTTCCTAGAATCTTGTTAACAACAAAATAGACTCTTAGTTAAAAAAATTTAATGTGAAGGTTATTTCTCTCCAATGAATTTCAACAGACAACTCTGAAAACTTTGAACTTGAACCCCAATAAGTTGAAAAGTACATAGAGGTTTCTGAGCAGAGCTCTCCATATGGTCATAAAAGCATATCCCCATTTTTAATTAAAAATTGTGAAATGACATGGTATTACTGGACCTTGAAAATAGCTTGAAAAAGTTTTATGCAAGCAAAAGTTTTCACTGACCCTTCAGAACATGAACTGGCTCTACCCACAGAGCCAGTTATTTATTTTCATGACTAAGCAGGAAATGTGCAGACATGTGTACACAGAAGTATATTCAGTCAGGCTGCATTAGCAGAATGTGTCTGTAAAGGGAGAAGTTTGTGATACCTGGACAATAGGAATACAAAGGCCCTCTCAAGTTAAGTGAACACTAAATAATTCCCTTCCCATCAATTGTTTTACAAACTTTGCTTTCCATCAGAAAATATACAGGCCTTAATATAGATTACATTATCAGCTTTGTTGCTAAAGACTTACCACTACTGTGTCTGAACAAATTAGCACAAATGTTTAAAACAACACTAATCTTACAGTTCTGGACATCTAAATTCCTCAAAGGAAGGTGTCAGCAGGACTACCTTCCTTCAGGAGGCTCTAGAAGATAATATTTCTTTCCTTTTCTTAGCTTCTAGATACCACTTGCCTTCCTTGGCTCATGGACCCTTCCTCTATTTTCAAAGTCACTGGCATAACATTTTCAAATCTCTCTCTCTCTCCATCTGCTTCTGTGATCACACCTCCTTTTAGACTCTGACTTTCTTCTTATGAGGATCTTTGTGATTATATTGTGCTCAACTAGATAATCCAGGATAATCATCCCATCTCAAGATACTTAATCACATCTGGAAAATCTCTTTGAAATGTAAAATAGCACATTCACAGTTTCCAGAAATTAGGAAAGAGGGGGGCATTATTCTGCCTACTATTCCTGGCCAAGATGATTAGATATTTTAAGTTATACAATCAATAAGCATTTCTTGACTATTAGCTACAAAGAACTTATATTTCAAATAGAGAAAGTAATATATGGTCCTTAAATTTACAAGTCAATTGTAAAGATTAAAATAATATGGAACTGTCTTTATATTCTGCGTGCATGTAGAATGAAGAATATGCCTCAACCAAATTACAAAATATAATTATGCTTTAACTTTCATTTGTTAGGAGTAGCAGGGGGTTTGGTTTTTATTTCTTCAAAGCCTTCAGTTCAGTTCAGTTCAGTCGCTCAGTCGTGTCTGACTCTTTGTGACCCCATGAATTGCAGCACGCCAGGCCTCTCTGTCCATCACCAACTCCCAGAGTTTACCCAAACTCATGTCCATCAAATCGGTGATGCCATCCAGCCACCTCATCCTTTGTCATCCCCTTCTCCTTCTGCCCCCAATTCCTCCCAGCATCAGGGTCTTTTCCAATGAGTCAACTCTTTGCATGAGGTGCCCAAAGTATTGGAGTTTCAGCCTCAGCATCAGTCCTTCCAATGAATATTCAGGACTGATTTCCTTTAGGATGGACTGGTTGGATATCCTTGCAGTCCAAGGGACTCTCAAGAGTCTGTGGCAGATTCATTTTGATATATGGCAAAACCAATACATTATTGTTAAGTTAAAAAAATAAAAATAAAAAATAAACTGTAAGAGTCTTCTCCAACACCACAGTTCAAAAGCATCAAGTCTTCGGCGCTCAGCTTTCTTCACAGTCCAACTCACATCCGTACATGACTACTGGAAAAACCATAGCCTTGACTAGATGGACCTTTGTTGGCAAAGTAATGTCTCTGCTTTTCAATATGCTATCCAGGTTGGTCATAACTTTCTTCCAAAGAGTAAGCGTCTTTTAATTTCATGGCTGCAGTCACCATCTGCAGTGATTTTGGAGCCCAAAAAAATAAAGTCTGACACTGTTTCCACTGTTTCCCCATCTATTTCCCATGAAGTGATGGGACCAGATGCCATGATCTTAGTTTTCTGAATGTTGAGCTTTAAGCCAACTTTTTCACTTTCCTCTTTCACTCTCATCAAGAGGCTTTTTAGTTCCTCTTCACTTTCTGCCATAAGTGTAGTGTCATCTGCATATCTGAGGTTATTGATATTTCTCCCAGCAATCTTGATTCCAGCTTGTGTTTCTTCCAGTCCAGTGTTTCTCATGATGTACTCTGCATATAAGTTAAATAAGCAGGGTGACAATATACAGCCTTGACGCACTCCTTTTCATATTTGGAACCAGACTGTTCTTCCATATCCAGTTCTAACTGTTGCTTCCTGACCTGCATACAGCTTTCTCAAGAGGCAGGTCAGGTGGTCTGGTATTCCCATCTCTTTCAGAATTTTCCACAGTTTATTGTGATCCACACAGTCAAAGGCTTTGACATAGTCAATAAAGCAGAAATAGATGTTTTTCTGGAACTCATTTGCTTTTTCGATGATCCAGCAGATGTTGGCAATTTGATCTCTGGTTCCTCTGCCTTTTCTAAAACCTGCTTGAACATCTGGAAGTTCACGGTTCATGGCTTGGAGAATTTTCAGCATTACTTTACTAGTGTGTGAGATGAGTACAATTGTGCGGTAGTTTGAGCATTCTTTGGCATTGCCTTTCTTTGGGATTGGAATGAAAACTGACCTTTTCCAGTCCTGTGGCCACTGCTGAGTTTTCCAAATTTGCTGGCATATTGAGTGCAGCACTTTCACAGCATCATCTTTCAGGATTTGAAATAGCTCAACTGGAATTCCATCACCTCCACTAGCTTTGTTCATAGTGATGCCTTCTAAGGCCCATTTGACTTCACATTCCAGGATGTCTGGCTCTAGGTGACTGATCACACCATCATGATTAGCTTTAACCCTCTTCCAATTGTTATTCCAAGGAAGCTCTTGTGCTTAATATTATCCAGAAAAGAAAAGTATTTAATATGGTAGAGAGCTACTGAGCAGACCCTGGATTTGACTTGACTGGTCATGGCCAAAACACAGAAACTGAGACAAATTGTCTTCTGCTTTCATTGCCATTCTTTGAAGAAGGGCAGATCCATTCCTCAGTGTAACAGTCATTCAAGAGGGTTGGGGCTCCCAAGATCAAAGCAGTTTCACTTCTCTCATTCAGCCACTTCCATAGGACATACTGTATCAGGCAATAGGCCTGAATGAAACTTGGGTAGTGTTGGTCCTAGGCAAAGAAGTTTCCAATCATTTTACCCAGAGATGTGATGGGGAATAAAATCCCTGTATGCTGCCCACTGCTGTCTACAGGGTTTCTTTACAGAGGTTTTGTGCTGAGCCTCAGTGTGGGTTGACCCGTAAGTATGGCCTTGGTTTTCAGATCTTTGGGGCCTTTTGTTCCTCAGGACAGGTCATCCCCAAGAAGAGCTCAATTAAAGCTGATTTCAGTGCTTGCTGCCTCAGACATAGAAAACCATGCTCACTCTTTTCCTCCTTCTAAGGGCCATCTTTCTTTGAACTTGTGTTAACATTAAAGGCTTTTGTTGCCCTCTCTCACCAGTGGTGTTTGGTCAGGATCACTCTCAGTTAAGCAGGGCTCCCCAGTTCTGAATCTCAGGGATCAGGGGCTGAGGGAAATACATGGTTTTTCTCCCAGACAACTCTCTGGGCTCTTCATGCAGGCTAACCCACTCCCATTAAAAGTTCTTCAGGCTGATAGAAGGTTAGGTGAATAAAACAGAAGCTCTCCTAGCAACTTTTTGTCCCTGCAGTGCTCTATCTGGCATGTATTTGCTCACTCAAATAGGCATCAAGGCTGTTTCCAGGATGACATTGTGACGCTACAGAGAGTGATCAGCACCTACGTTCTCTGACTGAAAGGACAAATTAATTAAATTCTGATAGGCGTTCTGATTTAATGATAATGTACATGAAAGGACTCTACAGATTTCAAAGGGCTATTTAAGTAGAAATGGTAGAAAATTTTATCTTTTATCAAGGAATAAGTGATAGACATCACAAAAATTAGCTTGATAAGTTTATAATTTAATTAGAAATATGAGGCTAATTATTAGTAAAATAGTCAAAAAACTAAGTAAATATTCAATAAGAAGAGTGAAACTAACAGAAATTCAGAGAAGTAAAAAGTCAGTCAAGGTTGCAGGCCAGAGCAGAAAAAGCATGAAGAAGAAGAGATTTAGAGTAACATGGAAACATACATTACCATATGTAAAATAGATAGCCAAAGGGAATTTGCTGTATGACTCCGGGAACTCAAACCACTCAAACTGGGGCTCTGCAACAACCTAGAGGAGTGGGATGGGAAGCGATGTGGGAAGGTGGTTCAAGAGGGAGGGGAGATATGTATGCCTATGGCTGATTCATGTGGATGTTTGGCAGAAACCAACCCAATTCTGTAAAGCAATTATCCTTCAATTTAAAAAATAAATAAATTTAAAAAAAGAAGAGATTTTAATGAATAGGATTCATACAAAGTATTTTTAAAAACCTTCTAAGTGAGGAGAGATATGGAAGTTGAAAATAAACCCAGTGTTGGTGAGGTGAAAGAGAATTGTCTTGTCTAACATAGAGATGTGCTTAAGGGAATAGTGGATGTGAGGTTTTAGTAAATTTGAAGAAGTTTCTACAATATCTTAAAAATTAGCAATGCATTTAGAGCTGATTCATGATCATGCTTCAGGCTTCTGAACAGAGGAGACACTCAAGGACAACATGGTCTTAAGCAAGATGCAACTATATGACAAGCAGAAAAGATTGGAAGGAAAAAGACTAGAGGCAGCAATATCAGCTAGGGCATTATTAATTTCTTGGGTGTAAAGGCTCAGAGAGTATCAGTGGAAAAACAAACAAAATCTGAGACAAGATACACTGTGGAGGGTGATGTAATAATTTTTGTCTTTTTTTTTTCCCCCAATTCAGTTGATATTAAGCAGAGAGAGAAATTTGAAGGAGAAGTCAAAGATTGCTTAAAAATAACAACAACAACAACAACAAAACCAGACATACAAGAGATTCAGAAAGATGCCAGCCAGTTGAGTGGGGAAGGTGAAGGACTTCATTTGGCCTTGATATATTTGCAATTGTAAAGACATATAACAGGGCCTGGCAAAATGATATTGCAAGGCTGGAGAATCAGGGCTAGAGGTAAAGACGAATATGTACAAAAGACCAGTTACAATGGTGACTGAGAAAAAGAAGGGAATCTACTGATATCCCCTCAGACCAGAGTGAAAAGGCACTCTTAGGGGCAGGATTCCCGGCTTACCTCTACTGCTCAGACTCTAAAGGTTAGTCCATCCTGGGGACCCTTGGTGTTGTGGATATAATACTGTACAGACCCACTGGCATCACCAAGCTTCTAGGGCTTAAGCTAGGTGTCCAGGTCAGCTATAATGCCAAGTTGAGGGAAACTCTCCCTGTATGCTTTAAGAAGACTGCAGTCCTGGTTTTGTTAGAATGGACAATACCCCAAAACTCAGCCATATCGCCAAAATAAAGGGGGAAACCCAAATGGCTGAGCATAAACAAAGGGACCAGTTTGGCAAAGCTAAATAGTCTTTCAGCAGGCATGGACAGCCTTATTCAGCAGAACATCTTCAAAAGCTGCAATAGGCCCACAAGACAAACACTTCTTTCCAAAAAATTTAATGCATTTTAGAGATGGAAGGAGGAACAATTTATAAGTGGAAAATGAGAGGAATATTTGGTTGAACTTAGATAATTAATGCTAGAACACGCTAAGCAACTCATTCTACAAGAGCCAAAATATGATTTTTGCTTATTTCATCAGCTGTCACTTGTTAAATACCATTTTGTTCAGAGGTGGGACAGGGAGGAGAGCTTATTATTATGATTTCTCCAGTTATTCTGCTTCTGTTCTTACTCCTCCACCAGAATGTTAAGTCATATGGCCATAACAATTCTCCCAACTGTGCCCACAACACTTTCTTTCCTCTCAATGGCCATATGAAATGTCAATGAGGAGCCTCAATTTGTCACTTTTTTTTTTGGTTTTTTTTTTTCACTTGGTAAATTCTTTTTCTGGCTTTGGCTTATAGTCACTTTCTATAAAGAAAGATTTATAGCAAGTGATCCTCCTATTAAAACCAAATAAAATAAAATATCAAATACTCATTTGATCTAAATAATGTGTAATTACTTTAAAAATACACATGTTGGAAGGTTTATGCCTAAAGTTATGGCAGGAAAAACAAGAGGCTTAGTTCCCCCAAAGTTACACATGGTGGTGATAAAACACTGAAGCAGGGTAGAGGGAGGGTGGCCATGCTCCATGAGAGAGCATAGATTATTGTTTAGAAAGCAATATTAATACAACTACCACCAAATTGATACCTACAAGAAGCATGTTCACTGAGTACTAGCTAACTCTCCCAGAGGGAGGGAGGTGAGTGTAGGAGGAAGAGGGATGTGGTGATGTGAGTTGGGGGTGGAGAGAGACAAATAAAATGAATAACAACAAGAACTGGTGGGAAACCAGATCTAGGTTCTAATCCCAATCTAGGATTGGACTAGTAAATCCCAATACAATTTACTAGTTGTATAATCTTGGGAAAGTTATATCTCAGAGTCTCAGTTTGCTTACCTGTGAAAGGGGATAATGCTATCTTCTTCATGGATGATTATAAGGGATACAAGAGATCATTTTCTTAAGTACATAACTAGTGGTTGATAAGTATCAGTCATTCATTGGTTACCAATCTAAATGAGAAGACAAGTTGAGATGGGGAAGAGAAACAATGGAGGGGTACTTAGCAAGGTCAGGGAGAGAAGGAGATACCAGCACAAATTCTATTTGTTTGAGATATTTCTCTAGGACCAGCCATGTTTCTCTCCTTTTAATGCTTAATATTTTCACAATGGAATCATGATTGCTCATAAACTAAAATGTAAAAATCCCATTATTTCTTGGAGACAGAACAAGTATAAAAACAGTCTACAATTATTAAAGTAACACTCTGAATGATAAAAACCAGTTTCCACAGAGACATGACAGGTTTTTCACAGAAACAACCAAAGCTCACAGTTTTAATTTCATAGAAGTAATAAACATGTGACTTTTATTACTCTGGGAGGAGGGGACTGCTGCCTAATGGGACTGTTATATGAATAATCTGCTTCCTGATATGGAATTATTAATACTAACAGTATATCTGGGGCGACAGTCCTCTGAGTCAATTCATCATTCTACTTATGTCAACTAGGAGAACATGTTCTTCTTACTGTTCATGGCAGAATCATCTCAGAACTAAGAACCACATTGGTCTAGCTCTCCCATTTTGCCAACAAGGGAATTAAGTACTCAGTTTCTCAATCTAGGTTGGTAACTTATTCGGAACCCACACAAAAAGGAAATGACATGGCCATGAGGCACACAGAAGCCTTTTCCATGAGGTCAAAATGATTGTTGTTATTCAATCACTCAGTCGTGTCCAACTCTTTGCGACCGCATGGACTGCAGCACACCAGGCTTCCTGTCCTTCACCATCTCCCAGAGCTTGTTCAAACTCATGTCCTTTGAGTTGGTGATGCCATCCAAGTGTATGGATGTACTCATTCTAAAAGCCTAACATATTTAGAACTTCAATAAATACTTATTGAATGAATGAATGAACTCTAACTTCCAAATTAGCTCATTTTCCACTCCATTTGGCTACTGTACCTCTTCTTAAGGATAACCTTTCCCCTACAGTATCCAACCGTCCTATCCTTCTTCCTTCCCTCTGTACCTAACCCCTTCTTGAAAAAATCATTCACACTTTCTGTAGATGTGCCATGTTCTCCCAATCCCCTCCCTATGACACTGCCTTTGCGATGCCACTATCTGGGTTGTCTCTCTTTTCCTTCCACCTATTCACCTAGTGAGGAAGGTCTATTAGACTTGGCTTGGGCATTATCTGTTCCTCAAAGTTGTTCAAAGACTCCCCAGTCCTGTGCAGGCTGGGATAATGCCCTTTCTGTGTGCTCACATAGCATCCCTGAGTTACTTGCCAACTGTCACAGGCTGAGGTGGCCTTGTTTATTCAACTGCATTCCTCTTTAGACTGTAAGTCCCCTGAGAACAGGAACCAAGTGTTATCTACCACTGAAGCCCTAATATCAATGGAGCCTGATATACAGTAAGAGCTCAATAAATATCTGACAAAAGACTAGATGAATGCTACTAATTTTCATACAACTATCTACACCTCTGGTGGCCTATCTCTCAAAACAAAAGTAGAAATATTTCTATCTGATGTTTCCAATCACTTCAGTTTGATTAATCACTTCAGTGGAAGAATGAAGAAGTAAGTCATACCTTCTTCCCAATCTTAAACCAAATATGAGTCCCTACCTAAACAGGTTGAGCCCTTTGAGCATGCTTTTAGCACCAATAATGGGAGCGTTATCCCCACGGTGATACAAAAGCTTTTGGAAAACTAAAGGTGGGGAAGGCCCTGGCATCCTCTTTTTCCCGAATTACTTTACAAGATTAAACCACATCCAAACCGGCAATTCCTTTGCGATGACTTTCCAGGCTTGGTATCTGTGACCATGACTTTGTAACCTAGGAGGCCCTGTTTCTTTCACATGCCACTATCTCTACCTCTAATATTTTCACCAACTCCATTTTAGGACATTTGGTGGGGAATATTTTTTTTATTAAGTATCCATATTAGTTCTCTAGGGCTGCCATAAAAACAAGAAACAAAACAAACAAACAAAACCACAAACAGGGAGGTTTAGACAACAGAAATCTTATTGTCTCACATTTCAGAATCTAAGACCTCACCAGACAGGTTCCTTGTGAGGGCTATAAGGGGAAGATCCCTTCCAGGCCTCTCTCCTTGGCTTGTGGATGGCTGTCTTCTCCTTATAACTCTCCACACATGGCATTTCCCTTCTATTCTATCTCTAATTTTCTCCTTTCTATAAGGACACCAGTCATACTGGATTAGGGCCCACCCTAATGACCTCATTTTAACTTGATTACCTCTGTAAAGACCCTGTATCCAAATAAAGTCATATTCTGAGATCCTAGGGTGACGCAATTCTTCCTGTAACAGTATCCAAGGTTGTAGACAAAGGGGTTTTGCTGGGTTGATGGACAATGTCTCATCACTCTTCTGAGAATCCAAGGTACTTACACATTGTTTGATTTGCTGGGTTTCTTAGGCACTGTAACCTCTTTCCACCACTCTTTCATCCCAAATTGCTAGCTAGGGTATGCTCCTCCATGTTCTTAGGTCTCTGGTTCCCTAAGGACGCCACTGCTACTACATTTAACGCAAAGAAAATTTTATCTTACTAGAATAACTTTCTGATATGGAACCGACAGCCCTCCAAACAAAAACCCTAATTTGTTGAGCATTTAATTTTTCAACAAATGTGCTGAGTTCTTTACTTTCATTATCTGATTTGACTGCCGCCCCTACCTCCCAACGCCCCCTGCCCCATACACAAAAAGCCTATGAGGTAGGTATCATTTTGGAGATGAAGAAATTAGAGTTAAAAGGCTAAAAGATTTCCCAAGGTCACAGGCACAGTTGTGACTAAGACACACTTTAAATCCAGGAAGTCTGACTTCAGAAAGAGAATGCTTAACCAACTCACCAGGCTAAACTGTGTCCCTGATTATTTTCTTTGATGATGTAACTGAGGAAGAAACTAACTCCAAAGAAGTTCTAAGCCAAAAATGATAGGATCCAGAAATGCCAAGTTCTTTCTCAGGCATCATTCTCCTCCTGCATGTAAAGTCCTACACTGTGACAGTCGCTCCTTTCGCCCAATCTCCATAATAGGTTTGCTAAGAGTAATAGTCTAATACCATGTAATGTCTATTAGACTGTTACTCTTAGCAAACCCTCCTGCAGGGGATTTTCTCAACCCAGGGATTGAACCTGCATCTCTTACATGTCCTGCATTGGCAGGCAGGTTCTTTACCATCTGAGTCACCAGGGAAGCCACCTTCTATATGTTCCTAATCAAATTTGGGAAAGTGGAAAGGCTTCTATTACACAAATTCTCCTAAAGACATCCTACTGTTTCCACTATGCCAACCTTCCATGGTGAATGTGGAAAGCAATAACAAGCCTCTTCATCATGCCTGTTGTGCTTAAACATACTTAGGAGGATAAAGACTCCCAACTTTTATGGACTACAATAGATAGTATCTTTGAAAGATCCTTTTGCTATGTTTGTAACTCTAAATGATGACAAATTGGTTTGAATTAGCTCTCTATATTATAAACAGGGGTGGCTGCAGCAATGGAATTCATTGAAGGTAGAAATTTTTCACTTTTGACCAGATTGTTTGCTAATGTACCAAATTAAATGACAATACTGAGCACAACTCAGAGAATAAAACTGCAAACCCTTCTGTGAAACTTTATTCACATAGTTACTTGTATCTCTTAGTAAGTCCAAATAAACAGCACCATTGCTCACTCTGTGGGCCCTGGTGAAAATTTTGACCTCTCATTTGGGGAATTTGTTTTTAACTCGTTAGCTGTACTCCCATATTGTACAGGGGTCCTGTGTGAGAAGTCTTTCTCAATGTACTTTCTTGGACACAAAAGTGGAGATAAGAGTAATGATTAATCTTATTGAGTACTTACTGCATAGTAGGATTTGTGCTGGAAGATTTTGTTCATTATCCATTTATTCTTTTGGGCTTCCCTGATGGTTCAGACAGTAAAGAATCTGCCTGCAATGCAGGAGATCTGGGTTCAATTGCTACGTTGGAAAGACCCCCTGGAGAAGGGAATGGCAACCCATTCCAATATTCTTGCCTAGAGAATTCAATGGGTAGAGGTACAGTCCCGGGGGTCACAAAGAGTCAGACACAATTGAGTGACTTTCATTTTTCACTTATTCTTTAACAATCATACAATTAGCATCAATGCTACTTCACAGGAAACTTGCCCCAAAACACAAGGATGTGGTGGAGCCAGGATTTGAACTCCATCTGTATTAAACCCCCTGTTTCTGTGTTATACTGCATGCCACAACATTATAGACCATTCCTCAGATGGCACAGGTGCCCACAGGAGCTAGAAACCATGTCTAAGCCCAGTAGTACTAAGCACTTTGTTTACAGCTGCTGTTACTCAAGGAACCAACAGAAGTGTGCGTTGAGTGGGGGTGAGGAGACTAATCAGAAGGATTTCTCACCTCCTTTGTAGATTATAGCAGCAACTTCCTTATTTAAATCCATGTTATAATGTTATAATCCATGGTATAATAATGAAGAGTGAAAATGGAATTTGCTCATTTATTATACTGGTTTTAATGCGTAGTAAAAATTTTTAATCATTCTTACTCAAAAGGGAAATGATAGTATTAACAAAAGAGAATAAGAGAATTCACATATTAAATATTTTTTTTAAGTCTCCATAAGATAACTTCTAGCCTGTCCAAGATTGCTTAATACCAATTAGTAAAGACCATTAAAAATCATTTATGGAGTTTTTGTGAGTGTTCAGAGAACTAATGGGTTTTAAAATTGCTTGGGAATCTTCCTGGGGTCAAAGGAAGAAAATAAAGTATGAAGTGATAATAAAATGTATAAAGTGACTAATGGACAGGTTGTATATATATAAGGGTTCCAGCAAAGAAAAAACATTCAATTTTTACAGCATACATTTAAACAAATGGAAATCTCACTGCCATAGCCTCTTGTCTTCACTCAAGAGCTAAGAAGGATGATAACATTGTGTATCACCACAGTCCATATCAGATTCTCAACCATTTTTCAGCCATCAGGTCATTGGCCCCAGCCACCTCTTCAGCCACTCTCACCTTTAGCTGACAAAAATCTTTTGAAAAGTAGTGAGAAAATAATGCCACATTTACTGGCACCAATAAAATGACTTGATCTTACACAGCATAAATAAATAACTCAAGCACGGCTTTTACATAGCAAACATTAATACTGAAAACAGCTCTCCAACAGCCCATCAAAGGATCAGCTATCTCTCTAAGCTTTTGCTACACATGTAAGCCAACAAAATGACAATAAATAAATGAAATAAAAAGGTGCCTGATATAAAATTTTGAATCATAAGAGGGAAATTCAGAGTAAAAGTTAATTTGAGGATTTAATTTTAAATCACACAATAGCACTCTTGACTTCCCCAATAGAGACACAAACGCAAATGATGTTTTATCAAAAATAAATGTATTAGAGATACATAATAATATAGATAATACAGAAAATGATGTAATGTATAATAGAATATGGGATGTTATCATTTCAAAAGAATTTTGTCTGGTGTCATCAGTGAGGCTAATGAAGGCGGATGGATGAGATGTTTAATTGTTGTCCAATAAAATCATTTTTATCTTGGTTTGCAGTAAAGTAGTTCTTAATATCTAGGGTCATCAAGTCAATTGGCTACATTGTTGAGTGATTCCATTATGCACTGATTATTCTTCTGTGGTTTAGAGTGTACATAAAGTTTATATTAAGTATGCTTGACCTACTATGTAACTCTTACATACTATTCCTGCATTTGAAGAATGTATTTGTTTGAAGTAGGATGTAATTGGTATTTTCCAAATATAAAATCTCTTTTTAGACATATCAAACTTTATAACTACAACATCCCTACAGTAAAATTAAGCTTGTTTTCAGGTTAATATCGAGCAGAGAGTCTTAAAAAGGTTTCCCCATGAGCAAAATATTCAACAAGAATTATTTTGTATAGTGGGCAACAGACTAAGCACATTGGGGATATTAAGTGATATATAATTGATAAAGTATACCCTGCAAATATTTAAACTACTATGCCTTATGTTTAAACCTTAAGTTGTGATCCCATTTTTAATCTAAAGAATTCACATCTGCAATATATAATTTTATGCTTTGTTTGGAAAAGAAAATCTGAACGGTCCAAAAGAATTTTTAGTACTGAAATGGGAAGAGTAACGCTACTTGTGAATTGGAAAGCAATAGATGAAAATACTTTCAAGGGCATGCTGGAAAGAAATATGTTAGTATTTAAATGTGATCGCATCACATGCATATACAAAATATATACCTCATCATATTCTGATTTGTTCTTTATGGTATGAACACAGTTAGGAAAAAAATTTTAAACACAAATGAAAAATTACAAAACTTGGTTCCCTACTTTCATGTTTCATTGCTACCCTCTCACATGTGTGGGTTTTGTTGCATTTAACAGTTTGAAATCTGTGTGCTCCCTCTTCCACATGATTCACAAGTATGTTAGATAAGCTCTAGGCATCCAAATCAAAGCCACACCACTTGCTGCCCTGTGAGAAACACACATCTAAATCCTTATCTGTCCTCACCTTTTACCCTCCGCCTCTCTCCCTCCAGAGTTTTCACTAACAAGAAACAACATTCTGTGGGAAAAAGGTTTTTAGAAACTCTAAATGCTTTAAAAATTTACCAAACAGAAAAATTCATGTTGGTGTAGCTCTCTGTCTGTCCAGTATTAGCTAATAAGTTACCTTTTTTTCTGGTACTTTACAACATTGTGAAATAAATTTGAATGAGAGTATTTGAGAGATAACCAAAGGAAGGAGGAATAATAAGGAATTTCCATTAGCATGTTATGGACACAGTTCCTCCACAATAAGAAATACTATTTTGGTAATATCTTTACTATAGTCTACAAATCCAGAGTATCAGTCTGAATCTTTTGAATGCCAGTTAAGTGTATGTTCACTAGATAGATGTTATGATAAAAATGAAAGATATAAAACAGAATGTCTTACCTTTAAATATAAAATATTTAAAATTCAGTTGAAGATGCCATATGCCTTAAATAAGATACACATATTTATAAATGCATACCTATAAAATTTTTGACAGAGGACTGAAGTAGGAGACAGTGGACCTCTGGGCTGGACACCTGGTATTTGTCAAGCAGAATAAAATTCAAGATTTGTTCTCACTCAGACACTCCAAGGACAAAGCTAGTGGTAAAAGCTGAGCTCTGCTAAAACAGAGATAAGGTGCCCATTCCTAAGGTCAGGGAAGGCTTCCCTGTCTGCACATGTGTAGGGAGGTTTCTTGAAGGTCAAAGAGGGAGGAGGCCCCACCCCATAATAAGTGTGGAAATGTACCCATAGGCTTCTATGGTGGGATTTATCTTAGCAAAAAGTTCCACATGTATCTTGGGGAGGATCCGTGGACCAGTCAGGTGTGAAGAAACAAGATAATTGGCCAATAGTAAACAAAGACCGGAAGGACTGTTCTGTACAAGTGATTTACATCACCTCTGTATTGCACTCCTCTTCACTCAGGATGCCCACACTCCTCTCCAGGCGTGTATCTCTGCCTAATTTCTGACTTACTGTGCCTCTCCTCATTAGAGACGATGCCCATATCCTTTCTTTCTGGGTGTGCATCTCTGCCCTGCTTCTGAGTTGGATAAACAGATTGTTTTCCTGTGTGCTCTACCATATACTATGCTGTGTCTCTAATAATAAATTTTGTAACTGTTTTTATAGTTTTTGCCTCTTTGAAACATTCTTGCTTTCAAATAGGGGCAAGAGCCAGCGCACTTTGCTTCTGGCCCTAGTCCCTGGTGATCTAGTGGCTAGAGCACTTGGTTTTCATCTAGGTGTCCTAGGTTTAATTCCTGGGCAGGGAGCTAAGATCTCTCTTCAGGACCACTTGCTGCTCTCCCTCCAAGATCAGGACTACAGAAAGGCTGCTGGAATCCATGAAATTCATGTAAAAAAGAAGCAATCAATTTTTATATGGACTCATCCAGAAAGGCTTTACAGAGAACTGGTTCTAAAGAACGGATAGAATTTTAATAGCTAGAAAAGAGTGGAAAAGTGTGAGCAAAGGTCTAAAACTTAGAAAACTCAATGGAGAGTTTGGAAAAAGTGAGTAATTCACAATGGTCACCCAAATTCTGGTGCTTTAGCAAGTAATAGTTGCATTCATTATTCTTCACCTTTCTATTTAATTATAGATCTTAGACACTAAAAAGATTAAGGTAGTGTTCTCATTGATACACACATATCATATATACATTTAAAATAAAAGGAAGAGGGTCTTTAAAATGAGTCAAAGAAGTTAAAATTCTGATTTACTTCATTTTGGAATAATAAATCTTTTGGATGTGGTGTTGTTGGTTCCTCTAATTTGCTGATGGATTAAGTTTACAAGATCTTCCTTATCCTGCCACTGGGAAATCCAGGACTATGGCTAGCAGAATTAACCTTAGAGAATGCAGTTAATCTCCCAAGGTTTTTAATTTTTACATAAGAATGAGATTAGATTCACAGAGTTTCTCATCTCAGCACTGCAGATATTTCTGTTGTTGTTCACTTACTAAGTTGTGTCTGACCCTGCGACACCATGGACTGGAGAACACCAGGCTCATCTGTCCTCCACTATCTCCCAGAGTTTGCTCAAACTCATGCCCACTGAGCCAGCAATGCCATCTAGCCCTCTCATCCTCTGACATCCCTTCTCCTTTTGCCTTCAGTCTTTCCCAACATCAGGGTGTTTTCCAACAAGTCAGCTCTTCCCATTAATTCTGTGTTGTAGAGACTGCCTTGTGCTTTGTAGGGTAATGAGCAGCATCCTTGGGGTCTTTACCTATTAGATGGCAGTAGCAGTTGTAACAACCAAAAATGTGTCCAGATATTAGCAAAAGTCCTCTGGGAGGTGGGGTTGGGGGGTGGTTGGAATCACACCTTAAGAACCAGGGCTTAGAGGAAGGAATTGAGACTACTGAATTAACAGGAAAACCTATCAAATTTCCCTGGGAAATTCAGAAAGACCTTTTCAAGCTCTATTTGCACTTATACATTAATTGACTATTTGAGTAAAAAGACACTTGTGTGTATTAGCTATTAAGGCCAGTATTGGGTCAAGAGATGAGTAAGTAGACAACTAATTATATACAAGCAGAAAGACTAACACAAATCAGGAAACCATTAAAGGCTATTCACAGCCAACATAGAAACATTGCTATCTGCACCTGTGAGAAACACTAGACACAAAATAATGAAGCCCATCAGAAAATTATCAGTCTGAGGGATAAGCTATTTTTTGAAACTGTGGCTTCCTTGAGCTTCAAAAGCCAATAAAGGCAGCAGAACTAATTCTCACTTGGAAAGGGGTTTGTTTATTCTGCTTATCTGCAGCCAAAGCTAACAGTCTTAATGGTTTTTAAAACCTTAATATTTCACAGCATTGGGAAGGCCTTATTCGCAGATAGACATATCTATGTATAAATGAGCACATGTCTAAATGAAAGCATTTACTTAACTATTTCCAAACAATAAGTTTGAGGGCAGACAAAATGGTGAGCTGGTTATCTTTTTTTTCTCAGTTAAGGTCCAAAGTAGAATTTTAAAAAAGAAGAAAAGAGGAAGGCAGGAAGGATGGAAGGAGAAAAAAGAAGAGGATGGGCAAAACGAAATCTCATAACCATAATCTCCTTGCTGCTATTTTGAGAAAAATTCTGAGATATTTTTTATGCCCCTAGACTTTTAAGCAACTTGAATGTATCAATAGATACCATGTTACTTTCACCTTTGTATTCCCAGCTCATAAAACATGCCTTGTATAGTAAGTATTTAATACAGACTTGTGATGTGAATTAAGATGAAAAAAAGAAAAAGAATATCAATTAAAAGCTTAACTATATTAATATAAAGTTGATGATTAAATACATTTTAATCTGAATTCCCTTGTTACTATTTTTATTGAGACTCTCAGCCTCTCATTCCAAAACTCTTATCCTTTTACATGATTAAATTTATACATTACTGAATTATAAAGTACTTCTTTAATTTCATAGAATTCCCAAAATAGCCCCATGAAGCAAAAACCATTATTCCTCTCGTACAGAAAATACAATATTACAAGCTCAGAAAGATTAAGTGATGCCATAAGTAATAGAGCAGAACTCAACACAAGCTTTGATTCCAAGCCACCCTGAGTGTACAGTATCTCAAGTGAATGTCAGTGGAGAATAACATTTAGCTTGTTGCAGTATTTCAGTTGCACACAGTGGTTTAAAAAAGCATGCACCAGTGTCAGACTCCCAACGCCCACAAATTACTAGTTTCGGATCTTGAGCAAGTTATTTTAGCTTTCTGAATCTGTCTCTTCATCTGAAGAACTGAATGATGATATCTACTCCACGGATTTGATATACAGATGAAAGGAGATGGTGAATTTAGCACACTTAGCACTTGACCCCTCAGTCATAACCCACTGCCATATTTCATCTCCAATATAAAGGAATCTATGTAATAGTAGGTATTGTTTATTTGGAGTGCTGAAGACGTCCAAACCATTTACGGCAATACCAGTCCTTTCTGGTTTTCAGAACCTCTTACTGTTTTGTAAACTTTCACCCCTTAAAAGTTTAATTCTCTGATTACTCAAGATTTGGATAGATTACGTGTTAAGATATATGTGAAGTCTTGTATCTGGGTAAGTAGAATTTGATGACAGAACATAAAAGAAAGCTTTCTAGTTAAAGAATTCACTAGGAAGATTTTTGAAATTTCAGTTATATATTTGTAAAATTCAGGAGGCAATATAGGTCTCTATGAATAAAAATAAAGAGTTCTTGAGTGCTTATTTTGAGACTGGTACTGTTGTAAATATGATGATACCATTCTAATGGCAGAAAGCAAAGAAGAACTAAAGAACCTCTTGATGAGGGTGAAGGAAGAGAGCATAAAAAGCTGGCTTAAAGCTTAATATATATATATATATATATATATATATATATATAAACTAATATCATGGTATCAGGTTCCATCACTTCATGGCAAATAGAAGGGGAAAAGGTGGAAGCAGTGACAGATTTCCTCTTCTTGGGCTCTAAAATCACCGTAGATGGTGACTGCAGCCATGAAATTACAAGGTGATTGCTTCTTGGCAGGAAAGCTATGACAAACCTAGACAGAGTGTTAAAAAGCAGAGACCCCACTTTGCTGACAAAGGTCTATATAGTGAAGGTTATGGTCTTTACAGTAGTCATGTACGGTTGTGAGTGCTGGACCATAAAGAAGGCAAAGTGCTGAAGAATTGATGCTTTTGAACTGTGGCCCTGGAGAAGACTCTTGAGAGTCCCTTGCACAGCAAGGAGATCAAACCAGTCAATCCTAAAGGAAATCAACCCTGAATATTCACTGGAAGGACTGTTGCTAAAGCTGAAGCTCCAATACTTTGGCCACCTGATGCAAACAGCTGACTCATTAGAAAAGATCCTGATGCTGGGAAAGATTTAAGGCAGAAAGAGAAGAGATCAACAGATGATGAGATGGTTGGATGGCGTCACTGATTCAAAGGACATGAACTTGGGCAAATTTCAGGAGATGGTGAAGGACAGGGAAGCGGGACATGCTGCATTCCATTGGGTCATGAGAGTTGGACACAACTTGGAAACTGAACGACAATGAACAATTGTAAATGCTTCACCTATATTAGCTCATTTCAACCTGACACCAACATACCTGAGGTAGGTTTTATTATCACCATCCTCATTATATACAGATGGGAGAACAGGTACTGAGAGGTTAAATAACTTGACCAAGTTAACCCAGCTAGAAGATTCCGAGATGATTTGAATCTAGAGAATCTAGAGTCCATGCTCAGACCCAGGGCACTGTACTGCCTCTTTCCAGAGTGTCCAATCACCAATCAATCACACACTCACAAGGAATTTACAGAATGGTGCAAATCACCCTGTACTCCTATCAATTCATAGAGATGTCTGTAGCAGCTGCTGTGGATATCCTGCTCCATACTTCTTTGGCTCCCAGTTCACTAACACCTAGGGCTTCTCAGGTGGCTCGGTGGTAAAGAATACGCTTGTCAATGCCGAGCCACAGGAGACTTGGGACTGATACCTGGGTTGGGAAGATCTCCTGGAGGTGGAAATGGCAACCCGCTCCAGTATTTTTGCTGGGATAATCCCTTTGGTGCTGTGATTTTCACTAATAGCTACAGTAAAATTCATGACAAATAGACAACTTCTCACCTGGGTGTCTCTTGACCCCGCCTGAAGGCTTTTTCAGGGACTGTGAAAACAGACCTGTGAAAGACAGACACAACTTAAAGTACAGGAGAATTAAAGACCCTAGGAATAAACTTCAACTAATACAAAATAGTAATTAATAAATAAACGCCCAGCCTCCCCATCACATTCACTTTCTCAAAGGGCCCCTAGTGGAACTGAGTCCAATTGGCCCCCAGCAGTAACTTGTTCATTGCAATACCTAGTGTTGGCTCTCCGCACTTCCTTGCCTCACTTTCCATACTTCCCCACTTACGTTTTCTGGGATCATCTTTTAAATAGACTGGGCATCCCAGGTGGCGCTAGTGGTAAGAAACCTGCCTGCCAATGCAGGAGACAAAAGAGATGCGGGTTCGATCCCTGGGTTGAGACGATCCCCTGGAAGAGGGCATGGCAACCTACTCCAGTATTCTTGCTTGGATAATCCCATGGACAGAGGAACCTGTCAGGTTACAGTCCACAGGATCCCTCAGAGTCGGACACGACTGAAACAATTTAGCATTCATGCACTTGTGGCCGTTTCTCAAGTTCTGCTTTGGAGAAACTCATCAATATTAATAAGCTGGGCACCTGAAGTTTCCTGCTGTCTCCAATTTCACAATCCCCTTGACACCAGCTCCATCTCCATCAGCTTGCCAAGGATCAGGCTCCACGGGAGGAGCACAGTGGAATGAGGAAGGGCTTCAGAAGACTGATTCTTTGGAATCTTCAAACTGAAACAAAACACTTCCTCTTGTTGATATCGACTATGCTCATAATATTGCTTCAACATGTTATTATGTTAGCCAAATTTCTTTCTCTCTTCTCTTACTAAGGATTTTCTATCAAGAAGGAAGAGTATGGGTAAATAAGGGGTAAAAAGGGAAGAAAACACCATAGCAGCAGACAAGGATTTCAAAGAGTTACTAGTGTATCTAATAAGATTGTCATGAATGTGCTGCATGTGTCATTAGGAAGCTGAATGATCCGACTAAGTGATATCCTTCTGAGATATGGGATTCAGTGGAGAGAGTATGCACAAATCTTGATACATACATACCTGAGTTTGAACTTCAGCTTAATCAAAAAGGGTATGCTGCTGCTGCTAAGTTGCTTCAGTCATGTCGGACTCTGTGCAACCCCATAGATGGCAGCCCACCAGGCTCCACCATCCCTGGGATTCTCCAGGCAAGAACACTGGAGTGGGTTGCCATTTCTTTCTCCAATGCATGAAAGTGAAAGTGAAGTCAGTCGCTTAGTCGTGTCCGACTCTTAGCGACCCCATGGACTGCAGCCCACCAGGCTCCTCCGTTCATGGGATTTTCCAGGCAAGAGTACTGGAGTGGGTTGCCATTGCCTTCCCCAAAAAGGGTATGATATTAAGCAAATTAACATCCTAAAGCCCAATTTTTCATACATATACAATGGTGTGGAAATATTTACCTCTCAAAACTGTTGAAGATTTAAATGAAATAATGTATGTGAAACTTGCTGGCAGATGTTTAACAAATATTAGTTTCCTTTCCTTATCTACCCATGGCCCACCCCAATCTGCTATCTCACAGAGAAAATACCATGGGAAATATTCTTTATGATCTAAAAATCTTATATATGTTAGGGATCTCTGCTGCTCTATTGCATTAACATCCTGGAAATTCTAAATTTTTATAGTTAAAAATAATGAATTCTGTGAGCATTTCTTTTGTGGGCATTATGTGCCAGATTCTTCAGGTTAATTAAGGAAAAGTAAAGCAGTTAGGGAAAGTCAGGACAGATGAAAATAAACATCAGATGTTGAAACTACAATGTGTCCACTAACACAAATGAATAATAGCTTCTATTATGTGCCACTTAAATAGCAAGGGAATAGATAAACCTCCCTATCCCTATGACAAATGGACTGGTTTTCAACAAACTTTTTTTTTTTTTTTAAGAAGCAGCAGCAGCAGCAGAGGGCAGACACTTTTTATCTCTATATCCAGCATAGACTCTTCTATCTTTCTCATTTCTCCCATGGAGTCATGTGGTCCCTAATAAAGGTGTGACATTTAGAGGGTTAGCAAAAACAACTTTTGAACATAAGTGCACTTCATAATGTTTTGATTAATTTAGCAGAATAATCTAGCTTTAAATTAGAGGAGCATGCATGTATGGGAATAACTGCTCTTTCGGAACCTGAAACTGCCTTTAATTCTTAGAACTTCAACTTTCTCAGGGCAGGACCTACATTTACGATCTGACTAGAAAGCCAGGGAGGATGCACACCCATAAAGTTATCCATTCCACAGAGACAGATAAAAAGCATAGGGAGCTGTGGCCCTGGCTCATCCAACATCCAGGATGCACCACAACTTAATGCTTACATCGTGGTGGACCACTCACTTCTTTAGTCATGAAGCTGTGGAGAGTGGACAGAGTCCCAGACCTCCAACCTTCAATAACTGCTTTTTTTTTTTTAACTACTGTGCTTAGTTTTGGATATTTTTTAATTATTACTCAGAGTTCCTAGTTTCTGTTTCTAGTTTTTATTCCTGGGAAGCAGTTTTATAGAGGTAGCAACATTTGTTAAGTAGAACTATAACTTCTGGATTTGAATACTTACTCTGCCACTTAGTAACTGTATAAGCTCTCTATGCCTCAATTTCTTCACCTATAGAATTAGAACTGATAACAAATATATAACAATTTTCTTTCTTAGAAATGAACACTTGCCAAAGGGAGATGATGGTTTACCATGTTCTCTGATGTGACCCTTGGCAGCCCATGGCATTATAATCTTTATAAATCCTGGACTATGGTGCCAACAATTATGATCCATTATCATGGCTTACATTTTGCTGCCTGGGTGAAACTATTTGGGAGGTTACTAAAACTTCTCTATCATGTCTGTTTTGTGACATTAATCCATATAAAAATCAAACCACTACACAAAGTCAGGGAACCATTCTTTCTCATTTCAGCAAAAAATAGCAAATGTAACGCCTCTCAGAGCTGAAAAGGTGAGTGGCATTTCAATTACCATGGCACTTCCTGGGCTGTTTCAGTGAATATGTAGTATTTTCAGTGCATTTTTAGCCTGTAGGGACAGACTTCATGGTAGTGAAAAGATTTACTGAGTAGCTTCAGACAGAAGCAAACCTTTATAGTACTCCAACCAGCACTGATAGCCAGGACAGAACTATGATGGTAGAGCACAAGAGCCATAACATGTTCAAGCTGGAACAGAAGAGCTTTCATGATTCCAGCCTTTGGTTCCTTAGGTCACAGATGATGAAACTAAGGAACAGAGAGATCAGGCTGTAATGAATTTGATTTCCCGTTAACAAAGCTAGTTTCAAAACCACAATCAAGCAAACATCTACAAAGGGAATTCTGTCCATAAGAATATATAAAATCTAGCAACTGGTCTAGATCTCCACCATCAAAGCCTTTTCACCTATTACCACTGCTCCAAAGTATTCAAACAATGAAATGCATCATACATTTTATAAACAATATGTGACTTACTTTCAAACTATAGACTCTACAGTTGATGAAAGGTTCATGGAGTATATTGAGGACAACAGGCACATGAGGGAGAGTGGAGTGTGTGCCTGGATCATTCACTACCATCAATTCTGGAAGCTCGAGTATGGAGGACAGAAGTTTGTCGCTTGATGAAGGTTTCTCTTTAGCCTTTTTCGAAACAGTAAAAACAGGAATGCAGGGGGCATCCCTTTTATTTTACTACAAATCTTGGCATCGTGACACATACAATGATGTACCCGCAGTCTCTCCCAGGAACATGACTGTGAAGTTCATTCATAAGATTCTTCTTATTGCTAAGACTCTCTCCTGCCCCTCTATACTAATAGTGCTCCCAATACAAGAGCTGGGAGAATCCAAGTGTGAAAGACTTTAGAAATCAGCAGTGAAATTTTCTTTGTAATTAAGAGAGTCCTGAGGCTGAATTATCAAGTTGATAAACTTTTTCTTTTACACCTTTTCATTGCCTCCCTGAGGATCTGGTTTCCCATCTCTACTTTCTCCCTCCTTCCAGTGCTCTTTGCAACCATTTTCAAGAGGTCCAGGCTCTTTCTGTTAGATTATATGTAAGAAAATTAAATTCCTGTTTAATTATAATGCCCCTCAGGATGCCTATGTTTTAAATAATGACTCTCTATGAAACCAAGAGGTCATCAAAAGTCAACCAGTTGAATTTTAGGTGATCTAATACTAAACAAATAGCAGGTACTTTTCAGACAGTGTGGGGCAAGGGGGCGTTTCTTACACTCCCAAATCAAGATCACATGTGAAAGCAGCTGCTTCTATGTTAGTTTCCCCATTTGCAGGACTTACTTTAAAACAAAAAGGACCTTGGTAATATTACAGCTGCCTCCATCAGAATTAAAGGACATACGGAAGATAATCCATAGGACTTGGTGACATTTATGCTCTGAACTGTTAAGCTTCAGACTAAAGACAGAAGAAAGTAAACATCACCTTCATCTGCTCCTTCCTATCTCAAGTCCTTTGCACATGGCTTCTTTTGCCTGAAGTGCTCTTCTAAATGCTCTCCATCAGTTCTTACATTTGTCTCACTGATTCCTACTTTTCCATCAGTGCTCAGGTGATACTGAATCAGGAAAGAGTTCTCAAGTGCCCAGAATAGATCATCACCTCATTCTACTCTAAATCTCTCTGTTCTATCCCTCTATATAAATACATATAGTCAGATGCTGCTGCTACTGCTCCTGCTCCTGCTGCTAAGTCGCTTCAGTCATGTCCAACTCTGTGCGACCCCATAGATGGCAGCCCACCAGGCTCCTCTGTCCTTGGGATTCTCCAGGCAAGAATACTGGAGTGGGTTGCCATTTCCTTCTCCAATGAATGCATGCATGCTAAGTCACTTCAGTCATGTCCAACTCTGTGTGACCCTGTGGACAGCAGCCCACCAGGTTCCTCTGTCCACAGGATTCTTCAGGCAAGAATACTGGAGTGGGTTGCCATTTCCTTCTCCAATAGTCAGGTGAAGTTGACCAATTCGAGCTATCTTTATTTACAATAGTCAACTGAAGGTTCGCTGTTACATACCAAGTCTCAGTATTACAGAGGAGCTTTCCTACTCACTAGGGTCTCTGTGCAAAATGCTGACAGCCTGGTTGCTATTAAAGTTCTGTTCTGCATTTTCCACAAAAACCTCCATAATTACACAACTCATTTATCATCACAAGGTATGTGAATAACACTAAAACTTTGGCACCTAATATACTAGCACTCAGCTGTTAGGTAAATTTGATACCTCCTCCCTCTTTTTTACAAGAATTTTCATAATTGGACTTTCTAGCACATTATTTTTGCATCTCTGGACCTATTCCTCCTCGTTTCCTCTTGCCTTATCTTTGCGAATTACATTCCTATTCCCTTTTTATCTCTGGCTACTATTAGCGAATTTTATCTAGAAAATATTCTTAAAATCAAACTAAGATAATGTCAAATGCCCTTGGTATATAGTCAGGGGTATGGAGATGAAGGGAAATAGGGGGAAATATTGATTTGGGTTTAGTAAAAATGCGAAAAGACTTTAGTTTGGGCTTAAGCATTACAGAAGAAGAGAGGAAAAGAATAGATAGCAGTATTGCAATATGTTGGACAGAAATTGTTATATAAGTAATACCTATTTGCTCAGTCACTCAGTCATGGCCAACTCTTTGTGACCCTGTGAACAAGTAGCCTACTAGGCTCTGCTGCCCATAGGATTTTCCTGGGAAAATAATGGAATGGGTGGCCATTTCCTGTTCTAGGGGATCTTCCCCACCCAAGGATTGAAACTGTGTTTTCTGTGCCTCTGGCATTTCAAGCAGATTTTTTACTGTTGAGCCACTGGTGAAGCCCAATACCTATTTAAGATATTTTAAAATTATTTCTTTTAAACTAACAGTCTGTAACATTGTATAATTGCTTATTTAGTTTCCTTTATCAATAAGGAATTCATTTCAAATCATTTGTATGAAAAGGAAATATTAAAATGCAAATAAACCTTACCAAAAATTAGTTCACCGCAGTCTTCTCATAAATTACTTACTGTGTGTCAGGTTCCCAAATGCTCAGTGTACAGTATGGCAAGGAACTTGGTACTTTTACTACACGTTGGAAGGAGAAGTAAACAGGCTAAATAAAATGAGGAAATTTCCTTGGAGATACCTTTGAGGGGTTTATATCTGGGTATTCTGCTCCACAGTATGTAGCCTTCATGGTGACATCATACTGGCCCATTCCATGTAAGGTCTGGATCTCTGAAGGACAGTCTGGCCAAGTATAGAAGCCAATGAGAGTTTGCGGGTTTGGACTTTCAAAGTGAACTCAGACCTTTTGGCATTTACATTTTCTATGTGGTGGACAAAATGAAAACTTGTATTTGAAAAGGGGGAAAGAACATAGCCTAAATGACTTCAAAGTCATGAACATCAAATAGTTCTTACCAAAAAACAGTACAATCAGTGAAGTGTATCTAAATCAAAAAATACACAGATTTGACAGCAATCTGATTCACAACATACCAAGAGCCATTTCATGGTTATTATGGTTCCAAGCTAAATAGAAAACTCTTTCTTGCCTTCTTCTTCCCATTAATTAATTCCTGATTGGGCATTCCTGCTCTTCCAAGGGCATGTCAGGGGACACACTTTGGGGTGCTTCATCATTCAGGAAACGATGTTGGCAAGACAGAGAGGTTTGGCAGGGTAGGTGGCTCTGGGGCAGGCCTGGCCAGCACTGTCTCACCTCATACGGCCCAAATCATCATCAGCAACATCTACAGGCAGTTTTAGTCTGAATGTTTCACACTGGGTGTTTTTTTCCATGTCCTTCAAAGTCTGTGGATATAGAGATGGGCAAGTAATTGTGCCTACAACTTGGTAGTGTGGGCAGCTAAGATCAAAGCAAGGGAAATTGTACAAATTGCCCACTTGAATACTAAAGAAGCAAAGAAAGCCAAGCCAACTCAACAAAGTATTGCTTCTTTTTCTTTGAATTCCTTATATTTCTGATCCAAAAGTTTATATTCTAAATGGCTGGTTAGCAAAGAAGAAGTGGCACACAGTCAAGATTTTGAGATTGCTACCAGAAAACTTGACTTAAAAAAAAGAAGACCTAGACATTTTTATTTTGTTGCCAATGAAGAGAATAAACTGGCATAATTCAAATAATCATGTTAGGCAAATCTAAGTTGTAGTGATTTACAGAGGAGCATTGAGTTAGAAAATAGTATCAGCTTGAAAAAGAAATGAACTAGACCCAGGACACAGCTGAAGAATGAAAATCTCACAGAACACATTTCTTATCTAAAAAATTAGAGAGTTGGACCACCTTCTCCACTGTGCCTTCCCATTCTAACATTCCATGACCCTATTTTATGTTAAATGGATGCATGGACCTAGACAGATCACTTATCTTGAGTAGGGGCTTTAAGTAATGAATCATAGATAGCATCCACCAATTCTTAGGCAATTCTTGTTAGAATTATCTCTAATCTTGTAGAACATTCCAGAGCCCAATGCTGAAAGTGAGATAAACTGTTAGAGCTTGACCTAGCTCTAATATTGGTAGCTATGTAAAAATCGGCAAGCCAACTTAGTTTAATTTCCTTATCTGGAAAATGAGACTAATCCTTATACTTTTAATATTTGATTCCCAAATATTCACTATTCATTATACTTGTGACCCTTTATAAAATTTTTATATATTATTCAACATTCCTTGAGCTAGAATAATGTTAAGTAGGTACAGTATCTTTAACATTCATAAACTATGAAATATGGACAGTATCTTTAATCTCATTTTCTTTAACATAGAAATAGTATGGACTTTAAAATCCAAGATTTAGCCCAAGAAAAATATCTATCAGTCATGAACAAATATTTGAAGATGTTATTGTACAGTTGCTAAGTCATGTCCAACTCTTTGCAACCCCATGAACTACAGCATTTCAGGCTTCCCTGTCCTTCACTATCTCCCAGAGTTTGCTCATCTCATGTCTATTGAGTCACTGATGCCATCGAACTATCTCATCCTCTGTTTCCCCCTTTTCCTCTTGCCCTCAATCTTTCCCAGCATCAGGGTCTTTTCCAGTGAGTCAGTTCTTTGCATCAGGTGGCCAAAGTATTGCAGCTTCAGCATCAGTCCTTCCAATGAATATTCAAGGTTGATCCCCTTTAGGATTGACTGGTTTGATCTCCTTGCAGCCCAAGGGACTCTCAAGAGTCTTCTCCAACACCACAGTTCAAAAGCATCAATTTTTTGGTGCTCAGCTTTCTTTATGGTTTAACTCTCACATCCATACACGACTACTGGAAAAACCATAGCTTTGACTAGATGGACCTTTGTCAGCAAGGTGCCTGTCTCTACTTTGTAATATGCTGTCTAGATTTGGCATAGCTTTTCTTCCAAGGAGCAAGTGTCTTTCAATTTCATGGCTGCAGTCAACATCTGCAGTGATTTTGGAGCCCAAGAATATAAAGTCTGTCACTGTTTCCATTGTTTTCCTATTTATTTGCCATGACGTGATGACAGTCGATGCCATCATCCATCCAAATAGCCCCATAACACAAATACTACACACTGCTACCTCTGAAAGCACTGCAGGGTGAATAAGTAAGCTGCCATTTTATTTCCATTTCATTTACAGTGAAAACATTTTGTGTTGGTTTTTCCTCAGTTCAAACCCCTTCATGTCATCCCATACTTCTCAGAGAAGCCAAAATCTTATTTAAACCTCCTTCCCATTTATATTCTCTTACTTTTTTGTTGTCTGCTCTCTGAGACCACTCCATTCCAACTACACCAGCCACACTTCCACTTCAAGACCTTTGCAATTGCTGTTCCCTCATACTGGAAGCTTTCCTTCTAGGGTAGTCCAGGGACTATTCTCTGTTTCCTTGGGTCCTTTAAGTTTCACTCAAATATCACCTTCTTAACAAGGCCTTTTCTCTCCATTCTTCCTAAAAATTTCAACTCTAGCCTTACTTTTTCTTCTTGACACTTATCATTACCTGATTGATATTCAAGCTATTTTGTTTATTTTTTTATAGAATATGTCCCCCAACTAGAATGTAAAATTCATGATGACATGGATTTGTATTTTTATTTTTTAAAAAAACTTACCTGGCCATTTAATGAATATGTATTAAATGAACAGATACATTACTGGAAATTCATAATTATAGTCTAAAAATATCTACAAACTAGTGCTGATTAGGTGATGTAACTGTCCTTGTCTTCCTATCTCTTGAAGTAGAATTTCCTTAGTGCTTCTTCCTGATATCAGCCTCAAGCTTTCTCTTCATCTAAATTCATGTTTGTACTACTTGGATAATCACCATTAGAATCAACTTGGATCTATGATAAAAATGAAGATTCCTGACCCCTGGTTCAGTCAAAACCTCTGTGCCGAGAAGGAGACTTTTGCAACCTGAATTTTTAATGACCTTTCCAGGTGATAATAATTCATTCTTACATGTGAGCGCCATTGACAGGAATATTTTATGGCCCATTAATTTCTTAATGTCTTTCTTCTGCTGTACTAAGGTGTACATATCCATGTATATCAAATCTATATCTAACCATAGACCATATTTATGTGATTCTCCTTAAACTGTGCTCGGTACAGGGACATAGTTACTTAACAAGTTATTTGCTGGCTTTTGATGAAGAGGATGAAAAGAATGATAAGGACCATTACAATAAAATGTGTTTTGAACCTAAAACAATTCCTTTTATTAAGCAGGATTTGGGGACCAATTTACTTTAAAGTTTGTTTTTTGAGTGATAAAGGCACTTTTTTCTTTCCACAAGTCATGTGATGTCGAAAATTTTGAACAGTTTAAGTTGAACAAGTTAACTGCTTCTCTTACAAAGTAACTATTTCACATAAACTCTGCAGCCAGCATTCAGAAATCAAATAAATATTAAAATATATCTTATATCACTCAATCCATTAAAATCTATTGAGAAACATCAGCATTGCATACTTGCATTCTCAAGAACATTCACCTACATAGCTATTTGCCTTCAATGATGAAGCAAAGTAGAAAAATACAGTCTTCTCAAAAACCTTTATAAAACTTGGCTGTGACCTGACCTGAGATTTTTTACAGTGAGTGTGAGATTTTACAAGGCAAGAGGGAAATAAAACTTGTTTGTTTGTTTATGTAACCAGCACACACATTTTTCAAACAATTTGAGTTTGGCATCACGCATAATGCTTCTGGCCAAACACTTTTTCCCCTTAATTTTTATAACCAAAGAAATTTTCGGGGAGATTCAATCCACATGTTTCTGATTCATTCCATATCCAGAAATCTTTCAGTAAAGTATATTTGATTTCAAGAACTCTGGAAAAAAAATCTATTATCAGCGATTCCTAAAACTACAGGTAAGTCAGTGTAAATAATATGGATGCTTCAGTGAGTTAATTCAGGCATAGAAAGATTCACCCAAAATGCAATTGGACAAATAATCCTAAGGAGCCAAACGTTTTCCTCGAGATCCTGGGAAGCTGCAATAGCCTGTTTTGACTTCAAATTCCCAGTGTGGCCAAATCAGAATTAGTTTAACAGCAGGAGTGGCTCGATGTGCATAGAAACTCTACTACAGAGGGTTGGGTATTCAATATTTACTGAGTACATAAAGTGTGCCAGGTACTACAGCTGTAGGAAAGTAAAGATGAAAAAGACATAGTGTTGACCTTAAAGAACTTCCAGTTTAGTAGGTGAGGATAAGACCCAAAAGATAACAGCAATATTCTGTCTTAAAACTTTAAGGTAGACTGTCTAGTTCCCTATGTAGTGCACATCAGCAAACTCACTCAAATCCTAAAGCACATAAACAGAAACATAGGACCATAAAGCTAAAAATCAGAAATTAATATCTTATTCCATTCAATTTAACTAAAATTCATCTTGTATCCTGCATGGATAAAACACATTGTAAGAAAAATAGTCTGAGCCAAAGTGGTGGAGAAAATAAGCTAGAAAGAAAGAAAAGAAAAGGAGAGAAAGATAAGGAAGAAAGAGGGAGGGACAAAGGGAGGGACAGAAGAAGGAAGACAAAGGAAAAGGCTCAAATAAAAGGGAGATTAAAGAAAAAATTATAGGAAAACTGTCTTGGCTGGAATAAAGAGATGCTTGGGGTTGGGAAAGTGTATTTTGAGACAAATCTTGTTACATTTGAGGTAAAGGAATAAACACAAATACATGTACAAATATGTATACAGTGAGCTTCAACCTAATGAGCTAGAAAAACCACACAAAGGCTTGTTATAAACTCTAAGGCATCACACCATGAATTTGGATGTGGGTTTGATTTCACATGATAAATACATTAAATAAATAAGTAAATAAATGGATGTCACACTCAGTTTTACACAAACAATCCACATTTGCATCACCACTGAGAGTGCACACTGAGCCAAATGTCACTGGGTTAGCAATCAGCCCTGGGAAACCCTGTCTCATTCAACAAGATTACTACATCTGGCTGTCCTTGAAAACCTAAGAATCAGATTAGCATATCTGGTAGGTGCTCTTGTCCTGCTGATACTCTCAACTGATGATGAAAAAATGGGAAACTTTTACAATGTCACTGAACTTATTTGGCTCTAGAATGATCTAGTTCAACTTCTTTCTGCAATCCAGAAGCTGTTGTACTCAGATTCTTTCTGCTTAGCAGCAGAATCAGGACTTGAACTCAGACTCCCACCAGTTCAACACTCTTCCTCAGAAAAATCCTGATATCCATTATGAGGATTCTATCAACACATCTAGGAGGAGGCATAGCACAGTGAAAAGAACAGTAGTGTGGAGTTCAAACACCTGAGTTAAATCCTGCTACTGTCTATGAGATATTGAGCAAGTAAGGTACTTTCTGTTAGTATTCTCTTCTAAGAAAGGATTTTCATGTGTTCAGTCCCAAGCACTAAATATATAGCAGGCACTGTTCTAGAAGCTTTCAGAAATATAATACAATAATAATCAAGAGTGACATCATTTGGCTTCCATGTTAAAGGATTACTCTGGTTGTTCTGTTGGAAATAGATTATAAGGAGGAGGACGGGTGACAGGAGGGAGACAAGGGCTATTACAGTTATCCAGTGGAAGATAAGTGTGGCCGGGACCATGGTGGTGATAAAGAAAAGGGGTTAGATTCTGGATACATTTCTAATGTAAAGCCAAAAGATTTTATGATGAATTAAATATAATGATTTAAGAGACAAAGAGATTCCTAAACTTGGGATCTGATCATCTGGAAAGCTGGAATTATCAACTAGGATAAGGAAGTTTCTGGATGAAAGAGGGGTGGGAGCAAGATCTAGAGATCATTTTTGACACTGAGAAATTAGAATGTCTAAAAAGATATCCAAGTGTGGAGATACTGAGTAGAAAATTGTACATACAAATTTAGACTTTCATCTGGCTAAAGATGTGAATGTGGGAACTGTCAGCAGATAGATGGGAGAATCTATTTGTTTGCTGAAATTATGCTGTGTAGCCTCTCCAGAGGGAGAGAGAAGACTTTAAAAATGTTTTTTGAGGAGTATAAATGCACTGATTTTATTCCATCTTGGATTCAAGAATCCTGCTTTAAGAGAGTGAAGGATACTTCAGTTTTGTACTTAATGAAAGATAATAACAAAAAATAATTTTAAGTGATGAAAAGCATATTATATACTGAATATTACTTATATTTTACTACAATGCTGACTCGAATATAGATTTCAAAGATAATTTTATATCAGTAAATAATTAGTGGGTTTCTGATGTCAGTTTCTAGTTTCTTCTTATAACATTTGTGAAAACCTTTATCTCGTTCTGCCTAAGAAAGTAGGTTATAGTGTGCATTTCTCCTTGTGTTTTCTGGTTTCTGAAAACTTGCTTATTTCCCCAGTCTTTTCCCTACTGCTATGCACTGGAAATTGTCTTGTCATCTCATGGCCCTTGAAATCCAGATATGCCTTAGGTTTTCTGTGTTTTGGACCCTAGTTCACTCGTATACCAAGACCCAGGATTACTGAGGAGCCTTCTTTCTCTTTAGAGTCCTCTGCAAAATGCTGACAGCCTGGCTGCTGCTAAACCTCTGTTCTGTATTACTATAACCTTGGCACTCCTTGGGTATCCTCTACTTCTCAGCTTTTAATCAATGATCTGATTACTTCATTTTTTATTTCTTGTCTCCTTCTACAAAGATTTTAAGGTTGATTTCAATCATTCATACAATGTGAAAGATTTTCCAGTGGCATGCCAAGAATGATTTTCTGGTGTGCAAATATCCTGAACTCTTGGCCTTCAGGGAAGCCAGGGGTGGTTGGACGATCTAATTCTGGCTGGCTGGCTACCTCTTCTCTTTTCCTCAGTATGCTATACAAATATTAGCATTTGCTTTGTGTGTATAACATGATAAAGGTTTAGAAATATAGTACCTTAGAAGTTGCTAGATAAAAATAAGATTCCTTGTGACCAAAGCAAATAAGGACCCAGAATAAGATTAAAAAAAAAAAAAAGATTTGTTATGATAGAAGAATCATAATTTTCGCTGTGAAACCTGAGAATAAATTTTCTTGTGTTCTCCTTTATGTAGTGGATAATGCCTTTAACAATGTACCTATGGTAAACACATGATAAATTTAGTGAAGCACTATTCAATAATACCAGTTTTATAATGACTTCAAACAACTTAGTGTTAGTGCTCTTCTTGGTGTTGTTGCTTAATCTAAGAGAAAATGTGGCTTATCTTGAATACTGCATGTACTTTGGGTAATTTTTCATAAATATTATCACAAAGGAATTTTCTTTCCTGAATAATTGCTAGTCATCCAAAGGTTCAAAGAACATTCCCCAGAGGAAGCATTCAGCACAAATACCATTACGTATTTAACAACCGACCAGGCAGAAAGTAAGGCTAACATTTTCTGATGAAAAATCTAATCAAGATACATATCTGAATGAAGGGCCACTTCACTTGGATAGCCAAGAAGTTACTTACGTGCAGTGCCAACTTACTTACATTTTCTTCTGATAGCAGGCTTGATTTTAAGCTGCAGATGGATGAATGGCCAATCAAACCTCAAACCTCTAGATCTATATGGCAACTTTAAGAATTTTATAGGGCTTTCCTGATAGCTCAGTTGGTAAAGAATCCGCCTGCAATTCAGGAGATCCTGGTTCAATTCCTGGGATGGGAAGATACCCTGGAAAAGGCAGAGGCTACCCACTCCAGTATTCTTGGGCTTCCCTTGTGACTCAGCTGGTAAAGAATCTGCCTGCAACGCAGGAGACCTGGGTTTGATCCCTGGGTTGGGAAAATACCCTGAAGAAGGGAAAAGCTAACCACTCCAATATTCTGGCCTGAAGAATTCCATGGACTGTATAGTCCAAAGGGTCCCAAAGTGTTGGACATGATTTATGACTTTCACATAAGAATTTTAACTTGGAAATTTTTAGGTAGGAATTGCCAATCATCTCCCAAAACAACAGAAAGTCAATTATAATGATTCATTATAAAGATGGCTTCTAATTTTGGAAAATACAGTTATATGCATGTACTTTTTGAGATAAATTTTCTATAGCCCAGGGGTAAATAAATGTCTTATCTTGTTGTGTCGAATCACTGGATATAAGCCAATTAAATATCACTTGACATCTTTCAGCTTAGATTATTTGTATACCAGAGTACTGATCTTAAACTATCCTGTCTGGCAATAACATATAGCAAGACTAACTGAATAGGGGGTTATTGCTAGGACACAATGATAAAATCCACTCATCAGTAATTAGTCAAAATGACTGGTATTGGTGACGGTTTACAATGTGCCAAGTTCTGTTCTAATGTCTTTACATATTTTAACTAATTCCTCACAACTCTTGAGGTAAGTTACTATCTCCATGATACACATAAGGAAATTCAAGTATTGTGAGCTTATTTCACTTGCTTAAGGTCCCATAGGGCTTCCTAGGTGGTGGAGTGGTAAAGGATCTACCTGCCAGTACAGGAGATGCAAAAGACTTTGGTTAGGTCCATGGGTTGAGAAGATCCTCTGGAGAAGTAACCCACTCCAGTATTCTTGCCTGGGAAGTCCCATGGGCAGAGGGGCCTGGAGGGCTATAGTCCATGGGGTTGCAAAAAGTCAGACATGACTGAGCACACATCACACACAAGGTCACATCCAGCTCCCCTAGTCTGTGGACAGAGGATCCTGGTGGGCTACAGTCTGTGAAGTTACAAAGAGTTGGACATGACTGAGTGGCTAACACTTTCACTTTCAAGGCAACATCACTGAAAAACACAGGAACTGGATTCCAACCATGGCAGTCCAGTTTTAGAGCTCACATTTTCATTATTCTTTTACACTTCCTCTCAGTGTAGAGAATTATCTTTGTATTCTCATTATTAGGAAGTACTTGTCCATCTCAGCTGAGCAGTGTCATATCACTAACCTACAATTTCAAAGGCATAAAGAGTGAAAAAGAAAGAAAGAAAGAAAGAAAGCACTAAAATTTACCATCATTGCTACCATCTATGTAGCCTACTTTTAGGTTTTCTGCAAACTACAGCAGTTTTACATTTCTTTGGATTTTTGTTGTTTTCTTTTGTTTGATAAAGAAGTATAACTTCCTAATTGAAATCTAATCTATTTTGTCTTTTTCCTAATTGGAAGAAAATCTGAGTACCAGGGCATTCCCGTATACATTCATCAAATTTTCTCTGAATGAAGAAATTCCAGGTAATTAATGTTTAATCAAATTTCATGCTCAGAATTATGCAAGCTATACTTAAAAAAAAACAAAACTCTGCAAGAAGCATTTTAGTCCTCTGTCCATGGAATTCTCCAGGCAAGAATACTGGAGCAGGTAGCCATCCCCCTCTCCAGGGGACCTTCTTGACCTAGGGACCAAACCCAGGTCTGTGCTGCAGGCAGATTCTTTATGTCTGAGCCACTAGAGAAGCCCAGTAAACCTAGGTAACACTTTGGAAATACTCTTTGGTAGTTTAGGTTTTTGAAGATTCTCAGCTTTGGTTAAAAAAAAAAAAAAAAAAGCAAAAGACAGCCCTTGAATTAACCAGTCCTTCTGTGAATGAAATCTTGGTTTTCTAAAAATTATACTTAGAATTAAGCACTTAGTAGTAAATTATTACTTAACAAGCTATCTTATCAAAGGTTAATGTGGAATTCTGTCTCCTGCCAGTTGTTTCCATTCTTTCTCAGAAAAGAGAGAACTGAAGTGAAATAGAAATCACTAATAAGTGGCACTGAAAAATGATTTCCCGACACAGCAGCAAAGTTTTGTTGATTGTTCAGAAACATCTAAGAGAGGTTTATCTTCTATACATGGAAACTATTTCCTAATGCTAATGGAAGAATCATGTTACAGCACAAACACATTTTTATGAGAGACTTTTTATAGCAATGAATTAATTTCCTTTTGTCAAGCCCTTTTCCTGTGGGTTTTTTTTTCCCCCTGCTTTTGACTCTTTTTCCTCCATTCCTCTGTTAAGCTTTTATAACAAGAGAGAGGGATGAGCCATGGATGTGACTCTCACCTGCAAATAATAGACTGGCAAAAATATAGTAAGAAAAACATTTTATCCGAGAAATTATCACAGAAGTTCACCTACTATCATGAAAAGGAGGTCACACCAAATCTCAGATGAAAAGGAACTGGAGAGCTGAAATTTTCATTAAGTGGTAGCAATTATATTGACTAGGACAGGGGACAACTAACCAGTTTACAAATTAAGAGTTTTATTTCCTTTCATATTAATTTAATATGATACCTGCTTCCTCAATTTTTACCATTTCAGGCAATTTTACTAGGTTCCAGGGATAAAATAATCTATTGAAATTGGATTCTGCCCTCACATTGTTCACAATTTAGTGAACAAGTATACATGTATAAATGGATTTTAACTTCACAATCATAGATTCAATTGTGCAAAACTGGATCCAATTCAGCAGTGGAAACCTTAATTTTGCCAATTTGAGGTATTTCTAGTTATAACTTCTAGTTTATTTCTAGATTAGTATCACTGTTATTAGGAATCCCCTGGAGTAAGAAATGGCAACCCACTCCAGTATTCTTGCCTGGGAAATCCCATGACAGAGGAGTCTGGTGGGTTACAGCCCATGGGGTGGCAGGGTTGGACATGACTGAGCACACACACACACGCGCGCGCACACACACACACACGCGCGCGCACACACACACACATCATTGTTGTTAACAAGTCAGTTCATTCGGGAGTCTTAACTCTGCTTATCCTTTCCCTTCTTTTGGCTGCTGTCTGGTTTTGAAGGAAGCTCAGATACCTTGGTATCCTGGGAGCTGTGGGGTTGTGACAGATGGAATGGCCCATTTCCAGTCTGTAGTAATCACCTGACCTCCCTGCTGAGATTTAATGTTTCCTGCTTGGTCTTGGCCACTAGCCTCTGGACCCACTGTTTCTGGAAGCTGCTGATACTTATGGGGCTGCATGGCATCCAATATCAGAGATAGAGTCTGTGTCCTGCAAGGCTCTTCTGAACCATCTGCCACTCTTCCCTCTCATGACCATGGAAAAATGTTGAATGTTGTCCCATATCACTAGAGTTTAGGGGCTTATAACAGGTGAAGCTGAGCACCAAAGAATTGATGCTTTTGAACTGTGGTGTTGGAGAAGACTCTTGAGAGTCCCTTGGACTGCAAGGAGATCCAACCAGTCCATTCTGAAGGAGATCAGCGCTGGGTGTTCTTCGGAAGGAATGATGCTAAAGCTGAAACTCCAGTACTTTGGCCACCTCATGTGAAGAGTTGACTCATTGGAAAAGACTCTGCTGCTGGGAGGGATTGGGGGCAGGAGGAAAAGGGGATGAGATGGCTGGATGGCATCACTGACTCAATGGACGTGAGTTTGAGTGAACTCCAGGAGTTGGTGTTGGACAGGGAGGCCTGGTGTGATGGACAGGGAGGCCTGGCATGCTGCAATTCATGGGGTCGCAAAGAGTCGGGTATGACTGAGCAACTGAACTGAATTGAACTGAACAGGTCTTTACATCCCCTACCTATTTGCTTTACTATTCCAACCACTGCTCTATTCTGTCTAAAAGGTGGACAGAATTTCCCATGGCCTTCCTTCAGAGTAAGACACAAATCTCTGCTTTTGGGTTCCCAAAATTGATATATAGTTTATATTCTAAGCCAGACTTGGACAGAGGGAGTCATGTGATCCCTTCACCTTCTCCCAAACCTCCTTTCTTGTATCTCCTATTCTTATATAGTTTCTCTCTCTTGCCTCTCTGCATGGTGGGAAAATCATTTATAGATCAACAGGCATTTACCTGCATTTTGGTGAATGATGTAAAAGGCTGCTGCTGCTGCTGTTAAGTCACTTCAGTCATGTCCAACTCTGTGTGATTCCATAGACAGCAGTCTACCAGGCTCCTCTGTCCCTGGGATTCTCCAGGCAAGAATACTAGAGTGGGTTGCCATTTCCTTCTCCAATGCATGCATGCATGCTAAGTTGCTTCAGTTGTGTCTGACTCTGTGTGACCCTATGGACAGCAGCCCACCAGGCTCCTTCATCCACAGGATTCTCTAGGCAAGAATACTGGAGTGGGTTGCCATTGCCTTCTCCCATGTAAAAGGTTGAAACCTTCAAAAGGCTTTCTCTCTTCATTTCTGCAGTAACATCTAATCCTGAGGACAATGAAGGCAGAAAGTCCTCACTGCTGGATCTATTAGAATCAAAAATGCATGGAAAATATGACCCAGGATTCCCACTCCTGAGCATATACCCTGAGAAAACCATTATTGAGAAAGACACATGATGTGATGACCAATGGTCATCACAGCACTATTTAAAATAGCCAGGACATGGAAAAAACCTAGATGTCCATCGACAGATGAATGGATAGAGAAGTTTCAGTACATATATACGATGGAATACTACTCAGCCATAAAAAGGAATGCATTTGATTCAGTTCTAATGAGGTGGATGAACCTAGAGCCTATTAAACAGAGTGAAGTAAATCAGAAAGAGAAAGACAAATATCCTATATTAATGCATGTGTATGGAATCTAGAAAGATGGTACTGATACAGGACAGCAATGGATGTGCAGACATAGAGAACAGAACTGTGGACACAGAGTGGGGAAGAAGCAGGTGGGATGAATTGAGAGAGTAGCATTGAAACATATACATCACCATATGTAAAACTGCATAGTCAGCAGAAATTTGCTGTATGATTCAGGGAGCTCAAATCTGGTGCCCTGTGACAGCCTAGATGGGTGGAATGCGGTAGTAGGTTTAAGAGAGAGAGGATATATGTATACCTATGGCTGATTCATATTGACGTATGGCAGAAACCCACACAATACTATAAAGAAATTATCTTCCTATTAAAAATAGATAAATTTTTTAAATAGAAAAAAAAATACATGGTAAAAGAATCTAACTAGTGCTGTTATATGCATACAATGCGTTTGCCTCTCTGCTAAGTCACCAGCTACTTTTGATACATGACTTATCTTCTTCCAGCTAATACATGATATCAGGCATATAAAACTCAAAAGGATCATTTATACATGTAATAGGGTGTTCAAAAGGAATTCTTCCTCTCTCTTGGTTTTGGTTAGGCCCACCTACTCAGATTCCACAGTAAGTTGCTACACTATACTAATAGGACTTTTAAAGTGGTAGAAAAGTGTTTTGTGACCTCATTAACCTCTATTCTAGGAAACAGTCTGAGGAGTCTGGGGCAAGTTAGTAGGAAATTATAGTCTTTCTCTGGTGAGAATTGTTGATATGCTATGTGTGTGAAGGTAATCCAGAAAGACTCAAGAATACTTGAATGATTAAGGGAATATGGTAGACCATGGTATGACTCACACCCAAGTGATTTACTCACACCCAAGAGATCATACTCACACCCATGGTATGACTCACACCCAAGAGACTCACACTACCACTTTACAAGTCCTATTTGTATAGTGTGGAGGACTATTTTTTTTTTTTTTTTCTAACAGGAACCAGATAACAAAGGAGACCTGCCCAAGATCTGATTGATAGACAAGGAAAGAATTAGGCACTCTGAGTGTGTCTATTTGGCATTAAGTGGTAAGAAGAAAAGTTGTTTTATAGCTGCATCCTATAATCTCACTTGTCTTAAATATTAAGATATAAAACATATAAAGCCCTACCCTTCAACAAACACACAGAGAAAGGAAAGCAAAGAGGACAAAAAATTTAAAAAGTACTCTTTCTATTTTCAGAATTAAAACATTCCCCACCTAAAATTCTTGTAAAAGTTACTCCCAAAATTTGAAGGTAAAAAGCATGTCTAGAAACAAACAAACAAAAAAATCTCTTATTCCTAGAAACATAAAATGATTCTGGTTCCAAGTAAAATGGAGGAAGCACACTTGATCCTGTCCCTTCCACTGAATGCAGCTATAAAACGTGGACAGCACAGTTGGAGCAACTACTTGAAAACTTAGAAAAGAATACAGGAGTTGGAGGAAAAACACCAGAATTCAAAGTATCACCAAACTAGTGGTGGGTTCACAATTTTATTTTGTTCTGGTATGACCTGTTCTGGACACAAGGCAGTTTGAAACCTAGAAGTAGGTTTACTGTGGAAAGAGAAAGCTAGAGGAGAGGCCCTCTAGCTCTGTATCAAGGAGCAGGAAAGGAGTTCCCTAACACTCAGAGAAAATAGGGAACACTCCTTCATAAGATTGGAAACAAGAAAAGGATGCCAACTCTCACCACTCCTATTCAATATCACACTGGAAGTCCTAGCTAGTACAATAAAGTAAGACTGTAAAAAGCATACAGACTGGAAAGTAAACAAAACCATTCCTATTTACTGACAACATGTTTTTCTATATATAAAATCCCAAGAAGTCTACCAAAAAAGTAACTTTTTGAGCTTTTGAGTTTAGCAAGTTCATAGCATAAAAAGTAAAACTAAAGAATCTTTTACAAGTGGTTGACCAGATTTCCCAGCACCACTTGTTAAAGAGATTGTCTTTAATCCATTGTATATTCTTGCCTCCTTTGTCAAAGATAAGGTGTCCATATGTGCGTGGATTTATCTCTGGGCTTTCTATTTTATTCCATTGATCTATATTTCTGTCTTTGTGCCAGTACCATACTGTCTTGATAACTGTGGCTTTGTAGTAGAGCCTGAAGTCAGGTAGGTTGATTCCTCCAGTTCCATTATTCTTTCTCAAGATCGCTTTGGCTATTCGAGGTTTTTTGTATTTCCATACAAATTGTGAAATTATTTGTTCTAGCTCTGTGAAGAATACCGTTGGTAGCTTGATAGGGATTGCACTGAATCTATAAATTGCTTTGGGTAGTATACTCATTTTCACTATATTGATTCTTCCAATCCATGAACATGGTATATTTCTCCATCTATTAGTGTCCTCTTTGATTTCTTTCACCAGTGTTTTATAGTTTTCTATGAATAGGTCTTTAGTTTCTCTAGGTAGATATATTCCTAAGTATTTTATTCTTTCCCTTGCAATGGTGAATGGAATTGTTTCCTTAATTTCTCTTTCTGTTTTCTCATTATTAGTGTATAGGAATGCAAGGGATTTCTGTGTGTTGATTTTATATCCTGCAACTTTACTATAATCATTGATTAGTTCTAGTAATTTTCTGGTGGAGTCTTTAGGGTTTTCTATGTAGAGGATCATGTCATCTGCAAATAGTGAGAGTTTTACTTCTTCTTTTCCAATTTGGATTCCTTTTATTTCTTTTTCTGCTCTGATTGCTGTGGCCAAAACTTCCAAAACTATGTTGAATAGTAATGGTGAAAGTGGGCACCCTTGTCTTGTTCCTGATTTTAGAGGGAATGCTTTCAATTTTTCACCATTGAGGATAATATTTGCTGTGGGTTTATCATATATAGCTTTTATTATGTTGAGGTATGTTCCTTCTATTCCTGCTTTCTGGAGAGTTTTTATCATAAATGGATATTGAATTTTGTCAAAGGCTTTCTCTGCATCTATTGAGATAATCATATGGTTTTTATTTTTCAATTTGTTAATGTGGTGTATTACATTGATTGATTTGCAGATATTGAAGAGTCCTTGCATCCCTGGGATAAAGCCTAGAACACTTTCTAACACCATACACAAAAATAAACTCAAAATGGATTAAAGATCTAAACGTAAGACCAGAAACTATAAAACTCCTAGAGAAGAACATAGGCAAAACACTCTCTGACATACATCACAGCAGGATCCTCTATGACCCACCTCCCAGAATATTGGAAATAAAAGCAAAAATAAACAAATGGGACCTAATTAAACTTAAAAGCTTCTGCACAACAAAGGAAACTATTAGCAAGGTGAAAAGGCAGCCTTCAGAATGGGAGAAAATAATAGCAAATGAAGCAACTGACAAACAACTAATCTCAAAAATATACAAGCAACTCCTACAGCTCAACTCCAGAAAAATAAATGACCCAATCAAAAAATGGGCCAAAGAACTAAATAGACATTTCTCCAAAGAAGACATACAGATGGCTAACAAACACATGAAAAGATGCTCAACATCACTCATTATCAGAGAAATGCAAATCAAAACCACTATGAGGTACCATTTCACACCAGTCAGAATGGCTGCGATCCAAAAGTCTACAAGCAATAAATGCTGGAGAGGGTGTGGAGAAAAGGGAACCCTCTTACACTGTTGGTGGGAATGCAAACTAGTACAGCCACTATGGAGAACAGTGTGGAGATTCCTTAAAAAACTGGAAATAGAACTGCCTTATGATCCAGCAATCCCACTGCTGGGCATACACACTGAGGAAACCAGAAGGGAAAGAGACACGTGTACCCCAATGTTCATCGCAGCACTGTTTATAATAGCCAGGACATGGAAGCAACCTAGATGTCCATCAGCAGATGAATGGATAAGAAAGCAGTGGTACATATACACAATGGAGTATTACTTAGCCATTAAAAAGAATATATTTGAATCAGTTCTAATGAGGTGGATGAAACTGGAGCCTATTATACAGAGTGAAGTAAGCCAGAAAGAAAAACACCAATACAGTATACTAATGCATATATATGGAATTTAGAAAGATGATAACAATAACCCTGTGTACGAGACAGCAAAAGAGACACTGATGTATAGAACAGTCTTATGGACTCTGTTGCAGAGGGAGAGGGTGGGAAGATTTGGGAGAATGGCATTAAAATTAAAAAAAAAAAGTAAAACTAAAAAATCAATGGTATTCCTATACACTGTACAAGCAATAAAGAACTGGAAACCAAAATAAAAACACAAGGTCATTTACAGTAGCTCAAAAATGAGGTGCTTCAATATAAATCTAACAAAATATACATGGTCTATTTTCTAAAACTACAAACACTGATGAAAGAAAAAACAATTTGAAAAATAAATTAATAAAGACCTAATAGACATCCATATTCATGGATTGCAGGACTCAACAATAGTAAAGATGTTAATTCTTCCCAAATTGATCTACAGATTTAATGCAATCTTAACTAAATCCCAGCAATTTTTGTAGCTATAGACAAATTTATTTTAAAACTTATATTTTAAAAAGAAACTAAACAGCTAAAGAAATTTTGAGAAATAGGAATAAAATCAAAATATCTCACTACTCAATCTTAAAATTTCTATAAAGCTACAGTAATCATAACAGTATGGTATTGTTAACAAGATACACACATAGGTCAGTGTATAGAATGAAGTCCAGAAATAGACCTTCAAAAATATGACCAGTTTATTTTTGCAAAGATAATCATTTCAATAAGTGGTATTATGAAATTCAGAAATATATATGCAGAAATAAAAATGAAATTTAAACTTCACTCCTTATACAAAAATTACCTCTAAATGGATCATATTAATAGATCTAAATGTAGAACATAAAACTATAAATGTTCAATACAAAAACAAAAAGAAGGTCTTTTTGATCTTGGGTTAAGCAAAGAGTTGTTAGATGTAAGACCAAAAGCACAGTTCTTAAAATAAAAATTAATAAATTGGACTTCATAAATATTAAAAATATTTGCCCTGCAAAAGATACTCTTCAGAAAGTGAAGAGAAGCTACAGACTGGGGTAAATATTTAAAATATTTGTAAATCATATACTTAACAAACAACTTTTATCCAGAATATAAAAAGAATTCTCATGTACTACAATATCAGATAGCTCAATTTGAAAAATGTGCAAAAGATTTGAACAAAAACTTCACCAAAGAGAATATAAGAGAGACAAGTAAGCATCATAATGATGTTCAACATCATTAGCCATTAAAGAAATGCAAATTAAAATCAAAGTGAGATACCAGTACACACATTTAGAATGACTAAAATTAGAAACATAGGATTTCCCTGGTGGTCCAGTGGTTAAGAATCCATCTGCCAATGCAGGGGACATGGTTTGATCCTTGGTCCAGGAAGATCCCACATATCATGAGGTAACTAAGCCCATGGGCCATGACTACTGAGCCTGCTATTTGGAGCACATGAGCCTGTGCACCGTGATCATGGAAGCCCGTGTATCTGGAGCCTGTGCTCTGCAACAAGCTGCCACAATGAGAAGCTCTTGCACTACAACAAAGAGTAGCCCTCAGTCACCACAATTAGAGAAAGCCTGTGTATAGCTACAAAGACCCAGTGCAGCCAAATAAATAAATAATTTAAAAATATTAGAAATATGGATATACAAAGAGTTGACAAGAGTATAAAACAAATGAAACTCTCGTATGAAGTTGCTGCAGTTTTGTCTGACTCTTCGCAACCCCATGGACTGTAGCCGATCAGGCTCCTCTGTCCATGGGCTTCTCCAGGCAAGAATACTGGAGTGGGTTGCCATTTCCTTCTCCAGAAACTCACACTTAGAAATATAAATAACGATAATAACCATACGACACAGCAAATCCACTCCTCACTATTTACCCTTGAGAAATTTTATATTCACACAAAAGCCTGTACATTAATGTGTATAGCAAATTAATAATTGCCAAAACTGGAAGGAATTCAATGTCCTTCAAAGGATAAACATCCTGCAGCACATCCATATAATGGAATACTACTTAGCAATAAAAAGAAATAAACAACAAATGTGAAAAGCCGACTCATTGGAAAAGACCCTGATGCTGGAAAAGATTGAAGGCAGGAGGAGAAGGGGATGACAGAGGACGAGATGGTTGGATGGCATCACTGACTCAAGCTCTGGGAAATGGTGAAGGACAGGGAAGCCTGGCATGCTGCAGTCCATGAGGTTGCAAAGAGTCCAACACGCATGAGCAACTGAACAACAACAGCATACAACTTGGATGAATTTCAGAGGCACAACATTAAGTGAAAGGAGAGATTCTGAAAAGGTCACATATCATATGATTCCATTTATAGGACATTCTTGAAATGATAAAGCTATAATGATAGAGAACAGATCTGTGGCTGCCAGGAGTTAGGGATGAGGTGAAAGTGCCTATAGGGGACAGTACGAAAGAGTCTGGGGGCAATGGAACAGTTCTGTATACTGATTGCATTGATAGTTATACAAATCTATGCATACATTAAAATTTTGCTCACCAAAAGGTCAATTTTACTTTGTTAATTCAAAAATTAAAATAAAGTAGAGGAGGGGGAAGTGGCTGGGAAATTTCTTATTCACTCCCTTTACTTTCTGGTAATAGACAATAGTTTGCCAACAACTTCTAGCCAGGCTAGATTGTCTGACCAGACATGTATTAAATTGTCTAGCCACGATGTGTCTCTTAATCACACCAGCACATTACTGAAGGTGTTCTCCAAGAATTACAAAAGAACTTCCAAAAAATTTGCCAGAATAAGAACTGCCAAAAAAAAAAAAAAAAACCCACTCAGAGAAGCCAGGTTCTGTTATTCTTGGCAAGCTTAATTGCCAAACCAAACCCTACCAATTACAAGGTAGTATTTACATGGGATTGGAATGATTTTCCTTCCTACCAAGGGAATGGAGCACTTACCTATTGCTGATTTAAATACGTCAAACTGAACATTGTTTCTGTTGGGAAATAAAGACCTCAATTTATTGCTCAATTCTGATTTCAAAGTTAGCTTTACCATTATAAAGACCACAAAACTAGGCATCTTTTTAGATACATCATGACTACATAAAGGGCAAATTTGGGGGAAAAATGCTCAGAAAACCTGTACCTTGGTCATGTATACGGGTTGGTAATATTATATCATGTCTTTGTTGAAATAATACATAAAGTCTCAACAAAAAATATAAATAAATGTTGATTTATTCTTAAGATGAAAATACTCAACAACCCTAGGAGAAATAAGTTGTTTATCAGAGTAAAAATAATGAAATGAAAAAACAAGACTATTTCTTGAACAGCAGGTAGAAAATACCCACCCTCACAAAAGTCAGGTCTTTAGAAGTGTTTCGGTGTTAAGACAAAATGTCAGTAAGTAGGTCACTGAGTGCAGGACCTCGTGTAACCTATCCAGTTCTTTCTAACTACAAATGTACTAAGTCACATTTCATAATTCAGTAACTATTCATAATCCAACTTGTATCCACCACAGCAATTAAAACATTCCAGATTTGAACGTCCTCTTTAGCTTGCTAATACAGATACAGCAAAAGTGAACACACATTCTTATAGCAATGGTCATGCAGTCATGCATGACATACTATTTAGCATATCCTCCTGGAAATACCAGGCCACTTTACCTGTCTCCTGAGAAATCTGTATGCAGGTCAAGAAGCAACAGTTACAACTGGACATAGAACAACAGATTGGTTCCATTGGGAAAAGATTACAACAAGGCTATATATTGTCACTCTGCTTATTTAACTTATATGCAGAGTACATCATGAGAAACGCTGGGCTGGATGAAGCACAAATTGGAATCAAGATTGCTGGGAGAAATACTGATAACTTCAGATACACAGATGACACCACCCTTATGGCAGAAAGTGAAGAAGAACTAAAGGGCTTCTTGATGAAAGTGAAAGAGGAGAGTGAAAAAGTGGGCTTAAAACTCAACATTCAAAAAACTAAGATCATGGCAACCGGTCCCATAACTTTATGGCAAATAGATGGGAAAACAATGGAAACGGTGACAGACTTTATTTTGGGGGGGGGCTCCAAAATCACTGCAGATGGTGACTGCAGCCATGAAATTAAAAGATGCTTGCTTGCTCCTTGGAAGAAAAGCTATGACCAACCTAGACAGCATATTAAAAGCAGAGACATTACTTGGCCAACAAAGGTCCACCTAGTCAAAGCTATGGTTGTATGCAGGTCAGGAAGCAACAGTTAGAACTGGACATGGAACAACAGACTGGTTCCAAATAGGAAAAGGAGTTCGTCAAGGCTGTATATTGTCACCCTGTTTATTTAACTTATATGCAGAGTACATCATGAGGAACGCTTGGCTGGAAGGAACACAAGCTGGAATCAAGATTGCCGGGAGAAATATCAATAACCTCAGATATGCAGATGACACCACCCTTATGGCAGAAAGTGAAGAGGAAAAGCTTCTTGATGAGAGTGAAAGAGGAGAGTGAAAAAGTTGGCTTAAAGCTCAACATTCAGAAAATGAAGATCATGGCATCTGGTCCCACCACTACATGGTAAATAGATGGGGAAACAGTGGAAACAGTGTCAGACTTTATTTTTCTGGACTCCAAAATCACTGCAGATGGTGACTGCAGCCATGAAATTAAAAGACTATTTTACTCCTTGGAAGGAAAGTTATGACCAACCTAGATAGCATATTCAAAAGCAGAGACATTACTTTGCCAACAAAGGTCTGTCTAGTCAAGGCTATGGTTTTTCCTGTGGTCATATATGGATGTGAGAGTTGGACTGTGAAGAAGGCTGAGCGCCAAAGAATTGATGCTTTTGAACTGTGGTGTTGGAAAAGACTCTTGAGAGCCCTTGGACTGCAAGGAGATCCAACCAGTCCATTCTGAAGGAGATCGGCCCTGGGATTTCTTTGGAAGGAATGATGCTAAAGCTGAAACTGCAGTACTTTGGCCACCTCATGCGAAGAGTTGACTCATTGGAAAAGACTCTGCTGCTGGGAGGGATTGGGGGCAGGAGGAGAAGGGGACGACAGAGGATGAGATGGCTGGATGGCATCACTGAGTCGATGGACGTGAGTCTGAGTGAACTCCCAGAGTTGGTGATGGACAGGGAGGCCTGGCGTGCTGCGGTTCATGGGGTCGCAAAGAGTCGGACACTACTGTGCGACTGATCTGATCTGATGGTTTTTCCAGTAGTCATGTATGATGTGAGAATTGAACTATAAAGAAAGCTGAACGCTGAAGAATTGATGCTTTTGAACTGCGGTGTTGGAGAAGACTCTTGACAGTCCCTTGGACTGCAAGGAGGTACAACCAGTCAATCCTAAAGTAAATCAGTTCTGAATATTCATTGGAAGGAATGATGCTGATGTTGAAACTCCAGTACTTGGGCCACCTAATGAAAAGAACTGACTCACTGAAAAAGACTCTGATGCTGGGAAAGATTCAAGGCAGGAGGAGAAAGGGACAACAGAGGATGAGATGTTCAGATGGCCTCACTGCCTCGATGGACATGGGTTTGAGCAAGCTCTGGGAATTGGTGATGGACAGGGAAGCCTGGCATGCTGCAGTTCATGGTGTCACAAAGAGTCAGACATGTCTGAGTGACTAAAATGAAGCCCCCCCAATTATTTTACAAATAATTCTTTTCAACAGGGTGATGTCTGAGATAATGACATTTATACTCAGCAGGATTTGGATATCTATTCAAGGCTTAGCAGTCCCAACAAATGCTGTTTTTTAAAAGTGCTGCCTGGATGGCTTGAAAAAATGAATCAAAAGTAGTACTTGTTAATATAAATATTAATATACTTAAGAAAAGAATATAAAAAGTGAGCTTGAATTTTTAAAGAATTAAAATTAGCATGTATAAGGCTTAAACAACTTGTTTATTCAGTAACAACAGAAAAAACGGCAATAAAATTTGAAATTAAAAAAAGTATCTGTTTTTGTGTGTGATGTGTGTGCTTACTTATGCATAAATGGAAAGCTTTTTTTCCCACTTGTAGGAGAGATGGGCAAAGGAGAAAACTGCTACTCTCCTTAAAAGGAAGCTCTATAACATGCCTGGCCAGGTTCTGGAGCTTCTAGAGAAGGGGAAGTAATTAATCCCAAACCTTTACAGTTGAGCTCTCTTAACCTATGGCAATTCACTGCCAGCACTCCACACATGGGTCAATAGTTCTTCCCTCAAATACATCTCCTCTCTCTTGATCCCTGATCTATACACGTTTTTTTTTTTAGATTAGCATTATTAATTAGATTGAAAAATAATATGACAGTTAATATATCCAACAAAAATAGTAAAGTTGGCTAACAAAGTCCAAAATTAACAGAAACCAGCATAAGATGCTGGTAAATTTCTTTCTCTTTTCCATTGGCCCATGTTCCAAGGTTTGTAACGTTTGAGTCAGGGACAAGGGAGATTCTTTCCCTTTGAAAGATTTACTTGTATTCTCAGGTCCTTCCTTTCCATGCAGGCTTTCTGTACTGCTTATACACTTCAAATAACAACCCCTGTTTTCTGCACACCATCTTGTACCAAGTACTCCCTGAATTAATAAGCTGAGGCTCAGGGACGTTGCCAGAGAAGGCAATGGCACCCTACTCCAGTACTCTTGCCTGGAAAAATCCCATGGACGGAGGAGCCTGGTAGGCTGTGGTCCATGCGGTCGCTAAGAGTCGGACACGACTGAGCAACTTCACTTTCCCTTTTCACTTGCATGCGTTGGAGAAGGAAATGGCAACCCACTCCAGAATTCTTGCCTGGAGAATCCCAGGGATGGGGGAGCCTGGTGGGCTGCCGTCTATGAGGTCGCACAGAGCTGGCCACGACTGAAGCGACTTAGCAGCAGCAGCAGCAGGAGGGAGGTTGCATAACTGCTCATGGTATGTCTAACAACCCAGCAGGGATTCTGGCCGAGGTCTGTGTGATGGCTTGAGGTCCACGGGACTCCTATAGACAAGGAGACCATACATACTGGTTTACTCTGTACAGTCCACATGGATGCCTATTCCATTTGATATGGGATTTTTCCCCTGTCCTTTTTCATAGTCAAAAGCATCCCAATCTTATTAATAAAAGATAGGATGGCCCTGCCTTTGGAACACTGATTGATATCACAAAAGATAGAAATGTGTCTTGGTTTCTTTTTCTCTCTCTACAATGTTGCCCTCAACTGATTTTCCTTTTCTTGTCACGTGTGACTACAGCCTTTCTTGGGGCTTCCCTTCCAAGTTGGTGCTCTGACAGCTTCTCTTTGTTAGACGTTTATGATAAATTTGAGATATGCCCACCAAGATACCCAAGTGTAAGAGAGCAATTTATTGGGCATGAAAAAAAGAGGATAGTTAATAAGAGCTTCCAAAATCATGCCCCTAGTGGTTTATTTTGACAGGAATAAAGAAGGAAAATTGGACTAAACTTTACAAAGTGCCCATAATGCAAAACATACTATGCCAAGACTCTTACATGAGCACATTTCTCCTTTTGCCAATGAGAAAACTGAGATTCAAAAGATTAAGTAATCTTACCAGGGCTTGAATAAGGATCCTAACTTTCATAGGTCTGACTCACATGCCTTACTTTCAACATGCTGCCTCCTAAATAAATGCAAACATAATACATTCACACATCAATATAAAAATGTTGCTGACTGGTTTAAGTGTTATGTATTCTATATTTAAAGAGTCTGTATTTTTCCAAAGCATTTTTGACCTATATGCTGATTTCTGTGTCACAAAGCCATGTGTTGACATGAAATGAGCTTGTGGTAACCAGACCTATATTTATTTCTCATTTTGTTTCCTATAAAGAATTACCAGTGATGCACATGCTTTTGTGATTAGCTTTGGTTGTTTTGGTTTTGAGTGAGGACTCTTTCATTATTAAAGACAATTCTGTGAATTGGTGTTTTAAAAATGAACTTATAAAGAATGACCAAGGTAAAGATTCCCTTTAAAATTTAACAACACCAATATTTACTCACCACCCATCTATAATCAAACATGTGGGTTATGTAAAATCAGTTCTTGAATGGTTTCTTTCAGATATACATTCTCTTAATACCATAAAAGTCCATGAAAAAAGAGCTTTCAGTTTGCTGTATGTACTAAAAGAGCCTACAAAAGACATGGAGCTGAAGTAGAGAAGTACAAGCAAGAAAGGTCATATTTCTGTCAATTGTCCAAATTTCTCAGTGCCAGCTCAGATGTAGCCTGAGCTACTTTTCTTCACAGTTTACTGTCACCAGACTTGAGTCTGATTGTGGACCCCTGCCAGAAACAAAAGACATTTTTTTCTTCTTATATTCTGTTTGAGAATACAACTCCCATGTGAATTTGGTGGTAGCCCTCAATACAACTCTCTCTATTCCTCCCAGCCCTCCATATACACAAAGGTTCTGTTTTGTGGTCCCTGTGGCACTTTTGTGAATCTGGGGACATGCCAAATACTGACTCAGAATGTTTCAAAAGCCAAAATCAGGGCACTGAACATCTCGAGTCCAGATGCAGAAAAAGCCTGCCATTAGCCAGGTTACCTCTGGAATCTATCTTTTGCCCCCAGGTAAACTAGAAAGACGGAGAAGGCGATGGCACCCCACTCCAGTACTCTTGCCTGGAAAACCCCATGGACGGAGGAACCTGGTAGGCTGCAGTCCATGGGGTCGAGAAGAGTTGGACACGACTGAGCTACTTCACTTTCACGTTTCACTTTCATGCATTGGAGAAGGAAATGGCAACCCACTCCAGTGTTCTTGCCTGGAGAATCCCAGGGACGGGAGAGCCTGGTGGGAGGCCATCTATGGGTTCGCACAGAGTTGGACACGACTGAGGTGACTTAGCAGTAGCAGCAGCAGCAAACTAGAAGGAAACAAAATTTCACATCAGGACTTGTGACCAAGGAAAATTGTGAAGTAGATCAAGTCTCCCCCTACAACTCTGTCAACATCAGAATTCTAATCTTCTTGACCTTAAGCTAGAAATAGAACTTTGGCAGGAATTTTATATAATAGGCAGAACAGTGGTCAGGAGACCAGGCGCTTTGGCTAGTTCTGCCATCACCTTGCCCTGTGACCTTGGGGAAAGCACTGTAACCCCCAGGTGTTCAGCAGCTTCATTTGTTGAAGTAAGATGAACTTGATATTTTCTGAGTTTCCTTTAGCTCAGGAATTAGAGAATTTTCTGATTTTACGATTAACCAGTACTTGCTAATGTACCAGTGAGATAGGAATAAATGTGGTGTGGCCTTCTTCACTATTTCCCATTTCTAATGACTCTTTCCCCATCCCTGATCACATGTGAACACCAAGTACAGCTATTTGTTGTGTCTTTCTCCTATGAAATATAAAGTTCTTTGAGGATAATGCATGCCTTATCCATTTCTACATTCCTTTTAGATCGGGCATGATGCCTGACACATACTAGATACTAAGAAAAAGAGGTTCAACTATTTCTTGCCAACCAATGGCTATAACTGAAGACCATTTAAGAAGGCAGGATGGCCCCACAGAATCAAGATGGTGGAATAGAAAGATCCTGAGCCCATCTCCTCCCAGGGAAACATCAAAACTACAACTACATACAGAACAACTCTCTCTAAGAATGATCTGGACTGGCAGAACAACCACTCTACAATTAAGTATGTTTTTAAAACCATACTGAAATGAATAGCAGGGGCAGAGAAGTAATCTAGACAGGACCTACACCCCCAGTACAGGGACTCACAAAAAAGAAGGGATATCACAAACTCAGAGGTCTTCTCTATAAAGTAAAGGTTTGCCTCATAGTGGACACCCTATCCCTAGGGTCTGACACCAGGAAGGTGAGCTCCCATAACTGGCTGAAAATGAGCAGAGTTTAAGTCCATAAGAGCTGTAGGAAACCAATATTTTGCTCTTAAAGGGGTTGAACACTAACTCGTTTCCTCTAAGTTCTAGTACAGAAGCAGCAGATTGAATAGCACCTGGCACTCTAGCTATCCTGTCAAGACTGTATTAGCAGTCCCCTGGGCCATACCTGGTTCTGGCTCCAACAAACCCACCAAGTCAGCAGCCCCTGTCCCACCCTAGAAAATCCCCAACCCTTAATAAGATTCAGCTCCAGCCCTCCCACCAAGATGGCAGCACCTGGTATCTCCCACAAAAGCCCTGGCCTGTGCTCACTTCAGCCCTCCCATTAAAGCACATGCTTTCTGCATATGAATGGCCTACACAAGGTCACAACTTCAAGACAAATAGAGGTAACTGCTTTACCCAACTCATAGAAACAGAAAGATCAAACAAAATAATAAATTAGTTTCAAATGAAAGAGTAAGATAAAACCTAAAAAAAATCCTAATGAAATGGCGATAAGTAATTTATCTAATAAAGTGTTCAAAGTTATGGTCCTAATGATGCACACCAAACTCAGCAAATGAGAAATGCAGTGAGAACTTCAATAGATTTAGAAAATGTTTTAAAAACCAGAGTAGAACAGAACAACTGAAATGAGAAATACATTAGAGTCAACAGCAGATTAAATGATACTGAAAAATGTATAAGTGACCTGGAAGATAGAATGATGGAAATGACCCAATCAGAAGACCATTAAACATTAAATTTAAAAAATGAGGATAGTTTAAGGGACATCTGGAACAACACCAAGTATACTAATATTTGCATGATAGGGGTCTCAGAAGCAGAAGAGAGAGAGAAAGGGTCAGAAAATGCATCTGATAATTAATGGCTGAAAATCTCCTTAACCTAGGAAAGGAAAGAGATATCCAGGTGCAGGATAACCAGGCCCAAAAGTTAAAAACATAATTTTTAAGGCAGCAAGAGAAAAACAAGTCACACACAAGGAAATTACCAAAAGGCTATCAACTCATTTTTTTACCAGAAACTTTGCCAGCCAGAAGGGAGTGGCATGATATATTTAAAGCATTGAAAGAAAAAATCCTAAAACCAAGGATATTCTACCAGGCAAGTTGATCATTCAGAACTAAAGGAGAGATAGAGTTTCCCAGACAAGCAAAAACAAAAGAGTTCATCACCACTAAACCAGACTTATAAGAAATGCTAAAGGGTCTTCATTAAAAAAAGAAGAAGAAAATGCCATAACCAGAAATAAGAACTATATGGGGAAAAACCAAACACCTCAGTGGTAAAGTCAAATGTATACAAAGGAAGCGGATCAACCACTTAAAATGCTAATATGAAGGTTAAAGGACAAAAGACATAAACCAACTATAACTACAATAAATGGTTAAGGGATACACAAAATTAAAAAAATGTAAAATATGCTGTCAAAAACCTAAAATGTTTACCAGGGGAAAAAGGGAGGAAGGATGAACTGGGAAATTGGGATTGCCATATACACACTACCATGTATAAAATAGATAACTGATAAGGACCTACTGTACAGCACAGAGAACTCTACTCAGTACTCTATAATGACCTATATGGGGAAAGAATCTTAAAAAGAGTGAATATATGCATATGAATAACTGGCTTACTTTGCTGTACACCTGAAACTCACACAATATTATAAATCAAATATATGCCAATAAATTTTTTTTTAAAAATTGAAGGGGAGAATTTTTAAAATGGAGAGGTTTTACAATGTTTTTGAACTTAAGTAACCAACAACTTAAAACAGATAGCTATATACATAGGTCAACATATATGAACTTCATGAAAACCACAAACCAAAGACCTACAATAGACACACACAAAATAAAGGCAAAGGAACCCAAACACAACACTAAAGAAAATCATCAAACAAAAAGAAATAGACTAAGGGAAGAAACACATAAGAACTGCAAAAACAAAAAAGAAACTAGAAAACAATCAACAAAATGTACATACCTATCAACAATCATTTTAAATATAAATGGACAAATCGCTCCAATCAAAAGACAAAGAATGGCTGGATAATAAAACAACAAACAAGATTATATATATATATATATACACACACACATACATACTGCCTACAAGAGACTCACTTCAGAGCTAAAGATACACAAAGACTGAAAGTGAAAAGATATTTCATGCAAATGGAAACAAACAAACAGAAAGCTTAAGCAAAACTCATATTAGAAAAAATGTACTTAAGACAAGGCTATTAACAAAATATAAAAAAAGGGCATCACATAACAATAAAGTGGTCAATCCAAGAGACAATAGAATATTTGTAAATACATATGTGCCCAACATAGGAGCACCTAAATATATAAAGCAAATACAAATAGACAGAAAGGGAGAAATTGACAGTAATACAATGATAATACCCCTACTTACATCATTCCAGACAGAAAATCAATAAGGAAACAGTGGCCTTAAATGTCATATTGAACCTAATAGATATCTACAGAACATTCCAACCAAAAACAGCAGAATACACATCATTTTTTTCAAGTGTATATGAAACATTCTCCAGGATAGATCACATGCTAAACCATAAAACAAGTCTCAGTAACTTTAACAAGACTGAACTCATAGTAAGCATCTTTACCAAACCACAATATATAAAACTAGAAATCAATTCTACAAAGAAAAAATTTAAGAAAAAACAAAAACACATGGAGTCTAAACATCCATACAATCCAGTAATTCCACATCTGGGTATTTATGCAAAGAATATAAAAACACTAATTTGAAAAGATGACTTTCCAGGAATTCCCTGGCTGTCCAGTGGTTAGGTCTCCATATTTTCACTGCTGAGGGCCCGGGTCCAATCCCTGGTCGAGGAACTAATATCCCACAAGCTGCATGGTACAGCAAAAAAAGAAAAAAATGAAAAGATATGTGCATCCCAATATTCATTGCAACATTATTTACAATAGCCAAGATATGGAAGCAACCTAAGTGTCCATCAACAGATGAATGGATAAACAAAGTAAAGAAGATTGTGTGTGTGTGTGTGTGTGTGTGCAGGCACGCGCGTGCTCTTGTGCATGTAGAAATAGAATATCACAATTTGCATTTTTGACAACTTGGATGGACCTAGAGGATATTATGTTTAGTGAAATGTCAGACAGAGAAAGACAAATACTACACATTTTTATTTATATGTGAAATATGAAAACTGAAGCAAGTGAAAAAATAAAACAGAAACAGACTCAAAGATACAGAGAACAAACTAATAGTTGCCAAAGGGGAGAGAGATGGGAGGATGAGTGAAATAGTGAAGGTAATTAAGAGGTATAATACAAACTATCAGTTACAAAATAAGGGTGGGTGTATATGTATACACATAGATGATAGACTTCATTGTACAGCAGAAACGAACATAGCATAATAAAGCATACTCCAATAAAACAATAAGTCATGGTGATAACAATGTATGGCAGAAAAAATAGTCAATATTGTTTTAATAACTTTATATGGGACTTCCCTGATGGCTCAGACAGTAAAGAATCTACCTGCAATGCAGGAGACCCAGATTTGATCCTTGGGTAAGGAAGATCCCCTGGAGAAGGGAAGAGCAACCCACTCCAGTATTCTAGCCTGAAGAATCTCATGGACTGAGGAGCCTGGAAGGCTACAATCCATTGGGTCTCAAAGAGTAGGATATGACTGAGCAACTAATACTGTCACTTTTTCACTATGGTATGTAGTATACAAAAATATCAAATCACTATGTTGTATGTGTGTGTTAGTTGCTCAGTTGTGTGCAACTAACCCCGTAGACTATAGCCTGCCAGGCTTCTCTCTCCATGGAATTCTCCAGGCAAGAACACTGGAGTGAGTTGCCATGCCCTTCCCCAGGGGATCTTCCTGACCCAGGGATCAAACGTGGGTCTCCTGCATTGCAGGCAGATTCTTTACTGTACGAGCCACCAGGGAAGCCCACTATGTTGTATACCTGAAACTAAAATTGTAAGTCAACTAATATTTCAATAAGGTATAGAATGGCACAACTGATTGTCAGCAGAAAAGTTACTACAGAATAGGAGGTACCCTGAATTGCCTTTCAAATTTTATCCCAACGCCACCTTTACCAGCATTGTAAAGACAACTTTTATTCATCACATAACAGTTTAATCAATGTAGTTGTAGGGCTCTGTTTTAATTTCCTCACCATTCTGTGAGTGTGTGTGTGTGTGTGTGTGCCCATATGGAGAGAGAGAATGCACTTTCCCTAATTTTTTAACATTTCAGTTTGCAAATACATTTCTTGCTGTGTCATTCATACAGGTTTCATCCTCACAGAATAAAAACTGGTGACATGTTACTCTCTACTCCTTAGCTATTCATCACTACCCACCATTACAGTTTGTAAATGAGCTCATTAATTAACTTGATAATCAGCAAACAATGAAAGAACTCAAATTTCAAAGGATAAGACTTCAGAAAGTGAGGAAAAGTGTTGAATGCATAACAAGGGTGGGTCACTAAATAATATTCTATTCAAGTTTGATTACCACTGCCCAAGCTTCTTATGAGTAAACTGTTGACAGTCAACATACCAGATTCCCCAAATTAAGCACACTTCTCTATAATTAAATATCACAGCTTCATTGTTCCGATAACAAAATTGAAATATTTTCCACCATCATAATATCCTTAGCAGATAATGTCATTGGAATAGAATGATGTTACCACATGATAATAGGCTCTTGACGCCAAAGTGAAGTTATACTGTTTATTTTCAAAGCAGATCATTACATCGACTTTTTTTCCATTACCAAGATTGATGCAGCTTTAAAGGTGACCAACAAAAATTTCAAAAAAAAAAAAAAAACTGACTTAACAGTAGGGTTATGTGCTGAATGATTCAAATACCAAGGGAGATGCCACATATAGCAGCATAGAATCCATTTAAAAATTAACCTTTGCCAAACCTTCAGCAGCAGTTTGCTCTGAAAAATGAGAGCAGCTGTCAGAGGCTCCAAAGTGCTTCAAAACACAATAAAACCTTGTGTTGACATAGTCCATTTCTCGATAACTATGGAATTCTGGAATAGAACACCCACTAACAGAGGAACCTGGTGTGCAGTTAACAGACATGAGCCAACTCATCTTGACAAGCAGCCTAAAGAAAGGTTGTGCTACAAATACCAGGCCCTGCAAACAGACTCGCCACAAACCAAAGAAAAACCTTCCCACACGCCTCTGAGACCATAGCCATTTCAGTCACTTGGAGATACAACCCTATCGGTGAGGTCATCTTCAAATACTAGAGACAAACAATGACTACCTTTCTCTGAGAGTCAAAGCACCTACACAAAGGCCTTTCAGCTAGAACATGCTTAATACAAATGACTGCATTATCACATTTCATCTCTCCTCTCCAGAGGAAGGCAAAGGGACAGGACAGGGGGACTACCTCTAAATTAAAAAAAAAAAAAAGGTAGGTGATTCAGCTTGGGCTAGTTGACTTTCAAAATCAGATATGGCATTGGAAAGATACACCAATTTCTATATACTTTTCATTTTAAGAAATATTTCATGAGTAAGGCACTCTGTGAAGGGCTGCTGGAGGTAGAAAAAGAAAACAAACAAAAAAGCCTACTCTACTCAAATCAAGCTGCCTGCTCACTGGCATTTATTTTCTCTTCATGAAGTCATTTGAACTTGGTGGGTTCCAGTTGAAAGTACTTTGTACAGTCAGTGCTTGCTGCTTGCATGAGATGTGTGCCATGCACAATATTTTTGATGATGATGTTAATTGGTCTTGAAAATAACTTCTTTATAATTCTAAAGAATTATACATGTGTTAGGGATGCCTGAGGCTGCAAGGCCTTAGTTACATATAAAAGATTTAAAAGGACAGATTTCTCAACTGGACAGTCGAATAGACTGACACTGATTATTTGCAAGGATGGTAGTAGCCACAGTATCTGAAAGGAAGTGCTAGTATAAGAAAACGTTTTTAACGATAGCTCATTCATGAGAGAAAGCACATAATATAGAGCTCCTCAAACATTTTCCAAGAAGGCACTGCTCAGTGTCACATATTGCCCCTGGGAAAAATCCTATCCAGGAAGGGCTCACCAAGAGCTCTTCAGCCCTGACTGGTGTAGCAGTCCCACAAAATCTACAGCTGTGTCCTCAAGCCCCACTTCCATCCAGCCCTCTAGCAACTTGTGCTTGTGAAGTCCTCTGCTGACAGAAAATTCTCTTGTTAATAAAACCCCTAGTTCTGGGCATGCTTGCTCATGTTTGCTTTTTCTGTAACGCTCTGTCTTGGTCTCTTGCTCCGTCTTTGTGCTAGTTTCTTAGCACCTTGTACTTCTTAGTAGCACTTATGACACTCATTATAGGTTTAATGTCTGTTTCTCTCTGCTTCTCATTAGACAGTAAACACTGTAGTCTATGAATTAGCATCTGTTTGCTACTGATAGTATTTAGCACATTCCCTGGCACATAGTAGGTGCCTAGTAAATGCACCTTGACTATCTTGATCCTCATAGGCTCTGACACCTGTTTTTGATCAGAGGGGAAACTGGATTCTGGCTTAAAATTCATGGGTCTCATAAACAAGTCAAATTTGCTACCAAGACCAGCTTTTATCTGGTGCTCAGTTCAGTTCAGTTCAGTCGCTCAGTTGTGTCCGACTCTTTGCGACCCCATGAATCGCAGCACACCAGGCCTCCCTGTCCATCACCAACTCCCGGAGTTCCCTCAGACTCATGTCCATCGACTCAGTGATGCCATCCAGCCATCTCATCCTCTGTCGTCCCCTTCTCCTCCTGCCCCCAATCCCTCCCAGCATCAGAGTCTTTTCCAATGAGTCAACTCTTCGCATGAGGTGGCCAAAGTACTAGAGTTTCAGCTTTAGCATCATTCCTTCCAAAGAAATCCCAGGGCTGATCTCTTTCAGAATGGACTGGTTGGATCTCCTTGCAGTCCAAGGGACTCTCAAGAGTCTTCTCCAACACCACAGTTCAAAAGCATCAATTCTTCAGCGCTCAGCCTTCTTCACAGTCCAACTCTCACATCCATACCTGACCACAGGAGTAATTCAGCATCTGACTTATCCACAATAAAAACCCTGACCCTAAAGCCCAGTTTGGGTTCTCTAGAGCTATGGCCATGACTTGCTTTTGCCAGTTCTCTCATGGTGTGGGAGGAAACACTACTTATTGACAGTGAGGTGGCTCAGATTGCTTTGTCTCCATCCCTAGACTCTGCCTATCAGTTAGACTTCCCAGAGGTTTTCTCTTGAACTTCTCTGATGCTGTTTATGTGGACATTTTTCCTGTTGCTAATAATTAAACTCTAATTCAAGTTACTTTAGCCTTGGGTAACCATACTATTGTGTCAAATATGTTAAAATGCTTCTATGCCCTTGTTAGATATAATTAACATAATATTTTGCTATAAAATTTTTAAAGAGATTTATAATTTTGTTTTAGAAAGAATATGGTACACAAATTCTCCATAATCATCACTCATCTTGAGAATTTTGGCAAGGTAAAAAAATTCAAACTCCAAGTTGTTTCCAAATAAAATGAACATTTAATTATTAATAAATTTAACAAGCAATAGAATAAATGATGTTATACTTTGAATTGAACATTTGTTAATTTAATTTTTGTATTGTCTTTTCATATTTGTAGGCAATACTTTTTCAGCCCTCAGACATTTTTATGGGCACCTGAAAAGCTCATGGTCCCTTGGCAATACTTCTACAGAGTTAAAGGCTCAATGGTGCCTTATCGTAAGAAAGCTTCTATTCCCTCTCATGAACTAGTGCAGAGGCCTGGCCTTTACCAGTCTGCTAAGACCTACACAGTTGAACCGTTTAATGGGCAGCTGTGTTATGGACAATAAACTCCAATTAACTGTTGGGTTAGTGAAATCTCCAATATTTCCCTATCACTATTAAACACCCAACTCCAGCACTTTTGCCTGGAAAATCCTATGGACAGAGGAGCCTGGTGGGCTTCAGTCCATGGGGTCGCTAAAAGTCGGACCCAACTGGGCGACTTCCCTTTCACTTTTCACTTTCCTGCATTGGAGAAGGAGATGGCAACCCACTCCAGTGTTCTTGCCTGGAGAATCCCAGGGACAGTGGAGCCTGGTGGGCTGCCGTCTATGGGGTCGCACAAAGTCGGACACGACTGAAGCGACTTAGCAGCAGCAGTTTTTATAAAGACTTGGGAACCTAAATGATTCTTTTCTCTGAAAACTTGTCTCTTCATGTAAAAGCCCCACTTACACAGCATGTTGTCAAACAAGTGATTGACAAGTGTCAAACAAGTGTCAAACTAGTGAGGCTATATCACATATGTCTAGAATTCTGCCTCCAGATACCTGGTTAAATCCAGATATAAGTGACTTTGCCTCATAGAGGACACATTCCTTTCCTCTAACCAGCCTGAGTGCTGAGTTTGACCAGGTAATTTTCAAAAATACTCTCAGAAGGGGTTCTAGTTCTTCATCCCAGAAATTGCTGCTCTTTCCCAAACCCCTGAGAGTGGGGTTGAGTGACTGACTCTTTTTCATTAATTCAGTAGTTATTTGACATTTATTATGCACAAATAAGTACGTGGACAATAAAAATATGAGCTGGAGAGTCTGAGAGGTGCTGTAGTCAGTCAGTAATGCAAGCTGATTAGGGATCCCTCAGTCAGTGAGTAACGTAAGCTTCCAAAAGGCCCAAAGTACATTCTCTTCTGCATAACACTGAGCTCAGAACAGACTTTTTCCTGGTAACCAGGCAGGCACACAAGGACAAGCATGCCATAACAACTGCAATTGGATTTGAGTCCCAAAATAGACTCTGCTTGGTTATATTAATTTACTTCAAATTACATATGCATCTCTCTGAAGTATTACTAAATAATATGTTTCATAGATATTACTGATAGAAAAACCTCATTAGATCATGCCATTCTTTTTTCCCCTGGCAAATAAATGAGCTCTCTAGTACCCTATGATTAGTGGGATTTGGTTATGACCAAACTGTCAACCGTTTGGAAGCACTTACTTAATCATGGTAGCAAGGGACAGGTAAATATGTGCATTTAACTGAGTCCACAATGTTTGCTATTCTTTGGGCTTTATTTCTACCTATTGGGTTATGCCTGACAAATAGAGTTTACTTCATTCTGTTTCAGTAAGTAATATACTGTTAAAGAGTCTTTCTAATCCAGTTAAGTCTTCTAAAAATCTGATTATGATGGATTAATTAAAAGCTTGTTTTATGTCTCCGAAACGTTGCTCCTCTATTCCTCCAAGGAGCCTTCTGCTCATTTGCAGATTTATCAGGGAAACCCAAGAGAACTAAATTGGCCCACCAAAGGTTCACAGTAACTTTGGAAAAAAACTGCTGGATTTCTGTGTGATTGGCTGCCAGCATCTTTAGGCAGGTGCCTGATCAACAGGAGTATTTGCTGAGTTTGAGAAACACAGAGGTTGACAGCCTGACATCTGCAGACTAATTGGATTCAAATCCTGAATCTACTATTTTATTATTTGTGAGACACTGGAATATTACTTAGTACCTGTCTGCCTTTGATCCTCTGTATAAAATGGACCTCAAATAGAAGCAGTATAGTGTTGTTTATACAGATTAGATGAATTAGAGCAGAAAGCTGGCACCTAATAAAAGTTCCTTAAGTGAAAATTGCATTTATAAAAAGGTAATGAGAATTTCTCAAGTTTACATTTTTTGAAAATCCTTACTAAAATCCTAAGAGCAAAAGTTAGTATTTTCAATTCATAGAGGAAACCAAGCTTCACAATCAATCAATGATTACTTCCAATATCACAAAACTACTAAGAACTAGAACCAGAATTTGAACTAAAGTGTCCTTAAAGGTAAAGTCTGAATTCTTGACATGATAGCAATAATAACAATATAAACTGAATACCAAAAATTCAATGCTGCTTTGTGTTCACATACCTATTCAGCATTACTTAGTGCATGTGTCAAAAGTAAAAAGACATGTTCTGTCCTTAAGGCCAAAACAAGTTAAAACAATCACTTCTAATGTAAGATGGAAGAATTCATGAAGAAAATGTCATTAACCTGAGCCTAGAAAATTAGTAATACTTCTCTATGACAAACAATCCAGAGATGGTTTGGATGAAAGTTTACAGTTCATTTAATTCAGGTCATTCATATCCAAGACTTAAATTCTCTTCATTTTTAGTCCCTCTTATTGACACATTGATGCTGTGAAAGTGCTGCACTCAATATGCCAGCAAATTTGGAAAACTCAGTAGTGGCCACAGGACTGGAAAAGGTCAGTTTTCATTCCAATCCCAAAGAAAGGCAATGCCAAAGAATGCTCAAACTACCGCACAATTGCACTCATCTCACACGCTACTAAAGTAATGTTCAAAATTCTCCAAGCCAGGCTTCAGCAATACGTGAACTGTGAACTTCCAGATGTTCAAGCTGGTTTTAGAAAAGGCAGAGGAACCAGAGACCAAATTGCCAACATCTGCTGGATCATGGAAAAAGCAAGAGAATTCCAGAAAAACATCTATTTCTGTTTTATTGACTATGCCAAAGCCTTTGACTGTGTGGATCACAATAAACTGTGGAAAATTCTTCAAGAGATGGGAATACCAGACCACCTGACCTGCCTCTTGAGAAATTTGTATGCGGGTCAGGAAGCAACAGTTAGAACTGGACATGGAACAACAGACTGGTTCCAAATAGGAAAAGGAGTTCGTCAAGGCTGTATATCGTCACCCTGCTTATTTAACTTATATGCAGAGTACATCATGAGAAATGCTGGACTGGAAGAAACACAAGCTGGAATCAAGATTGCCTGGAGAAATATCAATAATCTCAGATATGGAGATGACACCACCCTTATGGCAGAAAATGAAGAGGAACTCAAAAGCCTCTTGATGAAAGTGAAAGAGGAGAGTGAAAAAGTTGGCTTAAAGCTCAACATTCAGAAAACAAAGATCATGGCATCCGGTCCCACCACTTCATGGGAAATAGATGGGGAAACAGTGGAAACATTGTCAGACTTTATTTTTCTGGGCTCCAAAATCACTGCAGATGGTGACTGCAGCCATGAAATTAAAAGACGCTTACTTCTTGGAAGGAAAGTTATGACCAACCTAGATAGCATATTGAAAAGCAGAGACATTACTTTGCCAACAAAGGTCTGTCTAGTCAAGGCTATGGTTTTTCCTGTGGTTATGTATGGATGTGAGAGTTGGACTGTGAAGAAAGCTGAGTGCCGAAGAATTGATGCTTTTGAAGTGTGGTGTTGGAGAAGACTCTTGAGAGTCCCTTGGACTGCAAGGAGATCCAACCAGTCCATTCTGAAGATCAGCCCTGAGATTTCTTTGGAAGGACTGATGCTAAAGCTGAAACTCCAGTACTTTGGCCACCTCATGCGAAGAGTTGACTCATTGGAAAAGACTCTGATGCTGGGAGGGATTGGGGGCAGGAGGAGAAGGGGACAACAGAGGATGAGATGGCTGGATGGCATCACTGACTTGATGGACGTGAGTCTGAGTGAACTCCAGGAGTTGGTGATGGACAGGGAGGCCTGGCGTGCTGCGATTCATGGGGTGGCAAAGAGTCGGACATGACTGAGCGACTGAATTGAGATGAGAGCTATAGTAATAGTGGCAAAGAAACCCTAAATGTTATTGGGACACAAAACTGGCAAGCTCAGAGCTTTGTTGTTATTCAGTTGCTAAGCCATGTCTGACTCTTTGCGACTCCATGGACTGCAGCATACCAGACTTCCTTGTCCCTCACTATCTCTCTGATTTTGCTCAAATTCATGTCGTTTGAGTGGGTGATTTTATCTAATGATCTTATCCACTGCCAACCCCTTCTCCTTTTGCCCTCAATCTTTCCTAGCATCAGGGTCTTTTCAATGAGTTAGCTCTTTGCATCAGGTGGCCAATTGGAGCTTCACCTTCAGCATCAATCCTTCCAATGAATATCCAGGGTTTATTTTCTTTATGTTTGATCTCCTTACTGTCCAAGGGACTCTCAAGAGTTTTCTCCAGCACCACAATTCAAAAACATCAATTCTTCCTGGCTCAGCCTTCTTTATGGTCCAACTCTCATATCAATACATGACTACTGGAAAAACCACAGCTTTGAATACAGGGACCATATGCTGTCTAGGTGGCCTTCCCAGATGGGTCAGATGATAAAGAATCCACCTGCAATGAGGGAGACCTGGGTTTGATCCCTGGGTTGGGAAGATTCCCTGAAGAAGGAAATAGCTACCTCTACCAGTATTTTTGCCTGGAGAATTCCACAGACAGAGGAGCCTGGCAACCACAGACAGCCCATGGCATTGCAAAGAGTCGGACATGACTGAGTGACATTCACTTTCACTTCACTTCTATGTTTGTCATAGCTTTTCTTCCAACGAGCAGGCATCTTTTAATTAAATGGCTACAGTCATCGTTCACAGTGATTGTGAAGCCCAAGGAAAGAAAAATTGTCACTCCTTTTACTTTTCCCCCTTCTGTTTGACATGAAATGATGGAACCGGAGCCATGATCTCAGTTTTTTGAAGGAACCAGCTTTTTAAATCTCCTCTTTCACCCTCATCAAGAGGCTATTTAGTTCCTCTTCAATTTACAGTGGTACCATCTGCATATCTGAAGTCATTGGTGTTTTTCCTGGCAACCTTGAGTTCAGCTTCTGATTCATCTAGGCTGGCATTTCACATGATGTACTCTGCATATAAGTTAAATAAGCAAGGCAACAATATACAGCTTTGTCATACTCCTTTCCGAATTTGGAAGCAGCTTATCGTTCCATGGTCCAGTTCTAACTGTTGCTTCTTGAACTACATACAGGTTTCTCAGGACACAGGTACAGTGGTATGGTATTCCCATCTCGAAGAATTTTCCACAGTTTTTTGTGATCCACACAGTCAAAAGTTGTAGCATAGTCAACGAAGCAGAAGTAGATGTTTTTCTGGGATTTCTCTGCTTTCTCTATGATCCAACAAATGGTGGCAATCTGATCTCTAGTTCCTCTACCTTTTCTACATCCAGCTTGTACATTTGGAAGTTCTTGGTGCACATACTGCTGAAGTATAGCTTGAAGAAATTTGAACATAACCTTGCTAGCATGTGAAATGAGCACAACTATGCGGTAGTTTGAACAATTTTTGGCATTGCCTATCTTTGGGATTGGAATGAAAACTGACCTTTTCCAGTCCTGTGGCCACTGCTGAGTTTTCCAAATGTATTGATATATCAAGTGGAACACTTTAAGAGCATCATCTTTCAGGATTTTTAAATAGCTCACCTGGAATTCCATCTCCTCCACTAGTTTTGTTCATACTAATGCTTCCTAAGGCCCCAACTTCACACTTCAGGATGTCTGGCTCTGGATGACATCCTGAAGAGTGACCACACCTTCATGGTTATCTGGGTCATTATGACTTTTTTGTATAGTTCTTCTGTGTATTCTTGCCATGTCATCTTAATGTCTTCTGCTTTTGTTAGGTTCTTATCAAATCTGTCCTTTATTGTGCCCATCCATGCACATCTCTAATTTGATATCTCTAATTTTCTTGAAGATATTTCTAGTCTTTCCCATTCTATTGTTTTCCTTTATTTCTTTGCTCTGTTCACATAAGAAGGCTTTCTTACCTCTCCTTGCTATTCTCTGGAATTCTGCATTCAGTTGGGTATATCTTTCCTTTTCTCCCTTGCCTTTTGCTCCTCTTTTTTTCTCAGCTATTTGTAAAGCCTCCTCAGACAATCACTTTGCCTTCTTCTATTTCCTTTTCTTTGAGATGGTTTTGTTTGCTGCCTCCTGTACAATGTTACAAACCTCCATTCATAATTTGTGAGGCACTCTGTCTACCAGATCCTATCCCTTGAATCTATTTGTCACCTCCAATGTAAAATCATATGAACATTTATTTAGGTCATACCTGAACGGCCTACTGATTTTCCCTACTTTCTTCAATTTAAGCCTGAATTTTGCAATCAGAAGTTCTTGATCTGAAACACAGTCAGCTCCAGGTCTTATTTTTGCTGATTGTATAAAGCTTCTCCATCTTCGGCTGCAAAGAATATGATCAATCTGATTTCAGTGTTGACCATCTGGTGATACCCATGTGTAAAGTCATCTCTTGTGTTGTTGGAGGAGAGTATTTGCTATCACTCTTGACATAGCAGTGTGTTGTCTTGTCAAAACTCTGTTACTCTTTTTTTTTTTTTTTAATTTTATTTTATTTTTAAACTTTACATAATTGTATTAGTTTTGCCAAATATCAAAATGAATCCACCACAGGTATACATTCATTTTTTTACTCCAAGGCCAAACTTACCTGTTATTCCAGGTATCTCTTGACTTCCTACTTTTACATTCCAATCCCCTCTGATGAAAAAAGACATCATTTTTGGTGTTAGTTCTAGAAGGTGTTGTAGGTCTTTATAGAAACAGTCAACTTCAACTTCTTTGGCATTATGTGTTGGGCATAAACTTGGATTACTGTGATATTGAATGGTTTGCCTTGGAAATGAACTGAGATTGTTCTGTTATTTTGGAGATTGCACCCAAGTACTGCATTTCAGGAGGTCTTTCTGGTAGCTCAGATAGTAAAGAAACTACCTGTAATGCAGGAGACTCAGGTTTGATCCCTGGGTCAGAAAGATCCCCTGGAGAAAGGAATGGTTACCCACTCTAGTATTCTTGCCTGGAGAATTCCACGGACAGATGAGTCTGGCAGCCTATAGTCTATGGAGTCACAAAAATTCAGACACAGCTGAGTGACTAACATACACCTCATTTTGGACTCTTTGTTGACTATAAAGACTACTCCATTTCTTCTAAGGTATTCTTGCCCACAGTAGCAGATATAATGGTCATCTGAATTAAATTCAGCCGTTCCTGTCCATTTTTAGTTCATTGATTCCTAACATGTTGATATTCACTCTTGCCATCTCCTGCTTGACCATGTCCACATACCTTGACTCATGGCCTAACAGTCCAGGTCTTACGCAATATTGTTATTTACAGCATCAGATTTTACTTTCACCACCAGACACATCCAAAACTAGCATCCTTTCCACTTTGGCCCAGCCATTTCATTCTTTCTGGAGCTATTAATAATTGCCCTCTGCTCTTCCCCAGAAGAAGACCAGAGGATGTCTTCTGATCTGTGGGGCTCATCTTCTTGTGTCAAACCTTTTTGCTTTTTATAGTCTCATGGGGTTCTCGCAGCAAGAATACTGGAGTGGTTGGCCATTCCCTCCTCCAGTAGACCACATTTTGTCAGAACTCTCCACTATGACCCATCCATCTGGGTGGCCCTGCCTGGCATGGTTCATAGCTTCACTGATGTACACAAATCCCTTTGTCATGAAAGGCTGTGATCCATTAAGGGGCTTGATTAATGATAAAAAGCGATTAGTCAAAGATAACCTGAGTATCTGGCTTGGGAGATGGGACAAATAATGAAATGGAGACTAAAAAGGATGAGCAAATTTGTAAAGCAAACAGTGGTTTATTTCTGTAAGTAAAGTATTTGGGGTGCCCATATCATGTACAAATGAAATACTACTAGTCTAGTGAACTCCGGGAGTTGGTGATGGACAGGGAGGCCTGGTGTGCTGCGATTCATGGGGTCGCAAAGAGTCAGACACGACTGAGTGACTGAACTGAACTGAGTGATAAGAGAAGTGAAATGAAGTGTGGAGAGAGAGATTGGGATGTAATCACCATTTAGGTGACAACTAAAGCCCTGTTAATGGGCAAGCTAATCCAAGGAAAGGAACTAGAGGGAGCAGAGCAGTGAACAAAAGAAAGAAACCTAAGCAACTCCAACATCAAGAGCAGGGAAAGGAAGGAAATTGGGAAAGGAAAGAGAAATTGTAAGAGAAGTAAATAGAACACTAGGGAAATTTTACATATCTTTTCCTCCCCAACTATGGTATATATGAACAAACACAAGTTAGGAAAAAATAATTGTCATTATATCCCTTATTTTATCATCCCCACCTAACTGAAAGATTTTTACCCCAGTTTTGAAACAGTGTACCACTCAATGGATTAGGAAAAGGAGATAAAACTGGTCACTACTTATTTCTCTGTCTTCTGAGTCATGAGCACCAATTCCCTCTGCAGTTTTCCACGGTAAAGGAGTTTCCAGGCTGTTGCCTTCTCCTATGAATGTCCAGTACATGGATATGTGAGCTGATACCCTGGCAGCTATAGATCCCTTCTGCATATTGCTTTTTCTCTTACACACAGCCTTGATAAAACATTTTTTGCCTCCTAGTAAGAAACTCACTTCTTAAAAATGAAATGCAAACTCTAGATTTAAATTAACTTAACTAATGATTGTCATGCCAGTGTGTGAACCACACCTTTATGATAAATAAGATTCTGTAAGAAAAATAAAGGTAATGAGGATGGCAGTCGGGGTCAACTATCCTTCCATATATTACTCTTTGTCACAATTTTACACTGTTACATAAGGAGGAAGAAAATAAATTTGGAAAGATTATATTTGGTAATCCACCTTCATTAGCAAAAATTAAATCAAAAGGGCATATATTTTATACTGATTGCCAAATGTGCATTCTGCTCTATATTCATAAGTTCTAATTCATGACTTCCTGTGAGCTCTATTGTAATAGAGTAAATTATACTTAAAAATTTTTAAAAAGAGAATAAGCTTCATTGATTCAGTTCCAGTATATTTAGTTTCCTCATCACCAAATCCTTGGTTTCACCACTCCAGTTCTGATCTCTGCCTGCTCCTCCACCCTGACACACACAGAACCTACAGCTCCCTACATTTTCTGTCCTCCTTTCCTGATTGAATTTTCAGCACCATCACAAGCCACTATATATTTCACTTATACATAAGTTTAGAATCTATTTTCCACCACAGGAATGTAAAGTTCATGAAGGCTTGGACTTTTTCTATTATATTTACACCTTAATTCCCAGTATTCATAACAACTAACACCTCAGAGCAGATCAGATCAGATCAGTCGCTCAATCACGTCCGACTCTTTGTGACCCCATGAATCGCAGCACGCCAGGCCTCCCTGTCCATCACCAACTCCCAGAGTTCACCCAGACTCACGTCCATCGAGTCAGTGATGCCATCCAGCTATCTCATCCTCTGTCGTTCCCTTCTCCTCCTGCCCCCAATCCCTCCCAGCATCAGAGTCTTTTCCAATGAGTCAACTCTTCGCATCAGGTGCCCAAAACTGGAGTTTCAGCTTTAGCATCATTCCTTCCAAAGAAATCCCAGGGTCAATCTCCTTCAGAATGGACTGGTTGGATCTCCTTGCAGTCCAAGGGACTCTCAAGAGTCTTCTCCAACACCAAAGTTCAAAAGCATCAATTCTTAAGCACTCAGCTTTCTTCACAGTCCAACTCTCACATCCATACATGACCACAGGAAAAACCATAGCCTTGACTAGACAGACCTTTGTTGGCAAAGTAATGTCTCTGCTTTTCAATATGCTATCTAGGTTGGTCATAACTTTCCTTCCAAGGAGTAAGCATCTTTTAATTTCATGGCTGCAGTCACCATCTGCAGTGATTTTGGAGCCCAGAAAAATAAAGTCTGACATTGTTTCCACTGTTTCCCCATCTATTCCCATGAAGTGGTGGGACTGGATGCCATGATCTTCGTTTTCTGAATGTTGAGCTTTAAGCCAACTTTTTCACTCTCCACTTTCACTTTCATCAAGAGGCTTTTGAGTTCCTCTTCATTTTCTGCCATAAGGGTGGTGTCATCTCCATATCTGAGGTTATTGATATTTCTCCCAGCAATCTTGATTCCAGCTTGTGTTTCTTCCAGTCCAGCGTTTCTCATGATGTACTCTGCATATAAGTTAAATAAACAGGGTGACAATATACAGCCTTGATGTACTCCTTTTCCTATTTGGAACCAGTCTGTTGTTCCATGTCCAGTTCTAACTGTTGCTTCCTGACCTGCATATAAATTTCTCAAGAGGCAGATCAGGTGGTCTGGTATTCCCATCTCTTGAAGAATTTTCCACAGTTGATTGTGATACACACAGTCAAAGGATTTGGCATAGTCAATAAAGCAGAAATAGATGTTTTTCTCGAACTCTTGCTTTTTCTATGATCCAGCGGATGTTGGCAATTTGATCTCTGGTTCCTCTGCCTTTTCTAAAACCAGCTTCAACATCAGGAAGTTCACGGTTCACATATTGCTGAAGCCTGGCTTGGAGAATTTTGAGCATTACTTTACTAGTGTGTGAGATGAGTGCAATTGTGCGGTAATTTGAGCATTCTTTGGTATTGCCTTTCTTTGGGATTGGAATGAAAACTGACTTTTTCCAGTCCTGTGGCCACTGCTGAGTTTTCCAAATTTGCTGGCATATTGAGTGCAGCACTTTCACAGCATCATCTTTCAGGATTTGGAATAGCTCAACTGGAATTCCATCACCTCCACTAGCTTTGTTTGTAGTGATGCTTTCTAAGGCCCACTTGACTTCACATTCCAGGATGTCTGGCTCTAGGTCAGTGATCACACCATCGTGATTATCTGGGTCGTGAAGATCTTTTTTTTACAGTTGTTCTGTGTATTCTTGCCATCTCTTCTTAATATCTTCTGCTTCGGTTAGGTCTGTACCATTTCTGTCCTTTACTGAGCTCATCTTTGCATGAAATGTTCCTTTGGTATCTCTGATTTTCTTGAAGAGATTCCTAGTCTTTCCCATTCTGTTGTTTTCCTCTATTTCTTTGCATTGATCGCTGAAGAAGGCTTTCTTATCTCTTCTTGCTATTCTTTGGAACTCTGCATTCAGATGCTTATATCTTTCCTTTTCTCCTTTGCTTTTCACTTCTCTTCTTTTCACAGCTATTTGTTAGGCCTCTCCAGACAGCCATTTTGCTTTTTTGCATTTCTTTTCTATGGGAATGGTCTTGATCCCTGTCTCCTGTACAATGTCACGAACCTCATTCCATAGTTCATCAGGCCCTCTATCTATCAGATCTAGGCCCTTAAATCTATTTCTTACTTCCACTGTATAATCATAAGGGATTTGATTTAGGTCATACATGAATGGTCTAGTGGTTTTCTCTACTTTCTTCAATTTAAGTCTGAATTTGGCAATAAGGAGTTCATGGTCTGAGCCACAGTCAGCTCCTGGTCTTGTTTTTGCTGACTGTATAGAGCTTCTCCCTCTTTGGCTGCAAAGAATATAATCAATCTGATTTTGATGTTGACCATCTGGTGATGTCCATGTATAGAGTCTTCTCTTGTGTTGTTGGAAGAGGGTGTTTGTTATGACCAGTGCATTTTCTTGGCAAAACTCTATTAGTCTTTGCCCTGCTTCATTCCGTATTCCAAGGCCAAATTTGCCTGTTACTCCAGGTGTTTCTTGACTTCCTACTTTTGCATTCCAGTCCCCTATAATGAAAAGGACATCTTTTTTGGGTGTTAGTTCTAAAAGGTCATGTAGGTCTTCATAGAACCGTTCAACTTCAGCTTCTTCAGCGTTACTGGTTGGGGCATAGACTTGGATTACTGTGATATTGAATGGTTTGCCATTCAATGGTGAGGAGATACCCCTCGTCCAAGGTAAGGAGCAATGGCTGCACTTTGCTGGAGCAGACGTGAAGAGATACCCTGTGCCCAAGGTAAAAGAAACCCAAGTAAGACGGTAGGTGTTGCAAGAGGGCATCAGAGGGCAGACACACTGAAAGCATACTCACAGAAAACTAGTCAATCTAATCACACTAGGACCACAGCCTTGTCTAACTCAATGAAACTAAGCCATGCCCGTGGGGCAACCCAAGACGGGCGGGTCATGGTGGAGAGATTTTACAGAATGTGGTCCACTGGAGAAGGGAATGGCAAACCACTTCAGTATTCTTGCCTTGAGAACCCCATGAACAGTATGAAAAGGCAAATGATAGGATACTAAAAGAGAAACTCCCCAGGTCAGTAGGTGCCCAATATTCTACTGGAGATCAGTGGAGAAATAACTCCAGAAAGAATGAAGGGATGGAGCCAAAGCAAAAACAATACCCAGCTGTGGATGTGACTGGTGATAGAAGCAAGGTCCGATGCTGTAAAGAGCAATATTGCATAGGAACCTGGAATGTCAGGTCCATGAATCAAGGCAAATTGGAAGTGGTCAAACAAGAGATGGCAAGAGTGAATGTCGACATTTTAGGAATCAGCGAACTGAAATGGACTGGAATGGGTGAATTTAATTCAGATGACCATTATATCTACTACTGCAGGCAGGAATCCCTCATAAGAAATGGAGTGGCCATCACGGTCAACAAGAGAGTCCGAAATGCAGTACTTGGATGCAATCTCAAAAACTACAAAATGTTCTCTGTTCGTTTCCAAGGCAAACCATTCAATTAACACATAAGTTAGGCTTAATAGGTTCAATAAATCAATTAATGTCATCATATCACTATCATATTTACTTCTGCTGTTATTATATGATGCCTCAATAAAAAATAATTGAGGATATAAAGTGTCATAAATAATAATGGTGATACTAACAAATGTGAGAGGCATATGTAATACAAATGCTTCTGGTAATGTTCCTATATAGCTATGTAACCTTGAACATATCATTATATATTTTTCTTCTCTCTTCACCTATAAAAGAAGAGGGTGAGGTTAGATTCTTTATTGCTCCAGAATTTAATGGTTCTAGATTTAGGTTAGTCAATGAAATGAAAGAAGAGAAGGGAAAGGTCAATATCTAACATTTTTTTACAGTGGAATTGTGACCTAAAAAGTGGGACGAGTAAGGGCTAATAGTGAGGACAGAGTGGGGGTACGCAGAGAAAGTTGGCAGTCAACACTGGTAAGAGGAGGTCTAAGCAGGACAGAAATATGAGTTCAAGAAGAGACGGTCCATGTGGTACTGCATTTAATGCAATCATTGTGGGTTTCAGGTTAAAGGAGACAACACATGGGATGCATGGGATGTAATCTGTCATCTACTGAGAAGTTGCAGAGCTTATACATACATATATATAATATATTATATATGCAATTAGAAAGAACTGTGCAGGAACACAGTTTCTGTTGGAATCAGTATGGCCACCAACCACTGAGGACCCTCAGTTTCATGCCTGTGTCCATGCTGCTGGGGGTTTCTTTGGTTCCCAATCATGGAGGTGAAAGATAAGCTGACAGAGTGACCCAGATATATTCTCATACTTAACTGAAAAATCCAAAGAGAATTCTAAGTGGGCTCTTCTGGCAAATCTTAGAAAATGGTTCATTTATTTCAGGCCTTTGCTGTCTGTTTTGCCTCAGCTCACCACCACAAATAATGTTTTTCTAAATATTTACATTGTTTAGTTAGAGTTTCACAAACCCCTAATCTCAAACTGATATGGAGTCAAAACATAGAAATTGGAACGTTATTTCCTAGAGAAATTCAACTTTCTAAATAAGCACATATTTGTGCAACATTCAAAATGTCTTTAAATAAATATTGAGTTTCATTTTTACCATTCTTAAAAAAAAAGAAAAAAACCGCAACTAACACCATAACACCCCTGAAATTTTATTACAGAAAAAAATCACCAGCATCCAGTATAATCAAATAAAGCATATCCATTCCCCTAGCTTGCATAGCTATCCACAATTTCAGTAGGTTTCCTAATTAAAACCAAAAAGGAAATAAACTCACTAAATGCCACTGGAATCCACTGAACACAGCTATAAATTTTAAAAATACAACACAATACTATGAGCATCTCTTTTGAATAAGTGTCTGCAGACTTTCACTTATTTATTTAAAACATAATTGCTGTGTTGAAATATTACTAAGAAGATAAACATACACTTAATTGAAAAAAGTAAAAGCAATAATTTTAAGTGACCTAATTAACTTTAACAATCTATTTGACTACTGCTTTTTAGTCAGTAGCAGCTGGAAACTATGACTTCTGGGATTTTAAATAATACACAACCATTAATGAGCTTATACAATAATGCTGTCTATTTCTTCCTTTCAAATGAAACAACTTCTCTTCATTCACTGTCTAAAACAAAATTTTGCATATCATCTCATTTCTTTTTTCACCATTTCTAGTAATATTTGAGAGTATTCCAGGCATGCTTTAGGGAACTGGAGTAGACCTACTGTTTTTATTTCTAAGAGAAATCATGGACCTTGTGGTAAGAAACATGGCTGGGTCTCCTAGGACTGAGGAGTGGCCCCAGAGTAGTCTGAGAATAGCTTCTTCTTAGATTCCTAGGCAGAGTACTACATTCAAAAGAGCTCATTTGAAAGGAAGGAGAGTAAAGACACTTCCTTGGTCCATTACCTAGGGTTTTATGAAGATGAATAGTTTTGAGTATAGTATAATACAGTATCACTGAAATTGTAGTTTGTTCAAGCTATACAAAGAATGGGCCACAGGAGGGAGAAGAGGGAACTGTAATTAAGATTTATCAAATGAAAAAAACATGTTACTAGAAGTGTCATGGACTATAGACTTAGAACACACTGTTACTCCAATAAAGAATTTTATTTCGAGAAAAGAGAACAGTTTTTGCCCCACTGCTTCCCTTCACCTACCATCACTACTAGTAGAGGACAGTCATGGTTTCTAAGCATTTCACAACTGAGCCAATTCTTCCTTCAAGTGGCGTGTCATGCGGATATAAAACAGATCAAAGGAAACTTATGGTATTAGTTTCCTAGTGCTGCCACAACAAAATACCATAAACTGAGCAGCTTACGACAGAAATTTGTCCTTTCAAAGTTCTGGGACTAGAATTCCAAAATCCAGGTTGGCAGAGCACTCCTTTTGGAGCTGTGAGTGTGAATCTGTTATATGCTTTTCTCCTAGCTTCTGGTGGTTGCCATTAGACTTTGGCATCCTTGGCTTGTAGACACATCATTTCAATCTCTGCCTCCATTTTCACATGGCATTCTCCCTGTGTGTCTCCTCTGTGTCTATGTCCAAACTGCCCTCTTCTCATAAGGATCAGTCATTAGATTAGGCCCACTCTAAATCAGCTTGACTTCATTTTAGCCTGATCACATCTGCACAGATCCTATCTCCAAATAAAGTCACACTCACAGGTACCAGGGGTTAGGAACTCAACATATCATTTTTTTTCTAGGTGTGAGGGACCCATAATTAAACCTACAACAGATGCTCTGAATAAAAAGTTGTCTCAAGAAGGAGTAGGGCCCCACCTGTTAGGTACCTGATATCCTTGAGCTGCATACTAAAGCATTTTCAAGGAATCCTGAAGTTTTGCAGAGAAGTTTGAAAGGAGAGAAGCATTTGAGTAATTACAACTCTATCAGGAACATCTCTGGGCAATCTCCAGAGTAGCTGTGGTTATAAAAAATAATAGCATTATGTCTAGAAAATCATGATTACAGACTCAGGAGTTAATAAGGGCATTTACTAGGTCTGGGGTGAGGCATGAGATCTTCCATTTCTAATAAGTTCCTACATGATGTTGATATTACCAGACTTTACTAGGATTAGGTTCTGAATAACATATGTCTAGAGGAAGATGACTGCTCAGTATGAGGAAAACTGAAGACTGAGGAGGAGGCTGGCACACACTCTGATATTATCCAAGGCTTGTTGGAGCCATAAGGATTCACATGCATGCGCGCGCGCACACACACACACACACACACACACACACACACACACACACACACAAACACACACTCATCTACTTGATATCACAGTTTCTGAGCTAAAAATGCGGATGTGTAAAGTTGTTGAAATGCTCTACCATCATCACCATCTTCCTTTCATAGAAAGGTGGGAAAATGCTAAAAAGGGGCTTTATGTTTGATGCTGTAGTTCTTTTTTTTTAATGAAAGGTGATTGAGAGGGAAAGACATTAAGCAAACATTGGTAGCACTGGGGAAAATCCACTGAATTAAGGCAAAAGTATGAAAGTTAATTAGCAAATTCTGGCCTAAGGAACCCAGTAGAGTGCAGAAATAGCTATGTGGCCACACAGAGGGCCATGTTCGCTGAATTCCCTACTGTCACCTGCAGGAGCCCAAAGATGAATGAGAGAGAAAGTCAGATAAGACCCGGTGAAAGAGTTGTGCTTCTGAACAAAATGGAGGCCCAGAGAAGATAGGAGGAGTCAACTTCAGTGAGACAGTCTCTGAATGCCCTCTCCAAGGCAGATTTGAAGTGAACCCAATATGTCCCAGAACGCCAGTAGTCCTTCATGAACCTGACAGCAACCTGGCCTCAGGTTGGGTTTCTCCTGCTTACATGCAATCACTAATGAGCCATGAAAACTTGTAACCTTTAGTATTACTGGTTCCCTATAAAACTATAAATCTGAAGCAGTTAAATTCCTGGAAATCCCTTGAACAGTTTATTAAGAATGAATTGCTGGCTCTGGGTCCATTCAATCTAACTAAGATGTCCCAGAATCTGACCATCTGTTTGAATTTTGGCAAAAGCAAGTGCCACATTTGGTAATTTAATTGGTTACTCTCTATCAAGTTACCCAGAATAAAAGTGGCTGTGTTTCATCTGTGTAGTAATTATTCACAACACAAAATGGTGGTGATTCATGACAATAATCTGAATATATGTTTTAAGTTTTTCTATAATTGTTTCACATTAAATTTTATTTTTGTTTTATGTAAGTATAAAAAAACCTGAAGAAAAGACAAAACTGATAAGGTACTTGTATATGATTTGTGAAATACCTAAATTTAATATTTATAAATATAAGATTATATAGTATATAAGGTATTTATTTATAAGTATATTCTTATATAAAAATATAAAAAATTATAACTAAATGTGCTATCATCCAAATGTACATTTTCTTTATTTATGTATTAATATCTATCTATCTATTTACTTTGGCTGCATGGGGGTCTTCATTGCTTCAATGGGGCTTTCTACAGTTGCAGCAAGTGGGGTTACTCTCTAGTTGCAGTACATGGGCTTCTCTGAGGTGGCTTCTCTTGTTGTTGAGCATGGACTCTATGCGTGAGGGCCTCACTAGTTGTTGCTTTGTTGGGCTTTGTTGCTCTGTATTGTGTGGGATCTTCATGGACCAGGGATCGAACCTGTGTCCTCTACATTGGTAGGCAGATTCTTAACCACTGGACCACAAGGGAAGCCCTGATTTTCTTTTTTCTTTTTCAACTTATTCCTGTGGATCCCAGATGCTGTTATGAACACACAAACCTACACAAAATTTTCCTCTTAGATATTTTGGATGAAGTTTTTAAAGTCTCTGGCATTTCTTATTTTTACTCTCATTAAATTATGACATATTTATTTGAATTTAAAAATTTTAAAGTATTCTATTTAGAAAATTAATGTTTAATACTAAGTTTCATACACTGTAGGTAAATAAAGACACTGGTACCCATAAATAAAGAGATAAAAGAAATTTTGGCAAAAACCTCAAAATCATATATGTTTTGGTCTTTTAAACTAGCCTTTAATTATTTAAAAAAAGGTCATTTTTAGAAAAGACACCTAAAATATTATTTCTTGTTTAAGCAGAGAAAAATCATAATAAACCTGGAATATTTTGTTGTCAAAATACAAGACGTATTCAAAGATACCTGATAGTAATGTACAAAATGATTAAAAAATTCAACCTGCAGAGAGAACCACAAGTGAACAAGTAGTGACAACTTGAATATTAAAAAACAGAAGTTCTCATAACTGTAACCAGATCATTTATTCATTCATGGATTCATTCATTCAACAAATGTTGAGTATATACTGTATCCAAGGCACTCTTTTACACTGAAGATAAAACACAACCAGACAAAAATCTGAGGTGGGTAGAGCTTATTTATAGTCATAGGAGACAGAAAACAAACACATGAATAGATAATATTATCAGGTTATGATAAGTACCATAAGGAGAGCAGGACAAGAAAACAAGTGACAATAAGTGATGCTCTTTTATACTGAGGTGTCGGGAAAGGCTTCTCTCAAGAGGTGGCATTGTGATAACTTAAAGGGTAAAGGATTGGGCCGTAAGTATTTGGAAGGGGCATGTCCCATGCAAAGGAGTCTGGAAGGTAAATCCCCAAGGTGGGAGGATGTTGGGCAAGTTTGAGGAACACAGCCTGTGACTGCAGAATAGAGGAGACAGAGAGAAATGAACTCAAAAGGGTAGAGAGGTTCAGAACATGGGATGACTGATAGGCTGTGGAAAAGATTTTGGAATTTTCTCTGGAAGAGTTAGGGGGTTTAACCAGAAGATTGATAAGCTCTAGTCATATTTTATTTTTCTCTCCTCAGCATTCACTTTTTAAAAATTATTTACTTATTTATTTTTGGCTGCACTGGGTCTTCATTGCTTTGCACAGGCTTTCTCTAGATGAAGAGAGTGGGGGCTACTCCTTGTTGTGGTATATGGGCTTCTTATTGCGGTGGCTTCTCTTGTTGCAGAGCACAGGCTCTAAGCACACAGGCTTCTGTGGCTGCAGGACTGGGGCTCAGTAGCTGTGGAGCACAGGCTCTAGGGCTCATGGAATTCAGTAGTTGCAGCTCTCAGGTCCTAGAGCATGTGGGCTTCCGTAGTTGCAGTACGTGGGCTCTAGCATTTAGTTGCTCCACAGCATGTGGAGTCTTCCCAGACCAGGGACTGAACCCATGTCTCCTGCATTAGCAGGAGCATTCTCATCCCCTGCACCACCAGGGAAGTACCTGGCTCATGTTTTAGAAGGATCTCTCTGACTGCTGTGTTCAGTAGCAGGGAAAGCAGTCATGAGACTATCATAACAGCTTAAGGCTAAGGTGGAAGGGGAAAGTCTAGTGGAGTAGACAGGCCATTTAGAATATATTTTGCAAGTAGAGTTGACAGAATTTGCTGATAAATTGATATGAGATGAGAGAGGAGTTCATTAGATCTTCATGAGGTAAAATATCTGTAACTATATACAGTTTAAAAAAAATATATATATATATAATTATATATAGCTTTTAGGTTGAATCATTGAAACATTTAAAATTATCATGTTTACATATCAAAAAGTGATCAAGTTTCAGAAATTTTAAATGGTTCACCAATTTTAAATATTCAGGAGTAATTACCATAAACATGTCACAGGGACTTAGTGACATTGTATTGGAAATAGAGACAATAGAGAAGAATTAGAAGAACCGAGCTCTGGGTTACTTCCAATATTCATAAGTCAGGAAGATGAGGAGGGAGCAGCAAAAGGAGACTTAGAAAGAGCATCTAAGAATGTAAGATGAAATGGGAAGAAAATTATGTTTTGGAAATGAAGACAGCATTCCAAGGAGGGACTATCCAACTTTGTCAAATGTTTTAGCTAGACTAAGTGACATGCTGCTGCTGCTAAGTCACTTCAGTCATGTCCGACTTTGTGCGACCCCATAGATGGCAGCTCACCAGGCTCTTCTGTCCCTGGGATTCTCCAGGCAAGATTACTGGAGTGGGTTGCCATTTCCTTCTGCAATGTATGCATGCATGCTAAGTCGCTTCATTCGTCTCCGACTTTGGGCAATCCTATGGACAGCAGCAGACCAGGCTCCTCTGTCCACAGGACTCAGAAATGACCATACTAGTGATACCAGTTATGTCTATAAAAGGCTGTTCACCCATAATATTGTAATATATTTCAAACTGAATGACAAAGAAAGCACTAAAGGTCAAAATTTGAGACAGAGGTTAAGTTGCACTTAGAAGAGCTTTAAGTAAATCTATTTAACAATAAGAAAGAGGGAGGGGGGTTCAGGATGGGGAACACATGTACACCCATGGCTGATTCATGTCAATGTATGGCAAAAACCACTACAATATTGTAAAGTAATTAGCCTCCAATTAAAATAAAATTAAAAATAAATAAAAATAAGACAGATATAAAATAACTGAAGTAAGCATCTAACAATAATGTGGCAATTAATGGCAAATTAATAATTAAATTCAAAAATTCAAAATAATTTAATTTGAAGAAAAATGGCAATATAATAAGCCAGAGGGATATGAAGGAGAAAAAAAATTAAAGGCCAGAAATCAATTACATATAATTTATTTATAAATTATAAAGATGGTTAACAAAGATAAATTATAATTCCTTGAATAGATTACTAAAACAGAAAAGATCATGGAAATTCTGCTTTTAAAAATGTAAAAAACAAAAACAAAACCCTAGTAACTGGCTATAGATATAATATAGATCTTTCTGTTAAATAAAAGTATGTTAACAACTATATGCCAAGACATTTGAAAACCTAGCTTAAATGGATACATTTCAGGAAAAATGTAAGATACCAAGATAAACCCAAGAAGAACTGTAACACTTGAACAGATGAATCACCACTGAAGAACTGGATATGGCAATCAAGAACTCTCCCCTCCAAAAATGACCAAACTTTGGTCCTACCTGGTTTTTGAAGTTGAGTGCTACCAAGCATTGAAGAACAGACAATCCCTTTCTGATACAAATTGTTTCAGAAAAATAGAAGAAAGGAGAAAGCTGTCCAATTCATTTTATGAAGCTAGTGTAATGTTGGGTTCAACAAGGAGAGGAAAAAAGTATAGATGTGTTTAATTTATGACCATTTAAAATATGCAAAAATATATAAATAATCAGACAACTGAAAATATCAATTTATTTTAAATTAATATGTCATGATTAAATGTGGTATATTAAAACAATTTGAGATAGTTCAATATCAGAAAACATACTAATGAAATTTACAACCTTAACAAACTAAAAGCAAAAAATCACATAGTCTTTCAGTAAGTGAAGAAAAACTATATTTGATAAAAAATCAATACATATTTATGATGAAACTCCCAGAAAACTAGGAGTAAAAGAATTTCCTTGATGTAATAAAGATTATCTACTAAAAACCCACAGTTAAGTACATTCCATTTAAGAAATGGAATAAAAAAACTTGCATTTTCTCTGTTACTATTCAGCATAGTAATACTGAACATCTTAACTAATGTGGTAAGAATGATAAGAAAAGCTTATGACAATAGCAAGGGAAGGTATAAGACATTATTTCTTAATGGCATGAGCATTAAAACAAAAGAAAACAAACTAATAGAACTAATAAAATAATTCATCAAGTGTGTGAATATATTATCATGTTACAGATATCAAAAGCTATAAAGTGAGGGTAATTTAATGAAGAATCAATTCAGTTCAGTCGCTCAGTTGTGTCCAATTCTTTGTGACCCCAAGGACTGCAGCACGCAAGGCGTCCCTGTCCATCACTAACTCCCGGAGTTTACTTTAACTCATGTCCATTGAGTCGGTGATGCCATCCAACCATTTAAACCTCTATTGTCCCCTACCTCTTCCACTTTCAATCTTTCCCAGCAACAGGGTCTTTTCAAATGAATCAGTTCTTCGCATCAGGTGGCCAAAATATTGAAGTTTCAGCTTCAGCATCAGTGCTTCCAATGAATATTCAGGACTGATTTCCTTTAGGATGGACTGGTTGGATCTCCTTGCAGTCCAAGGGACTCTCAAGAGTCTTTTCCAGCACCACAGTTCAAAAGCATCAATTCTTTGGCACTGAGCTTTCTTTATAGTCCAATTCTCACATCCATACGTGACTACTGGAAAATCCATAGCTTTGACTAGACGGACCTTTGTTGGCAAAGTAATGTCTCTGCTTTTTAACACGCTGACTAGGTTGGTCATAGCTTTTCTTCCAAGGAGCAAGCGTCTTTTAATTCCATGGCTGCAGTCACCATCTGCAGTGACTTTGGAGCCCCCAAAATAAAGTTTCTCACTGTTTCCATTGTTTCCCCATCTATTTGCCATGAAGTGATGGGACCAGATGCCTTGTCTATTCATTAAAAATAGACAAGGCATTTATGAAAGAAATGTTCAAGTACTTTTAACTAACATAAAAGAAAACCTGAATAAATAGGCCATGTTTAAATTCAATATAACAAAACAATAACAGCAACAAAATCTGCAGAATTCTTTAAGGAAACTTCACACTTTAATATTTACATGGAACAATAAAATTTCCAAATAGCCATGATGCATTCTACCAGGTATTGGGACATACTAGAAAGCCATAGCAATAAGAGCAGCAGAACTGGTCTAAAACAGACAACAAGAAAAACTAATGGGGCAGAATAAATGGTCCAGAATCAAGCCTATGGATTATCTTTATATAGAATACATAGAGTACAAATCCAACTTTTCCCTTACCATATAGAGTGCTAGATTTCTCAAAAACATCTACCAAAAAAACTTGATATTTTCCTTAAAAAGTATACTGTTATAAGGGAATTATTGAAATCCCCAGTAGGGATTTATTAGAAAAATAAAAGATTTTCATGTTTACATCCAACTCAATACACTGGTAACCCTAGTGACAGTGAAAACTAGAACACCTTGCATCTAGTAGTTTGAGAATAATAAACATGACTGTGAAGCCAAGGGCCCTCAAAGCTCTAACCTAAAATGCCTCAGGGAAGAACAGGGTGGTATTTGTAAGAGAATTCAAACAGGGATATGATGGGTAAAAAAGGACATGGTTGATTTGATGCTCTCAACATTAGTGAAGAGATCTTCTAACATATTTTTCTCAACATTATTTCGAGGCAAAATAGTTTCTTCTACATTACAGGAAGCACTGAGGTTCATGATAGAGGTATTATTTCATTACTATGGGATGTGGAACTTTTGATGAGAAATGTTCCATGTTTTGTTATGATAGTGACTAAAAAGCCTTTGGTGGGACTTCCATTTCCAGGAAGATGGAGTTGACATAATATTCCCTATTTTTTCATCTAAGTACAAATAAAAAGCCTGGACAATACATATAAAAAACTTTAGAATACTCTGAAAGAAGGAGAGAAGATAGCAGACCAAAAAGAGACCCAAGAATCAATATGATGGTGAATACTCTGAGCTTTCTTTTTGTCCCATATATTTCAGACTTTGAGCAAAAAATCTTTGAGCTGATGATTCAGACATAACAATGGGCACAGACAAACTAAAAACTAAAATCTGCTATCTTTAGTCAAAGGATAAGGAGAAGTAAGTTTAACAAGACAGAAAACTCTTAGAAGATAACTGTTCTATTCAAATAAACACAACAGAAAGAGTACTGTGACCCCACCCCCACCCCCACTCACAAAAACAAAAGCCCAGTGGCAAATCTAGACTTCCACCCTTGACAGATTTGATGAAATACCTCAACTCTACCACCAAAGTGGTGTCAGAAAAGGCCAAGTACAGGGCTGGGATTTTCATCACCACAGGTGATAATTAGGATCCCAATTTGTCTCAGTTTTAGTTGAGACCATATGGATGGCTGGATTTCTACTGCCACCCATCAGTAAGGAAGTACCCCTCTATGTCTCCATTGGAGTAACATCAGAGGAGGTCTGGTAGAGAGTCAAAATTTTAACTTCTGCCAAGTAATAAAGAGGTAAACCCCATGTCATGGTATCAGTAGAGGCCTGGTGGCAAGCTAAAACCCTAACCAGCAGTCATAAAAAGACCACCCCTCAGGTGACAATAGATGCCAAATAAAGCATCTGTAGTTCTACTCCCACCTGACAATGATAAAGTGGCACTCCTCCTTTCTCTGTCATAGCAAGCCAGCTAAAAGAGAAGGTTTAACTTGAAGGGGAAAATTTTTTTTAAAGAATAGATAGGTGTATATGTAAAGTAAATAAATAAATAAGGTTTAAATAAGACACAGGTTCTGATAACATAATACTCAAAATGTCTAGATTTCAATCAAAAATGCATACCAAGAACCAGGAAGATTTTAAACTGGATGAATAAACACAGTAAGTGCCAACACTGAGATGAAAGAGATGTCAGAATTATCTAACAAAGATTATAAAGTAACCACCACAAAAATGCTTCAACAAGCAATTACAAATATATTTGAAAAAAATTTAAAAACTAGAATCTTAGCAAAGGAATAGAGGTATAAAGTACTATCAAATATAAATTTTAGAACTGAAAAATACAAGAACTGCAATTAAAAAAACTCAATTGACAGGCTTAACAGAAGCATGGAAGTGACAGAGGAAGAATCAGCCAACTAGATGATCAAACAATAAAAATTATCCAATATGAACAATTAAAGAAAGAAATAAACTAAAAAAAGAAAAAACTTCAGGGATCTGTGAAACTATAGAAAATGATCTACCATTCATGTCACTGAAGTTCCAGAAGGGAAGGAGAGAGGGGATAAGAATGGAAAAGCACTCAAAGAAATAACAGTTGAAAACTTTTCAAATTTTGCAGAAGACAAAATCTGACAGATTCAAGCATCTAAGTGAACCCCAAACAAAGAAATTCATACCAAGATACATCATAGTCAAACTATGAAAGTCAAATTTGAAAGCAGAGAGAGGGAAAGAGAAATAATACCATATGAATAGGGCAAAAGTCAACTAATAGCAGAATACTCATCAGAAACCATGGAGGCCAGAAGGAAGTTGAACAATATTTTTAAGTGTTGAAAGAATGTCAATCCAGAGCTCTATACCCAGTGAAAATATCCTTCAGGAATGAAGGGAAATCAGACATTCTCAGATGAAAGAAATCTAAGAGAATTTGTTATCAGAAGCCTACTCTAAAAGAAGAGCTAGAAGAAGTACTCTAAATAGAAAGAAAAAGATTTAAAAAAAAAAAATCAAGAAGGAAGAAAGCATATGGGAAGCAAAAATATGGGTTAATACAATAGGCCTTCATTCACCTCTTTCTAAATTATCTTTGAGACTTGAAGCATAGTTCTAAATGTAGGTAGAGGAAACACTTAAGATAATTATATTATAAATGGAGGAGAATAAAGGAATACAATGGGAGGGAAGGTTTGTATACTTCATTCTCATTGGTCAAATGATAACATCAGTAGACTGTGTTAAGTTAGGTAAATGCAATACCTACAAACCTGATAAAAAGTGTTATAAAAAGACATATTAAAATCCATAAGAGATGCACCCAAATGGAACCCTAAGAAACACTCAACCCTCAAGTAATCCACAGAAGGAAGGCAAAGAGAAACACAGACATAAAAACAGAGACAACAAAAACAAAATGATATTGTTTTCATACCAGTGAGAGTAAATGATGGGGGCATCCACCTCTCCCACAGATTTTGGATCTGGCCTCTGAGATGAGTTTCAAGTTGTATGACATTGTACTCCCAGTGGCTGTGCACTAGAACATCAGACTGCTACAAAAAGGGCAGGGATTTTGGCCAGCTCCTGGGCATTGAACACAATTCACTAAGGCCAACTTCATTCATCCCAGGCTCCCTTCTGCACAGTTAGTGCAGGAAGACAAAATTGTGCTGAACCAGGGTTCCTCTGCCCTCAAACAATTCACTATCCCTTTGACACATCCTGGAAGGTAATCTGTCCTGGACTCACTTCATAGTCTGGGGAGCGTCAGGAAAGATTTTTTTTTTTTTTTTTTTTTTGCAAACTGTATAGGAGTGAAAGAGTAGACATATACCAACAGATAGCAAGTCCTCCCTGTGAAATACCTACAATAGTAAGAAATCAGATAACCATGTAGGAAAATAGAAAGTTTTATGAATGGTGCTTCTAGAATCTATATCCTCACAATGGTTCAAAACAGTGTTCTCAATTAAAAAAACTTTTAAAATGCTTTTAGTACTTTGATATTGCAAATCTGGTTGATAGAAAACATTAGTGAAATAACCCCTAGTGACATTCTTACAGTTCCCTAGGATTTGCAGTGATGACAGGCAAAAAAAAATGCTTGGTTTTGTTGAGGAAGTTGGTAGATGGGATTTGGTGGGTTTACAGAGCACTTGACTATATATGTAATAACAAGATAACAGTCCAGGGTCCCCCTAAATTATAAAAATATGTTCAAAATCATAATCTCATTTGGGTTATCTAGTAAGATTATCACATCATTATTTCTTAAGACTCCTTAAAATCAGTGGCTACTTACTCTCTTGGTTACCTATGATTTTGAGTATCTTGATTACTGGTTATTCATATCATTGTTAAGTATTAACATCACTGTGGTAGAATTTGAATTTTGTTCTTCAAATATGTCATACTAACTTTAAACAGATATTTGAAATGTCAGACTGAAATTCACAATCTTTGCCTCTCTAGTCCAAAGATACTGACAGGAGGTTTGAAGTTGGATTAAGAACACTTAAAACTTTTTATAATCAAGAACACCAATTGTAAAATTTGATCTCAATTATATTAAATTCAAAGTTTTTTCCATTTTTTTATACAGTTGTATTGAAACTAACTACAGCTAAGTAATACAGAAATATTTCAGAAATAAAAACATGAAGCAGTGGAACTTGGGAACAGATATTTCCTTCCATGTAGTTGAATTTCCAGACTCTTATTTCTCAGTATTACTTTCAAGCAGGACATAGAGATCAGAAAGTAGACCTTAGATCTCAAAATATGATGCAGGACTAAATATTTCTAGTGTTTTACAGAAAGACAACTTTTAGAAAATGAAAGAACCCTGTTTCCCAAATGGCAAGTCAAAAATATTCAGGTTTCTTCTAAGGAATTTTAGGTGTTTCCATGTCCTACTTTTACTCCCTCTTCTTTGCCTCCCTTCTTTTTCATTTTTATCAAGGAAGGGGGTGGCAGAAGTGCTAATTCTTTGGTAGACTGAGGAGAGAAGAATTCATAAACATACATGTGCTCACATAACCAACATATACAGATCCAGAGCTCCTACTCCCTGAATACCTGCTTTGTCTACTTATTTCCTTTTTTCTGTACTCTTCCAATATCATCCAAGGAAAGAATGTGATGTAAGTAGATTGTTGAGAAAAGCATAGGTCATGGAAGAAATGCTTCATTTCTTAGGGCTACTGGTCATGACAGAGAAGACATAATCTGTTAGGAGCAAGATAGTGCATAACTCCCCATTGTTGAGGACAGACTGGCATGGAAATCAGCTGTCTGCTACCGATGAAGACAAGGCTCTCAGGATTTTGAGGACAAAAGATACGAGAGAGAATACAACATTTTAAAATAACTGTGATTATCTCCTTGGACTCCTATAAATTTTTGTGAGAGATGCAAGGAAAGATTGAATTTCCTGTCTATACTCTGTTCACTGAAACTCAAACCTTGCTCTTGGAGCAAAGGGAAAGGTTATACATAAGATACTGACTGAAAGTCAATGGAGGTAATTGTGAAAGAGATGAGGAAATGCCAAAACTCCAGAGAGTTTAGTTATATCGGATAGACATTTAAAATATATAATTTAATATAATGCAAATAAAATTAAACTTAGATGTATTTAGTCACTGAAACTTCATCTATCTTTTTATTGGAATCTTGAATCTTCATGAGCATCCAATTCATTCCAACTGATTGTGAGGTAGAGATGAATTTGTGGATTTCTAGGAACCTTCTCTTAGACTCTATGTCATTAGAGAGTTTTTTTTTTTTTTTTTTCCTTTCTCTCATAATTCACATTCAGGAAGAATCCTGACATTTAGGTAACATGCCCCAAGATTTTCCACGGATGGATAACTCAATATTCTGTGTCAAAATTTCCTTTTAAGCAGTCTTTATTATCTGCTTCTAATAGTATACAGTACTTTCAGATGGCAAACTCTATTCTGAGGTGGATCAGGTATAGTCCATCACTTCTTTCTCTACATTCTTCCTAGAATGTAATAGTTAACAGTTCTTGGTAAAGCAAATTTGTTTCACCAAAGAATTGATGCTTTTGAACTGTGGTGTTGGAGAAGACTCTTGAGAGTCCCTTGGACTGAAAGGAGATCCAACCAGTCCATTCTGAAGGAGATCAGTCCTGGGTGTTCTTTGGAAGGAATGATGCTAAAGCTGAAACTCCAGTACTTTGGCCACCTTATGCGAAGAGTTGACTCATTGGAAAAGACTCTGATGCTGGGAAGGATTGGGGGCAGGAGGAGAAGGGGATGACAGAGGATGAGATGGCTGGATGGCATCACCGACTTGATGGATGTGAGTCTGAGTGAACTCTGGGAGTTAGTGATGGACAGGGAGGCCTGGCGTGCTGCAATTTATGGGGTTGCAAAGAGTCGGACACGACTGAGTGACTGAACTGAACTGAGGAAGCAAAGATCAAATTGCCAACATCCGTTGGATCATCAAAAAAGCAAGAGAGTTCCAAAAAAAATCTACTGCTGCTTTATTGACTATGCCAAAGCCTTTGACTGTGTGGATCACAAAAAACTCTGGAAAATTCTGAAAGAGATGGGAATACCAGATCACCTGACCTGTCTCCTGAGAAATCTGTATGCAGTTCAAGAAGCAACAGTTAGAACTGGACATGGAACAACAGACTGATTCCAAATCAGGAAAGGAGTAGGTCAAGGCTGTATATTGTCATCCTACTTATTTAACTTATATGCAGAATACATTATGAGAAATGCTGGGCTGGATGAAGCACAAGCTGGAATCAACACTGTCGGGAGAAATATCAATAACCTCAGATATGCAGATGACACTCCCTTATACCCTTATGGTAGAAAGGAAAGAACTAAAGAGCCTCTTGATCAAAGTGAAAGAGTAGAGTGAAAAAGTTGGCTTAAAATTCAACATTCAGAAAACTAAGATCATGGCATCTGTTCCTATCGCTTCATGGCAAATAGATGGGGAAACAATGCAAACAGTGACAGACTTCATTTTTTGGGGCTCCAAAATCACTGCAGATGGTGACTGCAGCCATGAAATTAAAAGATGCTTGCTTCTTGGAAGAAAAGCAATGACCAACCTAGACACCTTATTAAGAAGCAGAGACATGACTTTGCCAACAAAAGTCTGTCTAGTCAAAGCAGTGGCCTTTCCAGTTTCATGTATGGATGTGAGAGTTGGACTACAAAGAAAGCTCAGTGCCAAAGTATTGATGCTTTTGAACTGTGGTGTTGGATAAGACTCTTGAGAGTCCCTTGGACTGCAGGAAATCCAACCAGTACATCCTAAAGGAGATCAGTCCTGAGTATTCATTGGAAGGACTGATGCTGAAGCTGAAACTCCAATACTTTGGCCACCTGATGCAAATAACTGACTCATTTGAAAAGACCCTGATGCTGGGAAAGATTCAAGGTGGGAGGAGAAGGGGACAACAGAGGATGAGTTGGTTGGGTGGCATCACCAACTCAATGCACATGAGTTTGAGTAAACTCCGGGAGTTGGTGATGGACAGGGAGGCCTGGCGTGCTGCAGTCCACGGAGTCACAAAGAGTTGGATACGACTGACTGCCTGAACCAAACTGAACTGAATATATATGCATACATATATATATATATATATATATATGTACACATATATGATGGCTTAGAAGGACTCAGTAAATACATAAGAATTGATGTCTATAGTCGGGAAAATGGATTTGGAATTGGGCAATACTGAGAATAATAAAATTAGATGAAAAAATAATTAAAGAGGCAAGTTGAGCATGGATCCATGATGACACTTGACTATACGCTGAGAATCATGGCAAACTGATTCTATGTGTGTAAGATGAAAACTCCTAAGAGGGGAAAAAATGAGAAAATAAGAAATGAATAACTATATTGAAGGCTCTGATCAATGCCAAGAAGATTGAAAAAGAAAGAAAGCAAGAAAAGAAAAGATGAGCTTTAGCTTTCAACCTGAGAGTGGGTTCTATTAATTAAACTTAAAGGATCTAACAGAACTGTCCACAGAAGATCTGAAAAACTGTTGGAAACAGGCATATACATTCCTCACCCCCAATTACAGCTATCAAGCAAACTCTGAAAACATGGAGCTATCTTTTGCCTGAGAAAACCTTTTAAGACTCTTTCAACTGGCTTTTTAAATGGATAAACAATACACGTAGTGCTGTACTTCAGACAATAATTCAAGTCTACTGAATCACAGTGATTTTGTAATTGCATCATCAGTAGCACTGCTTAGTGGAATATGCTCTACTGTGAGTGAACTTTCCCAGGAGGATGTTATCCAACCCTATGGAAGCTCCTCTGAACCCTTTTTACCTTTGAAAAGAAAATCTATCTGGTTAACTAAATTATCTTATTTTCCTACAATAGGTAAAATATTTATGCAACTGTGACTAAGCCTTTGGAAAACACACATTGTGCACAGAAAGAGGAGTGGGTGAAAGTACCCTTGGCTAGAGGGATAGGAAGACGTTGAACTGGTTTTGTTAGGAGTCATGAAGAGACTAAATGCAGAGACTGATAATGGCTTGATGCAGTCCGGAGAAATTAAAAGTTTTCAAGCCAGTAAGAGTGGCAATCTCCCAAATAAGGAACATTAATACGATTTAATTTGGCCTTTGTGAGACCTGCAGTGATAATCTCTAAATAAGCAAGATCCAATTAAAGGCATAATATTTTCTTGCCTGTCCTGACCCATGTCATAGCCATACAGTCAAGATGAAGAACCTGTATTGTCTCTTTTGATATGACACAATGCAAAGGAAACCTTTCAGTCACCAACATTTACTTCAAGGTCCTTGACTCCACATGCACATATGCATGTACACAAACACTTGAATAAAAAAAATTAAGGTTGTATAAGGCCCATCCAGGTCCAATGTGTGCCCTGGATCTCAAGTGTCAGGTGTCCTATGGCTTTAAAAGGAACTGATCAGGACTGAGAAATAAAGAGCCTGAAATTTTTAAATGAACTGCCCAACTTTGCCATTTCCCGAGCTCTGCATTATTTCACTGAATCCTTAAACCACAGCAATCCTGTAGAGTATGTGTTATCGTTATTACCCCATCATAGCATATGAGGAACCAAAGCTCAGGGAGGAAAAGCCATGCTCACAATCAGAGAGCAAGGAGCCAGCGCCAGCATTTTACCCTCTTTCTGGCTTCACATGCTGTGCTCTTTCCTCTGCTAAAAAAATGCTAAAAAATTCAATGGGCCAGTAGACACAAAAATAAAAGCTCTTCTCTAAAAGAAGTAAACTGAAATTACAGATTTCATGTTAACAATCTCTGGCTCTTCCTTTTCTGACGGGCCACCAAATGACACAAGTGTTCCTTGGGCAGTAGTGATTCTGAATTGGTATTTTGTTCACAAAATGAGAAGGGTTTGCAGAAAATGTTTAAAATTTTTCTAGATCTAAGCCAATTTGTGGTGTTTCCTTCCTAAAGGACACCCTTCCCTCCCATTCTCAGTCAAGACTTCTCATGCATTGTGACTGCTGCATAATAGCGTTTACAGCTTGTCTTTATACAACATAGACTTTGCCTTGTTTCAGGACCAAATGAAGCAGCTACCCACTGCCTTTACTCTCCAGAAAATCTTTCCCAAATTGCCTGTTTTAATTTACTTCATAGTTTCTGAAATGCCTCTAATTATTGATTTTTGGGGGTAATTAGACTCTTCTCAAAATGCAAGCATTCTAGGAATAATAAGAAGTTAATCAATTATTCATACTCAAGTGTGAATTAGTTCAACCAGCATGCTGTTCCCTCAAAATCCACTTGAAATTTCTCTGTGAGGAGAGTAGGGGAGGCATGATTAGCAGGGTAAGTGATAGTATTTAGGACTAGTAGAAGGCAGAAGTCATAATAACTAGAGTTTTATTTATCTGGAGAGCAACAAGAGGTATTATCTTAGTGGAAATGATGCCAATAGGTAGCAAAATAGAGTATAGCTGGAGAGATACAAAAGACAGAAGGTAGTTTTTACCTCCATGCCAACTCTACCTATTGAACCATCCAGGTTTTGAGACTTTCCACAAAGGCCAGAAAACCCATTCCCTGCTTCTCGGGAGTTACCCCTTTGCAGAGTCACACACTACAAACCAGGACATGATTCCTCACCTGTTCCTGGCCAGTTGACCAGAGAGGGAATCTCCACTCAAGTTGCAAAGTAATTGTTCCAAAGCATTGTGCTTCTATTCTCCCTACCTAAGGATAAAGTAAAAGAAACTGGAATCAAACTTTAGCATATCTGAAATTGGTCAATGTAGGAATGAATTACTGATGACTAGACATTCATCTTTATAGCTCCGTATCTCTAGTTTAGGTGGAAAGGTTTTGGCTTTGTGTCTTACAGGAAGAATATTATAGGAGAGGATCTTTTTTATGATTGTGGATTTAGATTTGAGTTTTTATAGCTGTTAATTGCAATAGAGAGGAGTGGAGGAAAGGGGAATGGAGATCAAAATATTTTTGATATGTCCTCAGGTAATATTTCTGTTCTAACAGAGGAAAATGGGGGAAAGAGGTGAGTGTTTCCCCACCCTACTGAAATCTTTGCAAGTCCTTTCAGAGTCTTAGTAAGTGAGTAACAGCTTAATTCTTTCCTTTTGCCCTCCCTTTGGTTACCAAGAAGTAATAGGCAATGGAAACCTATTAGAATGTTTGTGGAAAGACTATGCAGGGTGTGTTCATTAGCATTCTCCTCTAAGTTTCTAATAAATGTGTGTGGTTACAGAGAGATGATATAATCAGTTTGTGGGGAGTGCTGCTCTGAATGCATCACAGCTGGATCACTCCCAGCAGTGTGTTATGCTACGTCTATAAGTATGAGACTCCAAATAGCCTGAGGATTTTTAACCCTAGTGAGTTTGGTGGCACAAAGGAAAAATGCAAAATTTTGTCTCAGTACAAGATTTTTTGTAGTGCTTATTCCCTAGACAGAGATCAAACAAGTGCTTTGAATGTAGATGATACTGATAGATATTATACCTTACAGAGTCATCTCAGAATTAAATAAATGAGATTATTTTAGAGGGACAGGAAGTATGCTTCCAACATTTAAGAAGAAAATCCTTCAAAATTCAGGTCTTGACTCTTTTCAAAGCAAATCTAACTATAATTTTTCTTTCATAATCAAAACAAGCTCAACAGTCTACCTTATACTTGCATAGACCAAACAACAGCAAGAATTTTTAGAGAAGATAAGGTCCAAAACAGCTGTTCACATGTATGTAACAGGAATTCTGGAAATATTCATACTCTAGGTCCTCTTTGGAATCTGATGTTTCATGTGTTTGTGGAAATATAAAAGCTTTATCATTGTTCCTATTTTGCTTTCTTCTTCTGCCTAAATTTTCAGTCATCACACAGCGTGTGTTTGCAGGATCTGAAAGTAAGGAAACTAGTAGGGAGCAGATAATCTGTGGGATGGTAATAGGAACAACCCATGGGATGAAATCCAAACGGAATCTTCCAGCCCATGCTTCCTTTAATGATACATTTGTGTAGGGGCATTATACTTTGTGCAGGGCCAAACCCTTAGGAAGGACTCTTCCAGGAAATCTGGGTTTCATACACAAGAATAAAACCTCAGGACACTCTATCTTCATTGCTAAAAATCTCCTTTTGGATAAACTTTTCTTTCACCAGGGTGGTCTTCTTGGCCTCATTCATGCCTCTTTTTATCCCATCTTAAGGAGGCAATTCTCATCATCCAATTATTACACTCACTGAATTGTAGATTTCTATGAGATGAAAACTCTTCCAACTTATACTGAGTTCCAACGAGTTAAACAATAGTTTGTGATTCTCATAAGAGAACACAGAAGGAGACAAACAAGTAATCGCAGAAACAGAACTCAGTGCATTTCTCACGGTCCTCCACTCGACACGGAAAATCTTTCTAATAAACACAAAATAAGCCCTCTATGTTTCAGAGTAAATAAAGTAAAGTAGCATTTCTGATACTCATTCCAAGATGAAAATAATACCCCAGTAACAATTGAAGATGCACAAATCCCAGATATCAGTGGCGCCTTGAGCCATGCTTATGGAAACATGGCTAAACTTGATGGAAAAAAATATTACATTTTTATATTCAAAGTCTCTCATCTATAAATTCAGAGAAATACCAGCTTTGATTCACAAAAACAATTAACAAAGCATCTGCAGAATCACAGGCTTCACATATTTCAATCAGTGAAGTTTAATGAATAAACAAATAAATACTGAGATCTTATAACATATTCAGCACTGTGGGGACAGGATAAAAGAGAATTACCTTCATCTAGTTGAAGTGACAAGGATTTCTATGAAACCACTACAAGAGATAATAATATTTTCACCATTGTGTTGAAGAAGCCATGAATACTCTAAAAAAGATTTTCATCACTGTGACAAAATTTTCAAGAAAGGAGATAGGAACTTAACTGAACCTTGAGGAACACAGAGAAGGGTCTTTGTTTTTGGTGAGAGGAAAAAAGGCATGTACAGGCAAAACCAAATTGAATCTAGCTGTTCAGAAAGTATATTTTGAGCACAATTGTTACCAAGAATTGTGGGAACTGAAAGAATCAATCTGTCTTTCTTTTGTCCTAGGTATTTGTCAGACAAAGCTAATGCTCAATCCTTTCTTGGTGACTTTCATACTTTAACATGGAACTCTTGTTTTGACTTCTCTTTCTGCCCCACTATCTTGGTGTACATAAAAAAAATATAGCTGAAATGCTTCTTGGAAGATTCAACAACACAAATAGAAGTTAATTAAAAAGATCAAAAGATTCAAACTTAATTCAAAGATGTTGTATTTCAAGTCATCCATCTGAAGGACCAATAGTCTCAATGAAGTAAGAGAAATATTCTGATTCCAGAGTAGGCAGTTAAATGGATTGATACTAAATTTTGTATATGAATCTTTACTAAAAGGACAAAGATTCAACATAATTCAGTGTTTTAAAACTGAGTTCTTAAGAAACCTGAGAGTCCATGTCATATTTCCTAGTTTCTGTAAATGTCTGAATAGAATTTAATTTTATAAATATAGTGTAAATAACTTTTAAAATTATAGTAAAAATCCACTTATTTTTGTACCAGATTATGAAACATGGAAGACTACCAATCCTAAACTTGCTGGACTAAATTATATATCATAGATCTATTTCACAGAACACTTTTGATGGAAAGAGTTTTCACTGAGTTACTTGATTTGCTCTATAGAATCTCAATGTCACTGTAATAGCTAACATTTAAGGAATGTTTACTAAATGCTTATGCTAATAAAGCATTTTATATGAGATCGTTTAATGTGCACAAAAACCCTATGAAATAGGCACAATTAATCCCATTTTGTGATGGAATAAATAAAGTTTAGGAGATAGCAAACAAAGGGCCTAAAATTACAATGCTAGTAAACAGTGAAGCCAAGATTGGCACCTACGGAGTCTGACAGCAGAGTCCGAGCTCTTGGTAGGTAATACAATATTTCCTGTCAAGGTATCTCTATGGCAAAATTTAGCAAACTTTGCACAAGCTAAATAAATACTATAAATTATTACAGTTAGTAGTAATAGAACAATGTTTTGCCCCAGCCCCTACTGCACCAACTATCTATCTGTAGCTAGACTGGCTACAAGTAGTTTTATTATTTTTCACATAATAAACTATTTTTTCATCCTCAAAGATGTTCAGATCACTTTGCCTCTCACATACACTACTTATCATGCACACTGGTTATGAAGAAAGAATAGGAATTAGGATGTACCTTGCTTACAATTCTTCATTTTTTACCTAAACATTATTTTCATGTTATTTATGTTCAGGCTGTTTTTTTCCTCACTGCTGAAAAGATGGGCTATTTTGAGTGTATACCAAATTACAAGTTCCCAATAAGAAAAAAATTTTGATGTAATAATGATGTGAAAGTTATATTTTAAAAGATAAAAGAACCCCATGGCTCCTAGATTGCTTAGTGTAATGACAATGCCTTGATTTCAGTCCAGCTAGGATATATCACTGGCAGCTTCAGATTCATTTACCTTTTGCCTCCGAAGCTCTAACCTATCTTATCACCTTCCAAAATCTACTGTCTGGAGAGTCAGGAATGCAAGCTGCGTTTCGTATCCCTTACACCTCAAGTTTATCTCCTCCATTTGAATGATGTGATATTCTGCCAAAATTTTGAGACTTACTAAATGCATTTGGCAGCCCACGTTCAAGTAGCTAATTTTCTCTAAGAGGTTTTTTTTTTTGTTTTTTCTTAAATCAGACATCAGTAGGACATCATTGTATTAATATAAACATAAACTGTTACAGAGAATTTTCAGATTTCAATGACATCATTTTTATGTACTACTTGTAAAGCTTTGTTTACTTTTGAAAATCATTTTATTTTTAGTCTGATAACCAGTCACATGGTTTTAAGTAACCAGTTCAGAGTAAAAAATGGACAATATTTATTAAACATTTTACTCTCAAAAAACTAGATCTTTAAAGGATATATATATATATATCCCTGAATAGGATTCCTTTGTGTCCTTATCTTGGAAAGGTAAATAAGAGTATAGCTGAAAATCCTGGGTTTCATTGATTTTGAGTTCCCCAGACCACCCAGAAAAATCAAAATGTGATCTTTGAATTATTAACCCACTATGGGAAGAAATGTGGTTTTGAGTAGACAGAAGGCAATGGCACCCCACTCCGATACTCTAGCCTGGAAAATCCCATGGATGGAGGAGCCTGGTCCATGGGGTCGCTAAGAGCCGGACACGACTGAGTGACTTCACTTTCACTTTTCACTTTCATGCTTTGGAGAAGGAAATGGCAACCCACTCCAGTGTTCTTGCCTGGAGAGTCCCAGGGATAGGGGTGCCTGGTGGGCTGCCATCTCTGGGGCTGCACAGAGTCAGACATGACTGAAGCGACTTAGCAGCAGCAGCAGCAGTTTTAAAAATATTTTAATCAAAAAAATGTATAGTCTCAAAATCCTTATAAGAAAATCTATCAATAATTACTTTGAATGTCAGTAGACAAAATGTTACAATGCAAAAATATAGTGTGACTGATTGGATTAAAAAAGAAAAAAGAACCTGCAGTATGCTGCCTATAAGAGACTCACTTCAGGGTAAAACACATAAAGACTGAAAGTGAAGGGATGGAAAATATATATTTCATACAAATGGAAATGACAAGAAAGCAGGGGTAAAAATACCAGAAGGAAAAAAAAAAAAGACTTTAAGAAAAGGCAATAAAGAAAAAGAAGGGAAATATAAGAAAAGGATATTATACTCATTAACATACATGCACCAATGCAGGAGCACTTAAATATATATATACTAACAGACATAAAGGGAGAAACTGATAATCATACAGTAATAGTCAGAGACTTTAACATCCCACTGGTGGCTCTAGCAGTAAAGAACCTGCCTGCAATGCAGGAGATGTAAGAGACAGGTTTAATCTCTGGGTCAGGAAGATCCTCTGGAGAAGGGCATGGCAACCAACTCCAATATTCTTTCCTGGAGAATCCCATGGACACAGGAGCCTGGCAGGCTACAGTCCATAGGGACACAAAGAGTTGGACATGATTGAAGCAACTTAGCATGCACAACATTAATGGACATATCTTCCAGACAGAAAACCAATAAGGCAACAGAGGTCTGAAATGACACAATATACTAATTGGACTTAATTGACATCTACAGGACACTATATCCAAAGAAAGTAGAATACACATTGTTTTCAACTGTTCATACAACATTCTCTAGAATAGACCACAGACTAGGCCATAAAACAAGCCTCAACAAATAATAAGAGTATAGAAAGTATATTAAGCATCTTTTCTGACCACAATGTTATAAAACTAGAAATCAACTAAAGAAAGAAAATCAAACAAACAAGGATCACATGGGGAACAACAACATGTTCCCCCCCACCCCAAAAAAAGGTAATTGATGAAATCAAAGAATAAATTTTAAAAAACACCTCAAGAAAAACAGAAATGAAAAATTCAGGTTTACAAAATGTATACGATGCAGCAAAAACAGTTCTAAAAGGGAGCGATATAGGCTTTCCTCCAGAAACAAGAAATCTCAGATAAATAACTTAATCTACCACCTCAAAGAATTAGAAAAAGAAGAACAAACAAAACCCAAAGTCAGGAAAAGGAAAGAAAAAATAAAGATTAGAGAGGAAATAGAGATCAAAAGAAACAGAAAATATTAATAAGTGAAAAAGCTGGTTATCTTAAAAGATAAGCAAAATTGACAAACCTCTAGCCAGTCTCACCAAGAAAAGAAGCAATCAAACAAAATGGTGGCTCAGATAGTAAAGAATCTGCCTACAATGCAGGAGACCCAAATTCAATCCCTGGCTCAGGAAGATCCCCTGGAGAAGGTAATGACAACCCAGTCCAGTATTCTTGTCTGGGAAATCCCATGGATAGAGGAGCCTAGTGGCCTATACGCCATGGGATGGCAAGAGTCAGACATAACTGAGGGAAGAAATGAAAGAGGGAAAATAACAACCAACACCACAGAAATTCAAGGGAAAAAATCATGAAAGAATACTATAAACAGTCATATGCCAATAAATTGGACAACCTAGAAGAAATGGAAAATTTTCTATAAACATACAGCCTGTCAAGATTGAATTAAAAAGAAATGGACAATTTGAACAGACTAATCACTAGAAGAATTTTCAATTAAAAAAAAAAAAAAAAACCCTATGAAGTCCAGGACCAAATGGCTTCACTGGGGAACCTTACCAAAACTATAAAAAATTTAGACCTATGCTTCTCAAGTTTTTCCAAAAAAAACTGAGGAGAAGGGAAACTCACAAATTCATTCCATGAGACCATCATTACCCTGATACAAAAACCAGACTACAAAACAAGAAAGTTACAGGCCAATATATTTAATGACTATAGACGCAAAAATCTCCCCTGCCCCCAAATATTACCATACCAAATCCAACAATACATAAAAAGGATACATATACCTTGATCACACTGGATTCATTCCAGGGTTACAAAGATGGTTCATCATAAGCAAATCAATCAGTGTGATACACCACATTAACAAAAGGAAAGATGAAAGATAAAAACCCCATAATCATCTCAATAGAAACAGAAAAGCATTTGACAAAATTCAATATCCATTCACGATAAAAAAAAACAAAAACCCTCCCATCAAAATGAGTACGGAGGAAAAACAACTCATCAATGTTTTATCATTTTCACAGTACAGGTATTTTACCTCCTCGGTTAAGTTTATCCCTAGGCATTTTATTCTTTATGAGGCAATTTAAATGAGATTTTTTTTTTCTTTTTTACTTTATCTTTCTACTATTTCCCTTTGACTTAGTTTGGTTCTCTTTTTTGTCTTCTTTTTGTTTTTTTTTTTTCTTTTTGGTTGGGGTATAAAAAAATTTACCTTATAAATGGCAACACTTTGCTTTTATTAGTCAGAAAAAAGAAAAGAGAAAGCCCGATTTTCACAGTTCCTAAAAACCTAATCCAATTTGTCAAGAGGTTTTATTTTTTCTATATCCTATACATTATAACAATTTCATACCTGCTGCTCACTCCTCAGCCCCTGTAATTTATAGTTTCTACCCTCATCACTTCACCAAAAGAAATCTTGTTAAGGTCACTAAATCATTCCATGTTACAAAAACTATGGATATGTGTCAGTCCTCATCTACAATCATATGTATTAATCTCTCCTTTTGAAATCCTTCCTTACCACAACTACTTGAGTTTTACTCCTCTATCTCTGGTCACTCAGGTATTTCTTTTGCTTATCTACATTCACCCACCCAACAAATGCTGGACTTGCAAAATTCTGTGTGCTCTTGTTCAGTTGCTAAGTCATGTTCAACTCTTTGCGACCCCATGGACTGTAATACATCAGGCTCATCGGGCATCCAGTGTCTCTAGGAATTTGCTTAAATACATGTTCATTGAGTTGATGATGCTGTCTAAACATATCATCCTCTGCCATTCCCTTTTCTGCCTTCAATCTTTCCTAGCACCAGGGTCTTCTCCAATGAGTTGGCTCTTCACATCAGGTGGCCAAAGTTATCGGAGCTTCAGCTTCAGCATCAGTCCTTCCAATGAATATTCAGAGTTGATTTCCCTTAGGATTCACTAGTTTGCCCTCCTTGCAGTCCAAGGGACTTTTAAGAGTCTTCTTCAATACCACAATTTGAAAGCATCAGTTCTTCTGTGCTCGACCTTCTTTACGGTCCAATTCTCACATCTAAACATGACTATTGGAAAAGCCATAGCTTTGGCTGGCCGTATGGAGATTTGTCAGCAATGTGATGTCTTTGCTTTTTAATATGCTGTCTAGGTTTGTCATAGCTTTCATTCCAAGAAGGAAGCATCTTTTAATTTCACAGCTGCAGTGATTTTGAGCCCAAGAAAAGAAAAATGGTCAAGGCTCCTACTTTTTCCCCTTCTATTTGCCATGATGTGATGGGACTGGGTGCCATGTTCTCACTTTTTTGAATGCTGAGCTTCAAGCCAGCTTTTCCACTCTCCTCTTTCACCCTCATCAAGAGATTCTAGTTCCTTTTCACTTTCTGCCTATAGAGTGGTCATCTGCAGATCTGAGCTTGGCGATATTTCTGCCTGCAACCTTGATTCCAACTTGTGAGTCACCCAGCCTGGCATTTCACATGATGTACTCTGCAAAGAAATTAAGCAGGGTGATAATATACAGCCTTGTCGTATTCCATTCCCAATTTTCAACCAGTCAATTGTTCCATGCCCAATTCTAACTGTTGCTTCTCAATCCACATACAGGTTTCTCAAGAGACAGGTAAGGTGGTCTGGTATTCCCATCTCTTTAAGAATTCTCCACAGTTTGTTGTGATCCACACAGTCAAAAGTTTAGCATAGTCAATGAAGAATTAGATGACTTTCTGGAATTCTCTTGCTTTTTCCATGATGCAACAAATCTTGGCAATTTAATCTCTGGTTCCTCTGCCTTTTCTAAATCCAGCTCATACATCTGGAAGTTCTCGGTTCATGTACTTTTGAAGTCTAGCTTGAAGGATTTTGAGCATAACCTCACTAGCATGTAAAATGAGTACAACTGTACAATGTTGAAATGTAGTTTGAACTTTCTTTGGATTTGCCCTTCTTTGGGATTGGAATGAAAACTGACATTTTCCAGTCCTGTGGGCACTGCTGAGTTTTCCAAATTTGCTGGCATATTGAGTGCAGCACTTTCACAGCACCATCCTTTAGGATTTTAAATAACTCAGCTGGAATTCCATCACCTTCACTAGCCTTGTTTGTAGTAATTCTTCCTAAGACCCACTTGACTTCACACTCCAGGGTGTCTAGCTCTAGATGAGTGACCACACCATAGTGGTTATCCAGGTCATGACATTTTGTATAGTTCTTCTGTGTCTTCCTGCCACTTCTTAATCTCTTCTACTTCCGTTAGGTTCTTACCATTTCTGTCCTTTAAGCCCATCATTGCATGAAATGCTCCCTTGATACCTCAAATTTTCTTGAAGAGATCTCTAGTCTTTCCCATTCTATTGTTTTCCTCTATTTCTTTGCTCTGTTCATTTAAGAAGGCCTTCTTATCTCTCCTTGCTATTCTCTTGAACTCTGCATTCATTTGGGTAAATCTTTCCCTTTCTCCTTTGCCTTTTGCTTCTCTTCTTTCCTCAGCTATTTGTAAAGCCTTATCAGAAAACCACTTTGCCTTCTTGCATTTCTATTTCTCTGGGATGGTTCTGGTTACTGTCTCCTATATGATGTTACCAACTTCTGTCCATAGTTCTTCAGGCACTCTGTCGTATTTGAGTTTGAATCCAAGTACTGTATTTTGGATTCTTTGTTGACTATGAGGGCTACTCCATTTCTTCTAAAGGATTCTTGCCTACAGTAGTAGATTTGATAGTCATCTGAATTAAATTCATTCATTCCTGTCTATTTTAGTTCACTGATTCATAAGATGTCAATGCTCACTCTTGCCATCTCCTGCTTGGCCACATCCAAATTACCTTTATTCATGGACCTAACATTCCAGATTCCTGTGTAATGTTGTTCTTTACAGCATCAGACTTTACTTTTTCCACTAGACACATCCATAACTGAGGATCATTTCTGCTTTGGCCCAACCTCTTTTTTTTTCTGGAGCTATTAGTAATTGCCCTCTGCTCTTCCCCAGCAGCATATTATACACTTTCTGACATGGTGGGTTCATCTTCCAGTGTCGTATCTTTTTGCCTTTTCATACTGCTCATGGGGTCTTGCAGCAAGAAAACTGGAGTGGGTTGCTATATCCTCCTCCAGTGGACCATGTCAGAACTCTTCACTATGACTCATCTGTCTCTTATGGCTCTGCACTGCATGGCTCATAGCTTCATTGAGTTACACAAGCTCCTTTGCCATCACAAGGCTGTGACCTATGAAGGGGAAATTCTGGGTAGTAGACAACTTTTTTCTCTCACTTCCTGTATTTTTCTGAGAAAACTCACACTCACAGCTTTAATCATCATGTTTACTATGATTACTTCTTTCCCTATATTTACATCTCTCATCCTGGACTTTATGTCTAAGCTTTATATCTTTCAATTTCCTATCCTATATTTCCATTCAAAAGTCTCAAACTCAGCATATTCAAATCTAGCATATACAAAAAATGCCATATTGATATTTCCCTTAGAATTTGATTCTACTTCTGTTTCCCTGTTTTAGTGAACCTTACAGAAATAAGAGCTCTCCTTGAAAATTTCTCACTTCAACACTCATGTCTAGTATGTCACAAAGTCCCATTAATTTAATTCTTAACTCAAAGACATTGACTTTTCATCCTGTTGATTATTACTAATCCTACTCTAAGAATCACCATCTTTCACCTGTACTACTGCAGGTGATCCTAACTAATCTCCCTAAATCATCTGACCTTTTTCTTATCTGTTCTCCATAATGTAACCCATGTGATAGTTTCAAAATGCAAATATTTCCCACCTACCATTCCCAGCCACCCTCACTGCATCTAAGTCCAAGATTATCAACAGACAAAAACTAAATCAGGCAAGTATGACTTCATGTATCTGTGAGTGGAAATTAAAAGATCTATCCAAGTAACTCTGAGACCATGTCTGATTGTGTATACCTAATCACATTTCAAACCTCCCCAAAAGCTTCTAGGCTTATCCATCATTTGAAATCATTTACGCCTTTTCACAGGAAATGTCGTTTCCTGTATGATAAACATCTTTATCAATTTCCATTTTTATTTTTCTCTCTTCATGGCATACAGAAGTCATATAACATGGCTGAATTTCAGGGGGCTTTGCCTTTTGAAAGGCAGCATGGTGGAGCAGTAAGAACTTGGATCAGAAAGTTGAACAGGTGTGGATTTAAATCATAGATCTGCAACTTATTATTATTATTTGAGCTTAGTTCCTTATTTAAAAATGAGAATTTCTCATAGGTTTTTTGGAGGGTTTTGGGGGGGTTCGAGAATTTGATGAGCCCATCAATGCAAATATTCTGACATATCATCTGATGGCAGTAGGTGGCCAGTGAACGTGTGTTCCTTCCTACCAGGATGGGTGGTGCCAAAATATTCTAGAGCAAAGAAAATCCCCAAATCATTTGCAAATTTCTCCATAGGCTAAGTTTGCTTCACAGACACTTGGAAGTGAGTGTTGAGCTGAAAGTTTATTTTTGTTAATTCATTTTAGCTAACACATTAAGCATTTCCTACATGCTAAGTTTCATGTTATGCAATTTACAGTCATTATTTAATCACCACAAATTCCCTATGATGTATCATCCTATCCAATTTTACAGCTAAAAAGTGCCAGAGCTCAAATTTGAACTTAGGCCAACTGACTTCAGAACTTGTGATTTTAATCTATAGGGTTCTAACATCTCTCACTCAGAGATCCAATCCAGAAAACTCAGAGGAGAACTAATACCTTTATCTAAGTTTTATCAGGGACCTATAGAACATTTCATTTTGCTAAAATCCAGAGCCAGAAACTCAACTCTATGGCTTTCTTTACATGAAGAAATTTCACTTCATCACATGGAAATTCTAAGATTAGAGACCTAAAATGTACTTTTCCATGTTTGACAGTAGACAAACAATCTTCCTGGAGTAATCACATTTAATACCTCTGTCTGGCTGTACTCAATACCAATACCCTAAAGGATTTATCCACAAAGCATTAAAGATATGAATTTGGCAAGAAGAGGGAATTTTAATTGTGATCTTTATAGAATCAAGAACAGTTCAGGAGCCTGATTTTGACAGCAGTGCATATGATAATATATGAGCCTCTATCTATAACAAAACTGATAAGTTTTCAAACAAACTATCTCTGAAAGTTAAATGCCAGAGGATATTTCAAATGTACAGGGCTGTGTATCCAGAATAGTTATGCAACATGATATGTATTAAGTTCATATATAAGGAAACATTTATTTTTCTCCAAGGCTGACTAAGGGTTGAAATCTATCTCATAAGGGAGTTTATGGCACTACCCAAAGAAAAACACATGTCCATCCAACAGCCCACAAAGAAATCCAAAGGAAAAAATATGAGAGATATGTCTGGAACATTAGTTCACAAATCTGACAGCACTTCATAGAATTTGTGGAAGTATGGATTCAAAAATCAACATGAAAATCACAGAGTACCTATAGTGAAATAGCATCATTGCTTTACTTTGTTGTTTCCTGATAATCCTGAACTGCAGTTCTACAAAAATCTAATAAATATGATGGCATCTACTAATGTTTTATATAAGTATATCCCATATAAAGTAATCTAAGGGCAAAGACTTTTGCTGGCTGACAAGTCTCAGCTTGCCTTCAGCCATGCCATTTTATCATTTGAATACTGGATGTGTACTAAGGTAAAGTTAATAATCTTGTACAATACTTTGCATATGATAGGTGCTCAATGGAATATTGATCAACTGACCAATATCTCTTGGAGCACTAATGATGTTATTGAGAGGGCAGTGTTTAGCTAATAAACTTCTCTGTTTCTCTTTTTTATACTTTCAAATGATCGACTAACTTTTGTCTTCAGAACAACTTGTAGCTAAAGTATCAACAAATCCATTTTTAAAAAATGAGCACAGAAAACGTTGAGTGGTAGAGTTTAAAGAGCTATCATTAAAAATAGTCACAATGAAACTTTTTATTAAAATATCTGTAGAATCTGAGGGTTCCCAGCCCAGATCCCCAGGGATAAGTTCTTACCTGTGGAGAGTGCTCCTGGTGGGGACCTGCCCCTGCTCACTTCTGCAGCGATTGCACTTGAATGACTGCCAACCCGAAAATGCCCAGAGTTATGTCCCGGCCCCCACTCCTCTAGTGGCTGGAGCCAATGGCTGACTTAAAGCTGGGATGCAGACGTCCCACATCCTTGCCTTGAGTTAGGACAGGCTATGGTTCAGTCTGCAACAGAGCTCCCCACAGGACCAGGTTGAGCTTAGACTGCCCCATTCCCTCTCTGCTACCTCACTCCTTACAGGTTCACATGAGCACTTCCATAACAAACCCCTTTCACCAGAATCACATCTCAGGGTCTGCTTCTGGGCAACCCAAGCTAAGACATAAGCCTTCAATTCAGGAACCTAGAAAAAGTACTCCCCCAACACTCGGCCAAGATAAAATATAAGCAAAGAATTAATAAAATGAGAAAAGAAATTAATGAAAAGGGGGGAAATATGAGCTTGATAAATTGAACAAGAACTTGCACTTGCGAATACTTCCAAAATAGACCTCTTAAATGACCTTCACTTACCTGACACACTGGATTAATCACAGCTCTCTCCATTTATCTTATAAATCATATGCTGTGTACTTAGTCACTCAGTCATGTCCAACTCTTTGTGACCTCATGGACTGTAGCCTGCCAGGCTCCTTTGTCCATGGGATTTTCCAGGCAAGAATACTGGAGTGAGTTGCCATGCCCTCCTCGAGGGAATCTTCCAAACCCAGGGATCAAACCCTGGATAATGATTTTATAAAAACAAATAGGTAATTTGGAACTCAAAATAGTTTATGTGTTCTCAAAGAAAGGCCTTTCTATACAACATTGTAATTTCCTGTGTGTGTGTGTATTATTAGAATAAAATTCAAATGTATTCAATCAAAAAGCAAAAAAAAAAAAAAATCTCTGCAGATAATTTTAAAATGGTTAGAAATGATACAGAGAGTTAGATGGGGTTGCTTAATTCATTTCCCACATAATAGAAGGCCTATTCTAACAAAATAAGATAATCTTGCATTGATGTGGCAGATACATCCTAAGGTGATCCCAATGAGTCACCTCACATAATTATTTTTCCTTCAGTGTGGGAGGAATTTGGGACTTGCTTCTAACCAACAGAAATAGCAAAGGTGAGAGAATGTCATTCACTCCCTTGATTTGGTTACATTACATAGCAAAGGTAATGGGATATTGTTATTCCCATGATTACATTATGTTATTGTATTAGTTTTCTAGGGCTGCCATAATAAAGTCCTGCAAATTTGGGGTTCAAAAATAACAGAAATGTGTTCTCTTACAGTTTTGGATGCTAAAAGCCTACAATCGAGGTATTTATAGGTCATGACCTCTCTGAAGGCTCTAGGGGAGTAATCTTTCCTTCTAGCATCTGCTGTTTCCTAGAAATCCTTAGTGTTCCTTGGCTTACTGAAGTTTAACCAAATCTTTCTCTCTGCTGTCACATGGCTATCTTCCCTCTGTGTGTCTGTATGCCTCTGTTTTCTTACAAGGACAACAGTCACTAGATTATGGCCTATTCTACTCCAGTATGACCTCACATTAACTTGACTAACTATATCTGTAAAGACCTATTTCTAAATATGGTCATATTGTAAGGTTTCAGGTAGACATGAATTTGAGGGGATACTATTCAACCCAGTATAGTTATATGATACTTTATCTTAGCATACAGGAGGAGAGACTATTTCTTATCAGCTTGAAGAAGTAAGCTTCTACGTTTTGAAAGGGTTTATGAAGGATGAGATGGTTAGATAGCATCACTGACTCAACAGACATGAGTTTGAGCCAACTCTGGGAGATGGTGAAGGAGCAGAAGCCTGGTGTGCTGCAGTCCATGGGGTCATAAAGAGTTGGACACGAGTGAGCAACTGAACAACAACATGAAGGAGTCACAGAGCAAGGAATTGCCAGCAACCTCTAGGGGCTGAGAACTGCTTACACCTGGCTGATAGCCAAAGAGAAAACGGGGACCTCCATCCTACAACCACAAGAAAAGGAATTTTGCCAACAACCAGAGCTTGGAAAAAGACCAAGGCCCAGACATGAATTAACCCATTGACGCCTTAACTGTACCCTTGCGAGATCCTAAGCAGAAGACCAAGCTAAGCCATGCTGAGACTCCTAATCCATGGAAACTGTGAGATAACAAATATGGATTATTCTAAGCCACAAAATCTGTTGTAATTTATTACACAGCAATAGAGGACTAATAAAATTGGTATAGTGCTTTAAAGGTTTCATTCACTTTACCTCATTTATACTGCCCAAAGTTAAATATAAAACCATTTATTTCAGTCCTGATCTCATGGATCATTGGGACTGACCTATAAAATAGGAGGTACTTAGAATTTTAGTCCTCAGAAGAACCTCAGAGATCATTATACAAATGAAGAAACAAGAGTCAGGATACAGAAATTGACTCATGATACACCAAGGTATCATGTAGAAAAGACACACATGGATGCACAGTTCTCTTGGGACTGAGTCTAAAATTTTTTCAGATTTGTAGATAATAATCTCCTATTGTCAAACAACAGAAGAGCTAACAACAGTAAATCAGACTTTTAGAAGATGCAAATAAATTACACAACTTAACGTCAATATTCATAATTACCACAATTAACTCCTAGAAAAGTCCCAGTAACATTGAAGCACTAAATAAATATTTGATAAATAAAAAAATAATATGGTTTCATAGCAATCTCAATTCTGAAACATAAAAGACACAAGCCCATCCCCACGTAGCATGATCTAGAGGCAGCATACATTTGTGGTCAAAAGCCATAACTGCAATGTCATATCAGACCCACCTGAATTTGAATGTGAGCTCTAAGTATTAAGTTCATTTCAGTCGCTCAGTCGTGTCGATTCTTTGCGACCCCATGGACTGCAGACCGCCAGGCCTCCCTGTCTATCACCAACTCCCAGAGTTTACTCTAACTCATGTGCACTGAGTCCGTGACGTCACCCAACCATCTCATCTTCTGTCATCCCCTTCTCCTCCTGCCTTCAATCTTTCCCAGCATCAGGGTCTTTTCAAATGTGTCAGTTTTTCACATCAGGAGGCCAAACTACTGGAGTTTCAGCTTCAACATCAGTCCTACCAATGAATATTCAAGGCTGATATCCTTTAGGATGGACTGGTTGGATCTCCTTGCACTCCAATGGACTCTCAAGAGCCTTCTCCAACACCACAGTTCAAAAGCTTCAATTCTTTGGCACTCAGCTTTCTTTATAGTCCAACTCTCACATCCATACATGACTACTGGAAAAACCATAGCTTTGACTAGATGGACCTTTGTTGGCAAAGTAATGTCTCTGCCTTTTAATATGCTGTCTAGGTTGGTCAAAGCTTTTCTTCCAAGGAGAAAGCATTTTTTAATTCCATGGCTGCAGTCACCATCTGCAGTGATTTTGGAGCCAAAAAAAAAAATAAAGTATATCACTGTTTCCACAGTTTCCCCATCTATTTGCCATGAAGTGATGGGACCAGATGCCATGAACTTAGTTTTCTGAATGCTGGGTTTTAAGCCAACTTTTTCACTCTCCTCTTTCACTTTCCTCAATGGCTCTTTAGTTCTTCGCTTTCTGCCATAAGGGTGGTATCATCTGTATACCTGAGGTTATTGATATTCTCTCGACAATCTGGATTCTAGCTTGTGGTTCATCCAGCCCAGCATTTCTCATGATGTACTTTGCGTATAAGTTAAATAAGAAGGGTGACAATATACTATACAGCCTTGACATACTCCTTTCCCTATTTGGAATGAGTCTGTTGTTCCGTGTTCAGTTCTAACTGTTGCTTCTTGACCCGGATACATATTTCTCAGGAGACAGGTCAGGTGGTCTGGTCTTTCCATCTCTTTCAGAATCTTCCACAGATTGTTGTGATCCACACAATCAAAGGCTTTGGCATAGTCAATAAAGCAGAAGATGTTTTTCTGGAACTCTCTTGCTTTTTTGATGCTCCAATGGAGATTGGCAATTTGATCTCTGGTTCCTCTGCCTTCTCTAAATCCAGCTTGAACATCTGGAAGTTCACAGTTTATGTACTGTTGAAGCCTGGCTTGGAGAATTTTGAGCATTACTTTGCTAGAGTGTGAGATGAGTGCAATTGTGCAGTAGTTTGAGCATTCTTTGGCATTGCCTTTCTTAAGGATTGGAATGAAAACTGACCTTTTCAAGTCCTGTGGCCACTGCTGAGTTTTCCAAATTTGCTGGCATATTGACTGTAGCACTTTCACAGCATCATCTTTTAGGGTTTGAAATAACTCAACTGGAATTCCATCACCTCCACTAGCTTTATTCGTAGTTATGCTTCCTAAGGCCCACTTGACTTTGCATTCCAGGATGTCTGGCTCTAGGTGAGGGATCACACCATCGTGATTATCTGGGTCATGAAGATTGTTTTTGTATAGTTTTTCTGTGTATTCTTGCCACCTCTTCTTAATATCTTCTGCTTCTGTTAGGTCCATTCCATTCTGTCCTTTATTGTGCCCATCTTTGCATGAAAAATTTCCCTTAGTATCTCTAACTTTCTTTAAAAGATCTCTAGTCTTTCCCATTCTGTTTTTTTCCCCTCTATTTCTTTACACTGATCACTGAGGAAGGCTTTCTTATCTCTCCTTCCTATTCTTTGGAACTCTGCATTCAAAGGGGTATATCTTTCCTTTTCTCCTTTGCCTTTTACGTCTCTTCTTTTCACAGCTGTTTGTAAGACCTCCTCACAGAACCATTTTGCCTTTTAGCATTTCTTTCTCTTGGATATGGTCTTGATCACTGCCTCCTGTACAAGGTCACAAATCTCCATCCATAGTTCTTCAGGCACTCTGTCTATCATATCTAATCCCTTGAATCCATTTCTCACTTTCACTGTATAATCGCAGGGGATTTGATTTAGGTTATGCCTGAATGGTCTAGTGGTTTTCCCTACTTTTTTAATTTAAGTCTCAATTTGGCAATAAGGAGTTCATGATCTGAGCCACAGTCAGCTCCTAGTTTTGTTTTTGCTGACTGTATAGAGCTTCTCCATCTTTGGCTGCAAAGAATATAATCAATCTGATTTTGGTATTGATCATCTGGTGATGTCCATGTGTAGAGTCTTCTCTTGTGTTGTTGGAAGAGGGTGTTTGCTATGACCAGTCGTTCTCTTGACAAAACTATTAGCCTTGTTAAAAGTTGTTCTCTTGTCAAAACTGTTGCCCTGTTAGCTTCATTCTGTACTCCAAGGCCAAATTTGTCTGTTACTCCAGGTGTTTCTTGACTTCCTACTTTTGCATTCCAGTCCCCCATAATGGAAGGGACATCTTTTGGGGGTGTTAGTTCTAGAAGGTCTCGTAGGTCTTCATAGAACTGTTCAACTTCAGATTCTTCAGCATTATTGGTCAGAGCATAGACTTGGATTACTGTGATACTGAATGGTTTGTCTTGGAAACAAACAGAGATAAGTCTGTCATTTTTGAGACTGCATCCAAGTACTGCATTTCGGACTCTTTTTTTTGACTATGATGGCTATACGTGTTATTCACTTGTAAACTTAGGAGATTTCCTCACACTCTCAGCTTTCAGTTTCCTCATCTGCAAAACGAAGGTAATAACAATGACCTTCCATTATTGTGCTCAGGTTCAAACAAAATAATAAATGAGAATGTCTGGCATTTACAGAGTGCTAGATAAATGTCATTCTCTTCCCATTCATTGATAAATTTGGTTTCAAATGAAGAACAATTTTTATACCTAACTTTAGATAATTCTCTGAACTGTAATCTGTGTCAGAGGCATTTAATACAAATGTACTTTTAATTCATGCTAATAGACATTTTCTTTGAAGACAGTTTTCTATCGTATGAATTTACTCTTCTTTGGTTCTAAAAGCTTTTCTTTTGTCTCCTCAACAAACTCAAGTAAAAAATAAAGGTCTAAAATGTTTAGGAAAGAAAGAAGCTTCATTGACTAGGCCTGAATTTATTGACACTTAACCCACCTGCCAGTGCAGGAGATGTAAGAGATGAGGGTTTTGATCCCTAGCCTGGGAAGATCCCCTGGAGGAAGACATGGCATCCCACTCTAGTATTCTTGTCTGAAGAATCCCATGGACAGAGGAAGAAGCCTCGTGGGCTACAGTCCATAGGGTCTCAAAGAATCAGACATGACTGAAGTGACTTAGCACATATAGGAACCACCTAAATAAAAAAGGCAGCAGTCTGAAGATTCATAAATTAATCATTGATTAGGAGTTTACATAATTTAGAGGTTATAATCCAAAACCTGTTTCAAATTAGATGACAGCAGAAAAGTGATGTGGAAGTAGTTACTGTTAAACTGGAATTCTTCTGATTGCACTATTTATCAGGTGTATTTCAGGTAATTAAATAGAACTATGAGTAACATGAAAGATTATAGCTGTGGTCCATTTTTGCACAGGTCTGTTGAGACTTGGAAATTACATGCAAGCAGAGTTGGAATAATTCCAAAATGGACCATACTGAATTAGGCAACAGCTGGTGCAGAAAGTTTAGCTTAAGGACTGTCCTGACAGTTGGTAAAAAAAAAAAGTGATATGTGCTCTATACTAAATGTCATATTAAAAATTAGCAGTAAATAATTACAAGCTTATTAGAAATATACTGTTTTGATTTCAAAGCTTAAACACTCTTCCTTGGGCTATTTTAAGGCCATTTTAAAGTTCTTTAATCTCTGCTCAAAAAATTTTATTTTCTAGCAGGTGTGCCTTAAAACTAAAACTGAAGACTTAAAATCACTTCCATGAGCTTCAAGCACTTCCACATGTTTAAAACATAGTCATTTCAATGTTGCTTGAAACCCAGGAAAGGTCATGGGGAGAGGAAGCTGTGAAAACCTTAATCCTGTAAATTTCATGACACATGGCATGATGCAATGGGATTTAGAGCCAGAAGGCTTCGGTTCAAGCCCCTGCTATGCTAATTTCTAAGTAAGAGGTTTGGGTTAAATTCATGTTCTTTTCAGACCTTAGTTTTCCCATCCAACTTGGGAACAATAGCATCTACCTTCCAAACTATAGTGAGAAGTAAATGATCTATATATAATACCTAGGACAGCAAACCCATGGTTTCAAACTGTGCACTGAGTTACTCCAGGGGACTGTAGCACATTTTTTAGAGGCAGCATGGGCTATTTTAAATTTTCAAGGGAACTGCAACAATATTTGAAATCTCTCAGCCACTGCATGAACTACTAGCTCAAGGTAGTTTCAATATTAGATCATACTACATTCTTTTCAGTGACATTTATCTTTGTGAAGCTGAGTTTTGTTAGTTGTTGGACAAAAAGTAAATAAGCATTAAAATCAATGTAGAGCAGGAAATGAAACTAATGGTATCCAATCTGATTCCAATGTCTGAGATATGCAGAGTGCCCAACTCCAGCCCACACATCTTGTTAACAAGTAAATGTCGTTGACTAAAATAATTTTTTTCTTTTAACTATGTGTATTATTTTTTCTCGAAAAAATTACTAAGTTGTTAGTATATAAATACATTTTAAGCTGCTCAATCAATAGTAGAGTTACTTATAGGAGAAAATGTCATAAACCAAAAAAAAAAAAAATTGGGAAACTTCTGAAGTAGGTACCTAGTAAGTATTCATTTCCTCTCAAACCATACTTTCACATAATTAAATCCTTTCTTTCTAAATTTAGATAAATTTATTTGTGTTCTCATTAGTAATGACTACCACTATTCTCTGCCTTTGTAGTTTCTGGGGCCATGTGATTACCTCTGGTCAATGGGATTTGAAGAAGTTATGAACTCTCCATTCACTCTTCCCTTATTGAGGAATTCTATAGAAATGAGGAGAAAAAAAGAGCATCAACATTTAAGGTTCAACTGTCAAGTTCCTGTAAGGAAAATAAGTTTTCCTGGAAAGTCATCTGGACCTACTCAGTCAAGCCAGTGAAATTTGGTGGTTTTGGTAGTTTGTGTGCTATGAAGCATAGGTGTGTACTATCTTGACTAATACGCAAGCTTGTTTTTATCTATTGCCCTCCCCACCATCCTCCTACATATGGTTTTGACTCTTTTTATGGCCAGTTCTAAAAGATAATTAGGTAATAACCAGTATGATAGAAAATGTGACCTGAATAATAGAAGACTGGATGGCAGAAAATTCAGCAAAAACAGTTATTAACAGTACCAGCTAAACATCCTGATCATAATGTGATGCCCCAGATCACAAATAAAAGTCAAGACACTCAGTTAATGTCAAGTTGTGGTTTATAACATCTTAAGGTTAAAAAGAAAAATGCAAACATTTTAACAAGACAGTTTCTTTTAGGAACAAGGAAATATACAGTAAGATAAAACCACTTTTATACAAAATATTGGAACCAAGAATGTCCAGTAACAGGTATTTTCTGTATTCTTGGGAATTTGACCTTATACTACAACCAGAGAAGCAGTTCAAACAAGCCTACATTTCTATGGTGGAGAAATTTCTAATTGGGCTAGAGGGTATAGAAGAAATCATCTTTTCCAGTGGTTATAAAATGACAGGAGCAGGATGTTGCTTTGAAAGGAAAATTTAAATAAGTTACTCAATACCTCAGATATGAAAAGAAAATGAGGCTGACTAGGATGAAATCAAGAAAAGAAAATTATATTCATTGATTCATCAGTATTTATTGCATATCTTGATGTGTATTCCATAAATGCTACCAAGTAACTGGGACTTAATATCTGATTCTAAATAGTATGTCAATTACTATAAAGGGCAATGCTCTGGAAAATCACAGATCTGCAAAAATGCTTTCCTGGAAGAATCAGTAAAATTTTCATTAAAGAGGAAATGTTTAAGCCGGAACTTGAAAGATGAATTTTGTCAAGAACTGTGAAGTGTTGAGATTTTACCCTATTATCAAACCAACAAATTATCTTGCAAAAGATTCACAGAGGCTGACAAAAGCATGAAAAAAATCTTTAATCAAACAGAAAGATCTTCATTACTCACAGTTATCATCATAGCCAGGCTGTTAGCACTTTCTTATCCCAGTTCCCAGATCCTAGTTACTACAGGGGGCACAACAAAGGCCAGGTAACACTTGCACATGCAGTGGGCTGCATTACAGGGCGGAAACTCTGAGCTTAGGAAGACAATCTTTTTTTTTTTTTGTAAAGCAATAAACATGCTGGCCCTTTGCTCCTGAGCAAGACACTACCCAGTATCCCAAGACTGCATATCATACAAACAATCTGGAGAAGATAATCCAGAACAAAGGCAGTGAGTACCTCCGCTCCCAAGAAATGCAGGAATGTAAGTGATTCGTGGAGAACTGTCCCCAAAGAAGCAGAAGACATCATGTTATAGCATGATACTTTAGCAGGATTAGAATATATCTGAATAGCTGGAGTAGAATATCTTTCAGAGAATGAGCCAGTGGGAGGTGTAGGCTGGGAAGGAGAGTGTATTAGGAAGAAAAAAAAAAAAAATAGTTCATAGAATGAACTATAGAATCCAATGAACATAGAATCTAATCCACTGGAATTGGATTACTGAGTAGAAAAAAATATAGAGGATATTATACTTTGTTCACTAATATTTATTCAATGTCAGCCTCATGGCATAAGTTCACTATGTTAATCGAATGAATAAATGAATGAAAAACCTGCTTTATCTCATAAGCATAGGAAGCCATCATAATTTTAAATGAAGAAGGAAATAATCATATCTGGCAGCAAAGTGACAAAAGCATCTTTGTTGAAAGAGAATAATTGAGGCACTTTGCCTGTGTTTAATATGTGTTTACAGTAAGATAGGTTATAGGAGGTGAACATTTAAATTAAAAGATTAGAACTGAGGATTGAGAGAAGTGGTTGAATTAATTTTAGGAGAACCCCAATAACATCTGGTCAACTGGATGTGGAAGTGACAGTTCCAAGGATAAACATGAGTTATCTGGAAGAAGGTTGTTGAATAAATGGTGACGTCACTAAATGAGATAGAAAATACAAAACTCAAGTAGGAGATAATGAGCTTGATGTTGGGCGTGTTTCATTTACATCATAAGAAGATCCAATTGCAGTGTCCAGAAGGACACTCTAGAGAGATGATGAACTGGCATGGAGTGGCAGGCATTGAGATAATAGCTACAGTGAAGGAAATAAAAAGGAGAAATTCTATGATTAATATAATGGAAGCTTGCTTATATATGCATTCATGCTAAGCTGCTTCAGTTGAGTCCAGCTCTTAGTGACCCCATGGACTGTAGTAGGTTCCTACAGGATAGACTCCTCTGTCCATGGGATTCTCCAGGCAAGAATACTGGAGTGGGTTGCCAAGCCTTCCTCCAGGGGATCTTCGCAACCCAGGGATAGAACCTGTGTCTCCTACTGCTCCTGCACTGACTTTACCACTAGCACCATCTGGGAAGCCTGCTTATATATATGAGAAGGATCAATATTACTGTATGAGAAGAGGAGAAAAGCTCATGAAAATGGAAAAAAAAAATATTGGGAGAGGTGGAAAGGGAGCCAAGAGAATAGTATGCTGAAACCAAGGAAAGATAGTTTCAAATGGGAAAGTCATTAGTAAGGAGCTGTCAACTTGGATGGTTGCTAAAATAGTACTGATTGGATTTGGCTTTTGGATCATCACAGATTTCAAGAAAATAAAAAAGGCAGAAGGCAGATTATAGCAAGAAGCCTTAATTCAGAGAGGGGAGAGATTGGTTTAGTTAACTTGGCATCAGCTTATCTAGTGTGATAAGCTGTGAAAAGAAAGTACTTTTTCAAATATACACCTTAAAAAGAACTTTCCAAATGGCATTCATAGGTCATCACCAAAAATCCCCTCCATTATACATTGCTACTTTGAGTTATAAAGGTTTTTTCCTTTTTAAAGATTCCCCTAATAAAATGCAATTACTCCTGAAAACTGTAATGCCTTAAACTCTTCCTCTGAAGTGTTAGTTAACAAGGATTTAACAGAGAAAAATGTTCTTGGCTAATACTAGTGGTCTTAGTATTCTGGAAGTAGAATAACAGAGGAAAGGGCCTATTAAAAGGGGACCTGTGAGGTCCTAAAGAAACACAGCTCCTATTTGATGATTTGGTTAGAATCTGGCGAGGCTATTCTTTTTGCTGGCATGCTCTGCCAGATTTCTTTTTAAAAACTATTTGAGAACACAGAACAGTTGAGAAAATGTAACTAGCAATACAAGTAGATTTCTTAAAGTACATAGTAACTGCTGAAAAATTACTAAGGGGTTAATAGTTGCTGTTGAAACCCAGAATATCAGTTAAGATTTTAAGCTATGCACTTTCTTTGATTACATTAAATGTGATTTTTCTGGTACCAACAAAGAGTATTTTGCTACTAATTTTCACAGAAAGGAAGATCCCATAATGAGAATCTTCAACCTAGTAATAGCTACTTTCCCGGTTAATGAATTAATCAAGCATTTACTAAGTATCTACTGTATACCCAGCATTTATCAAGATAGTGTCTGAAGTAAGAAAAAAAGTGAATTGCAGTTGGGTATTATTTAATTAAAAGGTAATGCAAATATGCAACAAGGAATTGTATTAAACACAAATGAGAGTTCCAAGTTGACTATCATGTTCATTTCATTAGATATACAAATGCCACTGAGGGAATAAAAAATTCTCTGGTAGCCAGTATGTTTAAGATCTCCACTAAGCAAATTATCAAAAAATTATCATGAATATTTAATTCTAATGAAATAAGAGAAGGAGCGGGGAGACAGAATGGGAGGAAAGAAAGAAATAATAGAATAAATACATCTTATTTTTCTTCTCTGTCACCTAGTTTTGTTTAGCTTTACCATGACTTTAAGTTTCAAAAGCAAATGAGAATATGCTTATGTTTGAGGCTGCTGTGAAATGAACAATCCTTGTAAGCAGTTTCAAATGTTAACCAATTATAATGTTGCCTTCTAAAAGATTAAAAGGAAAAATAATAATTCTTTCACTTCAAAAAGATACATCTACTTATGTCCTGATTTTCCTTTTTCTTGTCTTCTTTCCTTTTTAATGTAAAATGCTTAAAAATTTCTGTAAACCTAAACTACCCCCAAAACAAAGTCTATTAAATTTTTTTTAATGCTTAAGGGCCAGGAACTATGATCTTCATGGCTAATATATACTTTTATCTGTTCTATCACATTATGAATAAATTGGAAAATCAATAAATTTAGATGTATCAGTGATTTTTTACATGAATTCTTAACTCATACTTCACAAGTTCTTTCCAATTCTAAATTTTAAATCTAGTGTCTGGAGTAAGAGAGTTTACTGTTATATTGATTATTTACAAGGTACTTTACACCATAAGGAAGAATCACAACTAACAAATTTGGGGAGAGGAGCACCACAGTGTGGAGATCTCGCATACAACTCACATGCAGCTCTCTGGGTATCAGCTATCCTGAAAAAGTAATGTGAGTTATGACCATGTGCAATTTAGCAATACCCTGCAAAATTTAAGGCTTTTGAATACTCTATGTACCAAAGAGTTTCTAGGAAGCTATCCTAATGAAATAGTCATGGATGCGAGCAAAGATATATTTACATAGATAGATACAACAGTAATGTCTATTGAAAAATTGGAAAACTAAACAGGGGATGATTCAGTAAATTACTAAAATATTACCCTGTGAGGGAATATTATGCAGCCATTAAAATTTAAGTGAATGGTAAAAAATGTTCACAATAAATTGTGAAGTTAAAAAAATCAGAGTTTCAACAGTGTATATGGTATAACCAATTTTCTAAATATATATATACACCTATAAATTATTACATTATATATATATATATTTATATGGATATAGCTTATGGGTACATACAGATATAAATGGGCTTCCCTAGTAGCTCAGTTGTAAAGAACCTGCCTGCAATGCAGGGGACCCGGATTCGATCCCTGGGTTGGGAAGATCCCCTGGAAAAGGAAATGGTAAACCACTCCAGTGTTCTTGCCTGGGAAATCCCATGGACAGAGGAGCCTGGCAGGCTACAGCCCATGGGGTCACAAAAGAGTCAGATACAACTTAGTGACTAAAAAAGAACTGTACCTTAAAATTCAGTTCAAGCACACACATATGAGGTATTCTTATCCTCCTGGAACTAAGCATTATTTTCATCCTCCATAATTTTACAGTACAAGAAGCTTCAAATACCCATTTCTAAGAAGGAATTCATATTTCCTATCATACTGAAAAACAGGCAAAAGGGTTTTCAATCAGCCCTGAAGCAAGGTCTTGGCTAGAGAATAAACAAATTGAACAAAGGCAGCTGGACTGTCTCTGAAGGGTTTCTCTGGCAAACGGTTCGGTTTACCAGAACAAGAGCATGCTGCCATCATTTGGGTATAGAAAGTGGAGGATCTACTTTTTGTCTGCATCTGAATCATGGTCATAGAAGAATGTTGACATGTTAGCAACACTTATATCCTTCCTAATCACATCTACCACTCACGCCAACTGCATGTCTTTAGGAAAATCCTTTAACTTCTCAGTACCTCAGTTTCCTATACCACAGAATGGGAGCTAAACTCAGTCACACATCTATTTGTTACAATTTTGTCCTAAAATAGCTGTAATATTTGCTGGCCTTGGCAAAACTGATACAAAATTAGACATTAGGAACAAACATTGCTTTTTCTAGTCCTGTAAAGACCTGGGAATAAAATTGACCAATAGATGCCATAAAGAAAAAATTGATGGAGATACCATGTGGCATTGAAAGGCAAAACTTTTAGCTAAATATATTCAAACCCATAGGTTAAACCTGGGCAGCCCAAATGTTTCATGAATTTCAGCAGCTCATGAACCTCTGAACTTATACAGTGTGTGTGTGTGTGACTTTCTTCCAAAGGAAACCCCTCCAAACTGCAAATAATACTCCATGTGTGTCTGAGGTCTAGATTGTTCATGGCTACATTAAGATAAATTCAACAGCAGGTTGTGTAATGGGGCACCTCAGGAGGCTGATAGGCTAATAGACCTTAATCCTCACAATACTAAACATTAAAATTCCTTTGAAAACAGCACTCATAAAAGGGAAATAGCACGTCCTACAAGGAGAAACCAAGGTAGACAGTGAGCTCTTTCCCTCATAATTTTTCTTACTAGTCTTTCTGATTTTACAGCATGATATGTTCTGAACCTTTTAGTAAAATGGAGGTTTCTCATTTCAGCCTAACTGCTGTTAATCTGTTCCAAATGTTAAAGTTTTAAGTAAGGTCTGGTAACCATCGCTGCATTGAACTGATAATAGGAATAGAGCTGATCACCATCTGGTTTGGTTCAGAGTACAACTTGATGCCTAATATTGCAGAATTTGAGTTGGAAGTCCCTTGTATTTCATGAATGCCACAAAAAAAGAATTTAAACAAACAGCACTCCCCAATAGTCATATGTCCTTATTTATTGCTCTATAGGTTTGCTAAATATAGAATATCACATTACTAATTTTGGCAAATTCCAGGGTACATAAGCAGGCCCAAACCTCTTAACATAAATTATGCCAGAGTTGCCTAATGATAATTTGAAAAAGTCATGGTATTGGTTTTCCAGAGTTATGACAGAAAACCATTTCAGAAATAAGAAACAAAATTGAAATTGGTTTCTTGTTGCATGCCTCTCTTACCAATCCTGCTGCTGCAGATCTATGAAAATATTCTTGATTCTACCACATTATGAATAAATTGGAAAATCTGATTTATCTAGAACTACCAGTGATTTCTAAAATGGATTCTTGACTCAAAGGAAACATTTTACAAGCCTTTTCCAATTCTAAAATGTTCTGTTGTACATATTTCAATAATTCTGGCAAAAATCTAGCTTTATAAAAAAAGGAAACTTTCTTCTATTTATACAAAATTATGACTAGGTATGATAATTCTCTGAAGAGTTTGAGAGTTCTGATGGTGAATGTTTAATGACAAGAACTACATCAAGCTATTCCCATTATATTCCCAATATTTTAAATTACATCTGGCACATAGGAGTCTACTTAATGAATGGAGACCAAGAGACCAATATGGGAAGGAACAAGTTTTTGAATAATAACCTCCTATTGGCTTCAAATTTCTACTCTTCAGTGAGGAGATTTTACAAAAGATAATCAGAATACAAAGTCCCCATAAACAATGCAATAGCATGCAATGGTCCTTTCGAGTGTAACATCTATATTGGCAGGAAACCCCAGTCTCCAAAGGCTCATTGCCATTTATTTAGGAATGCATGCCCCAAAGTACAAAAGCAAGGCAGAGACACAGTAAGTGACACAGCCCTCCCTGACAGACTTTTTTCTTTATATGGTTGCACAAGTATAAAATATCTCAAGGCACTCCCTCTACTGCAAGGAAACAAGATTTATTTAGGTATTTAAGGATGACTTTCTCAATTAGGGCTTCCCAGGTAGTGCTAGTGGTAAAGAACCTGCCTGCCAATGCAGGAGATGCAAGAAACACGTGTTTGACCCCTTGGTCAGGAAGATCCCCTGGAGGAGGGCATGGCAACCCACTCCAGTATCTTTGCCTGGAGAATCCCATGAATAGAGGAGCTTAGTGGGTTACAGTCCAAGAGGTTGCAAAGAGTCAGACACATCTGAAGTGACTTAGCACCACACATACACCTTTCTCAATTAACAAAGGCTTTAGAAATTTTCTGAACTCTCTGCCCAATTTTTAAACTATATTAATAATTATGTCATTTCATTTTGATAAGATAGACCCTGTAAAATGTCCCAGTTAAATATTTATCAATATCTAATGGCCAGTTTCTTTGGTTAAAAGACTTAAATGTAATCAAAGATTTGCAAGGCAGGTGAAGTCATCTAATCCAACTGTGTCAATCATTTGTAGGCAGAATGATATGAAAAAGTAGCAAAAAAAAGATATGAATGTGCTGCTCCTAGTTTTAGAGACCTCCATCCCTCAAGTAGATTTTAACATCCATTGAATGACTTTCAAAGAATTCTCCTAGAATCAGGCAGTTCTTTAAACTTCACTATCTTTCTATACTTTCTGGCCTGTCTGCTAAAAGAATAGCTCTCATCTTCTAGCCAAAGCTAATGTCTATGAACTATGGAATGTTTTGTTTGTTTGCTTTTTTCAACAGTACGATTTCCATAATAAGAAATCACACCATTGGTTGGGGTAAAATAGTAAATTTATCTTCCTGTTTCTTTTTTTCTCCTTTCTTTTCAGTCTTCAAACTCCTTACTTTTTAGGTTCTGCACATCATACCTCTGAAGCTATTGGGCATTTGCTTTGTCACCCACAACCCTATTGTGCAATGCTTTATCAAACATAACTCTATATATAGAGAAAGTACCACTGTGGTACATCATAACTTGTGCCAATAAATCCCCACAGTATCATCAAAATTCCTTTGTACTGTGATGAAGGCGACTTCTAACAGCCAAGAAAGGAAACACCGGTCCACATGTGCATCTTAAAAGAAACTTCATGTACTTTGTTTTTCCTTTCCATCTGACAGCTCTGCAATCTGGGAAGCTAAGCAGAATTGGGTCTGCTTAGTACTTGAAAAGAAGACAGTTTGAGAATACCCAGTACTGCAGGCTTTATCTTCTCCCACTCCTATTACCCATACCCCACCTGCCCAGAGCAGTGCAGTGGTGGAAAAAGCACATTGAATTCCAGATAAGCAATAATGTGTTTCAATAACTTTCTATGAATTACACACTCTCATTGTGCCCAAATTCTCAGGACAAGTTTTAAAATTTTCTTTCATCTCTAAAAGTCTAAAATCAATTTTTATAGTAAAAATCTATTTAGTTAGGAATGGTGTATGCTTACTGAAAGGTAACTAAACTTGAAGAAGTAGAATAAAGTTATGTATGTGCAACATTCAAAATACTCTGAACTTAAACTGTTTCTCCCCCTGCATTAGTCTACCCTGACTTTTTCTCCATGACTGAATTGCATTTTCCTTCCACTCTGCCTCAGTTCAGTTCAGTCACTCAGTCATGTCCGACTCTTTGCGACCCCATGAATTGCAGCACGCCAGTCCTCCCTGTCCATCACTAACTCCCAGAGTTCACTCAAACTCACATCCATCGAGTCAGTGATGCCATCCAGCCATCTCATTCTCTGCCATCCCCTTCTCCTCCTGCCCCCAATCCCTCCCAGCATCAGAGTCTTTTCCAATGAGTCAACTCTTCGCATGAGGTGGCCAAAGTACTGGAGTTTCAGCTTTAGCATCAGTGCTTCCAATGAACACCCAAGACTGATCTCCTTTAGAATGGACTGGTTGGATCTCCTTGCAGTCCAAGGGACTCTCAAGAGTCTTCTCCAACACCACAGTTCAAAAGCATCAATTCTTCGGCACTCAGCTTTCTTCACAGTCCAACTCTCACATCCATACATGACCACTGGAAAAACTATAGCCTTGACTAGATGGACCTTTGTTGGCAAAGTAATGTCTCTGCTTTTGAATATGCTATCTAGGTTGGTCATAACTTTCCTTCCAAGGAGTAAGTGTCTTTTAATTTCATGGCTGCAATCACCACCTGAAGTGATTTTGGAGCCCCAAAAATAAAGCCTGACACTGTTTCCACTGTTTCCCCATTTATTTCCCATGAAGTGATGGGACCAGATGCCATGATCTTAGTTTTCTGAATGTTGAGCTTTAAGCCAACTTTTTCACTCTCCTCTTTCACTTTCATTAAGAGGCTTTTTAGTTCTTCACTTTCTGCCATAAGGGTGGTGTCATCTGCATATCTGAGGTTATTGATATTTCTCCCAGCAATCTTGATTCCAGCTTGTGCTTCTTCCAGCCCAGCATTTCTCATGATGTACTCTGCACAGAAGTTAAATAAGCAGGGTGACAATATACAGCCTTGACGTACTCCTTTTCCTATTTGGAACCAGTCTGTTGTTCCGTGTCCAGTTCTAACTGTTGCTTCCTGGCCTGCATATAGGTTTCTCAAGAGGCCGTTCAGGTGGTCTGGTATTCCCATTTCTTTCAGAATTTTCCACAGTTTACTGTGATCCACACAATCAAAGGCTTTGGCATAGTCATAAAGCAGAAATAGATGTTTTTCTGGAACTCTCTTGCTTTTTCCACTCTTCCTATGCAAGTTCTTTTCATCCACAAGATATAGTTCAAGTCTAACATTCTGCTTGAAGCCTAATTGTTATAATCTTGACTAAACTCGATCCTCTGAATATTATACTCAGTTTTGACCATATGATTCTGTTTAATTATTCCCTATTTTTTTCATGTGTTAGTCTTACCTGCCCATCCAACACTGATTTGTGTTGTTGTATGGCAGAAACCAACACAATATTGCAAGGCAATTATCTTCTGATTAAAAATTTAAAAAAATAAACCATCCAAAATCACTGCAGATCAACTCTTAGGAAAGGTAAACTACTGTGAGCTTTGGTGTTACTTCTTTTAACACTTTCTCCGTGTGACCTTAAGCAGGTTTTTGAAACTGTGCTTGAGTTTCCTTATCTCTAAAACAGAGCTAACAATACTAAGCACACTCAATTGTCAGGACATAGTAGATCATCAATAAATATTTGCTGATGGATGTTTCCTTAATGATTTGGAAAGCTTTTTTTTTTTTTTAAACATTTCAGGATTATCATTATAAAAATCAGTTTCCATTGGCTAGCATTTTAGACCTAATGATAGGATAGTCAGGTGATTTAGCTAATGTTGCCTTAAATATAGATGTTTGAAAAAAAGAAGAAAAAAAACCTTCTTAATATCTGTACTTGCTTTATCTGTGAATCTATCAATTTTTTTTAAGGTGGGCTAAAGAGGAGTCTATTTGGGCTTTGATGAATGTTTCTACTCAAAATAAAGTGGAATTTACCAGATCCTCAGCTTATCCATTGAATATCTCTGCTTAAAATCCATAAGAGGCAAAGAAGACATGAGAGCATCTGTTATAGGCAAGGGATATTTATAGATACCTCAAACTTTTGAAACGCCACTCAAAGGAGGAGTGAGCAGTAAGACTGTAAATATCACCAAGTGAATATGATTAGCACAAGCCAAAAAATCACTCTTCTTAGCTGTCCTTTCCCCTGGTGCAGTGCAGAATAGCATCTTGGGGATAATGATTCAGCTAGCTAGAAAATATAATATAAAAAATATAGAATGAAGGCCATCATCTTCCTTTTTTAAGGGAGTCACCCAGACTTGCATAAATTGTTCTCATATATCAGTGGTCAAAATGTAGTCACATGGACACACTTAGTTGTGAGGGAAGATGGAAATGTAATCTCTAACTAGGCAGTTTCGTGACCTCCTATAAGTCCTGAGGTTCTCTTACCAAAAGAATGAAGAGATGTATTTGGAGTAATTAGCTGGCTCTAACACACTTCCTTAAAGACTAAGTACCATATTATGACTTTTGTCATGCCTTTGACCATCTAGGAGATTGAGACTGTATAAAACCACAGCAATGCAACTGGTGGAGATGACTGTGAAAGATTAATGGTACAGCATCAAAAAGAATCTTGTGTTATTTTGTTTATTCAGTTTGGAGTAATATTGCCATTCAGTTCAGTTCAGTCTCTCAGTCGTGTCCGACTCTTTGTGACCCCATGGACTGTGGTATGCCAGGTTTCCTTGTCCATCACCAACTCCCAGAGCTTGCTCAAACTCAAGTTCATCGAGTTGGTGATGCCATCCAATCATCTCATCCTCTGTTGTCCCTTTCTCCTGCCTTCAGTCTTTCCCAGCATCAGGGTCTTTTCCAATGAGTCAGTATATATAATTATAAATTCTTAAGAATATTAACAGAGGCTACTGAAAATCAACTCAGTCTCCCCCTTAGTAAAAGCATATCAATAAGGACAAAATGTTTGGGGGAGCACAGGCTATGTGTCATCCTGATTTTGTGGTTGCCACAGTCCAGGAGCCTCCGACAGACAAAGCATCCTGGTCCAGTCATTTAGCATCAAAAAACAATTAGGAGGGAGGAGAGAGAGGCATTTTGATAAGTATTCATACTTCCAGAGAGCTTGCCCACCTCATCCATGCCCTTGGCTATTTCCAAAATACTGTCATTATCTGGATAAAAATTTGGGTAATCCCTTCATTTTTATTTCTTCTGATCTATTTTGGGAAGAGATGTTTACTGAGGTCACAAAAATGCAATTTTGATTTAAAAATTAAAAGAGCCAGTCCAAAATATTCACTACTTCATGTCTTCATTCAAAGGTAAGAATCTTTGCCCTTCTCCCCAGTGTAGACTTGACTGCAGATAGGATGTGGAGAATAGGGTGTGGCTTGGGTCTTCTCCCATTCTTGCTCACTCTGTACGCAACTCACAAACTGCTCTTCCTGAGTCAACATCTCACTTCACTGATACTCTCTTTGAGTCATAAAATAGATTTCCAGTATTATACAGCAGCTCCTCACTAGCTATCTATTTTACATGTGGTAGTGTATATATGTCAATCCTACTTTCTCAATTCATCCCACTGTCTCACAGCTCAGCACTCTGTGATGACCTAGAGGGGTAGGATTGGAGGCGGGTCAATAGGTAGGGGATATATATATATGTGTGTGTGTGTGTGTGTATATATATATATATATATATATATATATATATATATAGTTATGACTGATTTGTGTTATTGTATAGCAGAAGCCAACACAACATTGCAAGGCAATTACTGTCTGATTAAAAATTAAAAAAAAAAAACATTCAAAATCACTGCAGACAGTGACTGCAGCCAAGAAATTAAAGATGCTTGCTCCTTGGAAGAAAAGCTATGACAAACCTAAGCAGCATATTAGAAAGCAGAGACATCATTTTACCAATGTCTGTATAGTCAAAGCTATGATTTTTCCAGTAGTTATGTATGGATGTGAGAGTTGAACCAAAGAAGGCTGAGCCCTGAAGAATTGATGCTTTTGACCTGTAGTGATGAGGAGACTCTGAGAGTCCACTGGACAGCAAGGAGATCAAACCAGTCAATCCTAAAGGAAATCAGTCCTGAATATTCATTGGAAGGACTGATGCTGAAGCTGACCTCCAATACTTTGGCTACCTGATGTGAAGAACTGATTCAATGGAAAAGACCCTGATGCTGGGAAATTGAGGGCAAGAGGAGAAGGGGGTGACAGAGGATAAGATGGTTGGATGACATCACTGACTTGATGGACATTAATCTGAACAAACTCAGGGAGACAGTGAAGGACAGAGAAGACTGGCATGCTGCAGTCCATGGGGTCTCAGAGAGTCAGACACTACTTGGTTACTGAACAACAATGGCAGAAATCAACACAACACTGTAAAAAAATTACCTTCCAATTAAAACTTTTTAAAAGGTTTCCAAATATTTCGTGTGAAATCTTCATTTGGAATTTTAAATCTACTATAGCTATTTTAAAATATATATCAGTCTGTTCCTCTAGATCAGCATATCCTTGAGCTTCAAGATTATATTTCTAGTAACTGGCACAGAACTTTTTTGAAAGAATTCTCCTAACTTTCCAGTATGGCTTTAGCTATCCTTTCTGTGTATCTTTCAATACCTAGATATATTTACACCCATTATAGCCCTTATTTCTGTCTATTCTAATTACCTGTTTACATGTCTGTCTCTCCCAATCAACTGTAAGCTTTCTGAGGGCAGGCATTATGTTTTTCTCATGATATACTCTGCATATAAGTTAAATAAGCAGGGTGACAATATACAGCCTTGGCGTACTCCTTTTCCTATTTAGAACCAGTCTGTTATTCCATGTCTCATTGGAAAAGACTCTGATGCTGGGAGGGTTTGGGGGCAGGAGGAGAAGGGGACGACAGAGGATGAGATGGCTGGATGGCATCACTGACTCAATGGACATGAGTCTGAGTGAACTCCGGGAGTTGGTGATGGACAGGGAGGCCTGGAGTGCGGCAATTCATGGGGTCACAAAGAGTCGGACACGACTGAGTGACTGAACTGAACTGAACTGATTATGTTTTTGTATATCCTCTGCTAAGGGTACTCAATAAATAAGTGCTCAATAAATATTTAATAAATGAATACTGTCAACCACTTGTAAAAGAATGAAACTAGAACACTTTCTAACACCATACACAAAAATAAACTCAAAATGGATTAAAGATCTAAACATAAGACCAGAAACTATAAAACTCCTAGAGGAGAACATAGGCAAAACACTCTCTGACATACATCACAGCAGGATCCTCTATGACCCACCTCCCAGAATATCGGAAATAAAAGCAAAAATAAACAAATGGGACCTAATTAACCTTAAAAGCTTCTGCACATCAAAGGAAACTATCAGCAAGGTGAAAAGACAGCCTTCAGAATGGGAGAAAATAATAGCAAATGAAGCAACTGACAAACAACTAATCTCAAAAATATACAAGCAACTCCTCCAGCTCAACTCCAGAAAAATAAATGACCCAATCAAAAAATGGGCCAAAGAACTAAAGAGACATTTCTCCAAAGAAGACATACAGATGGCTAACAAACACATGAAAAGATGCTCAACATCACTCATTATCAGAGAAATGCAAATCAAAACCACTATGAGGTACCATTTCACACCAGTCAGAATGGCTGGGATCCAAAAGTCTACAAATAATAAATGTTGGAGACGGTGTGGAGGAAAGGGAACCCTCTTACACTGTTGGTGGGAATGCAAACTAGTACAGCCACTATGGAGAACAGTGTGGAGATTCCTTAAAAAACTGGAAATAGAACTGCCTTATGATCCAGCAATCCCACTGCTGGGCATACACACTGAGGAAACCAGAAGGGAAAGAGACACATGTACCCCAATGTTCATCGCAGCACTGTTTATAATAGCCAGGACATGGAAGCAACCTAGATGTCCATCAGCAGATGAATGGATAAGAAAGCAGTGGTACATATACACAATGGAGTATTACTCAGCCATTAAAAAGAATACATTTGAATCAGTTCTAATGAGGTGGATGAAACTGGAGCCTATTATACAGAGTGAAGTAAGCCAGAAGGAAAAACATAAATACAGTATACTAACGCATATATATGGAATTTAGAAAGATGATAACAATAACCCTGTGTACGAGACAGCAAAAGTGACGCTGATGTATGGAATAGTCTTATGGACTCTGTGGGAGAGGGAGAGGGTGGGAAGATTTGGGAGAATGGCATTGAAACATGTAAAATATCATGTATGAAACGAGATGCCAGTCCAGGTTCAATGCACGATACTGGATGCTTGGGGCTAGTGCACTGGGACGACCCAGAGGGATGGTATGGGGAGGGAGGAGGGAGGAGGGTTCAGGATGGGGAGCACATGTATACCTGTGGTGGATTCATTTTGATATTTGGCAAAACTAATACAATTATGTAAAGTTTAAAAATAAAATTAAAAAAAAAATGAATACTGTCTCCTCATACAAAGAAGTAGCAAAAACTCTAAAACTAGGTAACTCTCCTTAAAGAATATATAATTTTATTGAAAAGATACTTACCTCTTCTCCTTTCCTTAATCTTCCACCTAGCATTTTCAAGTTTTACTATGGGCCTGTAGTTATATAAGTACAGTATATTACTAAAATGAATTATAATTAAAGCATTAATTTCCTTTTGGGAATGTATATCAAGAAATTAATCCAATATATATAAAAGGCTACTGTCATGCAATTGTCTATTAGAGCATAATTTATAAAAGTCAGAAGGGAGAGAAAGGGTAGACAGAAATATATAATAAATAATTAAATATTCACTTGAAGAATTAAGTAGTTTTTAATGGTTATATATGTTCTATTAGCATATGAAGTACCTAGAACATAATATTAAAAAAAAAAGCAGAACAAAAATACTGAATGTATATAATTAAAACTATGCAAATAAAGTTTATCTTAAAAAATCAGAAGTAAAAGCACCAAAAGAATAACAGAAACCACATGACAACAACATGATCATGTGTGGCTTTTTACTTTATCTTCCAGACTTTCTGCAGCACTGTTAAATTAGTAATGTGTTTTTAATTTACTGTTTTTTAAATTACCTTTGGGAATGATCTTCAGCTATATTTTGAGGTAACTAGTTCAAGAAAAATGAGCTTAAAAATCAGGATATAAGTACTTCCCTTGTGATCCAGTGGTTAGGAATCTGCCTTCCAATGAGCAGATACAGCTTCTAACCATGGTCAGGGAACTAAGATCTCACATGACTTGGGACAACTAAGGCCACACCCTACTCAAGAGAAGCCCTCATTCCATAACAAAGAGTCCCTGCACTGCAACCCAGCTTCAGTTCAGTTCAGTTACTCAGTCACGTCCCACTCTTTGTGACCCCATGGACTGCAGCACACCAGCCATCCCTGTCCACCACCAACTCCTGGAGCTTGCTCAAACTCATGTCCATCGAGTTGGTGATACAATCCAACCATCTCATCTGTCATCCGTTTCTCCTCCTGCCTTCAATCTTTCCCAGCCTAGCCAATAAAAACAGGATAGAAGTTGAAATGTTCGTGTTTTCTTGCATTCAACACTATGCTAGGCACTATGGATACAGAGATGACCTGGATATGATCTCTACCTTTGAAGATTTTCAAATATATAAAGAAAATCCTATCAAAAATATAGTTATACTATTATGAATCCAATTATTAGTATGAATATGCGATGTGATTCTCAGAAAAGTGATTAATGCAGTTCACAAAAGAACTGGCATTTTAACAGGGCTTTGAATGGTGACTGCTCATCTAAAAAAACTGAAAATAATAAAGAACAAGTAGGAGTTCATTATTGGAGAAGGAAATGGCAACCCACTCCAGTGGTCTTGCCTGGAGAATCCCAGGGACGGGGGAGCCTGGTGGGCTGCCATCTATGGGGTTGCACAGAGTCGGACACGACTGAAGCGACTTAGCAGCAGCAGCAGCAGCAGCAGGAGTTCATTAGGTAAAAAAAGGAAAACAAGCAGATAGATGGAATCTGAAAAGTCACAACATAGTAAGTAATAGGCATGGTGGCTGAAACGAAGGTAAATAAAAATGAAAAATAATATATTGAATGCTTACCATACACTGAGCATTTCAAATAAGTTATAGCTAATTAAACCCTCACAAAAATTCTAAGAGTTTAAAACCATTATTCTTATCATTATCAATATATTGACATGGAAACTATTCTTAGTAAAGTCAGGAAACTTGCCTGAGGAAATCACATGTGAAGTGGTAAAGATGGAATCTCCACTCAAGTCTGTGTGAGTCTCAAACTTCTACCTTTATTCACCAACAATAACAATACTGAGGCAAGAAAGGACCTGAATGGTCCTATCAAGAAAGTTAGACTGAATTCCACAGAAAACTACAAATGCAAAATAATAAAAAATTCCTAAGGTATCAAGGGATGCTAGAGAGACTGGAAGACCAGTTGGAAGCATAATGCAGTGACTTTCTAAAGATGAATCAAGGAAATGAAAAGTGAATGGAGAAGAGAGAGTCAAGAGGGATTTCAGAAGTCGAACCACAGAACTTAGTGACCATGAAGAGGAGGAAGGAGTTCAAATTTTATATTCTAGTGACTAAAAAGATAATAAATAAATTAACCAAAAAAAGTGAATAAGAAAGGCATAAGAAAAAAGAATAACGAATATTATTGGGGCAACTTGAGCTTAAGCTGGGATGTCAGCAGTACATCCCAAAAAGCATATTCAATAGGTATTTATAAGCACACAGAAATGTCTTCTAGATTTTATTCTGATGTTTTTACTCATCTGTTGAAATTCTACATTTTAGCAGAATTTCTTTTCACGTTCTTAATTGGTACAATTAATAGTTTAAAAATAAATTATTTTGAAATAATAGAAATTCACCATTGATATGCTATTTTCTTCTAAAAGAATACCAGACCATCTTACCCACCTCCTAGGAAATCTGTATGCAGATCAAGAAGCAAGTTAGAACCAGACATGGAACAATGGACTGGTTCCAAATTAGGAAAGGAGTAGGTCAAGGCTGTATATTGTCACCCTGCTCATTTAACTTATATGCAGAGTGCATCATGTGAAATGCTGGGCTGGATGAAGCATAAGCTGGAATCAAGATTGCAGGGAGAAATATAAATAACCTCAGATATGCAGATGATATCACCCTTACAGCAGAAAGAAAAGAGGAACTAAAGAGCCTCTTGATGAAAGTGAAAGAGCAGACTGTTTTATACATCTGTGTCTCTTTCGCTGTCTCGCATACAGGGTTATCGTTACCATCTTTCTAAATTCCATATATATGTGTTAGCATACCGTATTGGTGTTTTTCTTTCTGGCTTACTTCACTCTGTATAATAGGCTCCAGTTTCATCCACTTCATTAGAACTGATTCAAATGTATTCTTTTTAATGGCTGAGTAATACTCCATTGTGTATATGTACCACAGCTTTCTTATCCATTCATCTGCTGATGGACATCTAGGCTGCTTCCATGTCCTGGCTATTATAAACAGTGCTGCGATGAACATTGGGGTACATGTGTCTCTTTCAATTCTGGTTTCCTTGGTGTGTATCCCCAGCAGTGGGATGGTTGGGTCATAAGGCAGTTCTATTTCCAGTTTTCTAAGGAATCTCCACGCTGTTCTCCATAGTGGCTATACTAGTTTGCATTCATACCAATAGTGTAAGAGGGTACCCTTTTCTCCACGCCCTCTCCAGCATTTATTGCTTGTAGACTTTTGGATCGCAGCCATTCTGACTGGCATGAAATGGTACCTCACTGTGGCTTTGATTTGCATTTCTCTGATAATGAGTGATGTTGAGCATCTTTTCATGTGTTTGTTAGCCATCTGTATGTCTTCTTTGGAGAAATGTCTCTTTAGTTCTTTGGCCCATATTTTGATTGGGTCGTTTATTTTTCTGGAATTGAGCTGGAGGAGTTGCATGGCAACGATAACCCTGTATGCAAGACAGCAAAAGAGACACAGATGTATAGAACAGTCTTTTGGACTCTGTGGGAGAGGGAGAGGGTGCGATGATTTGGGGGAATGGCATGGAAATATGTATAATATCTTATAAGAAATGAATCGCCAGTCAGGTTCAATATAGGATCCTTGGGGCTGGTGCACTGGAATGACCCAGAGGGATGGTATGGGGAGAGAGGTGGGAGGGGGGTTCAGGATGGGGAACACATGTATGCCCGTGGCAGATTCATGTTGACGTGTGGCAGAATCAACACAATATTGTAAAGTAATTAGCCTTCAATTAAATAATTTTTTTTTAAAAAAGAAAGAAAGTGAAAGAGGAGAGTGAAAGAGCTGGCTTAAAACTCAACATTCAAAAAACAAAGATCATGGCATCCAGTCCCAATACTTCATGGCAAATAGGGAAACAATAGAAACAGTTACAGACTTTATTTTCTTGGGCTCCAAAATCACTGAATATAGTGACTGCAGACATGAAACTAAAAGATACTTGCTCCTTGTAGGAAAAGCTATGATAAACCTAAAAAGAATATTAAAAAGCAGAGTACTACTTTACCAACAAAGGTCTGTCTAGTCAAAGATATGTTTTTGCAGTAGTCATGTATGAATGTGAGAGTTGGACCATAAAGAAGGCTGACTGAAGAACTGATGCTTTTGAACTGTGCTGTTAGAAAAGACAATTGAGAGTCCACTGGACAGCAAGGAGATCAAACCAGTCAACCCTAAAGGAAATCAATCCTGAATATTCATTGGAAGGACTGATGCTGAAGCTGAAGCTGAAGCTCCAATACTTTGGCTACCCGATGAGAATTGACTCATTTGAAAAGACCCTGGTGCTGGCAAAGACTGAAGACAGGAGGAGAAGGGGATGCCAGAGGATGATATGGTTGGATGGCATCACTGACTTGATGGGCATGAGTTTGAGCAAGCTCCAGGAGTTGGTGATGGACAGGGAGGCCTGGCGTGCTGCAGTCCATGGGTTGCAAAGAGTTAGACACAACTGAGCAACTGAACTGAACTGAAAAGAATCCACACTTAAAGCAATTATTACAAATTTTAAAATACATCAGATCAGATCAGATCAGATCAGTCGCTCAGTCGTGTCTGACTCTTTGCTACCCCATGAATCGCAGCATGCCAGGCCTCCCTGTCCATCACCAACTCCCGGAGTTCACTCAGACTCACGTCCATCGAGTCAGTGATGCCATCCAGCCATCTCATCCTCTGTCGTCCCCTTCTCCTCCTGCCCCCAACCCCCCGCCCCCCAGCATCAGAGTCTTTTCCAATGAGTCAACTCTTTGCATGAGGTGGCCAAAGTACTGGAGTTTCAGCTCTAGCATCATTCCTTCCAAAGAAATCCCAGGGCTGATCTGTTTAATAATTTAAGAATAATTTCCTCATATTTTCCCTAGCTATACTTGAAGTTTAAACAAACAAACAAAGAAAATAACTCAACTAGGAAAGGGAGAGATTTAGTTTAGCTCTTTGTGCAATGATGGTCTTTTTTTACTTGAAATCTCCAAAAAGTCTAATGTAATAGAGACATCTCTAATTGAACAACTTCACTTTGCTAGAGCAGCCATGAAGAGACCCCACGTCCAAGGTAAGTGAAACCCAAGTAAAATGGTAGGAACTGAGAGAGGGGATCAGAGAGCAGACAGACTGAAACTACAATCGCAGACAATATGATCACATGGACCACGGCCTTGTCTAATTCAATGAAAGTAAGCCATGCCATATGGGGCCATCCAAGACGGACGGGTCATGGTAGAGAGGTCTGACAGAATGTGATCCACTGGAGAAGGGAACGGCAAACCACTTCAGTATTCTTGCCTTGAGAACCCCATGAACAGTATGAAAAGGCAAAATGACAGGACACTGAAAGAGGAACTCACCAGGTCGGTAGGTGCCCAATATACTACTGGAGATCAGTGGAGAAATAACTCCAGAAAGAATGAAGGGATGGAGCCCAATCAAAAACAACACCCAGTTGTGAATGGGACTGGTGATAGAAGCAAGGTTCAATGCTGTAAAGAGCAATATTGCATAGGAACCTGAAATGTCAGGTCCATGAATCAAGGCAAATTGGAAGTGGTCAAACAGGAGATGACAAGAGTGAACATCAACATTCTAGGAAATCAGTGAACTAAGATGGACTGGAATGGGTGAATTTAACTCAGATGACCATTATATCTACTACTGTGGGCAGGAATCCCTTAGAAGAAATGGAGTAGCTATCATAGTCAACAAAAGAGTCCAAAATGCAGTGCTTGGATGCACTTTCAAAAATAACAGAATGATCTCTGTTCATTTCCAAGGTAAACCATTCGATATCACACGGTAATCCAAGTCTATGCCCCGACCAGTAACGCTGAAGAAGCTGAAGTTGAAAAATTCTATGAAGACCTACAAGACCTTCTAGAACTAACAACCAAAAAAGATGTCCTTTTCATGATAGGGGACTGGAATGCAAAAGTAGGAAGTCAAGAAACACTTGGAGTAACAGGTAAATTCGGCCTTGGAGTACAGAATGTAGCAGGGCAAAGGCTAATAGAAACAAACTGTAGTAATTTCTTTATGTAGCTCAGTTGGTAGCATTTCAGTTAATTGATCAATACATGTTTATTGATAACCCACCATATGCAAAGTACTTTGCCAGGAATTTACATTCTAAGGAAGATTTCTTCAGGATGATGGAACTAATCAAATGCATGATGTATCTAAATGTGTTGAGTTAAATGGGCAACTGGGAAGAGTTTGGGTTTAAATTAATAATAATTTCAAGAAGAGAAAAGAGCAAGATGAAGAACACAAAAGTTTTTCCAGGAAAGCAAAATCAACCTAATTTAGTATTTGGACCAGCTATAATTATTTTTTACATAGTATTTACATAGTCAAAATTATATGAAATACTAAATATTATTATGATCAAAATTAACATGTTAACTATGTCAGAAAGATGGGCATGTGGGAAGGCCTACTATTTGAGGATTTTGGGATGCCTTTCCTCTTCTCTAAATATCCTGCCTCAGGGACAACTTAGGTCTTCTCTCAGTTTTGATATGTGGCAGAGATGGAGGATGAGATCTAAATCCTCATATTCTGTTATGGAAAGTCAATGTTCAAAATTTAAATATCAAGAAGAAATAATATAAACTTAAAAAATGACATCAATATAATGACAAAAGTTAAATGGGAAGAAGTTAAAAGGATGAAGTAACCTAATAGAACTATTTGACTCTTTAAGGTATATATATGTATAATTTGATAAAAAAGAAAATGAACAGCCATGACTTATACAGCATGGTGAATGTTTAAGTGAAAGAATAACAAAACTTTTCCTAAATGTATTAAGAAAACATTTTGCTGGCATTGTAAAAGAAATGATTAAAGGGAAAGAGGGAGGGAAATCAGTTGGAAATCTATTACCCTAGGTTAAAGAGAATGTAGTTAAGTCTTGAATCAAGCTATTGTCAATGAAACCAGAAGGAAAGGATACAATTTAAAGAGAGTTTAAATATAGAAGCACAAGGACTTGGAGATATTTGATATAGATATGCAGAGGGGGTGTTTAGGATAATTCAGAGGCATGTTTAAGATAATTTGGAATTTTATAACCTGAGTTACAGAAAGAGCTGTTCTGTGCAGTCTTCTTAATCATTCACAATAACATATATTATTCTGTTCAGTTCAGTTCGGTCGCTCAGCCGTGTCCGACCATGAATCACAGCACGCCAGGCCTCCCTGTCCATCACCAACTCCCGGAGTTCACTCAGACTCACGTCCATCGAGTCAGTGATGCCATCCAGCCATCTCATCCTCCGGCGTCCCCTTCTCTTCCTGCCCCCAATCCCTCCCAGCATCAGAGTCTTTTCCAGTGAGTCAACTCTTCGCATGAGGTGGCCAAAGTACTGGAGTTTCAGCTTTAGCATCATTCCTTCCAAAGAAATCCCAGGGCTGATCTCCTTCAGAATGGACTGGTTGGATCTCCTTGCAGTCCAAGGGACTCTCAAGAGTCTTCTCCAACACCACACTTCAAAAGCATCAATTCTTCGGCGCTCAGCTTTCTTCACAGTCCAATTCTCACATCCATACATGACCACAGGAAAAACCATAGCCTTGACTAGATGGACCTTTGTTGGCAAAGTAATGTCTAACATTAAAATTTTATTACATATGCAATTATATACAATGTATATAATTATAATAATGCATGTTATATACATAATATATTCTGGAGAGATTATATATATACATATATATATATATATACACACACACACACACATATATATATATATATATATTCTGGAGAGATACTAATCCTTTGTTGGCTATATGGATTGCAAAAATCATCTCCCAGTATCTTATCTTTCTACTTTCTTTATGGTGATTTTTGATGAAAAGAAATTCTTAATTTAATTCTTAATTTAATCTTGGTATTTATTTTTCTTGATTTGAAGATTACCATCTTTCAATAACTCCAAGGAGTTCTTTTTGAATACTGTCTTTCCCACTGGGCTTCGTTGGTGGCTCAGATGGTAAATAATCCACCTGCAATGTGGGAGACTTGGGTTTGATCCCTGGGTTTGGAAGAATCCCTAGAGAAGGGAATGGCTACCCACTCCAGTATTCTTGCCTGGAGAATTACCTGGACAGAGGAGCCTGGTAAGCTACAATTCATGGCATTGCAAAGAATCGTTCACGACTGAGTGACTTTCACTTCATTTCACTTCATTTTCCCATTGGCTCTATAATCTCCTTCTAGAACTCTGATAAAAGATGCTTACTCCTTGGAAGGAAAGTTATGACCAACCTAGATAGCATATTCAAAAGCAGAGACATTACTTTGCCAACAAAGGTCTGTCTAGTCAAGGCTATGGTTTTTCCAGTGGTCATGTATGGATGTGAGAGTTGGACTGTGAAGAAAGCTGAGTGCCAAAGAATTGATGCTTTTGAACTGCAGTGTTGGAGAAGACTCTTGAGAGTCCCTTGGACTGCAAGGAGATCCAACCAGTCCATCCTAAAGGAGATCAGTTCTGGGTCTTCATTGGAAGGACTGGTGCTGAGGCTGAAACTCCAATACTTTGGCCACCTCATGCAAAGAGTTGACTCATTGGAAAAGACCCTGATGCTGAGAGGGACTGGGGACAGGAGGAGAAGGGAAGGACAGAGGATGAGATAGCTGGATGGCATCACGGACTCAATGGACATGAGTTTGGGTAAACTCTGGGAGTTGGTGATGGACAGGGAGGCCTGGAGTGCTGCGATTCATGGGGTCACAAAGAGTCGGACACGACTGAGCCACTGAACTGAACTGAACTGAACTGAGAGGACTTCCCATGTGATACAGTGGATAAGAACCCACCTGCCCAGTGCAGGGGACATGGGTTAGGTCCCTGGTCCGGGAAGATTCCACATGCCATGGAGCAATGAAAGCCTGTGCATCACAACTGAGCCTGACCTCTAGAGCCCGCAAGCAGCAACTACTGAGTTCATGTGCCAAACCTCTGAAGTCCATGCACCTGGAGCCCATGTTCCACAACAAGAAAAGTCACTGCAATAAACCCGTGCACCACAGGGAAGAGTAGCCCCCACTCACCACAACTAGAGAAAGCCCCCACACAGCAATAAAGGCCCAGCATAACCAAAAATAAAAAATAAACTAAAAAAGTATATTAGACCTTCTCCCTTCACTCTCCATAGCTGTTAATTTCTCTATCATGTTTTACGCTTCTCTCTGGACAGTATTTTAAATAAATTTCTTCAGAAATTACCTTACCAATTCTCTCTTCTGCTATGTCTAATACAATGGTTAATCTTTTCACTGAGTTTTTATTATATTATTAATTTTTAGAATTTCTATTTATTTTTCAAATCTTATTTTTAAGCTTCTATTTCTTTAATCATATCAATCATGATTATACATTATCTTTGATAACTCCAATGTTTATAGTTTTGACAGGTCTATTGTTTTGATTATTTTCTGCAGATTTCTTTTATGATGTCTTCTTGCCTGCTTTATGATTTTTTACCATGAGGATTCATTTTCCTTTGCATTCTATCAGTGAAATGCAGGTGAGGCCTAAACTTAAGTTGGAATTCCTCCAAATAATTTTTATTTGCTTCTGCCAATCATCTGGGGGCACAATGAGCTGGAAACATTCTAAGCTAAACTCTCCACTAAACTTAGGCTTTTTTCAGGGGGGCCAGGTTGTACTTACATATTCACAAGGAAATTTTTACTTATTCTTCATTTACCTAGCATTACTGGCAAATTTCCTTGGTGTTTCCATGTTTATTTCACTCCTACACATTTCAGCTTTGTGTAGGGTATGGATATCCTATTTGGTTTCCTTCCATAGGTGGATCCCCAGTTTTAACAAGTATCCATCACGGCCAAAGTAGCTGTCAAATGGAAACCCTGAAACCCAAATTTCAGGATTCAGCAGAACAAAACTAGCTTTGGCACTTATCTTTTAAGTTTCCTAGTTTACTCTATTTTGGGATTTTCTTGTTTTGCCAACTCATCAATGCAAAAAATAATTATATATATATACTTCCCTGGTGGTGCAGTGGTAAAGAATCCACCTGCCAGTGCAGGAGATGCAGGTTCAATCTCTGGGTCAAAAAGGTCCCCTGGAGAATGAAACTGCAACCCACTTCAGTATTCTCACTTGGGAAATCCTACGGACAGAGGAGCCTGACACAACTTAGCGATTAAACAACAACTATATAGATAGATAGATATACCTAAAAATATATTTTATCCAGCTTTTTAAAAATTTATTCAAAGGGTAGTTTAGAGTAACTAATTTCAAGAAATATATATCCAGGTATCATCTTCCTTCCTTTAATGGTAAACTCAACTTTCTTGCTTTCCACATTGTAGAATACCTACTGTCTTAATCCTGTTCCACTGCTTATACATTTGTGATGTAGAGAATGCATTTCTCTACTGTTGATTACTATGCTTCTTTGCTACAGTGAAAGGCTAAGCTGATTTAATCAGTACATGTAGTTAAACAAGGTCGACACTACTAATCTAGCAATATATTTTTACAGGTACACTGTCTCAAGCTTCTAAAAACCAACAAACACAACTAGTAAATGGCTTCTAATAAACCAAGGGGTGCTATATCTAGTGTAGAACAAAAGGACTATCAGGGAATCACTGAAGTATAAAATGTTTTTTATTTTTTTTTAGTGTTTTTCAGGTCTTTTTTTTTTTTTAATTTTATTTTTAAACTTTACATAATTGTATTAGTTTTGCCAAACATCAAAATGAATCCATCACAGGTATACATGTGTTCCCCATCCTGAACCCTCCTCCCTCCCCCCTCCCCATACCATCCCTCTGGGTCGTCCCAGTGCACTAGCCCCAAGCATCCAGCATCGAACCTGGACTGGCATCTCGTTTCGTACATGATATTTTACATGTTGTTTTTATTACTTCCTATCAGTGTTTTTTTTTTAGATGTTGTTAAAAGGCTGATTTTTTCTTATAATTAAAGTTGTACTATACATAAGAAGCAATTTCAAAAACTAAGGTTCTACTTACAGTTATCTAATAAGTTTTATCTATTTGAAATCAAATGTATTTATTTAATCATAATAAATGACTTTATTAGTAAACACACGTTAATGGTCAAAGGTGACTCTTTCGATGACTGTTACTTCCCTAAAAGAACTAGCTGCTGACAAAAAACCACATTGCTGATTCCCATAAATAAGGAAAGGTTAAAGATCAGAAGAGATAAGCAGCTGGAAGGGAATTAAAATAGAAAAAGAGAAAGTGAGGAAAGAACTGCCACTCAAGAGGAAAAATAGGCTTTGGTTTTTTATGCTACCAAAAGCAAAAGTAATTCACCAGGAGTGTGATAGTAGATCTAGCAACATGGATATGGAGAAGCCTTATTTTTGGTGCAGAGTAAGGTTGGGTGATTTTCTTAGCTATAGGGTATCACAGTAAAGAATTAGCTTAAATATCACTAAGTAAAGGCCCTAAATTGAGATATAATCATTAATAAATCGAGAAAATAAAAATCAAATCAATAATTTGCATGTCCAACCTAAAATTTCATGTCAAAAATATGTTCATTAATTTAGCTAACTGATAAATATGTCTAATCATTGTCACATTTGGGGATGATCTTTGTAGAAACTAAGATGATGGCATCCAGTCCCATCTCTTCATGGCAAATAGATAGAGAAACAATTTAAACAGTGACAGACTTTATTTTCTTGGGCTCCAAAATCACTGAAGATGGTGACTGCAGCCATGAAATTAAAAGATGCTTGCTCCTTGGAAGAAAAGCTATGACAAACCTAGAAAGAATATTAAAAAGCAGAGACATTACTTTGCCAACAATCGTCCATATAGTCAAAGCTATGGTTTTTCCAGTAGTCATGTATGGATGTGAAGGTTGGACCATAAAGAAAGCTGAGTGCTGAAGAATTGATGCTTTTGAACTGTGATGTTGGAAAAGACCCTTGAGAGTCCCTGGACAGCAAGGAGATCAAACCAGTCAATCTTAAAGGAAATCAATCCTGAATATTCATTGGAAGGACTGATGTTGAAGCTGAAACTCCAACACTTTGGCCACTTGATGCGAAGAACTGACTCATTAGAAAACACTCTGATGCTGGGAAAGACTGAAGGTGGAAGGAAAAGGGGATGACAGAGGATGAGATGGTTGGCTGTCATCACTGACTTGATGGACATGAGTGTGAGCAAGCTCCAGGAGTTGGTGATGGACAGGGAAGCCTGGCATGCTGCAGTTCATGGGTCACAAAGAGTCTCACATGACTGAGCTATTGAACAAAACTGAAAATATATGCAAGTCAATCAACATGATATATAAAACTGTATATAAAAACCATATGATCATCTCAAGAGAAGCAGAAAAAGCTATCAACAAAATTCAGCACCTATTTATGATAAAAATGCTTCAAAAAGTAGGAATAGAAGAAACCTATCTCAACACAGTAAAGGCCATATATGATAGGCCTACAGCAAATATTATTTTCAGTGGTGAAAAACTAAAAGCATTCCCTCTAAGATCAGGAACAAGACAAGGGTGTCCACTCTCACCACTATTATACAACATAGTTTTGGAAGTCCCAGCTATGGCACTTAGAGGAGTAAAAGAAATAAAAGGAATCCAGATTGGAAAAGAAGAAGTAAAACTCTCACTTTTGCAGATGACATGATACTATACATAGAAATCCCAAAAGAAACTATCAGAAGATTACTAGAACTAATCAGTGAATTCAGCAAAGTCGTGGGATATAAGGTCAATACACAGAAATCACTTGTGTTCCTTCATATTAACAATGAAAAATCAGAAAGAGAAATTAAGGAATCAATCCCATTCACCATTACAACAAAAAGAATAAAATATCTAGGAATAAACCTACCTAAGGAGACAAACCAGAGATCAAACTGCCAACATCGGCTGGATCATCGAAAAAGCAAGAGAGTTCCAGAAAAACATCTATTTCTGCTTTATTGACTATGCCAAAGCCTTTGATTGTGTGGATCACAATAAACTGTGGAAAATTCTGAAAATTCTGACCACCTGACCTGCCTCTTGAGAAACCTATATGCAGGCCAGGAAGCAACAGTTAGAACTGGACATGGAACAACAGACTGGTTCCAAATAGGAAAAGGAGTACGTCAAGGCTGTATATTGTCACCCTGCTTATTTAACTTATATGCAGACTACATCACAAGAAACCTGGGGCTGGAAAAGCACAAGCTGGAATCAAGATTGCCAGGAGAAATATCAATAACCTCAGATATGCAGATGACACCACCCTTATGGCAGAAAGTGAAGAGGAACTAAAGAGCCTCTTGATGAAAGTGAAAGAGGAGTGTGAAAAAGTTGGCTTAAAACTAAACATTCAGAAAACTAAGATCATGGCATGTGGTCCCACCACTTCATGGGAAATAGATGAGGAAACAGTGGAAACAGTGTCAGACTTTATTTTTCTGGGCTCCAAAATCACTGCAGATGGTGATTGCAGCCATGAAATTAAAAGACGCTTACACCTTGGAAGGAAAGTTATGACCAACCTAGACAGCATATTCAAAAGCAGAGACATTACTTTGCCAACAAAGGTCCATCTAGTCAAGGCTATGTTTTTTCCAGTGGTCATGTATGGATGTGAGAGTTGACTGTGAAGAAAGCTGAGTGCCTAAGAACTGATGCTTTTGAACTGTAGTGTTGGAGAAGACTCTTGAGAGTCCCTTGGACTGCAAGGAGATCCAACCAGTCCATCCTAACGGAAGTCAGTCCTGGGTGTTCATTGGAAGGACTGATGCTGAAGCTGAAACTCCAGTCCTTTGGCCACCTCATGCGAAAAGTTGACTCATTGGAAAAAGACTGATGCTGCGAGGGATTAGGGGCAGGAGGAGAAGGGGACGACAGAGGATGAGATGGCTGGATGGCATCACTGACTCGATGGACATGAGTTTGAGTAAACTCCGAAGGTTGGTGATGGACAGGGAGGCCTGGAGTGCTGCAATTCACGGGGTTGCAAAGAGTCAGACACGACTGAGCGACTGAACTGATCTGAACCGAACTGAAGGAGACAAAAGATCTGTATACAGAAAATTACAAGACACTGATGAAAGAAATCAAAGATGACATAAACAGATGGAGAGATATTCCATGTTCCTGCATAGGAAGAATCAATATTGTAAAAATGACCACATTAACAAATACAATCTACAGATTCAATATGATCCTTATCAAATCACCAACGGCATTTTTCACAGAACTAGAACAAAAATTTTCACAATTCATATGGAAACACAAAAGACCCCAAATAGCCATAGCAGTCTTGAGAAATAACAATGGAGCTGGAGGAATCAACTTTCCTGGCTTCAGACTACACTACAAAGCTACATTCATCAAGACTGTATGGTACTGGAATGAAAACAGAAATATAGACCAATGGAACAAGATAGAGAACCCAGAGATAAACCCGCACACCTATGGTTACCTTCTTTTTGACAAAGGAGGCAAGAATATACAATTGGGCAAAGATAGCCCCTTCAATAAGTGGTGCTTGGAAAACTGGATACTACATGCTAAAGAATGAAATTAGAACACTTCCTAATGCCATACACAAAGATAAACTCAAAATGGATTAAAGACCTATATGTAAGACCAGAAACTATAAAACTGTTAGAAGAAAACATAGACAGGACACTCAATGACATAAATCAAAGCAAGATCTTCTATGACTCACCTCCTAGAGTAATGGAAATAAAACCAAAAATAAACAAGTGGGACCTAATTAAACTTAAAAGCTTTTGAACAGCAAAGGAAACTACAAACAAGGTGAAAAGGCAACCCTCAAAATGGGAGAAAATAATAGCAAAGGAAACAACTGACAAAGAATTAATTTCCAAAATATACAAGCAGCTCATACAACTCAATACCAGAAAAACAAACAAACCAATCAAAAAGTCAGTAAAAGGCCTAAAAAGACATTTCTTCAAAGAAGACACCCAGATGGCTAACAAGCACATGAAAAGATGCTCAACATCACTCATCATTAGAGAAATGCAAATCAAAACTGCAATGAGATACCATCTCATACCAGTCAGAATGGCCATCATCAAAGAGTCTGCAAACAATCAATGCTGGAGAGGGTGTGGAGAAAAGGGAACACTATTGCATTGCTGGTGGGAATGTAAACTGATACAGCCACAATGGAAGACAGTGCAGAGATTCCTTAAAAAGCTAGGAATAAAACCGCCATATGACCAAGCAATCCCACTCCTAGGCATATTCCCTGAGGAAACCAAAATTGAAAAAGACACATGTACCCCAATGTTCACTGCAGCACTGTTTACAATAGGTAGAACATGGAAGCAACCTAGATGTCCATTGACAGATGAATGGCTAAAGAAGCTGTGGTACATATATACGATGGAATACTACTCAGCCATAAAAAGGAACACATTTGAGTCAGTTCTAATGAGGTGGACAAACCTAGAGCCTATTATACAGATTGAAGTAGGTCAGAAAGAGAAATATAAATATCATGTACTAATGCATATATATGGAATCTAAAAAGATGGCACTGATGAGTTTATTTTCAAGGCAGCAATGGAGAAACAGACATAGAGAACAGACCTATGAACATGGTGGGGAAGGGAGGAGAGAGAAGGTAAGAGTATGTATGTATGGAGAGAGTAACATGGAAATTTACAATACCATATGTAAAATAGATAGCCAATGGGAATTTGCTATGTGACTCAGGGAACACAAACAGGGGCTCTATGACAGGCTGAAGGGTGGGGTGGTGAGGGAGATGGGAGAGAGCTTTGGGAGGGAGGGGGCCTGGGTATACCTATGGCTGATTCTTGTTGATGTATGGCAGAAAACCACAAAATTCTATAAAGCAATTATCACTCAATGGGCATGAGTCTGAGTAAACTGCAGGAGTTAGTGATGGACAAGGAGGCCTGGTGTGCTGCAGTCCATGGGATTGCAAAGAGTTGGACATGACTGAGTGATTGAACTGAACTGAACTGAATTATCCTTCAATTAAATTTTTTTAAAAAAGAAAGAAAATAGTAGTGTGGAATTAGGAAATAACTTTTAAGTTCAATCAATAGAAACATTAGCTAACTGTCTAAGAAATAAGAGAATATACTTCTATTACTCTACAAAGAAAACTTATTATTACTTATATATTTATTTAAATTAAAGTTACAATTACATAAACAAAATTTATGGTGTTACAGAAATGAAGCAGAAGGAAGAACTCAGGCATTACTCAAAGATTAGAGAGATTGATAATTTATTATATTTCAATTTTTCAATTTTCTGAACATAATTACATCCTGTTATTTTGCTCACCAAAGATCCACACAAACAAAGATTTGGGTATTTTAGTACCACTAAGCTCTATCCATCGGAGAAGGCAATGGCACCCCACTCCAGTACTCTTGCCTGGAAAATCCCATGGATGGAAGAGCCTGGTGGGCTGCAGTCCATGGGGTTGCTAAGAGTCAGGCACGACTGAGCGACTTCACTTTCACTTTTCACTTTCATGCATTGGAAAGGAAATGGCAACCCACTCGAGTGTTCTTGCCTGGAGAATCCCAGGGACGGGGGAGCCTGGTGGGCTGCCGTCTATGGGGGCGCACAGAGTCGGACACAACTGAAGCGACTTAGCAGCAGCAGCAAGCTCTATCCATAGCACAGGCTTTGGGTTGAGCCACAGCTTTTTTTTTCTCTGAACTGATATTTTTCCCTTAATCATAAGAAGAAACAAACTATGAGAGCTAGTCAGATGGTTCAATGCTGAAGAAAATTGCTTTGGTGTACTCTAAAAAGAGGGGAAAAGCCACGAAATCTGGAAAGTTTAGGCCATTTTACACATCCGATGTGTTGCACGTAGGCTGTGTGCCTTGTTTGGTAATGTCCTGAAAAACTATACAGGTTGAGCATTTGAGTTTTAAATATAGTATGTGTGGCCTGAATTGGCTTCCACCAGCTGACCATCTTATTTCATGAAAATCAAATAAGTCACAATGCTAAATATCCTTTTAACTAAGTTATACTGTGCCTAAAACTGCCAGACAAGCAAATGACAAGAGAATAGAATTCTTAGGTTTAAAGATGTGTAAGTAATTACTGATTCATCAAAGAAGAAACTGTGTTCATAGCAGTGAAACTAAATAATCCTAAACATTCAGCTAACACCACAGCAAATGAGAGATGTGTTTAGAGATTTATGAAAAGGAAAATACTGTGACACTTAAAACTCTTGATAAGCTAAGGAGGCCATCTTCACCACAGGCACAATCAGGTTCTACCTCTTATCTCATGTTTCAAGGGTTTAGAACTGTTAAGTGCCTTTCCTTCTAATATATTTATTTATTAGGAACTTAAACTATTTAAAAAGATAGAGCTTTGTGGTACAGAATTTTTTCTGTAAGCAATATAATTTGTTACAAAACAATACTTTATTTTTACCATGTTGGGAAGTAAAGTTATCCCTGATTGAGCTTTTTGCTTTGTTTACTTTGTAGTCTTAACCTACAAAACTTTCTGCCCTGCTATTTTGAAACAAAAATATGAAGTTTTTGGTGTATGTAAAAGTGGAAGATTAGTATTTTTGAAATGTAAGATGATAACTCAGTTCCTAAATGACATTTGTCTGTTCCAAAGTTACCTTCCTTTCTATTTGTTGGTCTAGACTAGTCTACTTGAAATTTGAATGCAAAATGAAACAATCCAAGATTGCTGAGAGAAGACATTCCAAATTTAAAATGGAAAGGGAGCAATAGTTCTTATCTCCACTCTATAAAAATCTAGATTCTATTTTTGTCATTTGTTCTTTAAAAATTAAGGTCTAATAAGGGTAACACTTAAATGGTAATATGTTTACTTTCTACTCAGTTTCAAAAACGAAGATTCTGCTGAAACATTTGTTCTTCTAATTCTTCCCTCCTTGGCATATAATCAGCTTGCTGCTCTCCAAATGACATTTCGTTTCATGGCTTTGTTACATGCTAATAATTTTATTCATTTCACTGATATCCAGATTTAATAGCTTCCTTTGAGCCACAGTAATGTTTTAAGTGTTGTATCAAAATCTAAAATTAAATGAAACTATTTATTAATCTTGTAATATAATGTCATCATTTCTATTTGTGCCACAGACTGGCATTCTTTTTCTTCTTTTATTCACTTTCCTCTATTTCATAATATTCTAAAGTAAGTCAAATTTGAATGTACACAAATAGAATTTTTATAAACTACCTTTCTATCAGATCTGGGTAAGTGGCAACACCTAAGTAGAAGACACTGTTCATAATGTCATTCTGGTGAGGAATGAGGGAGGGGAAGGAACATATGGGAAATTTCTACACATGCCTCTATATATTTTCAAGTTAAATCAGTTTTTCAAAATGTTTTACATACTGAAAGTGTGTTTCCATATGCCATAAAATATTTTAGATTTTTTATATAAAAATTTATATATCTGAAATGAGCTTCTTTATTCTGTAAGATTAACATGAAATTCTACACAGAATAAAGATACAATGCATTTTCTAATACAAAAGGGAAATATTCAATGACACCTGACCCCTATAAGTCCTTTATGTGACATTAATAAAAATAGTTTTTTTTATTTTAAACATCAACCAGAACTAAATCTAATGGCTAGAACCTTAACAGTAACTATTTTCAATCACACTTGAGGGAAATATCTTTCCATATCTGTCTCTGATATGATTATATTAATAAACACACAGTCTTAGAAGCACCTTTAAAATTTTACCCAAGTTTTATCTTATTTGTGATTCTAATTTGGAGAATGGATGGTATTACATACACAACTAACTAACACAAAAACTTCAAAATTCCAAGTAGCTCTAATTTATAAAAAACATTCTGGAAAGGGAAAAACCATGGAGACAAAAGATCAATAGGTGCCAGGGGCTAGAGGAAGGGGATGATAAATACGCAGAACACAGAGGATTTTTACAGCTGAGAAAACTTTTTATATGACATTATAATGATGATATATGTTATAATACTTTTATCCAAACTCACAGAATGTACAACACCAAGAATGAACCTTAAGATAAATTATGGACTCTGGGTGATTATGTCAATGTAGATTTGTTACTGGTAAAAAAAAAATATATATATATATATATATATAAAATATATATACACACACATATACATATATACATATATATACATATACAATTCTGGTGAGGAATGAGGGAAGGATGACGGAGGCCAAGTGGCATATGAGAAGACTCTTCACCTTCTTCTCAATTTTGCTGTAAACCTAAAACTGCTCTAAGAAAAATGTTTTAAGTCTTTAATAAAAAATGCATTTAAAAATATATTTAAAAGCAGCTTTTCAAGCTCAATTTCAAAACTTTGTAATAAATTCATGTGCTATATACCATGTTTCAGTCAGTTCAGTTCAGTCGCTCAGTCGTGTCCGACTCTTTTTAACCCCATGAATCGCAGCACACCAGGCCTCCCTGTCCATCACAAACTCCTGGAGTTCACTCAGGCTCATGTCCATCGAGTCAGTGATGCCATCCAGCCATCTCATCCTCTGTCGTCCCCTTCTCCTCCTGCCCCCAATCCCTCCCAGCATCAGAGTCTTTTCCAATGAGTCAACTCTTCGCATGAGGTGGCCAAAGTACTGGAGTTTCAGCTTTAGCATCATTCCTTCCAAAGAAATCCCAGGGCTGATACCATGTTTATTTCCTATCAAATACTGTATCATCCAGGTAGTCAGTCACACAAGTTATTAAGAAAAGGGTATTTTCCTAGATTCCTTGTTATCCCCTACCTTCTACCAAATTCATTTCATCAAGTCCTACTACCTTTAAAATAAACTCATAGAAAAAGAGGTCAAATTTGTGGTTGCCAGAGTAATAGGAGGAGGAATTAAATGAAAGTGTTCAAAGATACAAATGTCTAGTCGTAAGATAAATATTAGATATATAATTTACAATTTGATAAATATAATTAACCCTTCTATGTTATATGTGAAAGTTATTGAGAGTAAATCCTGAGAGCTCTCGTCACAAGGAAAACCATTTTTCTATTTATTTAATTTTGCATCTATATGAGATGATAAATATTCACTAAACTTATTGTGGTAACCATTTCATGATGCATATAAGACAAATCATTACAGTACACTTTAAACTTACACAATGCTGCATGTCAATTATACCTCAATAAAACTGGGAGAAAAAAGTATATTTTGAAAACAAGTTTTAATATTTCTTAAATCTGTTCATTTTTTCTCATCCCTTTCAGTTCAGTTCAGTTTAGTTCAGTTGCTAGTCGTGTCCAACTCTTTGTGACCCCATGAATTGCAACACACCAGGCCTCCCTGTCCATCACCAACTCCCGGAGTTTACTCAAACTCATGTCCATCAAGTCGGTGATGCCATCCAGCCATCTCATCCTCTGTCGTCCCCTTCTCCTCCTGCCCCCAATTCCTCTCAGCATCAGGGTCTTTTCCAATGAGTCAACTCTTCACATGAGGTGGCCAAAGTACTGGAGTTTCAGCTTTAGCATCAGTCCTTCCAATGAACACCCGGGACTGACCTTTACGATGGACTGGTTGGATCTCCTTGCAGTCCAAAGGGCTCGCAAGAGTCTTCTCCAACACCACAGTTCAAAAGCAGCAATTCTTCAGTGCTCCACTTTCTTCACAGTCCAACTTTCACATACATACATGACCACTGGAAAAACCAGTCTTGACTATTTGGACCTTTATTGGCAAAGTAATGTCTCTGCTTTTGAATATGCTATCTAGGTTGGTCATAACTTTCCTTCCAAGGAGTAAGCATCTTTTAATTTCATGGCTGCAGTCACCATCTGCAGTGATTTTGGAGCACAAAAAATTAAAGTCTGACACTGTCTCCACTGTTTCCCCATCTATTTCCCATGAAGTGATGGGACTGGATGCCATGATCTTCATTTTCTGAATGTTGAGCTTTAAGCCAACTTTTTCACTCTCCTCTTTCACGTTCATCAAGAGGCTCTTTAGTTCCTCTTCACTTTCTGCCATAAGGGTGGTGTCATCTGCATATCTGAGGTTATTGACATTTCTCCTGGAAATCTTGATTCCGGTTTGTGCTTCATCCAGTCCAGCGTTTCTCATGATGTAGTCTGCATATAAGTTATATAAGCAGGGTGACAATATACAGCCTTGACGTACTCCTTTTCCTATTGGGAACCAGTCTGTTGTTCCATGTCCAGTTCTAACTGTTGCTTCCTGACCTGCATATAGGTTTCTCAAGAGGCAGATCAGGTTGTCTGGTATTCCCATCTCTTTCAGAACTTTCCACAGTTTATTGTGATCCACACAGTCAAAGGCTTTGGCATAGTCAAGAAAGCAGAAATAGATGTTTTTCTGGAACTCTCTTCTTTTTCCATGATCCAGCGGATGTTGGCAATTTGGTCTCTGGTTCCTCTGCCTTTTCTAAAACCAGCTTCAACATCTAGAAGTTCACGGTTCACATATTGCTGAAGCCTGGCTTGGAGAATTTTGAGTAATACTTTACTAGCATGTGAGATGAGTGCAATTGTGTGGTAGTTTGAGCATTCTTTGGCATTGCCTTTCTTTGGGATGGAATGAAAACTGACCTTTTCCCGTCCTGTGGCCACTGCTGAGTTTTCCAGATTTGTTGTTATGTTGAATGCAGCACTTTCACAACATCATCTTTCAGGATTTGAAATAGCTCAACTGGAATTCCATGACCTCCACTAGCTTTGTTCGTAGTGATGCTTTCTAAGGCCTACTTGATTTCGCATTCCAGGATGTCTGGCTCTAGGTGAGTGATCACACCATCGTGATTATCTGGGTTGTGAAGATATTTTTTGTACAGTTCTTCTGTGTATTCTTGCCATCTCTTCTTAATATCTTCTGCTTCTGTTAGGTCCATACCATTTGTCCTTTATCAAACCCATCTTTGCATGAAATGTTCCCTTGGTATCTCTAATTTTCTTGAAGAGATCTCTAGTCTTTCCCATTCTGTTGTTTTCCTCTATTTCTTTGCACTGATCACTGAGGAAGCTTTCTTATCTCTCCTTGCTATTCTATGGAACTCTGCATTCCGGTGCTTATATCTTTCTGTTTCTCCTTTGCTTTTCACTTCTCTTTTCACAGCTATTTGTAAGGCCTCCTCAGACAGCCATTTTGCTTTTTTGCATTTCTTTTTCTTGGGGATGGTCTTGATCCCTGTCTCCTGTACAATGTCAGGAACCTCTGTCCATAGTTCATCAGGCACTCTATCAGATCTAGTCCCTTAAATCAATTTCTCACTTCCACTGTATAATCATAAGGGATTTGATTTAGGTCATACCTGAATGGTCTAGTGGTTTTCCCTACTTTCTTCAATTTAAGTCTGAATTTGGCAATAAGGAGTTCATGATCTGAGCCACAATCAGCTCCTGGTCTTGTTTTTGCTGACTGTACAGAGCTTCTCCACCTTTGGCTGCAAAGAATACAATAAATCTGATTTTGGTGTTGACCATCTGGTGATGTCCATGTGGAGTCTTCTCTTGTGCTCTTGGAAAAGGGTGTTTGCTATGACCTGTGTGTTCTCTTGGCAAAACTCTATTAGCCTTTGCCCTGCTTCATTCTGTACTCCAAGGCCAAATTTGCCTATTACTCTAGGTGTTTCTTGAATTCCTACTTTTGCATTCCAGTCCCCTATAATGAAAAGGACATCTTTTTTGGGTGTTAGTTCTAAAAGGCCTTGTAGGTCTTCATAGAACTGTTCAACTTCAGCTTCTTCAGTGTTAGTGGTTGGGGCATAGGCTTGGATTACCTGAGGAGATATCCCTCGTCCAAGGTAATGAGCAGTGGCTGCGCTTTGCTGGAGCAGCCCATGAAAAGATACCCCACATCCAAGGTAAGAGAAACCCAAGTAAGATGGTAGGGGTTGCAAGAGGGCAGACACACTGAAACCATAATCACAGAAAACTAGCCAATCTGATCACATGGACTACAGCCTTGTCTAACTCAATGAAACTAAGCCATGCCATGTGGGGCCACCCCAGACAGACAGGTCATGTTGGATAGGTCTGACAGAATGTGCTCCACTGGAGAAGGGAATGGCAAACTACTTCAGTATTCTTGCCTCGAGAACCCCATGAACAGTATGAAAAGGCAAAACGATAGGATACTGAAAGAGGAACTCCCCAGATCGGTAAGTGCCCAATATGCTACTGGAGATCAGTGGAGAAATAACTCCAAAAAGAAGGAAGGGATGGAGCCAAAGCAAAAACAATACACAGTTGTGGATGTGACTGGTGATAGAAGCATGGTATGATGCTGTAAAGAGCAATACTGCATAGGAACCTGGAATGTTAGGTCCATGAATCAAGGCAAATTGGAAGTGGTCAAACAAGAGATGGCAAGAGTGAACGTCGACATTCTAGGAATCAGCGAACTAAAATGGACTGGAATGGGTGAATTTAACTCAGATGACCATTATATCTACTACTCTGGGCAGGAATCCCTTAGAAGAAATTGAGTAGCCATCATGGTCAACAAAAGAGTCTGAAATGCAGTACTTGGATGCAATCTCAAAAATGACAGAATGATCTCTGTTTATTTCCAAGGCAAACCATTCTCATCCCTTTAATCCTTACCATAGTTTCATTTTTTCTTACTTGAGCTAATCTGGCTACCTCCTTTTTCCACCAGCTCAAGGCTGTTTCAAGTACAACTACAGTGCCAATAAATAATGTTACTTCAATGTGGACAGTACTCTAGTAGACTCCCACCATTTACAATGGAATGGTGAAACAATTTTCCAGTGGGGAAACAATGGAATGGAAAAACAATTTTCCAATGCAGAAACAATGGAAACAGTGACAGACTATTTTCTTGGGCTCCAAAATCACAGTGGATGATGACCACAGCCATGAAATTAAAAGATGCTTCTTCCTTGGAAGGAAGCTATGACAAACCTAGACAGAGTATTAAAAAGCAGAGAAATTACTTCGTCAAAAAAGGTCTGTATAGTCAAAGATATGGTTTCTCCAGTAGTCATGTATGGATATGAGAGCTGGACAATAAAGCAAGGCCAAGTGCTGAAGAATTGATGCCTTTGAACTGTGGTGCTGGAGAAGACTCTTGAGAGTCCCTTGGACAGCAAGGAGATCAAACCAGTCAATCCTAAAGGAAATCAACTCTGAATATTCACTAGAAGGACTGATGCTGAAGCTAAAGCTCCAATATTTTGGCCACCTGATGCGAAGAGCCTACTCTTTGGAAAAGATCCTGATGCTGGGAAAGACTGAAGGCAGGAGGAGATGGGCATGACAGAGGATGAGATGGTTGGATGTCATCACTGACTCAATGGACATGAGTTTGAGCAAACTCCTGGAGATAGTGAAGGACAGGGAAGACTGCTGTGCTGCAGTTCATGAGGTCACAGTGTCGGATATGACTTAGTGACTGAACAACACCATCACCTTCTACATTTACTTCCATGCTCCAAAGTATGACATACAAAGCTCTCGTTAATCAAGGTACTTGCTGTTTCTCCTTCTTATGGTGGAAAGCTAATTCTACCACAGTCTACTTTTTATTCAGTAAGTATCTGTTGAATTTTATTTTTCCAAGTATCTCCTTTAAATTACCTGTTGTGTAATTTGCCCAATTTTCACTGATTTTTTAAATTCATAAATGTGTATTAATAAATGTTTTTTCTTCACCTATTGAAAAACACTTATCAGCATTAGTACATTTTTATATAATAAATTCTTTAAAATTTAAGTCATCATCAATTTAAAATAAGCTAGAATTTCTGTGATCCCCCAATTTTATCTAAACTTGTGGGTTTTGCTGGTAATACTGACTCACAATGGCTACCATAGGAAGAGACAGAGTAAAGGAGAGATACAGTCTTCTCATATTCCAGAAGTGGGCTCCATTGATTCATATACCTTATCACCTATTTTTGCTTTTCAACATTCATATTATGTTTATTTACCACCATCTTTAAATCATCAGTCTTTTTGCGGATCACTCTTTGGAGTGCCATCACCCTTTGGATCTTCAGTATCCACCAGACTGTTTTTGACCTATAATCCACATCAGTCATGCATTGCAAGATCTTAGCCTGGTGCCTACTGTAGGCAAAATTCTACGCTAAGCCTAAGGGATGTGCTGTATGCCGTGCTAAGTTACTTCTGTCATGTCCGACTCTGTGACCCCATGGACTGTAGCCTGCCAGGTTCCTCTGTCCAAGGGATTCTTCAGGTTAGAATACTGGAGTGGTTGCCAAGCCCTCCTCCAGGGGATCTTCCCAACCCAAGGATTGAATCCACGTCTCTTACATCTCCTGCATTGGCAGACAGGTTCTTTACCACTTGCACCATCTGGTAAGCCCAAGCCTAAGGGATACCAGGAAAAAGAAAGATATCACACTAATAGCATAAATAAGTCTTGTGTTGACACAGAAAACAAGTTCCCTCAATTCCACAGAATGTGCCTCTTCTGGATGTAGACCCAGGCCTTCAAGGCCTCTGCCAAGTCCAGTCACTTTTCTGAGATCTCTTTTTGGCTGACCTCTCTGCCACATCTAGTGCAGAGCAATTTCTTATTAAAACCCTTCTTTCAATTTTTATTATACCATTCTCTTCTGATTCTCTTCTGACATCTCTGAACTAGAGAGATGGAATGCAGAAGAGGAAAAAGCATGAGCTTTATTACCGATCTTGCTTTGAATCATCATTGCTCTACCATTTACTGGTTAACTGTGGGCAAATTATTTATCTTTCTGAATTGTAACTTTCTCATTTAAATTAGGTTAGGATTACTGTGAGTATGAAATGAGATAGTATGTAATATCATTCTTTCAATGGTTATTCCTCTGTAATTGTTGTATTTCCTTAGTTCTCCATCTTTTACTAGTTTTTCTTCTCCATACCCCAAATTTTAGTAAGCTTTAAACTTCAGTCCCTAACCTTCTCTTCTTTCTAAATTCTCTCTTTTCCTTAAGAATTACATAGAAGCCTATGCCTATATCAATTTCTGTTTGGTCATTCCCAAATAGTAATCTTCATGGGTTCATAAAGGACTTTTAAGGAATCATGATATTAAAGTTAACAATGTTATCTGTTTCAGTATCTACTTTTTAATATGCTAATAACTTTTTAAAAATATCCATCAAAAATGAAATCTGGAGAGCCTGGGAGTGCAAGTGCTGTAAAAATGTACAGGGATTATCAGAAATCAGAGAAAGGGCCTCTATATAGACACTATCAGTTTACAACTCAGTAGAGCACTGTGGTCATCATGAAGGCATTAATCATTACTTAGTTTTAAATCATCAATTTTTGCTCCCTTATTACCTAATTTATACCCATAATCAGTCACTGGTTGAAGAAAAATAACATAAGAAATACTAAAATACACATTAATGAGATCAAATAATAATATATGTGTAAATTTGCCTCAAAATGATCTTCAGATCCATTAGTTCAATCCATCTGATCAAAATTCTTTAAAAGTGTATTCGTGGGACTTCCCTGGTGGTCCAGTGGTTGGGAATCTGCCTGCCAAAGCAGGGGACATGGACTCCATCCCTGGTCCAGGAGGATTCCTCATGCCATGGAGCAACCAGGCCCATGTACCACAACTACTGAGCCCATGCTCTAGAGCCCGTGAGCTGCAACTTACAGAGCCTACATGCTGGAGCCTACATGCTGCAACAACTGAAGCTCGCGCACTCCAAGGCCTGCCTGCTGCAACTGCTAAAGCCTGTGCACCTAGAGCTCATCCTCGCAACAAAAGAAGCCACTGCAATGAGAAGCCCCCACACGGCAAAGAGAATAGCCCCTGCTCCTCACAACTAGAGAAAGCCCATGCACAGCAATGAAGACCCAGCACAGCCAAAAAACAAATAATTTTTTTAAAAGTACATTCATTTCTTATACATGAAAAAGCACTGCTAGTAAAATTAATTATGGCGATGATTATATCCAATTTGGCTTTAATTTAACTGGGAATAAAAACAATTGACATATGCTACATTTGTGGAGATATACTAATAGGTCAACCTTTTCTCAAGTAATCTCAAGAATAAAATAATTATGAAAACTTTTCACAAAATCACTTTGTTACATGCCATAGGAAGTTTTTCAATTCTTGAGTTTGCAAAATCATATACTATTGTGAAAGAGATCATTCGTCTGAAAAGGTTAGGAAATAATTATCTATATCAGTATCAGTGGCCCCAAAGTGTATTCCTCAAAGAACTTGCATAGAATTTTTAAAATTTAAGAATAATGCCTTTAATGTTTTAGAAAAAAAAAATGATGCACATTTGGTTCAGGAAGAACACTGAAAATGACAAGAAGAAACTAGAACATCTACCTATATTCCAGCACCCAAAAATAATCATTGCCAACTTTGATTGAATATTCGTATAGGCAACCCACTCCAGTACCCTTGCCTGGAAAATCCCATGGATGGAGAAGCCTCGTAGGCTACAGTCCATGGGGTCGCAAAAAGTCGGACACAACTGAGCGGCTTCATTTCACTTCACTTCATAGATATGTACAATTTGCAAAAGAATACTTCAGATGAGCAAATATAAATAATTTCAGGAAAAAATGGGATAATCATGATTTAAAATTAAATTTAACATTTTTTTAAATGGAAGGCAATACTGAAATTCATTAAAGTTTCACCTTCACAGAAGATATGGTTACTAAATAAAAGATCTCTCTAAAGGTAAGAAAAAAAATATAAAAATCTTTGATGTCACTTTCAAAACTATGTGTTTTGCCTTTATACGGTCTCTTTACAATGAAAGATTAAATACATTATCACATTTTTCCTTGCACCTAGTCTCCACCCTACACTAATTTTTGTTGATTTTTCTCTTTAGACCATCAAAGCTTATGTTTATATTTTGTTTGTTTTTATTTTGTAACAATAAGTTGCCTTAGCTCTATATTTATTTTTAAGTAGAAGTAATGAAGATATTGCATCATAGATATTAAAAGATCAACTGAGGATTACATAGCAATTCCTTATAAATTGCAAACAGCTAGAGAAATATTGGTTCTAATATATTAATACTTCCCACCGTTCTTTCTGTATACTCACCTCTCTAAAACCTCATCGCAGCAAAAAAGACCTACTCAATGTGTCTCTAGAAGGTGGTTTCTCCTCTCTAACACTGATATATAAATTATTACCCCTATTATCCAATCGGAGAAAGCAATGGCACCCCACTCCAGTACTCTTGCCTGGAAAATCCTATGGACGGAGGAGCCTGGTAGGCTGCAGTCCATGGGGTCGCTAAGAGTCGGATACGACTGAGCAAATTCACTTTCACTTTTCACTTTCATGCACTGGAGAAGGAAATGGCAACCCACTCCAGTGTTCTTTCCTGGAGAATCCCAGGGACGGGGGAGCCTGGTGGGCTGCCCTCTATGGGGTCACACAGAGTCGGACATGACTGAAGCGACTTAGCAGTAGCAGCAGCAGCAGCATTACCCAATGCTCCATCTAAAACTATCCATTTTTCAGTATCAAGACCAAGTCTTTCTCTTGGCCTGAAGTTTTTACAGAATCTTCCAATCTGCAGTAACATCTTCATCTGAAGCTGTAGGGCACTAACATACTAAGTCATTAGGCAATAAGAATTACTCGCACATTGTTCTATTGGACAGTTATTTGCTGTTTACATGATAACATTTTCATTCTTATTCATTGGCTTTCAAATTGAGTTATAAATTCCTTGAAGGCAAGATCTAAATATTAGATTATTGTCTCCATTTTCCCTTTTGTTCTATATATACTGGTACCACAAATGAATCCATTTTATAAGCTTCCAGAAACCAGGGAATATAATTGTGTAACATAGCTGGGGTAAACATAAAGGTAAAAGTTAACTTAGTAGACATTTAACTAAACTATGCCTCAGGGACTGCCAGTGCTCAAAAAAAAAAAAAAAGAATTACTTAAAATGAACAAAATCTACAAATCTATAAATTATAATGAATACAATTACATATGTCAATACTAAGGAGTTAATTCTTGGTTCTTTATATTAAGAATCAATATTAAGAAGGTGTTTCTATGTTCTTAATATTAAAAAGGAACTTCTTGGGACATCTGAAGATAATCTTTATGAACTTCAAATATTACAGGCTCATGTGGTAGATATTTGGCTTCGGATAAATATATACTGACTTTAAAATGCAGTAGTTTTTTTTTTAAAAAGAAACCTTAGATATTAATGTTTACTTTTATTTTCTACTGTTTCTCTCATAAAAGTTGAGGGAAAATGTTTTTTAATTCCCTGATTTAAATTTTCACTTGTGTTAAGAAAAAGAAAGTTTACAAAATGATACTGATGATAATTTTCTTTGACCAGAAGAAAATAAGCATCATTCTTATAGCTGATTTCCCATATTAAAATTCTAATTGAAAAGTACATGTCAACAGATAAGACATAATATTTTGTTTTTTAACTTTTTGGTTTTACCATTATTATTCAAGTTTATTACAATGCAAATACAGTCAATTATAGGTAGAGTAACTATGGCACATAACTGCTGTTAAATTTGGTGTTCTTGGAATATATGGGTCCAAGTAACAAGAAGCTACGACTTCATTGCCAAGAAGTCAAGTTTAATTTGCTTTCTTTTTCCCTCCCTCTTCAACTGGCTGAAATACAAGTTCCACTGCAAATGCAACAACCAGCAAACATAGATGCCATCATAAATACATAATGCTGCCAAGTAGGAAACCCTACATTGACGAATAACAGAACTCCCCATAGCAACTGGAAGATATTCTGGGCAGCATATTTAAAGTCTTGAAGCTATATTATAAATAAGATACATGCGTCTCTTGTAACTAAAAAATGTTAGTTTAAAAAAAAAAAACCTGACATTTACGATAACTCAATGAGTAATTTTTCTGTCTGGTTCATTTTTTAGTGGGTTAAGAAATTTTATTAATATAAATCTTTCATTCTGAACTTCTGTAACCATAACTGCTATCAAGGAGACCCTGTGATGCCTTAAATAAAATTTGCCATACTCAATTAAAAAAAAAAAACAACAAAACCATGAAGAGTTTTCAAACTTTGCTAATCCAATTCTTAGTCTGATAACCTAATCAGACTGCTAAAGTTTAGCAACTGAATAGCTCTCCTCACTGATTTCAGTTAGCTTGGAGACAAAATGTGATAACAAAAACTGTTTATAAGAATCCACTGTGGCAATAATATGTGTCAGAAATACATAGGGAAATGATATTGAAAGTAAGACCTCTATTCTGCAGGAATTTTTCCTCTGGATAAGGGTAGAAATCACCTGTACAAGGACGCTAATAAATCAAAGCAATATTTCACTAGAAAATCAGATCCCTTGTGAGAAGTTACAAGAAACATCATTTGCCTACAACTGCTTCAAATTCTAAACTCCCTAAAGCAAAAATTCCAAGCACTATCTACCAACAGACACAAAAGTTAGAAGAGAAAATGATCTTTTAAAGTAGAAATAAGATGGAGTCTCAAGACCTCTCAAAATAGCTTTGGTTTCAAATCCAAAATACTTTGTACTCAATTTCATGAAATCTTCCCCCATCACATTCACTATGAAATGTCAGTGCTGAGGAGTGACATCATCAAGATAACAAATAAGACCTCAGAATCCATCTCCTCACAAAGATCAGCAATCAAACAGCTATCTGAATCATGGCTGAAGAACCAATAACCTTTGCAGCTGTAGAACATCCCCCACATTGCTCACCAAAGACCATATAATGACTGATATTATACTCCAGTTGTCCAAGTCACTGAGACAGTATTCCCTTCCCCAGGACCCAGAGCCACCACGTGCGTGCATACTTGGTGCCCTGAACCACTAGTCCTAGGGTCACAGAATAAAGTTAACTCTGGGAGAATTCAGAAGTGCACTAAAGAAATTTTAGCAACACGGTGGAACAAAACCCTGAGTACAGCCACACAAAAAGGAAAGGAAGAATAGCTCCATTTTGCCTCCCTCATTCCCCTGGGCTAGCACTGCTCCTTGCCAGGAAGGAATTCCCCAGCCAGAAAGAATTCCCCTCACTGGGAAAGACAGAACATCATCAGTTTCCCCAGCCTTTCAAGGCACTGCATGAAGAATCCACTTTGGTTTCAGCCCACCCAGAGACCGACAAAGCTGAGAATACAGATATGGCTAGGAATAAGGAAGAGGGCCAAGGCGACCAGCAGCAGCCACACAGGGCAAGTGACCATGGTTCCCAGTAATCTCCTCTAGAAGACCCTAGCAGATTTGGCCACTGAGGAAACAAGCACAAGCATAACAAAACCTCTTCGGATTTCACTTGGGTTAGCCCTACAGGTTTTCATGTTTACAGATGCCAAATGCCTGAGTATCTCTCCTCTGCCTTTCTTTCCTCCCTATCAGAGCCTGGGATCTGCACTGATACCCTGTCTCTGTGGCTGCATGAGTACAAACACCAGCCTAGACCTCTATGGCTAACCCCCATTGTCACGTGCATGCTTGGGGTTAGCTTCTGTGCACTTGCACCTTCTAGCCTGATTCTCGTCACCAACCTTTACTGCCATGCATGCACCCATGGCAAGACCCACAGTCACAGGAGTACATGCTGACAGCCAGGGTTCCACAACTGCCAGTTTGCCCAGTTGGCCGTGGCACTTGCTGCTTGCCCTGGCCCCACCACTACATGTGTGTCTGCAAGCAGCCCCTGTCATTATACAGGAACCTGCAGCTGGCCCCCAGACCCACATATCCTTGACTTCAGCCACCATCACTGTATGCCTTGGTCCCTAGTCACTTGACTTGGAAGCATGGCTGAAGAACCAATAATGTTTCCAGCTGTAGAACATTCCCCACATTGCTCACCAAAGACCACATAATGACTGATATTATAATCCAGCTCTTCAACTCATTGAGACAGTATTCCCTTCCCCAGAACCCACAGTCACCACATGCATGCATACTTGGTGTTCTGAACCCCTAGACCTAGGGTCACATCCTGTGCCAACATGCCCCATCACACAAGTGAAGGTCTTTTCTTGCTGAAGTCAGTCCATAAAGTCTGGAAGAGGTGACTTTTTCCTCAAATGTACAGACACCTATGCAAGGCTAGTGGCCTCATTAAGAATCAGCTAAACATGATACCACCAAAGAACACAATAATTTTCATTCAGTTCAATTCAGTCATTCAGTCGTGTCCAACTCTTTGAGACCCCATGAATCACAGCATGCCAGGCCTCCCTGTCCATCACCAACTCCTGGATTTTCATTAAATGATGCCAAAGAAATAGAGATCTAAGAATGACCTGATAAAAAATTCAAAATAATTATTATAAAGAATTTTCAGGCAGCTATTAGAGAACACAGATTAACAATTATTGAAGTCAGGGAAATAATATAAGAACAAAACAAGAAGTTCAACAAAGAGATAGAAAACATGAACAAAAAAGCAAAAGGGAAATTTTGGAACTGGAGAGTACAGTGACCACATTGAAAAAGCCAATAAAAGCTTCACAAACAGACTGCACAAAATAAGAAGAAAGAAACAGTGCGTCCAAAGACAGATCATTTGAAATGATCTAGTGAAAAAAGAAAAAAGAATGAAAAGGAATGAAGTAATCCTATGGGACTAATGACACACAATTAAGAGAAACAATCTATGTATAATTGAAGCCCCAGAAAGAGAAAAGAGGGAGAAAGGGGTAGAAAGTTCATTTAAAGAAACAATGTCTGAGAATTTTCTAAACCTGAAGAGAGATTTAGACATCCAAATTCATTAAGTTAACAGGTCACCCCAAAATTTCAATCCAAAACAACCTTCTCTAAAGCACACTATAATAAAACTGTCTAAAATCAAAGAGAGAATTTTTAAAGCAACCAGAAGAAAAAAAATTATTCCCATAAAAGGGAACCCTGATAAGGTTATCAGTGGACTTCTCAAAAGAAACCTTGGAGGATGGTAGAGAGTAAGATGACAAATGCAAAGTGCTGAAAGAAAAAAAACTGCCAACCACAAATACTTTACCTGGCAAAACTGTCCAGAAATGGAGCAACGTAGGCAACATAATAAAGGTGAGATAAACACTTTCCCAAAAAACAAAAGCTGAGGGAGTTGATCATCACTAGACATGCCTTACAAGAAATGCTGAAAGGAGTTCTTCAACCTGAAATGAAAAGATCCTAATTAGCAAGACAAAAACATGAAAATATATAACATATTGGTGATGCATATAGTATAGATTCAGAATACTCTAATACTATGATATGGTGTTGTGCCAACCATTTAACTCTACAATGAAAGTTAAAGGGAAAAATAGTAAACATAGCTATAGCTATTCCAATTTGTTAACAGATACACAATATAAAAAGATATAAATTGTGACATCAAAAAATAAAAATGTGGGGCAAGCAAAAAAAGGGTAGAGTTTTGTATACACTCCAAATTAAGTTGTTATCTACTTAAAATAGACTGCTATATCCATTACAAGGTTTTATGTAAGCCTCAGGATAAACGCAAAACAAAAAACAATGAGGGATACACACAACATAAAGAGAAAGGGATCAAAGTATTGCTGCTGTTCAATTGCTCAGTCATGTCCAACTCTTTGGGGCCCCATGGAATGCAGCATGCCAGGCTTCCATGTACTTCACCATCTCCCAGAGCTTGTCCATTATTGAGTCAGTGATGCCATCCAACCATCTTGTCCTCTGTCATCCCCTTCTCCTGCCTGAAGTCTTTCCTAGGATCAGGGTCTTTTCAGATGAGTCAGCTCTTTGCATCAGGTGACCAAAGTATTAGAGTTTCAGATTCAGCACCAGTCCTTCCAATGAATATTCAGGACTTATCTCCTTTAGGATTGACTGGTTGGATCTTCTCACAGTCCAAGTGACTCTCAAGAGTCTTCTCCAACACCACAGTTCTAAAGCATCAATTCTTTGGCACTCAGCTTTCTTTATAGTCCAACTCTCACATCCATACATGACCACTGGAAAACCCACAGCTTTGTCTAGATGGACCTTTGTCGGCAAAATAATGTCTCTGCTTTTTAATATGCTGTCTAGGTTGGTCATAGCTTTTCTTCTAAGGAGCAAGCGTCTGTTAATTTCATGGCGGCAATCACCATCTACACTGATTTTGGAGCCCCAAAAAATAAAGTCTCTCACTGTTTCCATTGCTTCTCCATCTATTTGCCATGAAATGATGGGACTGGTTGCCATATTCTTTGTTTTTTGAATGCTGAATTTTAAGCCAACTTTTTACTTTCCTCTTTCACTTTCATCAAGAGGCTCTTTAGTTCTTCTTCACTTTCTGCCATAAGGGTGGTGTCATCTGCACATCTGAAGTTATTGATATTTCTTCCAGCAATCTTGATTCCAACTTGTGCTTCATCCAGCCTGGAATTTTGCATGATGTACTCTGCATATAAGTTAAATAAGCAGGGTGACAATATACAGACTTGACACACTCCCTTCCCGATTTGGAACCTGTCTGTTGTTCCATGTCCGTTCTAACTGTTGCTTCTTAACCTGCATACAGGTTTCTCAGGAGACTAGTACTCCCATCTCTAAGAATTTTCCACCATTTGTAGTGATCCACACAGTCAAAGGCTTTGGCATAGTCAATAAAGCAGATGTTTTTCTGGAACTCTTTAGCTTTTTTGATGATCCAACGGATATTGGCAATTTGATCTCTGGTTCCTCTGCCTTTTCTAAATCCAGCTTCAACATCTGGAAGTTCACAGTTCATGTACTGTTGAAGCTTGGCTTGAAGAATTTTGAGCATTACTTTGCTAGCATGTGAGATAAGTGCAATTGTGTGATAATTTGAGCATTCTTTGGCATTGCCTTTCTTTGGGATTGGAATGAAAACTGACCTTTTCCAGTCCTGTGGCCACTGCTGAGTTTTCCAAATTTGCCGGCACATTGAGTGCAGCACTTTCAGTTTCATCTTTTAGGATTCGAAATAGCTCAACTGGAATTCCATTACTTCCACTAGCTTTGTTTGTAGTTATGCTTCCTAAGGCCCACTTGACTTTGCATTCCAAGATGTCTGGCTCTAGGTGAGTGACCACAACGTTGTGGTTATCTGGGCCATGAAGACCTTTTTTGCATAGTTCTTTTGTGTATTCTTGCCATCTCAACATCTTCTGCTTCTGTTAGGTCCATACCTTTTCTGGCCTTTATTGTGCCCATCTTTGCCTGAAATGTTCCCTTGGTATCTCTAATTTTCTTGAAGAGAGCTCTATTCTTTCCCATTCTATTGTTTTCCTTTATTTCTTTGTATTGATCATAGAGGAAGGCTTTCTTATCTCTCCTTGCTATTCTTTGGAACTCTGCATTCAGACAAGTACTTTTCTCTACTGCATACTTGTATAATGCTGTGAGAGTAAATCTTAAATGTTCTCACCACAACAAAAAAATACTAATTATAAGAGGTTAAGGATGTGTTATTTAACCTTATTGTGTTAAACAGTTTGTAATATATACATGTATCTAATTATTACATTGTATATCTTAAATTTACACAATGTTATATGTCAGTTATATTTTAACAAAGTTGGGGGGGCAGGAAGCAAAAAAAGAAATGTCAATGCTTTTTAACACTGCCTAGTTAAAAGAACCTACAGGCCTCTATATCTTATACAGTGTTTCCTCAATAAGATATTTAGATCTATGGATAAATCTAAAAAATGCTTTCATATTTTTTTCACCAAGAAAAAAAAGCATGTTTCATGTCTACCTGAAAAAACACAAGAGGCCAAATAAAATGCTCTTTTCTTTCACATTTTATCAGCATTTGAAAAATTTTACCTACGTGTATGTTTAAATCTCTAGCATCAGTCCTTACTCAATGTCTTCCACAATTATACTTAAAAATTCATTGAACACAAGATTAATGCTTATACTTATGTATATACCCAAACTCATTATTTATATTATTTCTCAAATACTTCCATAATTATTTCTGTTGGTAGTAGCATGTTAAGATTACCTAATGTAATTGGATCAGGTTTTAAAAACTGTAACTCCTAAACTTGATTTGTTAACCATCTCAACAGGGCACATTATGTAAACTGCTTAATATGGAACTACTGAAAAATAGTCAATTTTACAGAAAGCAATATTAAGACAGTTACATATCAAAACAGAGTATATGAAAAATTCCACAATTATAATATTTAGCTTGATTTTGATAAAAATGTGCCTACATTTTATTGTTTAAAATAATAAAACCAGTCTAGATGTTTTTACACTTTAAAAGTTATAAAATTTACTCTAGGTGGCGTACTTCTATAAGCGTGCAGCAAGAAAAGAATACAATTGAAAATCATTTTTTGGTATTTCTAATCAGTGACTGCTAAATTCAAAAACTAGTCTAGTGATATTTGATATTTGTTAGTAGAAAATTAAGTTTAAAGTTGCTTAGCTAAATTGGGATATAATTCATGACAGAAAATTTTGTATTATGATTCTCTTTAAACTGGTAAATATTTCCCTGTGTGAAAACTTTGGAGAAATCATATGCAGAAAAATGAAATATTTAGCAGTAAACACCTACATGGAAAAACAAACAATATTGTATTGAACTATTTTTTATGTATTTAAAACTTATTTTTTAAAACTTTCTCTCATTCTAATATTCATTATGATTGCATTTGTGCAAGCAGCAGAGTGCTGACTCTTGGGTGCCATTCGTGATGCAGCCACTTGTGATGTAAACATTTAGACTATATCTATTTCCCAACTGCCATTCGTTTTTATAAATCAGTGTATCTATCCTGTTACTTAAAGCTCATTAGCAAGATCATTTTCTTCATTTTTATCTGGAACCACAAAACTTTGACTTCCCTCACGAGAACTGTAGTCATAATTCCAGTATTTTTAATAAAGTCAGACTAGGGGAGGGACACTGGGGAATTATCAACCAATGGAGCTGTGTTGTCTCCAGTTCTCTCTGTCATACTGAGTATGACACATAGGCCAGTTTAGTGAAACTGGATCCAAAATCAGGTGTCATTTGAGGCCAACTCTTGAAATCACTCTATAGTTACCACTCTGGAGAGCTTCAAATCGATTTTAAATTGATGTGATATTTTGGTACACATTGTTATTACCTAGAGTTTTTAAAGCACATGCTTTTTGAGAAACCTCAACTCTCTTAGTCATTTATCTGACAAATCGTATTTTTACATAATTCTTATCCATGTCATGCAATATTTACGTTGCCTAAAAAGGAATTGAAATTGCAATTAAAGGAGATTCTTAGTAGTTTCTCTCTCCTTTGCTAGTCATAAACTCAGATTTCCTCAGTTATTATCTCTTTTCTATTTGGAAATGTTCATTACTATTTGGACATCTGCAAGTATGTATTTTCTTATTAAAGACTTATTCATCAAATTAGTCCAAGTTTGTTTTGGTGGCAGCATTTTGTTGAGGTAGAAGAATTTTTCCAGGGCTTAGACTTGAAAATGGTTTGTACATTCTTATTATGTTTGTATTTTTATATTAAATAGTAGAGATGCAAATTACCTTATTGGAATTCCATCATTTGTGGCTTAAATGGTTTGTTACAGTATGCTTCTAATTTAACTTGGGGCATCAAGATCTTTCTAATTAACTGTATTTTTACATTAAGAAACAATGAGTATAGAAGACTTGATTTATTCTTGCTTTCTACTGTGTCTACTGCAATGCAAAGCCCATACCTTCTACATCTCATTGTGATTATTACAATTGTGTGCAAAAAAAAATACAAATATATAAATGGAGAGAGATGTATACATGAACATCTGTGTCTATGTGTAGATTTCATGCTAAAAACTGTAATGCCAATAGTGGGCCAAAACAGATAAGAGTCTCAGATCTCATATAATTAAAGAACTACTGGGGGAGAAAATCACCTGAAAATATAATTAAAGTGACAAATGCTCCAAATATAAGGTATGTGATAATATAAAAGTATGACAAACCATTTTCTAGAAAGGCTCAACACTTGACATTTTAAAGTTGTTCAGCATAATCATCAGCACATAGAGTTATCAGTCCTATTTTAGCCAGTCTAATAGGTATTCTTTACAGCTGCAATTTGGACTTCCTTATTAATAGCTAATTACATTGAACATGAACATCTTTTCACCTACCACCATTACAGTAGTCTCTTCGTTGAGGTGTCTGTTCTTCTACCCATTTTCTAATTGGGATTCTTTTCTTACTATGAACTTCTGCTTTATTGACTATGCCAAAGCCTTTGATTGTGTGGACCACATCAAATTTTCCACCAATCTGGAAAATTCTTATAGACGGTAACACCAGACCACTTGACCTGCCTCTTGAGAAATCTGTATGCAGGTCAGGAAGCAACAGTTAGAACTGGACATGGAACAACAGACTGGTTCCAAATAGGAAAAGGAGTACATCAAGGCTGTATATTGTCACCCTGCTTATTTAACTTATATGCAGAGTACCTCATGAGAAACGCTGGGCTGGAAGAAGCACAAGCAGGAATCAAGATTGCCGGGAGAAATATCAATAACCTCAGATATGCAGATGACACTACCCTTATGGCAGAAAGCGAAGAAGAACTAAAGATCCTCTTGATGAAAGTGAAAGAGGAGAGTGAAAAACTCAACAATGGCTCAAAACTCAACATTCAGAAAACTGAGATCATGGCATCTGGTCCCATCATTTCATGGGAAATAGATGGGGAAACAGTGCAAACAGTGACAGACTCTATTTTCTTGGGCTCCAAAAATCACCGAAGATGGTGACTGCAGCCATGAAATTAAAAGACACTTGCTCCTTGGAAGAAAAGTAATAACCAACCTACACAGCATATTAAAAAGCAGAGACATTACTTTGCCGACAACCGTCCATCTAGTCAATGCTATGGGTTTTCCAGTAGTCATGTATGGATGTGAGACTTGGACATAAAGAAAGCTGAGTGCTGAAGAATTGATGCTTTTGAACTGTGGTGCTGGAGAAGACTCTTGAGAGTCCCTTGGACTGCAAGGAGATCCAATCAGTCCATCCTAAAGGAGATCAGTCCTGAATATTCATTGGAAGGACTGATGTTGAAGCTGAAACTCCAGTACTCTGGCCACCTGATGTGAAGAACTGACTCATCTGAAAAGCCCCTGATGCTAGGAAAGATTGAAGGCAGGAGAAGGGGACAACAGAGGATAAGATGGTTGAATGACATCACCAACTCAATGGAGAAGTTTGAGTAAACTCTGTGAGTTGGCTATGGACAGGGAGGCCTGGCATGCTGCAGTCCATGGAGTTGCAAGGAGTCGGACATAACTGAGCAACTGAACTGAACTGATTGAATTTTGAAAGTTCTTTAGATATTCTGGACACAAGTCATTTACTGAATATATCTACAAACATTTTCTGTCTGTGGCTTGTCTTTCCACTTAACAGGGTTCCTCTCAGAACAAAACATTTTTACTTTTTACAAGATCAATTTATTCATATTTTTCAAAAAGGATTATATCTAGCCACTTGAAGAATTCTGGCCTAACCTTGGGAGATCTAAGTTGAGGGATTTTTTTTTTTTTTTTTGCTATAAACTTCCAATTGTTCCAACACTATTTAAATTTTCCCAGCATAATTCCTCCTTAATTTGCCATACTGGTGTGTGTTTATTCTGGACTCCACATTTTCTTTCACTGCTGTGTGTGTCTATCCCTCTGGCTTTGCACACAATCAGTATCAATACTATACTCTTCTGATGGTGTGGTAGCTATATAATAAACCTTGATATTTTGCAGTCTGATTCCTTCATCTTAAAAATTGTGTAGGCTGTTCTTGTTTCTCTGCCTTTTCAAATAAATTTTAGAAAGTCTATCTATCTACAAAGAATTCTGGGATTTTGATCAGATCAGTCGCTCAGTTGTGTCCAACTCTTTGCGACCCCATGAATCGCAGCACGCCAGGCCTCCCTGTCCATCACCAACTCCCGGAGTTCACTCAGACTCATGTCCATCGAGTCAGTGATGCCATCCAGCCATCTCATCCTCTGTCGTCCCCTTCTCCTCTTGCCCCCAATCCCTCCCAGCATCAGAGTCTTTTCCCACAGATCATTTGAGGGACAGCTGACATCTTCACTATGTTGGAATATGGTACATCTCTCCATTTATTTAGCTCTTCTTTCATTAGCATTTATAGTTTTCAACAAACATATCTCATTTTCTTAAATTTATACTTAATATTGTATGTTTTTAGCAACTGTAAATGATGTCATTTATAGCATATAAAAATAAAAGTTTCATTGGCCTTGTATTATTTGGTGATCTTATTAAACTCATTTATTAGTTCCAGGATGTTCTTGGAGAGTTCCAGGGATTTTACATGTAGACCACTAGGTTATCTGTAAATCTGAGTTTTACTTCTTCCTTTCCAGGCTGTATACTTTTTATGCCCTTCTCTTACTGCACCAGCTAAGTCATCAAGTACTGTATCAAACAGACATGGTAAGTGCATATCCTTCTTATTTCCAAATTAATGTTTAGATTTCATTACATACCATGCTACATGCAAATTTTATACCTTTTTCATCATAAATGGGTATTTAATTCTGTCAAATGGTTTTTTTGTATCAATATAATCACATGGCTTTTATTTTCTTCTTAGTATGATAAATTACGTTAACAAATTTTCAAATAGTAAAGCAAGAGCCTTGCATATCTGGGATAAACCCCACTTTGTTGTGTTAAAAACTCAAATGTCTTTTCATGGTAAATGGATTACCAGACTGCGATGCATCTATACAATGAAATATTACTTAAAAATAAAAACTACTGAGACATACAGCACTGATAGAGCTAAGGGAAACATACCCAGTGAAAGAAGCCAGACTCAATATGTTACAAATTGTATGACTCCACTGACAAAACATTTTTACAGTGAGAAAATTATAGCAACAGAGAAAAACAATCAGTGGATAGTAGCTATTAGTGATAGATGAGGGTGTAGTATGTAACTATTAACAAGTAGCAAGGAGTTCCTTTGAGATATATATTCTATATCCTGATTGTGGTGATGGTAACATAAATCTACATATGAAACTACATAAAGAGGAAAAAAAAAAAGGTAAGCATGTAAAAATTATGAGATCTGAATAAAATCTGTACCTGAGTTAACAGCAGTGCTGCAATGTCAATTTCTGGGTTTGACAATCTACTAAGGTTACATAAGATAATAGGAAGAAGCTTACCGGTACACAGGAACTCTGTATTGTTTTTGCAACTTGCTGTGAGTTTTTTAAAGTATTTTAAAAGACATTATTTAAAAATATACAGTAAGAAAAAAAAAAAAGAGGGACATGACCTCTGAAAGATGAGTTCAGGGAAGGCTTTATTTCATACAGAGGGAACAAGTACCAAGTTTATGGAAGAAAGACGTGTAACAAGGCCATGGAATTTAAGTGTAACTAAATCCAGAAATAAAGGGGAAGAGGAAAGTAGTTTACAATTAAGAAAATCTGAATCTTCCTTCTTGGTTCTGATTTCACATAGAACGTCAAAGGTCACGTTTAAGGCATCAAATGGGAAATAACTGACGAGTTTTAAAGAGAGGAAGGGTAAAAAGTTATTATTAGTGATGTTTTGTCACATTTTAATTGTAGTGATGAACTGACTGGGGAAAGTGATGATGATATCTAGCTACTGTTGCAGTCCAGGAGTCAGATAATGGTAGCTTGGTCTAGGGTGCTCGTGGCAATAGAAATGGAGCAGAATGTATACACTTGAGATGAATCATAGAACATAAGAGGAATGGAACATGGCTATGATTTAAAAGACTGAAAATGTCCATTAGATTGGTGACATGGAACTAAACTATTTCAAAGGAACGATGTGGGGTGAAGGGGGGGAGTTGGGGGTGCCAGACTGGAGCAACTTAAGAATGGGAAAATAGACATGAGTTCAACAAGTGAGGAAATCTGGCAGAAAAAAAAAAAAAGAGAGAGAGAAAGGAGTAGTAGCTGCAAGTGAATTGTGGAAATGAAGGAAGATGTTTTAAAAAGTGGTAGAAAATTAAACATATTTTAGTGTTAATAGGAAAGAAACTAGCTGAAATAAAAAGAAAAAAGGTATAGTGAAGAAAAGAAAATAGTTAAAGGACAAATGTGAAGAAAAGAAATGAAGTTTTGGAGAAGTCAGGATGCTCTTGCAGCAAAAGAAAGGGTGGCAAATTCATGAAATTAAAGTATGGCTGAAATATAAAAAATGAGGAAGACAGTGGTGGGAAACAGCTCAAAAATGAGTAGGGCTACTTTCTTCTACTCTAGGAGGAAAAGAGGTGAAGTTGCACACAAGAATATCTGATACAGTTTATGATCTCTCTTTTTCTCTGTGAAATAGTAAGAGAGCTATGATAGCTAACTAGGGATACCTTAATAAAGTACACAGAGGACTGAGTGTCTTAAAAAAACAGAAATTTATTTCATCACAGTTCTAAAGGCCAGAAATCCAAGATCAGGGTATCAGCAGAGCTGGTTTCTTCTGAGGAAACACTCTTTGGCTTGTAGATGGACATCTTCTCTTCGTCTTTCCATGGTGCCTCCTCTGTATGTTTGTGTCCTAATCTCTCCTTATAAAGATATCAATCATATTGGATTAGGGCTCAGCAATATGACTCAATTTTACTTCATGACCACTTTAAAGACTCAATTTCCAAATAAAGTCACATTCAGAGGCACCAGGGATTAGAACTTCAAATATTAAATTGGGGTAGGGTGGGGAGAGACACAATTCAGCCTATAACAAGAGGTTACTTGCCAAGAATGAGAAGGGAGATAGGAGAAATTAGAAGTTCAAAGTGAGGAGGTTTGAAATAATTCTAAAACAGTTTAAAATACTTCTCACATTGACTATAAATGAATTATCTTTATTGGGTAATTTCCTTTACATTCAATTTTATCAAAAATGAAAGTCTGGCTTAATTATTCCATTAAAAAATTATTTCACAAGTCAGAAAATCTGAATTCTAGTCCTTTCTCAGCCACCAAGCAATGCCCCTTGGATACATCTGGCTCTCATCTTTATCAAAGAACAACCTATCACAGGCTAGACATATGCCTTGGAATATACTAGAAAGAGGATTGATTTGGGAACCCCTGACATCCTAATCCTATTTCCTGTTCTTTCACAGAAGAGCTTAATTTCTCAGAACCTTACTTCTTCATCCTAAAATCAAATACAACTAAATCTCTCTAATGTCCCTTCTAAATTCTACTACAGTTCTTTGAATGTAAGTGACGTTGCTTTGAGAATCAAGAGATTCTATAATTAAATGAAAAAAAATCTTTGAAATATGTGATTAAAAAATTGTATGCTTCTGGCATATTGAAACATTAATTCTCCATTTCAATTTTTTCTATATCTTCTTCTGTTCCCAAGTCAACGTTATTCTCATGATTAAAGATGTTCTAAATATGCCTTTTTCTCACCTCTGTTGGCTTAAATACTGGGTGTTGAGTTGGAACAAGATAGTACTTCTTTTGTTATATGTAATTATCTACCTAACTTTAAATCATTGAATTCTGAAATAGCATCCCTCACATGTCTAAAATAACAGTTCTGCATTTTAAAAAGAGCTTAATGGTGGATCATTAGTCAGAAATATATATGACTGAAGTAACAAAAAATACAAACAATGGCTTAATAATCAAGTTTATTTTTCTCATGTACTTAGCGCAGAAGCTGGCAATTACTCTTGTTGGTTCAGGTGTTCATCAATGCCATCAGGGACCCAGGGTCCCCATAATCTTTCTGTGGAACCATTTTTAGCTTTAATATTTCATATTTAATTAATTCTCATACTTGCGATTTCATGCTTGTAAGATTTGAAGTCTATAAATTATTACGTATTAACAATATACTTAACAAATTAAAAATTTCTGGAAAGAAGGTGTTAAAATTAGGAAAAAAGTGAAACTAAAGGCTGACAGTTATAAGGGGCACTAAATTATTTATTACACAAATACTGCTGAAGTATACAGTACTCTAGTGACTCACAGAAGGACATTAAAAGGAAAAAGGTAGTGGAATAATATGTGGGCACTATTTTCTTTATCTGAAATGGCTGATTATGTTGAAAATGGTGAATAAATTCATGGGCAAAATCAGTTTATCCTGTGATAACAAATATTAGTTAATAGAAAGTATCTTCATAAGGGAAGAGTTATTTCACATCTGCCCATTATCTATGGCAGAACAAAATGAAAAAAATACAAAATGAAAGAATTAGACTAGATGTGGAGAACAATTTGCTAACAGCTCAAAAAATTAAAATGCTGATACTGACAATAGTTCTCTTCCTTCAGACTTCTACTTTATCAATTCTTCTATGATCTCTATTTGCCCTACTGAGCACAATAGCAAGCATACCAGAGTTTCTGTATTACATTGGCAAGTGATTAAAAATTAAGTGTACTTATATATGTAATATTTTGCCTATTTTAAAAACTGATTTATATTAAGTGTTTGAACTTAAAAGTCTGAATAAAGTGTTTTAACTTTCAAGTTCTATTTTATTGCAAAACACACCAAATACTACTAACAGTAGTGTAATGATTGTTCAAAAAAGAAAAAAGAAAGAAATTGTAATTATAACTAAGGAGGTAATGAGACATAAGAATTATAAAATATTTGCTTCTACAAATAGTTTAGATTTTCTTATTTTTCCCTAAAGGAAAATAATTAAGTCACTGAAACTCCTTTCATCCCTATTATCTATGCTTTCTAAATAGCCCTCTAAATACTTTAGTGTTGAAAGTTGGATAAATATAACTTTCATAAGGGTTAAATTTGACTATCATAGCATACATGAACCTTAAACCATTTTATAGGTAAAAAATCTCAATTATGTCCCATAGCAAAATAAAATTTCATAAAATGATAATGCTGAACTTTGGAGAATGATATATTTTAACCAAGATCTATCAGAATAACATTATAGCATATAAAATAATAGCACACCGGAATGTAGAGCAAAATTCAACCTGACACTGTAAGAGAATGAAATAATTTACCAGAATTTTGCTTCTGTCAACTACATATGCTATGTATTTCCTACCACACACAAAAAAAGGAGTTAACTAGAAATTAAGCTTTAAAACAATAAATTCACTATTTGAATACAACAAAAAGAATCTAGAATTTTCATATGCAAGTTTAATAAATCATCAGTTTATTTAACAAGGTTATTTATATATCAGATTGTGGTTTAAGAGCAGTTATATATGTGTGATATGAAAAGAATGATGTCTGATCTGTATGAATCTTATTAAATCCCTTTTCCATGGGCTGTCCCCTTCTACCTGCTTAGTACTAAATGCCATTTCTAGGTTTATATAAACGCGATCTTTACAACTGCCTTCTTAACAGAAAGTCAATATACAAATAGCACTGGGCATCTAGCAAATAAGTCACAAACTAGTGAGCTCAATTTTGCAGTTGTGAAATGTAATGTGAAAGACTTTTTGAAACCTTAAGACTGGGTGATCTGCAGTGTTTCCAACATGTCTTCAACTGCCTTGAGAGAGTATTTGGTTTCCTTCTTACTTCGACCTGCAAACTAATTTTAAAAAAATGCAATTAGGCTTAATTACAGTGGCAGGTACAAAATCACAATCTTACTTTCAAATTGTTAATGAGAGTTAACATTATTTTTATCACTAGCACAAAATCAAGTATGTTCTTTTTCTTCAGTAAAAAATAAACCTGGGGTTTTAAGAACATTTTCATTAAGGAGTCATCTTCAACTGAACTACAAAAATTTCCCTGTAAAATTGACCAGTTTAAATGTTTAAGTAGTATGATAATCTATAAAAACATATATTTGATTTTCAAACTATCCTACCTTTTCAGACCAAAAAACCTTTATGAAAGAAAAAGCATAATTTAGAAACAAAATTGTATTTGTGCAGGAGTGTGGACCATTTCTACTTGTGTGACCTCTAATCAAATTTTTAATTTCAAATAAAGATAAAATATAAATGTAAAGTACTGTTATTTAACATTTTAAAGTTGTAAGATTTCTCTAAAATTTTTTACAGTTGGTTTCAATTTTTAAAAAATTTTCCAGTTTTATTAGTTGACTAGATAACGTCACATTTCTATAGTGAAAAGCTATCAAATAAAACTCTATGCTATATGTTGAAGTAATATAAACATGTTTTAAAGAATGCATTTCTAGCTTATTAAGTCTAATTTATTTCATAATACCAAACTGGGAATGGATTTTACAATGAGAACAAAACATAGGGTATTAAATACTATCTTTGAATATTCAAAAAAATTCATGACTTACTAAAATTCAATAAATACGTAATCAGTGGGGAAAATACAGTTGAATACCCCATGCTGATTTCAAAATGTGTTTTCTAACTACACTGACAATTCCCATCATTTATCATTTGACTTAACACTATACATTTACTAGATAAGCATGTTTCCTTGGAAAGGTAGGGGAAGATTTATTATATCTATATTACCTATTTTTCCTCTGGTTAAAGTACTGATCAACATTTTCTACTAGCAACGTATAATATTTTCAAGTTAACATCCAAGCACTCAGTATACTTTCAAGTGACTGATCTTTCCTTCAGATATCAATGCTGTCTTAAGTACTTAGTGCTTGATTTATGATGTGTTCCTTCTCTTTTGTAATTAACTTAATTTGGCAAACTTCATGTGACCTGTTGAGAAAGATTAAGTGATCAAGCACAGGTAACATCATAGAGGAAATAGGCTTCAGGAATTGCTAACCTGCCTCTGACCTCCTCGACTGCAGTTTAACATGATCATTCTCCTAGTTCCTAAACCACTAGTGTCTGTGGTTGAATACTGATTTGACAGAGTAACTATTAATAAAAGAGATTTCTAGAGGAAATGCCAGGGAAAGAAAAAAACTTCTCATAAGAGTCAAGATCACTTTGCCTTTTATAAGACATTACTAATTTAAGGAATTCAAATGCTGAATATACAGGTCATAATTAGAAACTATGGCAATACCACATTTAAAACTTTGCCCTTTCATAATTTCCCCTGGTGAGTAAAGGATGTGGAGTGTGCTTATTATTTCTATTACCCAGTTGATAGAGTCACTTTCACGAGGACTTACCAAGAACAGAAAGCCTTTTCTTTTACCACTGCCTACCCAAAGTAAACAAGAATGGTCCTAATCAGATATATAAAGGTCTAATTCTAAGAAAAAGCATTCTGGGGGAGGTACAAAATAGGACACTAATTTTTTAAAGGAAAATAAAAATGAAAAAATTATGTAGTGCTGAAGTCATACCAAGTACTTTAACATATAGCATTTTTTTTGGTTTGTACTTAAATGTAATAAAAATAATAATAAACACAAATTTGTGATTTTTAAAATTAGCTTATTTTAGAAAACCACCTACAAAGATTGTCTATCAATGCTACTGACTACTGCAATTCAGAATAAGCCAAACTGACTTATCTGTGTCAGAACAAATAAAAAGAAAGTTGGAAATATAAATCTATCACTTCAAATTTTACCTGACATGCAATTATTTTGTCTATTCTAGAATTATATGGCAATTTAACTGATTAAGCTGGAATCCTATTTTTCCCTCAAATCATGATTTAATTTTCTATTTCCCAAAAGGATAGTAACAGGATCACCTCAGTAATCATAAACTACATACGCACAGACAAATTTAACAGAGTACCAAAGAAGCATTTATCTGGAAAATTATTTTGAGTAGGTTAACATTAAAGTTTTTCATGAGCATTAATCAAACTTGCCTGCCCCTACTGAACATGCTAAACCAATTACCTAATTAAAGAACAAGTAGCAGCCATATTCTGTTTCATTAAGTAAAAACAAAGACAGAAAGGAGTTCTTAAGATCTCATTTTCTCTAATTTTTAAATGCCTAGAAAAACATTACAATAAGGAATACTTATTATATACTTTATACTTGTTTATATGCCTAGACACATCATAAAGTTCTCAATTAGATCCCAGAGATTTATATTACTAAAACATCAATCTCTGAAAGTCATATTGTAGTTTTCCACATTAATCACAAATTTTGCATTTTTTTCAGAGATTTTTAAATAAACTCTTTTTTTCATTGTTTCCTGATGGGTCTTAAAGAAAACTCACCAGAAAGGTCACTCAAATAATAAAAACTTATCAAATTCAAAGGTAAATGATTTCTCCATTGTGATAACTAGGATAAGCTGGGCTAACATTCACAAATTCACATAATTTGTGGAAAATAATATGGGTGAACAAAGTAGTAAGATAAATAAAATGGAGTAGTGGACAGATGAATCTCCAAAACATGGTGAGTGAAAAAAGCCAGGCATGAAATACATAACCAATGATCTCATTTATATATAAAGTTCTGTCAAATCAGTGCTATTCTGCAGTGTGGAATGGGGCTGACTGCAAGGTGGCAGAGGGGTACTTTCTTGGGTGATGGAAACTGTACACCTTGAATGGGGCAGTGGTGAGAGAGAAGTATAATTTGTCAAAACTCATCTGTACACTTAAAATGTCTTATTGTCTATAAATTATACCTCAATAAAGTAGCTAAAAAGAAAAAGGCAAAATAAAACAGAAAGATGGAACTATGAGTCATACAAAAGTGTAATAAATTTCCAAATGACCACATATTTTTCTTCTCATTGAGAGGTGAAATATTATATCCCCTGAATCTGGGTTGACCATGTGACTTCTTTTGCTCAAAGGAATATTAGCAATATGTGACACAGGCAGATTTCAAAATGCCCTTGTGCACTGGAGTTCACCTGTTCACTGCTCCAGGAACCCTGAAACTTATTCATGTGAGTAAGTCCAAGTTAGCTTGCAAAGTGAGAAATATTTAATACAAGGCCCAGCATTCCCAGCTGACAGAGACCAGCCACCAGATATTTAACTGAGGCCATCAACCAACCACTGGCATGGGGCAGGAAAAAAATAAAGCCCACTGGAGACTAGCAGAATTACTCAACTGAGCCCAAGCCTACATGACACCTACAGATATAAGCAAATAAGTCATTATTTTAAAACAATATGATAGCAAAGGGCAATGGATACAAATAGTTATGAAATCTGATTCACAGAAAGAAAACCAAAACCTACTGTAGAAAAAGCACAGAGATGAAAGCTTAAAAAGCACTGAAATATTTTACTCAAAACTCACTACTAGTATCTAGGGGCAAAATAAATTTTATACAGTAGGTGGTTCCTGCTGCTGCTGCTTAAGTTGCTTCAGTCGTGTCCGACTCTGTGCGACACCACAGACAGCAGCCCACCAGGCTCTGCCGTCCCTGGGATTCTCCAGGCAAGAACACTGGAGTGGGTTGCCATTTCCTTCTCCATTGCGTGAAAGTGAAAAGTGAAAGTGAAGTCGCTCAGTCGCGACCGACTAGTGGCGACCCCATGGACTGTAGCCCACCAGGCTCCTCCATCCATGGGATTTTCTAGGCAAGAGTACTGGAGTGGCTTGCCATTGTTGAGGGGTATTTTAGGCTGCTACACAGAAATCTGAGATTATCAACCGAGAGATGTTATCTTCCTGGAGTGGTATCCGAGATGACAGAAACTGATAAACAGTCTTTATACTATCCTTTCCTTAGACAAGAAAAAGCAATTTGGAAAGGAAAGATGTGTAAAACACCACTGGATATCATGGAGTTTAGTGCAAAAGTCAAAGACACGGAGAAAGACGGCGGAAAAATAAAACCCAAACAAAATGAAACTGTAAATTCGGTTACTATGGAGAGCTCTGGGCTTGAAACAGAAAACCAAGTGAAGGCAGGATGTCATCTTGCTCACATGAGAAAATAAACCAAAAGGGAATGGAAACAATAACTGCAGCTTCAGAAACATTTACACCTGATACTTCTCTATAAAGGCAGTAGTACATCGTGGCCATTATGAACATCAAATTTGGAGTCAGATTGTCTCAGTTTGCCTTAATTTCCTCATTTGTAAAATAGGAAAAGTACCTATCTTACAATAAACTTTCTGTTTACTGTTATGGTTGTTACTGTTAATGTAACTGAGATAAAGTGAACTTAGAGCATGCAATTAGTAAGCACAATACAGTGTGTGTAACTGTGATATGGTGAAACATATGTTTCAAATCCTTTAATACTTCGAAAACTTTTATCATGCCCATCTTGCAGATGAAAAGCTAGGCCCTGAGATGGCATGTAATTTGTCCAAGGCCACATAACTAATAAATGTCAGAGAAAAACTCTGAAGCCAGAAGATACAGATCTAGCATCTGTGTTCTCTCTCAACTATTATAAGGTACTAGCTTCAACAGAATGGGACTCAATGACAGAAAACAGAGATAAAAATACTGGAAAGCTGCATAGGAGGAAACTGACCCCAATTTTTACATCATATGTAAAAATCAATTCCAAAATGACTGTGGATCTTAATGTGAAAAGTAGGAGAAAAAAAACTCCAAAAACACACAGGATTATCTTTATGATCATTAGCAAATAATTTCTTAAACAGAATACAAAAAGCACAAACCATAAAGGAAATGATTATGTAGAAGATAATCTTCAGAACTTTTTTCATCAAAATCATTTGAGACTGACTGCAACAAAACAGTTAAAAAGATATGCTACATTTTCCAGTGGTCATGTATGGATGTGAGAGTTGGACTGTGAAGAAAGCAGAGCACCCAAGAATTGATGCTTTTGAACTGTGGTGTTGGAGAAGACTCTTGAGAGTCTCTTGGACTGCAAGGAGATCCAACCAGTCCTAAAGGAGATCAGTCCTGGGTGTTCTTTGGAAGGAATGATGCTAAAGCTGAAACTCCAGTACTTTGGCCACCTCATGCGAAGAGCTGATTCATTGGAAAAGATTCTGATGCTGGGAGGGATTGGGGGCAGGAGGAGAAGGGGACGACAGAGGATGAGATGGCTGGATGGCATCACCGATTCAACGCACATGAGTTTGGGTGAACTCCGGGAGTTGGTGATGGACAGGGAGGTCTGGCAAACTGCGATTCATAGGGTTGCAAAGAGTCGGACACAACCGCGTGACTGAACTGAACTGTTTGACACATATAAGGAACAAAAGGCCCATAAATCAAAACGCTAAAAAAAAACAAGATAAAAAATCATAACCCAATGGAAAACATAGACTTCATAAAAGAAGATATCCAAACAACCATAAAAATATGAAAAAGTATTCAACCTCACTGGTCATCAGGGAGATATGAAATAAGATCAAGATACCACTACACATACATCATAATGACTAATTACAAAACCTAACAGAAGGAAGTGTTGGTGAGAATGTGCAACTATGAGAACTCTCAAACACTGCTGATGGGACTATAAACAAGTAACCTGGAAAACAAGCTTTATCTACTTCATTTAGATATATGTACATCCTATGACCCAGTATTTCACTCAAAGGTATACACCCATCAGAAATACTTGTACATATACTCCAAGAGATTTGCACAGCAGTATCAGTGCAGTGTCATTCATAATAGCCCCAAACAAGAAATAATCCAAATGTCTATCAACAGCTGACTAAATACAGTATGGTCATACAATAAACTACAATGAAAATGAATGAACTACACACTTAAAATAAATCTCATAAATAGTGAAATAGGCCAGACAAAATACGTACACAGTGTCTGATTCCACAAAGTTCAAAAAAAGCCAAGACTATGGGATTAAAAATTCATACTTTTGAGAGGGACAGAAGTAGAATTTGAAAAAAGCTATCATAAAGGTTTGGGGTGATATAATGTTTCTATTTATTGTCTGGATACATTGACTTGTGTAATTCATCGGAATGTACCTTTGTGACTTGGGTTTTTTTTCCTACGTATGTTATAATTTAATAAAAATTTATTTTAGAAATATAGTCATACCATGTAAAAAAAAAAAGCACTGAGCAGCTAGTTGTTTCCCAAAAATATCTTAAAAACAATGATGTAGTTCGCATACTATTATTTTCATTTTATCCAAGTCTTATTTTTAAATCACAAACTACCCCTCCCTCCCTGCCTCATACTCCCCTGCCTAAGCCTACTCTGTGTGGAACCCCATTACAGATCTGAGCTATCTCAACCTCCATTTGAAGAAGCACAGCCTAGCTAATACTTATAAATATTCTGACTTGCAATATGCCAACAGTTTTATTATATATAATAAAACTATACAAAGGTGACTAAATAGTGTTATTGCAGGGCAATACATTGTTTTAAATTTAAATTTGTTTTTCCTGTGGTTATGTATGGATGTGAGAGTTAGACTGTGAAGAAGGCTGAGCACCGAAGAATCGATGCTTTTGAACTGTGGTGTTGGAGAAGACTCTTGAGAGTCCCTTGGACTGCAAGGAGATCCAACCAGTCCATTCTGAAGGAGATCAGCCCTGGGATTTCTTTGGAAGGAATGATGCTGAAGCTGAAACTCCAGTACTTTGGCCACCTCATGCGAAGAGTTGACTCATTGGAAAAGACTCTGATGCTGGGAGGGATTGGGGGCAGGAGGAGAAGGGGACGGCAGAGGATGAGATGGCTGGATGGCATCACTGACTCAATGGACGTGAGTCTGAGTGAACTCCGGGAGTTGGTGATGGACATGGAGGCCTGGCGTGCTGTGATTCACGGGGTCGCGAAGAGTCGGACATGACTGAGCGACTGAACTGAAATTGTTTTAAGTCTCCCCAATCAAGAGTACAAAAACAAAGAACACCAAAACTAAACCAAAATAACAAGAAACAATTCCAAAAAAGACATCTTTAAAAAAAAAAACATATATATATACACATATATATGTGTGTATATATATATAGCAATTCTTCAAAACCCTAAAAGGTTGTTATTAATATATTAATATTACTGATAGTAGTGGGACCTACAAAAGCTCAACAGCTATGTGGGAGGCACAAGAGGATGCAAAAGAGGACACCTTAGTATTCTATAAGCCACAGAAATGAAAAGAATATGAACTGCTGCTGCTGCTAAGTCACTTCAGTTATGTCCAATTCTGTGCAACCCCATAGACGGTAGCCCCCCAGGCTCCCCCATCCCTGGGATTCTCCAGGCAAGAACACTGGAGTGGGCTGCCATTTCCTTCTCCAATGCGTGAAAGTGAAGTTGCTCAGTCGTGTCCGACTCTTAGTGACCCCATGGACTGCAGTCCACCAGGCTCCTTGGTTCATGGGATTTTTCCAGGCAAGAGTACTGGAGTGGGTTGCCATTGCCTTCTCCAGAATATGAACTGATGAATCAGCAAATGGTTTGTAAAATCAGGACAGTCTCAAAGCCTCCAAATCAAAGTATAAAAAAACTGCATGCAAATATGACACTAAACAAATCTATCAATAATGGCCTAAGACCTCAAAGTCCCTGAAATATCCAGCAAACACCTTCTTCCGGAAGGTAAAAAACTTCATACTGAAGGAAAACTTCTGAAACTGAAACCAAATTGAACAGGTCAGAAACACTGAAGTTAAGAGGGAGAGATGATCCAGATAAGGGGAGAAGGGGAAGCTGGGAGGTAGTAACACTCAGGGGGAGCAAATCCCAGGAGAAACAACAACAAAATGTAACATTCAAAACTGAGAACAACACCTCAAAATTCAAGACCTGAAGACCAACAGGGGTAGAGAAAGGCTGAAGCCAGAAATATCATTATGAACCAGACCTAGTTCTAAGAAAGACTGGATGTATACAAAGGTCATATGTGAGTTCTCTGTTTCAAAGAGAAAGTATATAAAGACCAAGCTGGGAAAATTATCCTGTCCTATCTCCAACTCCCCTTACACCATATAAACAATCTCTTAATAGCCCAGAAAAACTATCTTATTTAAATGTAGAAAACAAAAAGAATATGAACTCTATAAAAAATTACTATGAAGAAAAAGAAGAGAATAAAACACGGGAAATGACAGAAATATTAAAAAAAAAAAAAAAAAAGAGGAATAATATAGGAAGTGGGAAAGGAGATCCAGTAAACTTATAATTGGAAACCTGAAAAAGAAAACTTAAGCAATCAAGCAAAATAATTCAAAATAATTATTCTAGAAAAGCAACTTTTCTCAAATTAAGAGGAATGAATCCAAATATTAAAAAGGTTTACAGTATATTTGGGGAAACTGACTCAAGAATAACCAACCAAACGTTATTACAGTAAAATTACTGGATTTTAAAGATAAAAAATTCCCTTCAAAAATCAGACGATAGGTTCAAGTCATCAGGATGGCATCAAACTTGCTTTGACAGCAATATTTTACCCTAAATAAATAAATAAAAACAGAACAACATGTTTAATACTTAGGTAAATGTATTTAATAGCCAAAGGATGTAAAGAAGTCAAACTGGCCTTCAAATATAGACTATAGATGGATAAAATATGAATATGCAAGATATAAGTACAAGTGTTTTTCCATGAATCCTTCCTGAAGAATCTCCTAGGGATGAGCTTCAGAAAACTAAGAAACGTGTGGAGACATTTCAGGTAAGATCTGACTGGAAGCAGAGTACATAAATTTTGTTATGTAGTCTTGTTAGTTTACTTTTAGGCTTTCCTTCCTCCGTTTTTATTATTTGAGTTATCTCTGATTATAAATTCACATACCCAATCTGCCTCTGAAATGCATCATGCAATTTATTTATCCTTTCTGGATTTTTTGAATTACTTTTTATCTGCCAAATGCAGAATTGCTGAGATGATAAGGCTCTTTATGGGATCATAACAGTAACAAACTCCTTTTGAGGAAAAAAATATGTGATCCTACCAGTTAATTTACATAGTTAAAACACATTTGCTAAAGACCCAAAAGTATAAAAGTTCAATGATAGATACCTGGCTTTATAGCTTATGGAAAAATAAACAACTAAGAAATACATTAACTGACCTATGGGATAATATAAAATTATTAGTACTAACCTGATAAGCTTTGTTTATTTGACTGGCTGCCCAACTAGCATATTTCATGTTGTCTTTTTTTGTTTTTGCACTTGCTTTTGGATTAGAAGCAATATGACTTGCAGACTAAAAGCAAACAAAAAAACATTAAAAACAATTTTATTCCTTTTATGTAGCCAAGACAATCAAAAGGTTGCAATGGGCTAATAATTAAGAGTTTTTTAAATTGTGTAGTTTTTAATGCAAAGTTGAATAAATTAGTGTTTACAAATGAAAACATATTTTCAAACAGAATAATCCAATGAACTGATAGCTTAAATAACATCTAAAATTATTTTATTAGTTATCTACCACCACTCTGGAAGGTAAAATTTCATTATCACTTAAATACTACAGGATTTTACTGTTATAATTTCTTATTACTGAATTACTTCAGTTTTTCTATTTCAGAATTATAGAATTACTATTAACATAAGGAACCTCAAAAACAATTTAATCCAACTTCCTACATTAACATGTGAAAAACAATGAAGTCCAAAAGGAGTAAACTGACTTAAAGTAAGTTAATAAAAGTCTTAGAAACAAAGAGATCATCACTTCCAACCTATTTCTGTTTTCACTATACCAACAGTTTCCAAACTGTGTTCCATAACCAATTAAACTCACCCTTTCCTTTTTAAAAACTGTATTTAAACAAAGGACTGGTACTTTGGGATCCATGAAAGAATCTGTAAAACCTCATAATCATATTCTAATTTTTAATTGTATGTATTTCTGGTAAGAGAAAGATTTAACTTTTATCTTATGCTTAAATATATCTTATGTCTTAAGAGGATCTGTTCATTGTGGTTTCTTTTAGACCTAGCCTATGCTATAAGCTTTTTCCTCCTGTCTTCTTCTCTGTCACTAAGGAATTTATATGCCAAAATCTGATTTTTAAACTTTTATGTCTTTAATGTTACCTTTTCGGTATGAATGTAAGCAAATGCAGTAGTTAAGAAAATGTCTCTGGAGTCAACTGCCTGAACTGGAATCCCAGCTCAATCTTTTAGTAGCTTGTGTTCAACCTTGGGCAAATTAATCAGAATGCTCTGTGTCTTAATTTCACTTTCCATGAAATGGTAATATTAATAATAATGTACCTTCTCAAATAGTTGATGTGAGAATTTAATAATTTACAATAAAAAACAGAGCTCATAACAGAGCCTGACACATAAAGTACTATGTACTTTTACTATTTAATAATTCATTACCTATTTTTTTAAATTAGCATTTAATGTATTTGGTAAAAATAGACATTGCTACCATATTGTATCTGCAAGCTACTATAACTGGCACTGGTAGCATCCAGAAGTAGTTTTTTTGAAAGTCCTTTTAACTGTTTTATAATTCTATTTTGCCATTTCTTTGCTGAAAATTATTTCATTTATGTTTCTTCCTGCCTCCATTTCTACAATCAATTCTTTTTCACTAGGCTTCAACAAAACATTCATCCAAAAGTCCATGAAAAGACTAAAATAAATTAAAATTTCAAAGAACTGGCCTATTAATGAAGTTTATTTTTATAGTCTTTCTGACTGTAGAAAGGAGCTCATTTTATTTAATTTTGAAGTTCAGTAAATTCTTCCTCTATTTCCCATAGCTATTGTTAATTGACTTTTTCTAAGCTCATCATTTGGCATACATAAACATAAGAAATGTTTAATTACATGCCTGCCATAAATAATTTCCAAACTGTTTGTCTATACCATAAAAAAAGTTTTAATTTGGCACTAGAAATTTTACTTCTAATATATCTTTTATTTAAAAATATATCAAACAATTATAATTTAAGAAAATTAATACAATGTTGGGCATAAACCCAAGAATAACAAAACAAGAAATACATAACACAGCTTTGTATCTGCTACTATTTAATTTTACAAAGGCAGATTTAAATTCTGATAAAAGACAATTTACAATGAAATGTCAAATAGCTAGGCTCTATTAACATTCAAAAATATAACTGCCTTATAACCTGTTGCTCATAATTAACAAGAGGAAAAACATATCAATTAAATACCAAAAAAAAAGGAGAAGTGATAAACTTGGACAGGTAATGGACTTAAAATGACATTTCATAAAATAACATTAAACATGTACCTCAACTCACCATGTAAAGTCCAAACAAAGCTCTCATATTTCTGTTGTTCAGTTTCAATGCCTGTGCAAAATACTTTCTTGAAAGTTCGAGATTTTCAAGTCCACCTTGGGTATATTTAACCTGTTAAAAATTACAGAGTGCTGAAATCTGTTTATTTTACTACTTTGAAATGTAGCATGCTTCATCATACCATAGACATTAGTAACTGAAACAGATATTTCTGTAAACAAATGCAAGCTGTTAAAAGAATTCATCTTAAAGTTGTAGAGCTAATCTAAATTTTAAGTAAAACCTACCTCCCAAAACCATTCTACGAACATCAAGATCACTGAGTAGTTTATAAAATTAAAAACTGTTGCCAATATAAAAAAGCCAGCCTTGCAAATGCTTTACAACTTTATATTTTCTATTACTATACTAGCATTATTAACCTAGCATTCATACTAACTTGTCCTTTCCTAGTTCCACTGACATTCCTTAACAATGAAGTCCTTTTAACCTTATAGGAGTCAACTGTATTGCTATTCTTAACAGTTAAGTTCCCAAAATAATGACTGTAATATAAATTTCCTAAAATATGGATGTAAAAGTCATAATCATTGTAAATGCCTTAAAAGCCATTAAATGGTGATAACTGTGACATAATTTGTAATTTGAAAAGAATATACTACACAATTAAAAAAGAATTTCACTATTTTAAATAAGGGCATTTAATTGAAAAAATCAGTATTTCCATTACAATATTAACAATTTAAAACTTTTACTTTCACAAATCAATTTTCATAATATGTCTTAAATATTTATATACTTGCTTGACATTAAGGACATATTCTTAGTTCCATAATAATATACAACACCAACAAAAATAAAATCACATACAACTAGGTTTTGGAAACACTTACTTCGGCATACTGCTGACAGTATAAGTGGTTGTAAGGATTAGTCATCATAAGCTCCTCTAAACAAAAGGCTGCTTTAGCATAGCTGAAAAACACCAATTTTAAAAGTCATAAATAGTATGTCAGTTTCACCTTAAAATGATTTTAAAACAATTTTAGTGATATTATCCAAATTAAGTTTTATTAATAAAGTACTTATCTTGAACTTGTAAATACAAATAATATCACTTTTTAAATTTTTTTAATATCACTTTTTTTTTTAATGAAATGGATAAACAGAAGCTTAAATCCTGAAGCAGTCTATGATCAAAAGACATTACATTTTAAAAACTGGGTCACTACAATGACATTCAAACATTATTAACAACATAGTCTTCAAGATCCTGGATCAGTTTATACATAAAATAAGTTTCAGACATCCACTGATAATTTAATATTCAAATAGCTAAAGTATGGTGAGGAAATAAACATTTTATTAGATATTCTCTATTCATTAAAAATCTTTCACAGACATTACCAACCTATTCAAGTCAGTGGTTTTGATATGCACTCTACTACTACTTAATCATGTGGCAGAGAAACAAAATCTTTACTAAAACACCTAAAGAAAAAATTGCCACAAAGAGCTCTGGAAAAATAGCTTTATCCTGGTGCTGCTGCTGCTGCTAAGTCGCTTCAGTCGTGTCTGACTCTGTGCAACCCCATAGATGGCAGCCCTCCAGGCTCCCCTGTCCCTGGGATTCTGCAGGCAAGAACACTGGAGTGGGTTGCTTTATCCTACATGACTATAATTTACCCTTTAATGTATTTTATATGTTTAGGTCATGTAAATATCCTTATTATTTAAAGGAAATGCTAAAGAACACAGGTATTATAAGATTTAGTCCCAGTGAGGAAGTGATGACATTGTAACAGATAAAAGGATACTAAAATTAATTTTGACATTTGTCAATATAAAAAGGTACCTATTTTACACTAATGTCTGATATACTCACTTTTCAAAATATGTAGGCTGTTTTTTCACATGTGCAAAACTAATAATAGCTAACTGTTTTTATGTGTTTATTATGTATCATGTACTTCTCTGGCTGTTACAAATATTAACTCATTTAATTCCACCAATACCTTAGGAAATAAGCAGAAAACCTATACTCTCAACTACTAAGCATACTGCCTATATGCACTACACACTACAATGAAAAATTGTGGTGGTAATGGTAGTTAAGAATATGTCAATGGTAACATAAAAAGGGATATAGCAATCAAACCCAAAGGGATAAAGGAACCAAAAACACCCTCCCCAAATGATCTCCCCAAATAATAGCATTTTAGATTTATTAAAGATCTTATTCAAAGATAATTCTCATGAAAGATCACATTGCTATTTAACCCTTTTCATTTTTATGCCCCAAATCTAGTATTAGTTCTTAATGTATGATAGCTATACAATCACTGAACAAACAACTGAATAAGCATCTAGAACAAAAGTATTGTGACTATCAATCTGATATTTATTCATCACTGTATAGAAGAGGAAGTCTACCTTAAACACTCAAGTTCATCAAAAAGATAATTCCCTTCTAAATGTGTTCCTTTAACTAGGGTACACCAAAAATTCATATTAACGCTAAGAACAAATGTTCTCAGAGACTTAAATGGTTGAGCAAAATTGTGACTCTTGATTCTTACATAGCATTAAGTAACATAAAATGGGTATACAGGAGTTTTTAATTAAAAAGTAATGCCAATATATTTTTGTTAAAAATTATTTAGTATTAACATCACATACAAGGAGGGGATACCTTCCCCCAGTTTTACAAAATGTAAAATCAAATAAATTTTGCAGATAAAGTATAGAATGAAATAAACTTAGAGCTGGAAGGAGCAAGAAATGGCCTAATCCAGTTTTTCTCAGGCAGCAGTGCCCAAGAGTACTAAGCCATAAGAAAGTGATTTAAGTGATGACTATTTTCAAAATTCTCCCAAGGATGGTATGTATCATCCAGATGGTATTGACCATCCCAAATACTTATATTAATTTATTATATACAACAATTCAATGAAATTAAGATTTAGAGAAGTAAAATAATGAGAATCCATTTAAAATAGAATAACCACTGTTATTACTACATTAGAGTCAGTAACTAAAGTGTTTGTGAAGTTCTATTCCACACAAAAGCATATGTATAGGCTACAGTATTTGCTCCTAGACTGCTTTATCAGTATTATGATTTTTTCCTTACAAGATCTTGATAATTCCCTTTGTTATAGAATCTTACAGTAAAGCTGGAGCTACAATAATGACATTCATAATTAACTTTTAAAAACTGCTCCTTGCTGATAGCCAGTTTTAACAACAAATCACATTAAAAAAAATTCAGTATCTTTGTTCAAAATACACAATTATGTTTATAATGTACTGTTGGGATTAAGGCAAAAATTATAACTAATTTTTTATATTTAGAAAAGTGTCTCAATATGATCAACCAGTGTGATATATACCAGTGGAATAACTGTATCTAGAATTTATAAATCAGAAGCAAATTTAAATAAAAGCAACTTAAAGATATTAAAAATGTACGTGGCAGAAATTTATATCCCCTTTTCTCTATAAAAACACTGAACAGACTGAGATTAACATCCTACTGTGGAAATCTTTTTTGAGTAAAAAAGTCTAGATCTAGATTAGCAATCTGCCTGTGATTTACTATAACTATTAATATGCAGAAAAGAATGTCAAAATGTTAAATGTATCAAGCAATTCCTAATTTGCTACATTTTTGCCACTGTGTGCACAAAACTGTGGTAAACTGATATCTGACAATAACTTACCACTTCTACCAAAAACATCCTACCTACCACAATGACTTGCTGAAACAAATTAAATGAATTAAGTGAACATTCTAATTTTCAAATAGCTTCAAAACATATTAACATATTTATTTTCACTCACCCTAAATCTAAAATTTTCCTTCTAAATGTTCAACTGGAAAAAATAAACAATCATTTTGTAAGTAACTAGCTTCAAGATCAAAAGGAGCTTTGTAACACAAGACAAAAGGATATGCAGAACATAATTATCATTTCCCATAAAAAGAAATTACTTTTCAGATGTTGTTCTGTCTTTGTATCTCTTGACTTCTGGTGATTCTTCCAAGATTCTATCCAACAATATCTCAATAAACTCTTTAGAGACCCAAAACAAAGCAAAACTGAATGTGGCTATTATAAGATGAAGCAAATAATAAATTTAGTGATAGGTTAAAAATACAGTATAACCTATTTAAGAACTATCAAAATATTTCAAATACATCCAAAAAAGTAAAACTGATAAAGAAGTAGAAAAAAAAAGAGAATATATTTATATGGTTCTTAGAGGATAGAAAACCTGAAAGCAATATAAATTGATGTATCTAGCCATCTAAAAATATAAAGTTTCTATAAGTTAAAAAAATTAGTATTAGCTCATATCATTTATATAAAGAGCTCCTAAAAAAAGTGTAACCAATTTTCAGCTATTAAAATCTGCAAAGATTAAAAAGAACAACAGTACCCACTGTTGTTATGGGGACACTCTAATAACTCTGCTGTGAGAGTAAATTAATACTACCTTTCTAGTGAACACCTAGGAACAATTTATCAAAATCACTAAAAAACGCATATATCATTTAATCAAGTAATTCTACTTTGAGGAATTTAGCCCAAGGAAACAACTAAAAATAAAGACAACCATTACATGTATGTATAACTGAATCACTATGCTATATAGCTGAAACTAACACTGTAAATCAACTACACTTCAATTAAAAACAAAACAATGCTGAGTTTCCAATTTATGAATTTGGTATTATTTATGTGCTCTTTAATTTTTTTAATTAATGTTTTGTAGTTTTCAGCACACAATTTACATTAAAAAAATATATATGTTTCAAAGTGTTTTATGCTATTATGAATGCTTTCTTTTAATTTAAAACTACAACTGTTTGTTGCCAGTATTTACAAATATGATTTTTATATAAGTGATATCTTATCTGCAGGTTTACTATACTCATTAGTTCTAGTGACTTTTTTGTAGACTCTGTAGAATTTTCTAAATTGCCAATCATGTAATCTATAAATAACATTTTACTTCTTAAAAACAAATAGAATAAAATGAAGATAGTACAGCATTACTATATTTTACTAGGAAATTAGGAATACCAGGGTTAATTAATAAGATGGAATAATATTAAAATCACATTGTAGAATATTTTCTCTGATAAGGAATTTTTGATAATATATAACTAAGTGAAAATTGTAAGCTACAAAAGATAATTGTTTCTATTTCAAGGGATATTGAAGGGAAAATATCAAATATAAACTGTAGTTAATTTAGGATGATGCAATTACACATGATTTTTGTCTTTGTCTTTATTCTTTATTGGGTTTTCCAAATTTTCTGTATTAGGTACTTCTTTAAAGAAAAAATTTCCTTGATGCTTTGAAATTTCTGTAAATGGTTTTAATCACAAAATCTTCAAAAGGCACAAAAATATAAATAACTACCATCTGCTTTAGGAACAGATTAAAACCACTGTTAATTTTTTTTTTTACTGCACTCCAAAAATTCAGTTCATGTTATTTAAATGGTTATATATCACCACTGACTCAATGGACATGAATTTGAGCAAACTCTGGGAAATAGTGGAGGACAGAGGAGCCTGGCATGATGCAGTCCATGGGGTCTCAAAAGAGTCAGACGTGACTTACCAACTGAACTTATCAACAATATAAATGTTGACGTTAAAACAATGAAAAGTAGAAACATGACCATTTAACCAAATACACTACCACTCTTATATATATAAGAGAAATCTAAGTACATTTACATGAATGATCATATAAACATCCCCATATGTATACTTAACATGATTCAGGAAATAACTTCCTATTAAAAAACAAAGAACATCTGATAGCTAGCATGTATAACAGAAATGAAAAATGGTTCCCAGAATACAGTACACATTCATTAAATGACAGCTATTACTTTTATTTTGGCTCCCACTTTTATTAGAATTATACGTATAACTACCTTAACTCTTCCTTTTATATACACATATAGCTCTGAACAAAGGCAACAGACAAGTGTCTTCATTTGATTTTATTTCCTGTGTCAGCTATTTTGTACTATGAGAATGAGGTTAAGTATTCTAAGTATTCATGCACAATAAGAATATGCGCATGAGAATCTGATTCTATTCTCTCAAAAGGGATGAAAGAAACAATCTGATATACTTCAGACTCAGAACTAAGGGGGGAAAAAAAAAAACCTGCCTCCAGATAGAGGTTAGCATTAATGCTGTGATATTAGAAAACTTGCACTAAGACTGGGCTAATCCTCTCACACTGGGATTTCCTCCTGTCACTGCAGCAATAAAAAAAAAGCTAACAAAAACATTAAATATCCAATAAGCAAGTTCCTACAACATTCAACATTCTTGATTATTCTTGGTTTTTTACCCAGGCAACAGAACGCTTCTACTTTGGAAGAGTTGATTCTCTTCATGCTAAGGCTAATAAATGCATACAATTGACAGAATTTTTAAACAGCAGGGAGTATAATACTCTTTGTATATAAGAACAATTTAAATTCTAAAAATTCACAATTTTCATTCACTATAAATAACCTTAGCTCAGCAAATACATGCCTTTCTAATTTCAAAGAATGCCATCTGGATTTAAAAGAAAACTTACTTCCCAAATAAAAATAATTTAGCAAAACACAACTGACCTACTTAAAACAATTCACATATTATAACCAACAAACTGTCAATTTGTTTTTTTATTTATTTTGTTAATTTGACACAATTCACATCTTCTCACCGATCCTTCGGAAACTACTATAACTCCTGAACTTACACAGTGATGAAAATTGCATTTCCTAGCAAAATTTTATGTGTTTAATGACTTACTCATGTTCATTGATATAAAGTTCTGCAAGTTCATGCCAGGCTTCTTGGTCTCCAACAAATCTGGTGAGAGTAAAGGGAAAAAAAAATAAATGTGTAGATATTCGGTAAATGAACAGCATGGAAGCAAAAAGGAAATCAAATGCAAATTCCATTTTAATTAAAAAAGATTTATCAGAATAACAAAACACAATCCTCTTGTAAGACACTCACTGTTCCAGATACTCATTCAGTTCCCGAATGGCCTCCACATTTTTCCCCTGGGCTTTTCGAATGGCAATCTTACGCTTTCTTGCAGCCTGTGGGTTGACATTAATAAAGGATTAGGCCTTCATGATTCCCTGGGTTTTTGTAAAGAAGGTAATTTGACTGTGCAAATTATTATCTCAATGCCAATGAAATTCCATTGTAGAACTACTGCTTAGTGGGAGTTTATAAACATACCCCATGACATCCCACTGGTGAGTTCAAACATTCCTCTAACAATCACATGTGCTTTACTTTTGATGTATACAATATATGCATCATTTCATTCAAATAAATAACCTTCCAGATTCTGATAATTACAAGCCAGCAGGGAATCTTAATCTTTATCCAGCCTAAAGTCCTTTACTCTGTCTCATTCATAAGATCTGTATCTTAAGAGATAGAGGGATAGTGGAGATTAGAAAATAATCTTACTGTGGCCACTTGAATGTCATTATACAAATATGGCCTCTAATAACTTTTTTCACAATTTTAAGAGAAAAATCTAGCTAAAAGTCTTTCAAAAAATAAAATGGGTTCTGAAAGAAATATTTTTTATAATACACCAAACATTTAAAACTTGCACCTTAAAGCTTTTCAAATATAAATAGAAAAATAAATGCCATTTATTTACACATTAATCAAACACATAATGAACATCTGTTGTTTGCCAGGTACTGTGCTAGACAGTGAAAATAAGAATAAAAAAAGGAACAGATAATTCCTTTTGGGAGTTAAGTCTGATAACAGAAAGATACATCAAATAAAAAGACAATGATAGAGGTACCTAGGATGTTGTGACAACATAGAAGAGATCCTAATATAGCCTGAGGGGAAGAGGTGGAAAGACACCAAAGAGGGTTCCAGATGTGATACCTGAACTGAAATACAAAATGCAAGTAGACATAAAGAAAGCAGAAGAGAAAACTATATGGAGGGAGGACATTGAATATTAGGAAGAACTCAGGAGCAAAGGCAGCATTGTGTATAATCAAGACTTTATGTTTGGGGCCACAGTGAACAATCAGAGACTGGAGGGTACTGTGTGAATTATTAAATTTACATCCCCTTTATCTCTGTTTAATGCAGAAGGCTAAAGAATAAAACACACTATAATTAGGGCTAAATTAGGCTTATTAATTATGAACATGACTGTCATTCTTTTAAATAACACACACTCCACAAGATACAGACAAGGAAAGTAAAATGAATGAAGCCTCCTTAGATCAAAAGAGCTATCTGTCCTGGGGTGGAAAGGTGGACTTTCTGAAAAACTGAAAGTAAAAAAACATCAGATAAAATTAATAAGAGACTTCCAATAAATAAAACCAAGAGCCATATTTATAATAATAGTGATAATAATATTTTGGTAATTAAAAAAACACATCTGTTAAAAATATATATCCTTGATTACACAGCTCATATTGAAGGCCTACCACAATGCCTGCCGCACAGTAAGCAATATTTTTTTAAATAATTTTACTATTTACAACAATGAAAGGACCATAATAAATACACTCAATTCATAAAGAATACAGAAGGAAAGTAAAAGTGAAGCTCTAAAAGTAACTTGCCCCAGTCCTTGGATCTTTGCCAATTAAAATGATTTTGAACAGACGCAGTGAAACCTGTTGAAAATACTGCATTCAAATTCCGTAAATAAGAGACAAAAAGTCAAACTACAAACATGAATAGGAACCAGTACTTCTATAGTCATAGTAAGAGATGTGGTATGAACTCTGTAATGGATACCATTATTCACAAATGAGTTTCATTTTTTAAAAAATACATCTAATACTAACTTTTTCTCAGTGATTTGACAACAGAATCATGTCTCTCCTGTTGAACACACACCAAAGTTTTAGGACAGCAGCATTTTGTCGAATACTGTTTACAAAGCATTACTAGTGTTTCATAGATAATTAATATTTTTAAATGCCTTTAAAACAAAATAAAAAACCCTTTCATAAACGGAAAACAGAGGTTTAAACAACCTAAATGCATCAAGAGAGGAAAGATGAGAAGTAGGGATCTCAAATTTCTCATTACCATTCTAGATTCATTGATTAGAGTTCCTGAAAAAAACTGAGATATTACAAATTAATTTGTTACTATTATTTTGAACAGATATTGGTAGTAGGTGGAATAATACAATTTTAAAATAATGTAAGACAAAAAAAATTGGTATTAACTTTTTAATAGTCTATTTTAAAAACTAAAGAGTTTTCCACCTTATAAACACCTCAGTGAAGTACAAGCAAAGATTTAAAATATAAGGTTTTATTAATCAATTTGGGAAACATGCTCCCAAATCTCTACTATATAAGCAATATATTGCTAAACCACTCTAAACCTAAAATACAGTATTCTATCTCCTAGTATTCTAAGGTTAAAAGCAAACTTTTAAGTAGTAACTATTCAACTATGTAAAATCAGTCTTCTTAAATGAAACTACACATGACAGTTTAAAGAAAAACCTACATGGCAATCAGCATCATACAGGCAACAATATATCATTAATTCACACACAATAGTCCTTCTACAGAAAAATAATATAACATTTTGGAAAACAAAAAACTTCACTTATCAAGATCATTTAAAAAGACTACTAAGCAGGGATTTCACTTCCAGCCAAGATGGAGTAACAGGGAGCAGTTTTATCCTCTTGCCTGAAAATGCCAACTGTAACTATATATAAATATATATGTAACAACTATTTTTAAGGCAGAGGACAAAAGGCAAAAAAAAAAAGAGAGAGAGATTCCTGACAGGCAGAAACGAACAAGGTGAGCCTTATTTTTATTGCCCTGGTTCAACTGCTTTGAGAGTTTCAAGGGTGCTGTGCAAGAAAAGAAAACCAGGTTGAGCCCAGACGAATCCATGAGTTCAGAAAGCACTCAAGAGTCCAAGAAGATCAACACGCTCGAGTTCATGGGGCAGAGTACAAGAAAAGAAAGAAAAATATATAAGACTCTAAAGAGATTTCCTTTGAATCTCAAGGGTTCCCCTTAAGTACTCAGTACTTATGTACTGATGGGCGCATGTTTACGAGAATACTGATCCCCTGGAGTAGTGATTAGTACTGATCAGTACTGATCAGTGCATGTGTACGAGGAAACTTCAAATGCCAAGAAAATATCTAAGAGAAACATTTAGTGGGAAAAGTGCCCCAGAGCTCACACAAGGCTGGGAACAGTGTCTTTCTACCAGCCAGACTGGAAAATGCCATGATTCCTGCTGCTGCTGCTGCTGTCACTTCAGTCGTGTCCGACTCTGTGTGACCCCACAGACGTCAGCCCATCAGGCTCTCCTGCCCCTGGGATTCTCCAGGCAAGAACACTGGAGTGGGTTGCCATTTCCTTCTCCAATGCATGAAAGTGAAAAAGTGAAAGTGAAGTCGCTCAGTCGTGTCCGACTCTTAGCGACCCCATGGACTGCAGCCTACCAGGCTCCTCCATCCATGGGATTTTCCAGGCAAGAGTACTGGAGTGGGGTGCCATTGCCTTCTCCGCCATGATTCCTAGGACAGTGGATAGAGTACTAAGATAGACCTATTGGGGAATAATTAGTCCCAGGATAAACAATGTTCTGGGCCTGTCTCACAAAGACCCAAAAGGATAAAATTGTTTGTAATTTAATTATGTACTACAAGAAACAATATTTACATATATTCATATATATATGAATATAAAAATCAGAAGGGGCAAAGAAAACTTTAGACGATGATTCTGTTCACTATCTTAATTGTGGTAATGGTTTCACAGGTGTATATAATTGTCAAAATTTATTAAATTATACACTTTAAATATGTGCAGTCTACTCTACATAAATTATATGCCAAAATAGTTTAAATAATAGCATTAGACTAAACACTGAGTCTTAAGTGCTTATCAATTTCCATTTATATTTCTTTCTCACATCTTATGAAATATGCCAATGTTTTGAATTCTTCTGAATTTCTTCTTTAGATCGATCTTTAAGTCAAAAATGAAAAGTGCTCCACATTTTACAAGATATTTTAATAATGGAGCCAGGATTTCTATTATAAAATATGAAACGCCAAAAAGTTCTTATGATCATAAATTTGTTACATACCTCTGTACCATTATCTACTATGCTGCTGCTGCTAAGTCTCTTCAGTTGTGTCCGACTCTGTGTGACCCCATGGACGGCAGCCCACCAGGCTCCCCCATCCCTGGGATTCTCCAGGAAAGAACACTGGAGTGGGTTGCCATTTCCTTCTCCAATGTATGAAAGTGAAAAGTGAAAGTGAAGTCGCTCAGTCGTGTCCGACTCTTCGCGACCCCATGTACTGAAGCCTACCAGGCTCCTCCGCCCATGGGATTTTCCAGGCAAGAGTACTGGACTGGGGTGCCATTGCCTTCTCCAATTATCTACTATAGTTAGCTATCAATTTTTTCCTGAAAGACATGTTACATCTTCAAAAAAAAAAAAAAATAGGCCACACAGGATGAGAACCTAGAAAAGGATTAAAGGACTAAGGTCTACCAGTAAGTACAATGCAGAGCAACCCCTTCCCCAGATGCTGAGACCCAGAAAGACCACTGGCTAACAGAGGGAAAGGAGAATTCCAGGTTCTTTTGCTTCCAAGGCTTATGCCATGACCCTGGGAAATATGGCCTTCTAAAAGCATCTTCAAGCTTGGCACAGAGGCAATTATATCTAATTCCAAAATAAGGGGCATGGCATAAGCCTTAGAGGCAGTGGTCTTTCTGGATCTCAACATCTGGGGTAGAGGGAGTTCTAGTTTGTAATTTACCAGTAAGCCACCTTAGATCCCCATAATCTCTAGCCTAAGACAGAACCGTCTCCAAATTACATAATTCATCTCTTTTAACCCCTTTCAAACCATCTCCCACATTACTGGCAGTTATCTTTAAAACAAAAAATCTGGTGGTACTTTGCCAATCAAATTTGACTTCACTCCCCATTTTCTAAGAATTAAAATTCTGTTATACTCAATATCATGTAATAACCTATAAAGGAATAATCTACAAAAAAACTCAACTTACTATTCTGATACCTGAAACAAAAAGAACATTGCAAATCAACCACAATTAAAACAAGAAGAAATCAAAAAGAGAAATAAAAACTTAATTGATAATGCAGAAAAAAAAATTCTTAAGTGTAACACCAGGTTGTTCACAAATGTTGAACTTCTTGTACTGCCAATCACTCAGGACAATGAGCCAACTAAAAGGTATAAAATATTGCCCCTTAAAGCCCTAGTCTTCCTCAGTGGTGAATCAGTGGTGAAGAAGGGGTAGGTTAAACTTATGCAGAGTGCTAGAACCATGCTGTCTTCAATAAGACTAGAAATGAAATTTCATGAAATAACTGCATTAAAGAAGGCAGTTCAAAAAGAGAAATAAAAATGGCCTTTTAAGCATATTAAAAGATACTCAGAATCTCTCATATGCAAATTATATATTTAACTAATTACACTGAAAGTGAAAGTGAAGACGCTCAGTCGTGTCCGATTCTTTGCGACCCCACAGACTGTAGCCCACCAGGCTCCCCAGTCCATGGAATTTTCCAGGCAAGAGTACTGAAGTGGGTTGCCATTTCCTTCTCCAGGGGATCTTCCCAACCCAGGATCGAACCCGGGTCTCCCGCACTGCAGGTAGACACTTTACTGTCTGAGCCACCATTGGCAAAAATTAAAAATGAAAAAAGGTGATAATACACCATGTGGGAGGATACTGGGAAAGAAGCACTCTCATATACCATGTAAGTGAGTATAGATAACTAAAAAGCTTTTGTGGAGGGAAATTAGGCAGTATCTGTTAACTTTTAAGATACATGGACCTCCTGACTCAGATTTCACTTCTAGGAATCTATTCTACAAATGACACGCACTTCAACACTGCTTCTGGGAGGAATGCATCAGATATCAAAGGGACTTAATTAGTTCAAGAAAGTTTTTCATCAAAATAAGGATTATACATCCTTATACTACAATGCTATGCAGCAACTTAAAGGATGAGATAAAGGATGTGCTAACATAGATGACTTAGGTAGAGTTTGGGGCTTCCCAGGGAGCTCGAGGATAAAGAATCCACCTACCAATGCAGGAGACCCAAGAGACACAGTTTAGCAGGGGTGGGAGGGAGGGAAGGGAAGGATTAAAAAAAAAAAAAAGAAGAAGAGACACAGGTTCAATCCCGGGTTGGGAAGATCCCCTGGAAAAGCAAAGGGCAACCCACTCTAATATTCTTGCCTGAAAAATGCTATGGACAGAGGAGTTGGACACAACTGAACACTTTTACGTAAAAGGTAGAGTATGTCACCATCTGCATTTCCAACCATTCTCCCTATTAAAAGGGACACACACACATACACACACATGCATACAGACCTATTTGTGTGTGCATGAGAAAAAATTTCTGGAAAAATTCTTAAGAAACATTTGCCTAAGTGAAGGAGGGCATGAGATCTGGGATCGGAGGACTTATTTTTCAACATATATGCTAGTATTGTTTGTAATTTTTAATATGCATACATATGACTTTTTTCAAAAGAGCGTTTCACAATTTTTAAAAAATAGATGAGATGACCCATTTTAGCAACCTCCCTAAATCTGAAACTTCCACTTCAATCACTTTTTTCTTTTCTCCCAAGGTAAGTCTTGTACTTTAATAACCCTAAGGCTTACTTGTTACATAATGGAATATGATGTCTTTCCCCAGCCCGTCATCTGTCTTAATTAAGCCATGCTCAACCATCAAGGCCTACAAGGCTCAGAAATACTGCAGCAAATCACCAAAGAATCAGGATTTAGTAAGTCTATTTCAAGGTCTATTATCTGTTAAGTATATCATGCTATCTCTCTAAACCAAAGTCAAGGATAATGTCTAAATCATCCTTCTGGTCTCTATACCAAGCACAAAGCAAGCACTCAACAAATATTTTTTGAAATAATAGTGAATGCATATGAGAGGGAAAGAGAGCTCCTTAAAACTTTAATGAATAACCTCATTTTTATACTGGATATCCAGGAATGCAGGAGCACAAGATCGATGAAAGAGTCATAAAGTCAGTGTTAAACAATCCAAAACCCTGCAGTATAAAAGCTTGAATTTTAACTATGGATATAACCATGAAACTTCTACACAGTAACATTACTGTTTCAGTTCAGTTTAGTCACTCAGTCGGATCTGACTCTTTGTGACCCCATGGACTGCAGCATGTTAGGCCTCCCTGTCCATAGTCAACTCCCGGATTTTACTCAAACTCATGTCCATTGAGTCGGTGATGTCATTCAGCCATCTCATCCTCTGTCGTCCCCTTCTCCTCCTACCTTCAATCTTTCCCAACATCAGGATCTTTTCAAATGAGTCAGTTCTTTGTATCAGGGGTCCAAAGTATTAGAGTTTCAGCTTCAGCATCAATCCTTCCAATGAATACTGGAATACTGGAATAAAGGAAATCAGTCCTGATTTTCAGGAAAAATCAGGAAAATCACCCTGATTTTCCTCGGATGGACTAGTTGGATCTCATTGCAGTCCAAGGGACTCTCAAGAGTCTTCTCCAATACCACAGTTCAAAAGCATCAATTCTGTAGGAGTTGCTTGTATATTTTTGAGATTAGTTGTCTTTCAGTTGCTTCATTTGCTATTATTTTCTCCCATTCTGAAGGCTGTCTTTTCACCTTGCTAATAGTTTCCTTTGATGTGCAGAAGCTTTTAAAGTTAATCAGGTCCCATTTGTTTATTTTTGATTTTATTTCCAATATTCTGGGAGGTGGGTCATAGAGGATCCTGCTGTGATGTATGTCAGAGAGTGTTTTGCCTATGTTCTCCTCTAGGAGTTTTATAGTTTCTGGTCTTATGTTTAGATCTTTAATCCATTTTGAGTTTATTTTTGTGTACGGTGTTAGAAAGTGGTCTAGTTTCATTCTTTTACAAGTGGTTGACCAGATTTCCCAGCACCACTTGTTAAAGAGATTGTCTTTAATCCATTGTATATTCTTGCCTCCTTTGTCAAAGATAAGGTGTCCATATGTGCGTGGATTTACCTCTGGGCTTTCTATTTTATTCCATTGATCTATATTTCTGTCTTTGTGCCAGTACCATACTGTCTTGATAACTGTGGCTTTGTAGTAGAGCCTGATTCATCGCAGCACTGTTTATAATAGCCAGGACATGGAAGCAACCTAGATGTCCATCAGCAGATGAATGGATAAAAAAGCTATGGTACATATACACAATGGAGTATTACTCAGCCATTAAAAAGAATACATTTGAATCAGTTCTAATGAGGTGGATGAAACTGGAGCCTATTATACACAGTGAAGTAAGCCAGAAGGAAAAACATAAATACAGTATACTAATGCATATATATGGAATTTAGAAAGATGGTAACAATAACCCGGTGTACGAGACAGCAAAAGAGACACTGATGTATATAACAGTCTTATGGACTCTGTGGGAGAGGGAGAGGGTAGGAAGATTTGGGAGAATGATATTGAAACATGTAAAATATCATGTAAGAAACGAGTTGCCAGTCCAGGTTCGATACACGATACTGGATGCTTGGGGCTAGTGCACTGGGACGACCCAGAGGGATGGTATGGGGAGGGAGGAGGGAGGAGGGTTCAGGATGGGGAACACATGTATACCTGTGGCAGATTCATTTTGATATTTGGCAAAACTAATACAATTATGTAAAGTTTAAAAATAAAATAAAATTAAAAAAAAAAAAAGCATCAATTCTTCGGCGCTCAGCTTTCTTTATAGTCCAACTCTCACATCCATACCTGACTACTGGAAAAACCAGAGCTTTGACTATACGGACCTTTGTCAGCAAAGTAATGTATCTGTGTTTTAATATGCTTTTTAGGTTGTTCATAACCTTTTTTCCAAGGAGCAAGAGTCTTTTAATTTCATGGCTGCAATCACCATCTGCAGTGATTTTGGAGCCCAAGAACATAAAGTCTGTCACTGTTTCCACTGTTTCCCCATCTATTTGTCATAAAGTGATGGAACCGGATACCATGATCTTAGTTTCCTAAATGCTGAGCTTTAAGCCAACTTTTTCACTCTCCACTTTCACTTTCATCAAGAGGATCTTTATTTCCTCTTCACTTTCTGCCATAAGGGTGGTGTCATCTGCATATCTGAGGTTACCGATATTTCTCCCAGCGTTGATTCCAGCTTGTGCTTCATCCAGCCCAGCTTTTCTCATGATGTACTTTGCGTATAAGTCAAATAAGCAGGGTGACAATATACAGCCTTGAAGTTTTCCTTTCCTTATCTTGAACCAGTCTGTTGTTCCATGTCCAGTTCTAACTGTTGCTTCCTGACCAGCATACAGGTTTCTCAAGAGGCAGGTCAGGTGGTCTGGTAGTCCCCTCTCCTTAAAAATTTTCCAGAGTTTGTTGTGATTCACACAGTCAAAGGCTTTGGCATAGTCAATAAAGCAGAAGTTGACGTTTTTCTGGAACTCTCTTGCTTTTTTGATGATCCAAGGGATGTTGGCAATTTGATCTCTGCTTCCTCTGCCTTTTCTAAATCCAGCTTCAACATCTGGAAGTTCACGGTTCACATACTGCTGAAGCCTGGCTTCAGAGAATTTTGAAGAGAATTTTGGAGAATTTTGAGCATTACTTTACTAGAGTGTGAGATGAGTGCAATTGTGTGGTAGTTTGAGCATTCTTTGGCATTGCCTTTCTTTAGGATTGGAATGAAAACGGACCTTTTCCATTCCTGTGGTCAATGCTGAGTTTTCCCAATTTGCTGGCATATTGAGTGCTGCACTTTCAGAGCTTCATCTTTTAGGATCTAAAATAGCTCCACTGGAATTCCATCACCTCCACTAGCTTTGTTTATAGTGATGCTTCCTAAGGCCCATTTGATTTCACATTCCAGGATGTCTGGCTCTAGGTGAGTGATCACACCATTGTGATTATCTGGGTTGTGAAGATCTTTTTTGTATAATTCTTCTGTGTATTCTTGCCACCTATTCTTAATATCTTCTGCTTCTGTTAGGTCCATACCGTTTCTGTCCTTTATTGTGCCAATCTTTGCATAAAAAAGTTCCCTTGGTATCTCTAATTTTCTTGAAGAGATCTCTAGTCTTTCCCATTCTGTTGTTTTCCTCTATTTCTTTGCATTGATCACTCAGGAAGGCTTTCTTATCTCTCCTTGCTATTCCTTGGAACTCTGCACTCAAATGGGTATATCTTTCCTTTTTTCCTTTGCCTTTTGCTTCTCTTCTATTCACAGATATTTGTAAGGCCTCCTCAGACAACCATTTTGCCTTTTTGCATTTCTTTTCCTTGGGGATGGTCTTGATCCCTGCCTCCTGTACAATGTCATGAACCTCCATCCATAGTTCTTCAGGCACTCTGTCTGTACTGTTTAATGTAAGTAAAGTCTTCCCCTACCAGACTTTATTAGTTCTAGGTCTTATATGGCTTTGTTTTTCTCCCTTAATGTCTACCACAGTGCTTTCTATGGATATGGTAACAGAAATACTGTCTTTATTTTTAGTAACACCAACCCTTTGGTGGCTCCTGACAGATATTCAAATAAATATTTCTAGAAGGACAGAAGGGACTGAGAGAAGATTAGATAAAAATAACATTTGATGAAAGAATAATACATCTAACAAAGCTGAATTCAGTCACTTTGTTCTAAAATGTTTACCTAACAACCAAATGATTTAGTTACTACCCCCTCAGATAATCTATGAGGGGAGCCAAGTCATAAAACATGGTAAGTACTACAAAGACAGGATAATATTTAGTTACATATTGTCTTAGACCCTGTAGTGAAGTAATTTCTTTAAAATATGTCCAACTTAAACTGACACAGAAATATTTGACTTCTAATTCTAAAAAATACATTACAAACTACCGATTTTTAAACTAGCATGAGAAAATTACATGAAACAAGTTTTTCAGAAATCTGGTATCATATTTTCAATATATGCCTGCAAAAAAAAAAATGAATACCTTTAAAACTGGTGAAATCTTACAGCTCAAATAAGTACATGAGAAAATCTTCAGGGAATGAAAAATGGTGCTTTTTATAAGGGATTATTTTATTAAAACAGAGAGCAACGTATTAGGATAAATAAAATTAAAAGATTATTAAATTTTTTCAATTTCAACTTTTTAGATATTTGGAATATCTAAATTAACTGCTTTTTAATAACACATAGGCTTGCAGCTGTCAAAACTTCTCTCTGAATTTCTATATTCTGAGAATCCTTACCATTTAAATATCTACATAACACCTAGGAAGTTACCAGAGAAAATTTCCCTAGGGTGGGATTATATTAAAAGAAATAATCTAAGCCATTATACCAATAAACTAAAATGTTCTCAATATTAAAAAAAAATTTTTTTCACCAGGATATTTTTATAACAGGTCATACTACCAAAAAGCCTTTCATTAATTAATTCCATACATTAATTACTGAGATGACATCTTTCATTCTTCAATAAGAGAACTAAAATATAACTACCCAAACAAGACAAGTTAGTATTTAATAAACTTGAAAATATTACAGAAACTATAAGTTCTGACAAGTGTTTGTTCTTATAAGCACATAAAATTTATTCTATCTAAATTTCAACTAGCTGCTTTCTAATAAGAGATCTTGTAAGTCAGATTTAACTGAAGAGTTAAAACCTACTTTTTTTCAAGTGACCCATCATGAGATATTTCAAATAACAAAATAAAATGTTTCCATGTGTATTTTTCCATTATTTCTAAAATAATTTCACTTCTTAACACAGAATTAACTGATCTTTAGGACAACCAGCTAACTTACAGTGTTAGTTGGGTCTTCTTGTAAAATTCGATCATATAGCTGAATAGCATCATCGTATCTATTTAAAAAGAAAAAGAAATATTAAGAATCATTACCTTAAAATTTAATGACAAATAGTAAATACAGAAAAGATTAACCTGGGAAGACTTTATATGTATTTACAATTACTACTAAGCATCTTCTGATCTTCACATAACAGTAAGTTTGATACAATGTCATTTTCTAAGCAAAAAAAAAAAAATCGTAAATAAAATATTTATAGAAAAACTTACTTCAAAAACATACTGATTCGACTTGGTCTAAATACAAAGGTAAAAACTACAGCTCAAAGAGATACCTCTGTGGTCCTAGTTACACCTAGAATTACAGCAAATAAATTATTTTTTAAGTTTAATTTTAACAAATATTTTCACAAGGAAATGATCTAAGTATTTTCTAAGTCATGTCTGATTCTTTCGTGACCCCATGGACTGTAGACTGCCAGGCTCCTCTGTCCATGGGATTTCCCAGTCAAGAATATTGGAGTGGGTTGCCATTTCCTTCTGCAGGGGATCTTCCCAACCCAAGGATCACACTAATGCTTCACAGGGGGATTCTTTACTACTGAGCCACCTGAGAAGCCCCAATCTAAGTGTTAATTCTCCTCTAATAAATATTTATGAGAGTTTTTCTTAGTTGAGCTGGTAAAGTTCAATTCATTAAGCACCTATTAAGGAATTCCCTGGTGGCTCAGTCGGTAAAGAATCTGCCTGCTGTGCAGAAGACCTGGGTTGGATCCCTGGGTGGGGAAGATCCCCTGGAGAAGGAAATGGCAACCCACTCTGGTCTTGCCTGGAAAATCCCACACACATGGACAGAGGAGCCCGGTGGGCTATAGCCAATGGGATCGCAAGATTGGACATGATTTAGTGACTAAACCAAGTATGTACACATAATATACTCTGCTGGGTTACAACCTCATATCAGTTCAGTTCAGTTCAGTCATTCAGTCATTTCCAACTCTTTGCGACCCCATGGGCTGCAGCATGCCAGACTTCCCTGTCCATCACCAACTCCTGAAGATTGATCAAACTCATGCCCATCAAGTCACTGATGCCATCCAACCATCTCATCCTCTGTTGTCCCCTTCTCCTGCCTTCAGTCTTTCCCAGGATCAGGGTCTTTTCCAATGAGTCAGTTCTTCACATTAGGTGGCCTAAGTATTGGAGCTTCAGCTTCAGCATCAGTCTTTCCAATGAATATTTAGGACTGATATCTTTTAAGATTGACTGGTTTGATCTCCTTGCAGTCTAGGGACTCTCAAGAGTCTTTTCCAACACCATAGTTCACAATCTCACATGGGAAACAAATTTATCAAATGAAAAAATAATCAAATATGACAGGATAAAACTAAGAAGCCAAGATTAACATTGTATGATAGTGAATGAAAAGGAGTGATACATCATATACCACATAAAGCACTTTATCTAACAATACACTCCTATATATGGTAATCTTATTTGGAGTACAAGGATATAGCTAAGTGATTCTGAAATTCCTTCTTAATCATATCCATAATCCCCAACTCCCTTCCAATCAATTTCTTCACTTCCAAATAGAGATCTTTAGAGAAAGCAAAAATCTATGTTTAAAAATTTTATAGCAGTGTTTATAAAACTAGGGACAGAAGATATACTCTTGTGATCTATTCTTAAGGTCTCTATGATAATTTTTTAAGTTTTTCTCTTAATGATACTCAAGACATAGAATATTCTATATCATCACATGACACGTCCTTTAATCGAACATTGCCCCACAATTTTAATGATCAAGCCTGTATTTGTCATTACAGTCATGCCAACAGATAAGAATATTTTAACTAATGGTAGCAGACTACTGAGAAAATTAAAAGCAGACTTAATTTGTAAATATGATTATACCATGCAAAGGCCAAACAGCATCACTACATCCTAAGTTAATCAGAGTTAGCAATAGCTTAGAAAAAGAATATCACTTTGGAAATCAAATACATGATAATATTTGATAATAGGTATGCTAGCCTCACAAGAATCTGCAACTACAGAAACAGAAAATAAAATCATTAAATAATAATAAAACAAAACAATAAAGTATATAAACAAGGGCAAAAATTAATGCTAAAAAGCACTGGTTCTCACAAGACAAAGTACATGAGAATCACCTGGGGATCTTTTCCCAGGTATATAACCTTTGGGAAACATACTGGAAATGACAGAGGAAAATAGGAAACCATTCATTTCATTAATACAATGATACTAATAATCTGAATTCTTAGGATTTTCTAGTCTTTTTGGTATTTTATTAGAAAACTTACATTGTCTTTACAGTTTGAAAACTATATACATAAGGCATTAAGATGTTCAAGCTGGTTTTAGAAAAGGCAGAGGAACCAGAGATCAAATTGCCAACAACTGCTGGATCATCGAAAAGCAAAAGAGTTCCAGAAAAACATCTATTTCTGCTTTCTTAACTATGCCAAAGCCTTTGACTGTGTGGATCACAAAAAACTGTGGAAAATTCTGAAAGAGATGGGAATACCAGACCACCTGACCTGCCTCTTGAGAAACCTGTATGCAGGTCAGCAAGCAACAGTTAGAACTGGACATGGAACAACAGACTGGTTCCAAACAGGAAAAGGAGTGCGTCAAGGCTGTATATTGTCACCCTGCTTATTTAACTTATATGCAGAGTGCATCATGAGAAACGCTGGACTGGATGAAGCACAAGCTGGAATCAAGATTGCCGGAAGAAATATCAATAACCTCAGATATGCAGATGACACCACCCTTATGGCAGAAAGTGAAGAGGAACTCAAAAGCCTCTTGATGAAAGTGAAAGAGGAGAGTGAAAAAGTTGGCTTAAAGCTCAACATTCAGAAAACGAAGATCATGGCATCTGGTCCCATCACTTCATGGGAAATAGATAGGGAAACAGTGGAAACAGTGTCAGACTTTATTTTTTTGGGCCCCAAAATCACTGCAGATGGTGACTGCAGCCATGAAATTAAAAGACACTTACTCCTTGGAAGAAAAGTTATGACCAACCTAGATAGCATATTCAAAAGCAGAGACATTACTTTGCCAACAAAGGTCCATCTAGTCAAGGATATGGTTTTTCCAGTGGTCACGTATGGATGTGAGAGTTGGACTGTGAAGAAGGCTGAGCGCCAAAGAATTGATGCTTTTGAACTGTGGTGTTGGAAAAGACTCTTGAGAGTCCCTTGGACTGCAAGGAGATCCAACCAGTCCATTCTGAAGGAGATCAGCCCTGGGATTTCTTTGGAGGGAATGATGCTAAAGCTGAAACTCCAGTACTTTGGCCACCTCATGTGAAGAGTTGACTCATTGGAAAAGACTTTGATGCTGGGAGGGATTGGGGGCAGGAGGAAAACGGGACGACAGAGGATGAGATGGCTGGATGGCACCACTGACTCGATGGGCATGAGTCTGAGTGAACTCCAGGAGTTGGTGATGGACAGGGAGGCCTGGCGTGCTGTGATTCATGGTGTTGCAAAGAGTTGGACATGACTGAGCGACTGAACTGAACTGAACCTGCAATACTATTTTATTTGATTCATCCATGCCCTTTGCTTAGAAGATCCAAAGATAGTAAAATACACATAGATAAAACAGATAAGCCAAAAGCAAAGGAATAAAAGGGTTAAGAAAAACTGTATCAATAAATCTTGCAAGAAAAAAATACAAGTGAAATACAAGTAAACCCTGTCTCACCTAAAGCACCAAGTTATAAAGGTAAGAAACAACAATCTGACTATAAAATGAATATAAAAACTTAAGAGACTCAGAACAGACAAAATAAGCTTTAAAAAAAAAAGGACAAAGTTGAAGGACACACTTTCCAATTTTAGAACTACTACAAAGCTACAATATAATTATTGGATTCAATACAGTGTGGTATATAATAAACATATATATTGATGGAACAGAACTCAAAGCCCAGAAATAAACAATCACATAATTAACACTCAACTGATGTAATTGCCCAAGACAATTCAATGGGGAATGTAGTTTTTTCTGGTGCTAGGACAACCAGATATCTACAAAAGAAAGAATAAAGTTGGCATCTGCTTCATATCATAAAAAATATTAACTCAAAATGTGTCAATGATCACAACGTAAAAACCCAAACTATAAAACACTTAGAAGAAAATAGGTATAATTTTTGTGACCTTGAATTAGACAATGGTTTCTAGAAATAACACCCAAATGATAAGCAACAAAAGAAAAAGTGAACTTAACTTTTAAAAAATCAAAACATTTTGTAATCAAAGGACATCACTGAACAAGTGACAGACAAGCCATGTAATGCAAGAAAATTTTTGCAAATCAAATATATGTGATAAAAGACCTGTATCTAGACTATATATAAAGAACTCTTACAACTAAATAATAAAAAGACATAAATTAATCCAATTTAAAAACAGAAAATGTGAACAGACATTTCTCCAAAGAACATATATAAATGTCCAACAACTGCATGAAAAGATACTCAGATTTCTGGTTCCTGGTCTGGCACATAAAGACTGGAAATCATCACTCCTATACTCACAAGAAAAAGCTAAACATAATAAACCAACTACTCTTAGATCCATCAGACAACTAAACTTACAGGGAAAGCCACTGCATCCACAACTGCCAGACAGGTGAAGACAATTAACGCTTATGCCATCAAAAGCTGTTACAACTAACAAATTCAGTGAAATTGCAGGATACAAAATCAATATACAAAAATCTGTTGTTTCAATACACTAATAATCTTATCGGAAAGAGAAATTAAGAAAACAATCCCATTTATAACTGCATAAAAATGAATAAAATACCTAGAAATAATTTAATCAGAATTGAAAGCCCTATATATTGCAAATTTAAGATACTGATGAAAGAAACTGATGCAAATAAATGAGGCACAAATAAATGAGATGATATCTCATGCTCAAGAATTGGAAAAATTAATATTGGTAAAATATCCACAGTACCCAAAGAAATCTATAGATTCTGTGCAATTCTTAAGATTCCAATGGCATTTCACAAAGAAATAGAACAAAACAATCCTAAAATTTGTATAGAATCACAAAAGATCTCAAATAGCCAAAGCAATCATGAGGAAGAAAAACAAAGATGAAGGGATCAAGCTCTCTGATTTCAGACTACATTACAAAACTATAGTAATCAAAACAATATGGTACTGACAAACAGACACATAGATCAATGGGACAGAACAGAGAGCCCACACATATATGGTCAATTAGTTTACAACAAAGGAGCTAAGAATATAAAATAGGAAAAAAACACTCTCTTCAATAAATGATGTTGGAAAACTAGACAGCTGAGTGAAACTGGATCTCTGTCTTTATACCACATAGAAAAACTCAAACTGGATTAAAGAGCTGAACAGAAGATCCAAAACCATAAACCCCCAGAAGAAAACATAAATAGTAAGCTCCCTGACATCAGTATTGGTGATTTTTTGAATTTTACACAAAAAGCAAAGTCAACAAAAGCAAAAATAAACAAGTGGGACTACATCAAACTAAAAAGCTTCTGCACAGCAAAGGAAAACATCGACACAATGAAAAGGCAACCTATGGAATGGGAGAAAACATTTGCAAATCATATCTAATAAGAGGTTAATCGCCAAAATATTATAAGAACTTATATAATTCAACAGCAAAAAAAAAACAAGCAATCTAAGTAAAAAGGAGCACAGGAATTGAATATACATTTTCCTAAAGAAGACACACAAATACATGAAAAGGTACTCAACATCAGTAATCAGGGAAGTGAAAATTAAAATCACAATGTTATATCATCTCATACCTGTTAGAATGACTATTATCAAAAAGACAAAACATACCAAGTCTTGGCAAGGATGTGGAAAAAAGGGAACTGGACTGTAGACGGAATGTAAATTGACACAGTCACTATGGAAAACAATATAAAGGTTCCTCAAAAAATTAACATAGAACTACCATTTGATAAAGTCAATTCCAATTTAGGGTATTCACTCAAAGGAAATAAAATCACTAACTTGAAAAGATATCTGAAGCCCCATGTTCACTGAAGCATTATTTACACTAGCCAAGGCATGGAAATAACAGAAGTGTTTATCAACAGATAAATAGATAAAGAAGTTTGACCCCTGAACAATACAGAGATCAGGAAAGCCTACATCACAGTTGAAATTCCATAAGTAATACATAATAACTTAAACGTAGGTTTAAAAACCAAATCTCCATCAGGTTGAAATTCCGTATATATATATAACTTAGAATAGGCCCTCCATATACTTGGTCCTTCCTTATTCAAGATTCTACATACAGATTCAACAACTACAGACTGTGCAGCACTGTAATATTTACTATCAATAAAAAATTATGTGTTAAGTGGATCCACATGATTCAAACCCATGCTGTTCAAAGATTAACTGTATATATTAATACAATATAATATTAGCCATAAAAAGGAAAGAAATTCTGCCATTTATGACAACCTGGATGAACCTTAAGGGCGTTATGCTAAGTGTAGTAAGTCAAACCAAGAAAGATACTGTGTGATCTCACCTACATATAGAATCAAAGAGAACATGAACTCATAGATACATAGAACAGATTAGTGGTTGTCAGAGGAGGGGATGGGGAGTGGGAGAAATGGGTGAAGGTGGTCAAAAGGTACAAACTTCCAGTTATAAAATAAATTAAGTCTGGGACATAATACAACATGGTTTATTATAGCTAACAATACTGTGTTGTATAATTAAAAGTTGCTAACAGAGTAAATCTTAAACATTCTTATAAGAAAATAAAAATTTATAACTATGATGATGGATGTTCAACTTATTATGGTAATCATTTCACAATATACATATACATTTATCAAATAATGATGCTATACACCTGAAACTAATATAATGTTATATATCAATTACGGGCTTCCCTGGTGACTCAGCAGGTAAAGAATCTGCCTGCAATGCGGGAGACCTGTGTTCCATCCCTGGGTTGGGAAGATCCCCTGGAGGAGGGCATGGCAACCCACTCCAGATTCAAACATGACTGAGCATATTTTCCCCTTAGTCTTAGTCCCTATATAAATTATATCTCAATTAAAAAAAAAAAAAAATATATATATATATATAATAGCTTCTATATTTTGAGTGCCTGTGAGGGTACTATACATATATCATTACTAATTCTCAAAACAACCCTGAAAAGCTGGTAATATTCTTGTTTTATAGAAGAATAAGACTGAAAAAACTTAAAGAAGTTAAATAATTTTCCAGGTCAATAGACAATAAATCCTTAGAAATAGGATATGAAGCCAGTTCTTACTCCAAAGCATGATCCCATTCCACAAGGCCAAAGATGATAAATGGATTCAAGTCATATGTCAAATTCTATCTAAGAGTAATAACTTGGAGGATTGATGCTGAGAAGTACTCTGACACTGTTCTGAAGCTGAGTAGCAAAAGATCTTGCATAATTAATGATGCTGCCACTGGTGCAGGAGGACCTAAATTTAAGACCCCATGTTTGCCATTTGAAAACAGGATCACACTATTTGTAAGATTCAGTTACCTCTCCATGGCTTCAAATCTCATGCCCGTTAGTCTCTTGACTCTGTGACTTCCAGGGAACTGTCTTCTCAACTCCTGAAGACAAAACTAAAAAAGAAAAAAATTATAAAAAGACTTGACGGACAGTAATTACACTACATATACTAAATGATCTACAAGGAATGCCTTTCATAGTCTTCAGTGTATCTTCTTAAATAATTTCATTACTGAGATCTAATGACATAAATGAAATTAATCAGTAATGAAAAATGGAGTGAAAGAACAACTGTGAATTTATAGTGAGGACAATAGTGAGTTCTCAGAAACTAGTCAAACTCTTAACTAAGAAAATGAGATTATGGGATCCACTAATAACTCTTTGAATACTATCATATCACTCCTCCTTAAAAACTGCTTCCATAATGAATCAAGCCCATCTTAACTAACTACAACAGTTTACTGGCCTTTTCTTCCTAACAACTGCATAAGCAGTCTCTAGATAAAGATTAAGCTCTTTGGTAGTACACTGAAGTCTCGATCAAATATTATTAACACTTTAATTTTGCCTTGTTCAAATAATATATTAATCAATCACCTTGTCACAATACTTGTCCTGATTTAAGGCCATAAAATACAGACACAGTATCAATGGAGTACCAATCTTCTTTTGGCAGATATTCATAATTCACCCATCAACTCAACTAAACAAATAATCAAATATTTATTGAGCATGAGGGATTATAAGAGTTTTAGAAATGTTAAGGATGATAAAAATGATCCTTTCTAGTGCCCCAAAACATGTGATTAAAAATGCATTTAACTAATGAACAGATTATTAATCATAAGAAAATAAGTTTTAATATTATTTGGCATATAGCTTCAAAGTCTGTGTCTGTAAACTCTATAATAAAAATATTCAAGTTAATTAAAACTGAAAATGATGTTCAATTAGTTCTCTAATATCATGCAAAACTCATAGTACTAGTTCAGTCAAGCTAACTGTGCTGAAATTCTGAACCATTAAAAAAATACTGTTACAAAAAAAGTTATCTACTCACTTGATCTCCTACTTTATCAAATGGCATTTTGCTATACAAAAAATAATTTCAAAATCTTCTGCAAAAAATAAGCTGCCACCTCTTTGGTATTCAAAAGACTATGCCTCATAGGTTTTAAAGGTAATACAAAGCTTTTGTGGAATATTTTTTATCATGGGCAACTCCACCAGAATAAATGTACTGCTAACATAAATTACAATGAAAAGGACAATGCCCATTAGACTTGTATATGTTATCCAGGTATTTCTACTCTCTGGTACTGTTTTTTTGTATTTCTTCTTGGCTTATGAGGAAGCAGCATGAAGGAGCACTAAAGAGGTCAGGATTACAAAACAGAAACCACTGCTTCCTGATTTATACAATCAATATAGTGATACTATGAAACAAGTCAAATTAAGAAATAATTATATAGATCAAATAAAGCATGCAAAATAAAAATAAAAATGATGTAAATCATTTAGAATAATGCCTAGCATATGAGTGTTTAAAAATATAGCTATTATTTTTCTTTAAAATTGATTAAAATTAAATTACAACTTACTTTCATAATGCATCAGGCCTCACTTAAATACCCCATGGAAAAGAAATGCAAAAAAGCAAAATGGCTGTCTGGGGAGGACTTACAAATAGCTGTGAAAAGAAGAGAAGCGAAAACCAAAGGAGAAAAGGAAAGATATAAACATCTGAATGCAGAGTTCCAAAGAATATCAAGAAGAGATAAGAAAGCCTTCTTCAGCGATCAATGCAAAGAAATAGAGGAAAACAACAGAATGGGAAAGACTAGAGAGCTCTTCAAGAAAATCAGAGATACCAAAGGAACATTTCATGCAAAGATGGGCTCGATAAAGGAGAGAAACGGTATGGACCTAACAGAAGCAGAAGATATTAAGAAGAGATGGCAAGAATACACAGAAGAATTGTACAAAAAAGATCTTCATGACCCAGATGATCACGATGGTGTGATCACTCACCTAGAGCCAGACATCCTGGAATGTGAAGTCAAGTGAGCCTTAGAAAGCATCACTACGAACAAAGCTAGTGGAGGTGAGAGAATTCCAGTTGAGCTATTCCAAATCCTGACAGATGATGCTGTGAAAGTGCTGCACACAATATGCCAGCAAATTTGGAAAACTCAGCAGTGGCCACAGGACTGGTAAAGGTCAGTTTTCATTCCAATCCCAAAGAAAGGTAATGCCAAAGAATGCTCAAACTACCGCACAATTGCACTCATCTCACACACTAGTAAAGTAATGCTCAAAATTCTCCAAGCCAGGCTTCAGCAATATGTGAACTGTGAACTTCCTGATGTTCAAGCTGGTTTTAGAAAAGGCAGAGGAACCAGAGATCAAACAGCCAACATCTGCTGGATCATGGAAAAAGCCAGAGAGTTCCAGAAAAGCATCTATTTCTGCTTTATTGCGTATGCCAAAGCCTTTGACTGTGTGGATCACAAAAAACTGTGGAAAATTCTGAAAGAGACGGGAATACCAGACCACCTGACCTGCGTCTTGAGAAATCTGTATGCAGGTCAGGAAGCAACAGTAAGAACTGGACATGGAACAGACTGGTTCCAAATAGGAAAAGGAGTACATCAAGGCTGTATATTGTCACTCTACTTATTTAACTTATATGCAGAGTACATCATGAGAAATGCTGGACTGGAATAAGCACAAGCTGAAATCAAGATTGCCGGGAGAAATATCAATCACCTCAGATATGCAGATGATACCACCCTTATGGCAGAAAGTGAAGAGGAACTAAAAAGCCTCTTGATGAAAGTGAAAGTGGAGAGTGAAAAAGTTGGCTTAAAGCTCAACGTTCAGAAAATGAAGATCATGGCATCCGGTCCCATCACTTCATGGGAAATAGATGGGGAAACAGTGGAAACAGTGTCAGACTTTATTTTTCTGGGCTCCAAAATCACTGCAGATGGTGACTGTAGCCATGAAATTAAAGACGCTTACTCCTTGGAAGGAAAGTTATGACCAACCTAGATAGCATATTCAAAAGCAGAGACTACTTTGCCAACAAAGGTTCATCTAGTCAAGGCTATGGTTTTTCTGTGGTCATGTATGGATGTGAGAGTTGGACTGTGAAGAAGGCTGAGCGCCAAAGAATTGATGCTTTTGAACTGTGGTGTTGGAGAATACTCTTGAGAATCCCTTGGACTGCAAGGAGATCCAACCAGTCCATTCTGAAGATCAGCCCTGGGATTTCTTTGGAAGGAATGATGCTAAAGCTGAAACTCCAGTACTTTGGCCACCGCATGTGAAGAGTTGACTCATTGGAAAAGACTCTGATGCTGGGAGGGATTGGGGGCAGGAGGAGAAGGGGATGACAGAGGATGAGATGGCTGGATGGCATCACTGACTCGATGGACGTGAGCCTGAGTGAACTCCGGGAGTTGGTGAAGGACAGGGAGGCCTGGCGTGCTGCGATTCATGGGGTCGCAAAGAGTCGGACACGACTGGTCGACTGATCTGATCTGATCTGATGAGTATTTTAAGTCATGTTCTGTACATGTTGCTGCTGCTGCTACTAAGTCGCTTCAGTCGTGTCTGACTCTGTGGACCCATAGATGGCAGCCCACCAGGCTTCCCGTCCTTGGGATTCTCCAGGCAAGAACATTGGAGTAGGTTGCCATATCCTTTTCCAATGCATGAAAGTGAAAAGTGTAAGTGAAGTCGCTCAGTTGTGTCCGACTCTAGTGACCCCATGGACTGCAGCCTACCAGGCTCCTCCATCCATGGGATTTTCAAGGCAAGAGTACTGGAGTGGGGTGCCATTGCCTTCTCCGTCTGTACATGTTAGGATTTTCTAATAATTTTAAGATATACATTTAAAATATCTCAAAACAACATTTAACGTTATATACAACATAAGCCATTTAACAACCCAAAAGACAAATCTGTTTTAAACTATATGTTTAACTCTATAATATAGTATAAACCACCTATTAAGTAAACTACCTTCACCAACTAATTTAACCTCTTCAGTGAAACTGGGATACTAAATATCTACTTTTCAGGATTGCTAAAAAGATATAAAAACATAATGTGTCCCAAAGTACCTAGTCCGTCCTACCAACTCAAGACTAGCACTAAAAAGCAGCTACAGAAAGCATTCACTACAAGCCACATACTGCTTATACATACTTTGTGAAGGAAATTAAATATAACATAAAATATACTCACCAATGCCAAGTCATCCCGACCATAGTCGAGGGCTGCAATCATCACCTGTTCATATATGATCCAAACTAAATACACAAACAGGAAAAAACTGAATTTAATATAAAAATCTCACAACAGAAATTAGATAATGAATTTTTCTTGCTTCTGATATTTTAAAGAACATTATTTACAACTGAAAAGTGATTTATTATATTACATCTGGAATTAAGGAAAAAGCATCCTGAAATTTTTAGCAATGCATAATATTTTAATATCTTACCAGGTTAAAAAAAAGTCATTATTTAATAACTTTCCTGTTTTAAAAGATTCATTGTGAAATACATTTTTGATCTGCCCAGGACTACAGCCTTGTGAGCTTTAAAACAAAAATGTCTATTTGATAGCTTCACTACTACCAATAATTATAAGTCCCTCTAAAAATAAAAGTTATCATTCAGACTTCCTGAGAAGTATTTTAAACATTAATAAATCATGGATTGATATTAAGGGCAGAAAAATCATAATGGCAGGATTAAAAAAAAAAACTAAACTGTAAATGAAACATGTGCTGAGCATGAACATAATAGATTTAAAAACTTACTATCATCTCCAAGCTTAGAAGCATATTCACTAATTAATTCCTCTCCAACTTCCACAATTTGCTCACTATTTCGTGAGTTTTCTTCTCTCCATTTTCTCATTTTATCTCGCATTTCTGAAAAAAATAAGCTTGCAATTATATATACAAATATTTGATTAATGTCAAACAAATTGACAAGATGAAATCAACTTTCACCTTGTGTAAAGAAAATACACTCACACTAATGTAAAATCTGTGGTGTCTCAAATTTCATAAAGTGGAAAATCAATTTAACAAGAGCAACAGATCCTTTAGAAGACTGAAAATGCAACTGATATTACAGCTATCTTTACTATATGGCATTGATCTGCTACAAAGATCCTCTATCCTTTCAGGCAACTATGGATCATGATTTTTTGAGGTTACAATGTTTGGAATTTGACAAAAGCTAAGGATTATTTTTTCAGAAAACTGAATAATATTACACACTGAACTCTCAAAAAATTCAAAGTGCTCCACTGACTCAAGAATATAAAATTTTCATAATAAGGGTATCATATTAGGCTATCAGCACTGAAGGAACATTTATCACAAAACTCCCTTAAAACATTACTACAACAGTCCATATAACATACAAAATACAAGTACATAAGGAAATCAACACAGAAAAATTAAGACAAAGGAAATTTTTGCTTATATATAAAGAATAAAACGAATAATAATAAAAATAAAAATATTTTTTTATAAAATATTTTTTTATAAAATTTTATAAAATTTTATAAAATTTTATAAAATTTTATAAAATTTTATAAAAAAATTTTTTATAAAATATTTTTATAAAAATAAAAAATTTTATAAAATTTTATAAAATTTTTTATATTTTTTTTTATATTTTTTTATATTTTTTTTATTTTATTTTTTATTTTATATTTTTTATATTTTTTTTATTTTATTTTTTTATATATTTATATATTTATATATATAAATTATATATTATATTTTTTATATATTATTATATTATATATAATTATATTATATTATATTATAATTATATTATTATTATTATATATTATTATATATTATATATTATTATATATTATTATATTATATATATATATAATATATATATATATTATAATATATATATATATTATTATAATATATATATATTATAATAATATATATATATATAATATATATATATATTATATATATATATAATATAATATATTATATATAATATATAATAATAATATTATATATATATAATTATATTATATTATAATTATATTATATTATAATTATATTATATATAATTATATTAATTATAAATTATATATTTATATTTTTTTTATTTTTTTATTTTATATTTTTTATATTTTTTTATAAAATTTTATAAAATTTTATAAAATTTTATAAAATTTTATAAAAAATTTTTTTATAAAATATTTTTATAAAAATAAAAAATTTTATAAATTTTTATAAATTTTATAAAATTTTATAAAATTTTATAAAATTTTATAAAATTTTATAAAATTTTATAAAAAATTTTTTTATAAAATATTTTTATAAAAATAAAAAAAAAATAAAAATAAAAATAAAAATAAAAAGAATAAATAATAAAACGAAAATGTAAAGTAAGGTCAAAGGCACTAGCAAACAATGAAAGTTGAGAGAACAACTTTGCATGTTATAATACGATAGGGAACTCTGGAATTTCAAAGAACAGCATTTTGATAAAAGCAAAATTATAACTGGGGGTGGGAGAGTACCTAATCAGAAAAAAAGATCCCTTTTTTATATAGTTAAGGTAGAATGAACTGTCCAATTCACCAGGTACATACATACTTTCTACTCTTACCTCTGAAAAATCTTACATATTCATATAAAGTTACCTTCTTCCTTCTACTGACACACATGTTGTATAGATTTAAATAGCTGATTTGAGTTGTTATTGAATGTTACTGAATACATGAGTTAAATTATCAATAACAATATGCTATTCTTCTAGAGAATAAATTAAAGAGAAACACGTGGGATTTTCACTACTTTTATATGTACAGTTCAAAGTCTACAAAAGAAAACACAAATAATCATAAGATGATAATAGACCCTACCTGAATTTACAAAAAAATGGTCTTATTAACAAGTGGAGACATTACTTTGCCAACAAAGGTCCCTCTAGTCAAAGCTATGGTTTTTCCAGTAGTCATGTATGGATGTGAGAGTTGGACTATAAAGAAAGCTGAGTGCCAAAGAATTGATGCTTTTGAACTGTGGTTTTGGAGAAGACTCTTGAGAGTCCCTTGCACTGCAAGGAGATCCAACCAGTCCATTCTAAAGGAAATCAGTCCTGTATATTCATTGGAAGGACTGATGCTGAAGCTAAAACTCCAATACTTTGGCCACCTGACGCAAAGAACCCATTCATTTGAAAAGACACTGATGCTGCGAAAGATTGAAGGCAGGAGGAAATGGGGACAACAGGAGATAGTTGGATGGCATCACCGACACGATGGACATGAGTTTGAGTGAACTCCGGGAGTTTGTGATGGACAGGGAGGCCTGGTGTGCTGCGATTCATGGGGTCGCAAAGAGTCGGACATGACTGAGCGACTGAACTGAACTGACTGAATGTGCTAAGGGACTGGGAAATTGCCCAACACACCTAGATTAGGGGGAGAGGGCAAAGGAAAGGAAAGCAGTTTCTACTGGACATTGCAAAATGGAGCTCAGGTTAATTCTTCATTTATATAACCCATTACAGGGGTGGGGAACATGTTTCTCTGTCAAAGACTTCTCCTAGAGACCCTGAGAAAAAAAAATCTGAAGCTTCAGTCACCAGAAGAGGAAAAATTAAGAGAGCAGGGTAAAATAGGGAAGAACAAACCTGACTCCATATTTGATCTGTTCCGTTTAGTTTAACCTTTGTATTCTATTGCTTTTTTTACAAGTTAAGAATGCTGCATAATGGGAACAGTGCCTGGCGCAAAGTACTGAAATATATGTTTAATATGTCATTTAGCATATAGACTAATACAGTAATTAGAGCTAGGTGTAGATGATTACCCACAGAAGACATTAAATCTTTTTCAAGCTCTTTGAAGCTGATGAAACCTCTGAACCAACTTTTTCCAGAAATATGTACATGTTTAAAAACATTCTTAGGAAAAAAAAAGAAAAAAAAAAAAAACATTCTTAGGGATGTTCAAGTGGGAGGGGCCATGGGTAAACCTATGGCTGTTTCATGTTGATATTTGGTAGAAACCAACCCTTCAATTAAAAACAAATACATTTAAAAAAATAAATAAAGAGAAAACACACACACACATTCAATTTTGCATATGATTTCAGGACATTCACAGACCACATAACATCTATGTCTGCATCAGTCAGGAGTCTATTGAACTCAGGATTCATCATCACCAATAACAAATTAATAAGAGGGCTAAGGAAAGGACTACTGAGGACATCAAAAATTAAGGAGCAAACGGATGTAGAGAATGCAGCAAAGTTCTGAAAAATAATAAGAGAGCCTAATGCTATTAAGAAACCAACAAAAGAATTGTTCAGAGGGAATGATCTGCAATGACAAATGTAATAGATGTACAAAACAGATACATTAGACTGGGCATTAGATCTCTCTAGAAATTTTACTGAACTAATAGAGTACTGAAACCAATTTGTGGTTGTTTGACTGAATAAAGAGAAGTAGAGACAGTGAGAATATACAACTAAAATCCCCTCATTTTCAATAAATTATTTTTTCAAATACTCATTCAATGCCAATTATAGGCCAGGCTTTGTGCTAGGCATCCTACCCATACTCTGCCCAAACCCCCTATTCTCAAGAGACCTGACTTGACTATACCCTCCTTCAACTCTCTTTCCCACCTGCAAATTCCTCTATATATTTAATAATAAACATCAGTAACTTTCAACTGGCTGAATAAATAAACCATATACCTACTTTTTTTTACAGAGCCCAATAAAGACTAAGAGTTTTAGTATATGTCTTTTATAAATATGTGATAAATTTTCCTATTACAAGAATCACACGAGTCTTTGAACTAACAATTTCCATTACTTAAATTAATGATGGTATTCAATGGAATTCTTAAAAGACACAGGTCAACTGACACTCCCTCCTGCAAAAAATTGAAACAAAAAACTATCCCTGAGGGTCCTCCCATCACCCTCTTGTTACCCTAAGTCTCTGAAAGAAAAATCTATAATATTCTTTTCCTATAAGTGCCCTAAAATACAATTTTAATTCTACTCATTAATTATAAATGAGCAAATGGTATACTGTTAAGTATACCATCTAAGATACTAAAAAAATCATTCCAACACTAAAAAAATTACTTTAGTCTTTCTTTGTGATGATTTGTTAACATTCTTATATATATGTATGTGTATATGTATAATTTAGCCACACCAGGTTAGTTGCATCATGCAGAATCTTCTTTTTTTTTAAGTTGAGTATGCAGGATCTTTGGGGCTTTTTTTTTTTTCTTTTGGTTGTGGCTTGTGGAATCTTTAGATGCAGCATGCTCACCCTTAGATGAGGCTCATCAATAGTTCCCTGATCAGAGATCAAATCTGGATCCATGGCATTGGGATCACAGAGTCTTAGCCACCAGACCACCAGGGAAGTCCCTAATGTTCATTTTTAATCCTACTAATAATTCATTTAGTCAACAGATTACTGAATTCCTCCAGTATGTCACCCTCTAGAACAAGAAAGGCCTGGGCCTTCTCTTCATTCTAGGAGAGACAAAATTTTTAAATGTAACACAATTGGTAAGTATTTCAATAGTATGAGGATACATAGTTAAAAGACCAAGGGTAAATTTTGTTGCTTTTTTGTTGTCTTTTTCTTTTAAACTTTGGTATGGGGATAGGAATGGGAGGGGATGGGGAGTGGGGGCGGGAAGGGGGGCGGGAAGGCTCTCTGAAGTATGAATGTGACTTTTGAGCAGAATTCTAAGAAATCAGATAGAGTATAATAGGTAGAGTATAAGACTAGAAGAAGGAGGTAAGAACACTTTGATCAGAAGGAATAGCTTATGTCCAGTCTTAAGACAAGAGGAGCATGGCACATAGGGAATTCAACAAAAGCCAGCATGGCCAGATCAAAGAGTAATGGGGGAGAATGGAGTGAAGTGAAGTGAAGTCGCTCAGTCGTGTCCGACTCTTTGCGACCCCATGCACTGTAGCCCACCAGGCTCCTCAGTCCATGGGATTTTCCAGGAATGAATACTGGAGTGGGTTGCCATTTCCTTCTGCAGGGGATCTTCCTGACCCAGGGATCAAACCTGGGTCTCCTGCACTGTAGGCAGACACTTTACCATCCGAGCTACCAGGGAACTGGGAGAGTAGCTTAAGATAAAGCTGGAGACACAGGCAGGAGCCAGATCATTTTTTTTTTATGTTATTTAATAGTTTAAAAGCACTTCAACATATTTTTTCCCTTTTGTTCCTCAACAAACCTGTGAAGTAATTATTTACTCATCTAAGTAATTATGTCACTCATCTTTACAATATCCAGAGTGTAAGGTCTAAGCTACTCAGTTAAATCACCTCGACTGCATCTACTCGTTTCCTATGTGTCTACACATGATATTATCATCTAGGAAATTTATGTTGAACATACCTTCAAAATAGCACTTTCAAAAAAACCATGAACTATTTGAAACATTTTTTAAAAGCATTAAAAATAATAGCCACATAGCTACTGAAAAGAATATATCCTGACACAGCCTTTTAAAACTACGTTTTTACAAGTCTATCTTTCTCCACCAGATTATGAGCTCCCTAAAGGTAGGGACTGTGTGTTACTTAATTTGGTATCGTCAAGATCTAGCACTAAGAACATAATACTTCAATAGATTGCCCAGTACAGGTAGGAACACAGTGGTTCACAGTATGCTAGAGGCCACAAAACCAATAATAAATCACTTAATTAGTTGCAGAATAAAGGAATTTTGCCATTTAACATTATTGTTCACAACTTTCAATATTCGAGAGATTTACTAGACACTGAACAACCAATACAACTCTCAGTCCACATGTCATTAGGCGTTAATAAAATATTTTAAATAAATAACATCATTGAAATATCCCAACAAACAAGCTACTGAAGTCTACTGTGAAACGCTGGATATATAAACTTCAATTACACAAATTCCATGCCTTAGAGAAACTCAAGGTTCTTTTCTTAAGCATGCACTCCTCCCACTCAAGATTTTAAGGGAAAATCTCTTTCAGAATTGGTTCAAAGTTTGACTGCTTCAAAATTTAAAGCCAACTCCACCTCATTAAACGAGAACTTATTTCACCTTCAGAAAAGGAATTACTGGCAGGGAATAAGAAGCAAGTTGGGTCGTGTGTGTAAATTCGTCTTGAGGGGAGTGGGACAGGGGATCATTTTAAAAGGGGGGAAATCAGAAACCCAGTTTTGAAGAGAGAAGGGAATGTAAACTGGCAGGGGAAATAATCAGATATGTTTACGGGTTTTCCAAACACTTTACTACACAGAGTTGTTACCCCTTACAGAGTATTTGAAGGACCTTTACAGGCCCTGGATTTCTCGGCTGTAAAGACGCTTCAGCGGGCAGCTATCCCGCCTCCTCCGCGCCGCCCAGCAGCCACAGGAAAAGTGTGACAGCCGCAGATCCCGGTTGCCTTATAGATGAAGCTGCCCTTGGCCGCTGGGTGGGCGCAGTGGTAGGCCGGTTGGTCAGTCAGTCAGTCTACCGACCCAAGCGGTGAGGACCACTGCAGACTCCAGTCAGAGGCCGAACCAAGGAAGGGGTCAGCCTCCACCTCCACCTCCACCTCAGCCAACTACCTCAGCTATCACCCCAGCTCGGCCGGACTAGAGCCGAAGAGAGAACGGAGAATCCAGGTCTCCGAGGGCAGCAGGTACTCCCGAACCGCCTCCTGCGGCTTTCGGTCTCTCCGCGGCCACCCCGCCCGCAGTTACCTTCCCAAGTGACGTCGTACAGCTCTGACACCTTCGCCATCTTCTCAGAACCTGGAGGTGGCTGGGTGAGGGGGCGGGGAGACGTGGTCACGCGACACGATACCAAGCAGTGGCGAATTACGACACCAGTTCTCATTGGCCGAGGGAGCGAAGGGGGCGGGATCCGTTGCGCACGTGCACGCGGCTCTAACTTAGGGCAGTCGGGGAACTGGGCGGAGCGAGCTGGGCGGCGCGCGGCGCGCTGGGACTGTGAGGACACCTCGGCGGAGCCGCTGGAGCCGGCTTGGCTTGAGGTGTGTGTTTTACCATGACTTAACAAAAGCTGGGTTGTTTTCTTGGTTTTTGTTTTTGTTTTGTTTTTTTTTATGTATGCCATCCCCGGTTTTTCATTTTTTTCTACATGGGTGCTTCATTCTCTGCTCACTCCCTAATCAGTACCTTATTCTCTTCATGACCTGCTGCAGTGCAGCATTCTGCTCGAATCTCTCATCTGTGCCCAACTTTACTCCTTCAGTGAAGGGATTTGCCTTCGATTTCTTTTTTAATGTTCGGCAAAACTGATCCACTTCAAAAAATGTTCTTTAAATCTGTTTGAGGAACTAAGCAGGGTTCTGTGTTTGTACATTATGCCCCTGTGGCCGAGGACTTAATGTTTACACGAAGGGCATCGTGCCGCGCTAAACCCTTAGTTAACGCTCCCCGTGCTTCACTGTCTGCTTGCCACTCTAGTTTTGAAACTCCATAGAAGCAGTCGATATAATGATTATAAGGAAATATGAATGAATATACAAATCAAATGAGACCTTCACAGCCCCTGCACTTCGCTCCTCCTCTTTAATCGCATGGGGGAACCTCCAGGCTAATTGATTTCAGGAAACCTTTGAACCTGGAGCCGGGGGCGGGGGGGGAGGGGGTGGGAAATGTCTGCATTGGAAGCAAAATAATTGAGGGTCATAAGCGTATATTTGGGCTTCCCTGGTGACTCAGACCGTTAAAGAGTTTGCGTGCAATGCAAGAGACCCGGGTTGCAACCCTGGGTCAGGAAGATCCCCTGGAGAAGGGAATAGCAACCCACTCCAGTATTCTCGCCTGGAGAAGCCCATGGACAGAGGAGACTGGCAGGCAACAGCAACCCACTCCAATATTCTCGCCTGGAGAAGCCCATGGACAGAGGAGACTGGCAGGCAACAGTCCGTGGGTTCGAAAAGAGTCAGACACGACTAAGTGACTAACACTTATGAGATAAGCATATGTTTAGTATTTGAACCAATGAAAACATAAAAATGTAAAGGGGAAATATGTAAAGAGAAGAAAGAAGGCTAGAAATCTCTGCATGAAAGATATAGTTGAAGGCCAGTGAAGAAGAAAGTCAAGATATGAGAAAAAAGGAAAACAGAGTCCTATCCCATATGCCAAAGGAATAGAGTTAAAAAAAAAAAAAAAAAAAACCAAAAAACTTGTCACTGGCACCTGCTCAAGGGAAGTTGCAAAAGGATAGAAAAGACTACTAAATTTATAAACTTGGTTTAAATTCTGAATGAGATTCACTCTCTGCAGACCAGATCTTTTAAAAAAGGCTTCATTCGAAAAATTAAGAAATTCCAGGCTCCATCATTTAGTAGCTGCTTGACTTTCAATGTATGTATTTTTGAATATGAGAGTTGCTCAGATATAAAGAGAGGCTACTCATCAATATAAAAAGAAAATATCTACTTGAGTTGTTATCAAAATTAAGAGATACTGCATGACACTCAGGGAAGTAACAGTCCTGTGGCTATAAATAGTATCTATATACTGATGCCCAAATGTACAAATCCAGCAGTCCTTACTTCTGCCCCGAAACCCAATTCTACTTTTTTGACATATCCACTTAGATAACTAGTATGTATCTCAAATTTAACATCTCCCAAACAGAAGTCTGTATTCCTGCCATCATGGGCCCCATCAGAATTGGTGAAACATCCACCTGGTGTGACAAACTAAAATTCTAGCAACCCCTTTATATCAAATCTGTTAGCAGATCCTGTATTGTATTTTTCCAAATCCATCTATTTTTTGTTTTTTGTCTCCACTGCTACTACCTTAATTGATGCTAAGATCATCTCTCACCTGAATGAGTGTCATAGTCTCCTAACCTCCTTAGCTTCATTCTTGCTGTATAAATCTATTTTCTATGCAGTAGTCCTCCTGGTCTTTTAAAAGAAAAACAAACAAACAAACAAAAACACAAAAAGTCCTTTGCTTACAGTTTTCAAATTGCTCCCCGCCAGCAACAAAAATATACTCTATAAACACTTTACCATGGTTTACAGGGTTTTACTCAATGCAGCTCCCTCCTACATCTCTTCCTTCATATCTTACTATTCTCTTTTCACTAGATCCCAACCATTTTCATCTATTTCTATTTCTCAAACATGTCAAATTCCTATCTGCTTTGGGTCTGGCATTTACCCAGAGGGCATGAAAGCCCAAGGAGTTGTCTTTGAATGACATACAGTGGGTATAACAAGACCCTGATGCTGGGAAAGATTGAAGGCAGGAGGAGAAGGGGATGACTGAGGATGAAATGGTTGGATGGCATCACCGACTTGATGGACATGAGTTTGAACAAGCTCCGGGAGTTGGTGATGGCCAGGGAAGCCTGGTGTGTTGCAGTCCATGCAAGTCACAAAGAGTCGAACATGACTGAGCAACTGAACTGATAAGTACATCTAATTGAGGGATAAATATTTTCCACTCCCTTTAACTAAATGCCCTTGTAGCCAGCTACTGATGTCTATCAGTCAATAAACTATGTGACATGAGGTTAAAAGAAATCAGTAGAGTTTTTGAGCTGTAAACTAGAATAATTTCATTTTAGATTTATAAGGAACGTGTGATTCTTTTGGAAACCATATGTCAAACATTTTTGCCTGGATCTTACATTAAGGAATACATTTTACATCACACAATATGCATATAGATATTTAAAACTGAAACAGCATTTGCACACTAGCTTTTTAATGTGTCTTGTCATATATTGGGGCTTCCCAGGTGGCTCAGTGGTTAAGAACCCGCCTGCCAATGCAGGAGACAAAAGAGACACTGGTTTGATACCTAGGTCGGGAAGATCCCCTGAAGGAGAGCATGACAATCCACTCCAGTATTCCTGCCTGGAGAATCCCATGGACAGAGGAGCTTGGCAGGCCACAGTCCATAGGGTCACAATGAGTTGGACACAGCTGAAGTAACTTCGTCTAGTCAGGGCTATGGTTTTTCCTGTGGTCATGTATAGATGTGAGAGTTGGACTGTGAAGAAGGCTGAGCGCCAAAGAATTGATGGTTTTGAACTGTGGTGTTGGAGAAGACTCTTGAGAGCCCCTTGGACTGCAAGGAGATCCAACCAGTCCATTCTGAAGGAGATCAGCCCTGGGATTTCTTTGGAAGGAATGATGCTAAAGCTGAAACTCCAGTACTTTGGGCACCTGATGCGAAGAGTTGACTCATTGGAAAAGACTCTGATGCTGGGAGGGATTGGGGGCAGGAGGAGAAGGGGATGACAGAGGATGAGATGTCTGGATGGTATCACTGACTCGATGGACGTGAGTCTGAGTGAACTCCGGGAGTTGGTGATGGACAGGGAGGCCTGGCGTGCTGCGATTCATGGGGTCGCAAAGAGTCAGACACTACTGAGCAACTGAACTGAACTGAACTGAAGAAACTTAGCACGAATGCAAGTCCTCTATATTTTCTATTCAAATTGAATAAATTCCATTTTATTTTGTAAAAATATTTGTTACGACCCAGTAATACGGTAAGGACCCATATTTTGAAAATCACTAATGGACATTGTTCATGTCTCTTAATCTGAGGTCCTGAAATTAAATTATTTGCTCAAGTTCTTGCTACTGCTGCTGCTGCTGCTAAGTCACTTCAGTGTGACCCCATAGACGGCAGCCCACCAGGCTCCACCATCCCTGGGATTCTCCAGGCAAGAACACTGGAGTGGGTTGCCATTTCCTTCTCCAAAGCATGAAAGTGAAAAGTGAAAGTGAAGTCGCTCAGTCGTGTCCGCTCTGTACCAGGCTCCTCCATCCACGGGATTCTCCAGGCAAGAGTACTGGAGTGGGGTGCCATTGCCTTCTCCCTAGTAAATAACAAAGATGAGAAATTCATAGGGAGGAGATGAGTTGTTTGGTTCATAGATGAAAGGTGAAATATTTACAGGAAAAAATGTTTGTCACCAGTAGTACTCTCTGAAGTGAAGAAAGTGACTTTTTATACTTTAGGACATCTCAGATGTCCAATAAAACTTGCTTTCCTCAGACATACTTGGGAGAGCACTGGCATGTCAGTAACAAAACTTCCATATTCTTTTTTAACATTTTATAGTGTAATTATAAAATAAATAAAAAGAAATATCTTCTATAGATAAAACCATAATCTTGGAAACATGAACATTAAGCATACTTTCTATACATCTACCTTTACAAATGTTTTCCAAGTTGTACTTTTCATCTTCCCATTCCTTTGAAAAAGTTTTCATTCATGCATATTAAAAATTTTAATCCAGTTTATCTGATTGAACAGCTGCCCTGTATTGGTAACAAATATCAGGAAACTATCCAAGCAGAAAAATATTAGATTATGCCATGTCCAACACCATATGAAGTACTGTTTCATTTAATGATTTCAACAGCAGAATAAAAAGGGACATGGATGTGATCTATTACATGCTTTTTAAGATATGAACCTATATATGATTTTCATTTTTTTCCTGCAAAATCATGTTTGAATAGTTAGAATATCAACACAATAGAATGAGTTAGGGTTAGAAAGGAATAACTTTGAATAAGCTCACATTTTCTTTGAGATAGGATAAGCTTTGATTATTTATCAAGCCAAATTGCCCCACAGAGTGCTTTAGAGGGCTTCTTTTTTATGGTCATGGTTTGCTTAATTAATGTTTTCAGACATTATGAAAGACTAAAGCAACTTCTTAAATTTAATAAGTTTTGTGACATTTATAAAATGTACATTAACAGGACAAAGCATAATACCATTGTAATTCATTTTTGCAGTATTCAACATAGTCATCAAATCTTTTATTTAGAATCTATTATCTGCTTTGTTCTGTCTTAATCAAAGTGAATTCAAATATTCTACATCATTTTGAAGCATAGTTTATAACCTCGATTTACTACTCTGACAGTTATCTATCAAAGTAAATTAGTCTTAATGCAACTCTCATATAAAATTTATTGTAGCTTTTAAATTCTGTTATTGTTTCTAATTAGTGAATAATAACCACAATCCCTTTATATTTAAGGAAAAATACTGCTTGTTTCATCTTGACACTAGATTCTTACTGTAACATGTTCATAGCTGGAAGAAAGTTTTCCGTAGAGTTTTATTTACCAAATCCAGATTACTATAGAGTTGTTTTAGGAACCTTCTGAACCTTGTTTTTTATTACATTTTTTGAAAGTTATGTAATTTAATACATTCCCACAAAACCCAAGAGCCTATGCCTTCTTTATTGGCACAACCACAGCATTTAGGCACCCCTGGTTTTTCCAAGTTTGCCATCATTTACAATATATATGCTTTAAAATTTTCCAGCCATTCATTTCACATATAATTACATTATTAAAACAAACAAACAAACAAACAAAGGAGAATCTCTGGGAAACATTTCCAGTGAAATCACTTTGGTCCTTTCACAGTAGAATTCACAGACTGATAATTACCCCTTTGTGCCGTGGTTGTAAGAATGAAGAGCAAAGCACATGCAGAAAGAGTACACACAGAATTTCTCCCACATGGGCAATAAATTAGAGCTATTTCTTTTTGAGATGTATAACTATACTTAAAAGTCCACTTTTTCAAACAATATTTATTTAATTTCCCCAAAGTGCATTTTCAGTTCTGCTATACACGTACATCTGTGCATATGTAACAGTTCTTTTGCAAAAATGTGTTTTTGTAAATATTCCTTTGGGTATCAAACATCTGGGAGTCTCTATGTACTATCACTGTGACCTGGGGGTCTCTGGAGCCCATCTAGACTCCACTTTCTACAATAGAACTATAACTGAATTCTTTACTTGAAAAATATTCTTGAGAGTATTTTTCACTAAACAAAAGTCACACAAAAATATACTGAATATTAACTTACACATTTTTATAGTAACATATCTTGTTGCAGATGTAATTTTCATTTTTCACCCTTCCCTCTCTTTGGTGGTTTGGTAGCATCACTTTAGCCACAAGTGGCTAAGTTATTTGCTCAAACCTGTATCTTACCCTTGCCACTAAGCCACAAGGTCATCTTTACTGGCCATCTTTTGCTTTTTAAGATCATGCTGACCAGTCTTGGCTAAAGTTGGCTTTTAACCACATTGGACATATTGTGGCCCTATTTCAGATCATAAATCATGTGCTTTTTTTTTTTTTCATATAGGAGGGTTTATTTAGTCAAATTCATGGATTTATGTAAGAAAGAGACTGGTTTCCTGGCAGAACATCTCTAAGAAAAATGACCACTCTAAATCCATTCCTCCAACCTGTCCAGTACCACCTCATTCCTGAGGAAACAGCATAATGTCAACTTTTTAAAACTTTATGTAACATAATTTTCTAAATTATACTTAAAATTTTTTATCTTAAAACTGTGAAGTAAGGAACAATATAGGTATGCTCCCAAAGCTGCCATTTAGTTCAGATTGTTCCCACCTGACTAGAAATTCTCTCAGCATTGTAATATTTAGCTTCCTCTGTTCCTCATGTTTCTATCATTATTTCTTTTGCATCTTTTAATAATCGGCTTGAACATTTGTCATGTGGGTGGGGTGGGAGCAGGGACAGGCAAAGCAGGAATGATTTCATCTGATGCAATTTTTCTAGCAATAGCAAGATTATGGAATATTAAATATAACCTCAATCTAATCATGAGAAAACATCAATCAAACCCAAACTGAGAGCCATTCTATAAAAATCACAGATAGTGCTCATCAGGGATTGGCAGTGGCATTACATATAGCTCTTCTGAACTTTTAGACAAATTATTGATTTTAAGCACTCACTGTTAGATTCTAATGTCATATACTTAGTGGAATTAAGGGTATAGATTTAGGTTTATGTAAGAGTACCCAAAGTAGTTTTATTTTTAGTTATAAATTGTATATACCATGCCATATAGGATGTGGAGCTCCTTTACATTCTAGGTAATAGCAGCAGATTCTTTGCTAACATACATGTACATCGCTCTTTTCTACAGAACTTGCTGAGTTTTTATCCCAGGTGGAGGTATATAAATTAAGTAATTTGAACAAGTTATTTTAACTTCATTGAACACTAGTTTCCTCATATGTTAAATGAGCATAATAATATTTGATAATGAATGAGGATTTTCCCTGATGGCTCAGTGATAAAGGAACCTCCTGCAGTGCAGGAGACCTGGCTTCAATCCCTGGGTTGGGAGGAAAAGGGAATGGCTACCTACTCCAATATTCTTGCCTGGAGAATCCCATGACAGAGGAGTGTGGAAGGCTGCAGTCCATGGGGTCGCAGAGTCAGACACTACTGAGTGACTAACACACACACAAGTAATAAAAAATTCTCATGCAACTCTAGCATATAATAATAGCCTAATAATACTCTTAGTGTTATATACAAGTCATTGAGTACTTATATATGAGGCACTATACATTTGTAGGTTGCTCTTTGTAGATTATTACATTTAATTCTTACAACAACCCCACATTACAGATGAAAGAACAGTCAGGGTAGGTTGAATAACTTCCCCAAACACTTCCTCCTTCACACAATAGGTTCTTAGTTATTAGTAGTTCTGTCATTTGGGGCCTCTGAGAAGCAGATGATGGCATGGGAATGCAAGAGATTTACTAGGGGAAACTGTGTAAAAGATAAAAGGGGGAGAAAACAAGATTGGGTATGGAATACTTTCAGATCATGATGCATATCTGATACCTGCCAAAGGAGAGTAGGAAGCAGAATTGGACAGAAAGTCTCAAAGAGTCTCATGATTTATGTCTGACTAAGTATCAGCCAACTCAATGAGAAAAGCTCCTGAGCAAAGATTACCCATTACAATAGTCTTATGGGGCTTCCCAGTGGTGCTAGTGGTAAAGAATCTGCCTACCAATGCAAGAGACACCCTGTATGCAAGACAGCAAAAGAAACACAGATGTATAGAACAGTCTTTTGGACTCTGTGGGAAGGGGATGGTTTGGGAGAATGGCATTGAAACATGTATATTATCATATGTGGAATGAATCGCCAGTCCAGGTTCAATGCATGAGACAGGGTGCTCGGGACTGGTGCACTGAGATGACCCTGAGGGATGGGATGGGGAGGGAGGTGGGATGAGATGGGGAGGGAGGTGGGATGAGATGGGGAGGGAGGTGGAAGGGGGGTTCAGGATGGGAACACATGTACACCCTTGGTGGATTCATGTCAATGTATGGCAAAACCAATACAATATTGTAAAGTAAAAAAAATAAATAATAAAAACAATAATTAAAAAAAAAATAAACTGATGAGATACCTTTGAAGAGATGCAGGTCAGTCCCTGGGTCAGGAAAATCCCCTGGAGGAGGGCATGGTAACCCACTCCAGTATTCTTGCCTGGAGAATCCCATGGACAGAGGAGCCTGGCAGACTACAGTCCATAGGGTTGTAAAGAGCTGGACATGACTAAAGCAACTTAGCACACATTAATTTACAGTGGGCAAAATAGCCAGGCCTTGGGACCCCTAAATGTTCAGTCATTGGCTGGAGGCTGCCTGGAAGGGCATTGCCTCAACTCAGAAGCTGAGATAAATCCTGAAGCCTTTGATAGCTAGAGGCTGCCAGCTCCCTACCCTCCTTGCAGCTGAATAGCAAGTTCTTTCTTGAAAATTCTAACTGCACCTCCATAACTGCCACAGTAACCATTATTATCCTTCTTCTTCCATTCTGGATGGAGCTTCCATTTTTGGTGAGAGGTAGGGGTGTGTGTTCACCTGTAGTAATCGCTAGACTCAGAAGCTACTTGACATACATAGCTCAGAAGCTGTTAAAAAGCTATTTGACATATGAAAATTTTATTTCAAGTCCACGAAATGTCTTTTACTAGTAATTTATTAATGGCTCAGCAATGGTTACCTTATGTTGAAGAAAAGACATGGTGAAATATATCCAACCCACAGAGGCTTGAAATTTTACTTGTTTTTTTTTATGATATGCAAATCAGGAATTATTCACTTTTTTATTGGGTTGGGAATTATTAATGCTGCTACCTTTGAGAAATTATCTAGAATTTCATATTTCTTTTTACTAAGATTCCAAATATATCCAAGTAACTCAGAATTTTTAAACATCTTCCCAAGAATAATAGTATAACTCTCAAAACTGGCAGCATTTCTAAAATTCTATAATTCAAGATCTCCATGAAATACTAGAAAATTCCAAAGACATTGACTGAAATCCTTTTTGATAATTCACTGGGTAACTGCCATACTATATCATTGATGATTGTTTGTTAATAAACTTAAGCAAGACTATAATTTCTCAGTACTTGTCCCCCAAACAGATAATTGATTACAGGTCTGAAATATGAATAGGGCATGATTCCAACAACCCTCACTGTCATGCCACTCTTCCTTCTGAATGCTGAGGCAGCCCTAGTTAGGATCTGCCTGGCTGCACAGGTGCCCTTCTAGGTAGAACATTACATGTGTTTCACATTCCAGGCTGCCAGAAGGACTGATAAAGTGAAATCACTACCTAATGGGAAGAGGCAGATTGCTTCCCAGATTCACATTCTGAATAGCAAAATTATTGAAGGATTTTACATTTTAAAGAAAGAAAGCAATAAAGGAGTGGTGAACAAAGGAGACTTTGTTAGTTATTTTCAGGGAACAGTTACATGGGACACAGTAGCCATAAATCTCAGTACAAAAATTCATGTGTGCAAGGACAAAATACCCATTCTTATAAAACTCAGTTTTTACTCTTGGAAAAAGAAAGAAATTTAATCTCAGGTTGGAGTTTGTCCTGCACTTCTCTGACTCTGACTCTGTCACTCAGTTAGGTCTGACTCTTCGCCACCCTTTGGACTGTAGCCCACCAGGTTCCTCTGTCCATGGTATTTTTCAGGAGAGGATACTGGAATGAATTGCCATTTCCTTCTGCAAGGGATCTTCCCTACCCCGGGATTGAACCTTCATTTCCTATGTCTCTTGCATTGCAGGCAGATTCTTTACCCGCTGAGCCATTGGAGAAGCCCTGCACTTTTGCCTCCTCCTTTTTCAAGGTTACTCTGACTCATATGAAAGTGATTTGCAAAATATTTAACAACCCATACAGCAAGGTCACCAACTGTGGTTCAGTTCAGTTCAGTTCAGTCGCTCAGTTATGTCCGACTCGTTGTGACCCCATGGACTGCAGCACACCAGGCCTCCCTGTCCATCACCAACTCCCAGAGTTCACTCAAACTCATGTCTGTCGTGTCGGCGATGCCATCCAACCATCTCATCCTCTGTTGTCCCCTTCTCCTCCCAACTTCAATCTTTCCTAGCATCAGGGTCTTTTCAAATGAGTCAGTTCTTCGCATCAGGTGGCCAAAGTATTGGAGTTTCAGCTTCAGCAGCAGTCCTTCCAATGAATATTCAGGACTGATTTCCTTTAGGATGGACTGGTTGATCTCCTTGCAGTCCAAGGGACTCTCAAGAGTCTTCTGCAACACCACAGTTCATAAGCATCAATTCTTCAGCCTTCAGCTTTCTTTATAGTCCAACTCTCATATCCATACACGACTACTAAAAAAACCATAGCCTTGACTAGATGGACCTTTGCTGACAAAGTAATGTCTCTGCTTTTTAATATGCTGTCTAGGTTGGTCATAACTTTCCAACTGTGGTAGGAGCCTTCAAGATGGCCCCCAATTATTTTTACTCCTGGTTAGTATACCCTGTGTAGTCTCTTCCGCAGTGATAGGGATGACCTGTGTCATCAGTTGGTTATTTCAGAGATGATAGAGTGTGACTTTGCAGGCTAAGTCATAAAAGACCTTGTAGCTTCTGCCTTGCTCTCTCTTAGGTCACTCATTATGGGTAAGGTGTATGCTGTGTCGCTGCAGACATTCGAGCAGCTTCACAGAGAGGTCCACATGGTAAGGAACCGAGGCCCCCTGCAACTTGCCAACCATATGAGTGACATACCTTAGGACTGGTCCTCCTGCCCCAGTCAAGACTGTAGACCCAGCTGACATAATAACTACAAACTCATGATATACTGTGAGCTAGAGCAGCTCAGCTAAGCTGCTTCCTAATTCCTGGCTCACAGAAACTCTAAGATAACAAATCATTATTATTGCTGTAAGCTGCCAATTTTTGGAGTACAGTGTGCTATGACGTGAGATAACTAATACATCAACCAGTTAGAAAGGATGCAGATGCCAGGTTTAGTGCTTATGAAGCATCCTGGAGGTTCCTCGGCCATCCCAGGCGAGTCCTTAGGGAGAATAAGTGATTCTGGGTGAACGACTATGAACAAAAACAAAGTACTTTGATAATTTATCAACCATTACAGCCATACAAGTTATATATGAGTCACGCTTATGTAGTCTCAAGGCATAGGGAAGTCTGCCTGGTTTTCCAGTTAGCAATACAGCCCTTGTTTCTCTCCACAAATGCCTGTGGTTCTCCTGACTACTTTTGGATCCCATGGCTAGATATATGGCTTCCTCCCCTGGAACCACCAAACTCTGCTTTAATCAGCTCCCCTCGAGTATTTTCTTCCTATCTACCACTCCTGCCCCAGCCCTGCAAGAGCAATATTTTAGTCTCAGGGGAAGTTCCCCCCACATCCCTAGTGCTCTGTTCCCTAAGGACTATCTTACTTGTGGTTTATCCAGAAGCACCTATATATATCCTCTTCAATGGGTTTTGAAAACCAAAGCCAGAAACTGAGGTTCCTGCTGTCCCAGTTTTCTCCCCAGACACTTTCTCCTTCTGAGAGAGGTTCAGGACCTATAGGAGAGTGAGAAAAGTTTCACTCTCAGAGACACAAACTCACAAACTCTCAGTGACAGAAACTGAGAAAAGAATAGCACTTCTTACCTCAAAAATGTCCCACTACCTTACCTCCAGAGAAGTTAATATCTGGCTGCTGAGGAACTGTGGTACTGACTTGGACATGATTATTTCAGCAAAGTTCAACAGATTCTAATTATAGCCATTTGCTTTAATTCCCTGGTGATAAAACAGCTCCTTGGTTTGCTTTTCCAGGTACCTAGATACCTTGAAGGAGATACTTTGCTCACAAAGTCAGTATGCACTATTCAGATTTTATATCTCTTTCCTAGAGAAATCCTTGCCTGACTTCTCCAGATCGGGAGTAGGTGCCCTGCTCATAGGCTCCGATATTCCTGGCACTTCTGTCTCCCTGAAAGCACTTATCGCACTCCCCTACAATCATTGCTTGTGTCTAAGCTCTGTTTGACATCTGTGTGTCATGTTCATGATCTGTCCCCAGAGACTCAATAAATATTTATGGAAAATAAGCTCTATTTAAAAAGTGCTCACCAATCTGGGGCTTTATAAACCAGTAAAATTTCAAGAGAAAACATAAGGGGACCAAAATATGTTTGACAACTTTTTATTTTACTGAGCACATTAAAAGTAACAACCATAATTTAGCTTCACATCAGTTCATCTTAAAATTGCTATTTTATTACTTAGGGAATATTAAGGATTCACTGAAGTAGTGTTGGAGAAGATTCTTTAGAGTCCCTTGGACTGCAAGGAGGTCCAACCAGTCCATTCTAAAGGAGATCAGTCTGGATGTTCTTTGGAAAGAATGATGCTGAAGCTGAAACTCCAGTACTTTGGCCACCTCATGTGAAGAGTTGACTCGTTGGAAAAGACTCTGATGCTGGGAGGGATTGGGGGCAGGAGGAGAAGGGGACGACAGAGGATGAGATGGCTGGATGGCATCACTGACTCGATGGATGTGAGTCTGAGTGAACTCCGGGAGTTGGTGATGGACAGGGAAGCCTGGCATGCTTCGATTCATGGGGTTGCAAAGAGTCAGACACGACTGAGCTGAACTGAACTGAACTGAAGAACAATTCTTGAAAAGGAGTAAACTTAATTTTTTTTTATCAGTGACAACTTCTATCTGAATGATATATACATCTGAGAACTGCTGCTGACTTCTTGAAGATCCCCTGGAGGAGGAAATAGCAACCCACTCCAGTATTCTTGCCTGGAAAATCCCGTGAACAGAGGAGCCTGGCGGGCTACAGTCCATAGGGTTGTGAAGAGTCAGACATGACTGAGCACTTTCACACACAGCACAGCTGGCTGACTTCTTAAATCTCTTCTCACTCTTAGATAAGGTAAGGCAGTTCAAAATGATAATTCCCCTGTTTTCAAAGTAACAACTTCTAGTTTTGTTTTTATTAAGAAGCACTCCCTAATGGCTGAAATTGTTTCTTATCCTTATTACCTATATCTTTGAAGGGGAAAAAAGTCATTGAGCATCTTGGCACATGATTCTCAGGTGGTACTCATTTCCGTCTTCAAGACTTTTTTACTCTTTCCCCATAATTCTCTGAAGAAGTGAACATATTAGCAAGTAAAAACTACTGTAATTTTGTTTATTTAAAAAAAAATATGTTTGGGGAAGGGTTGCTCCAGTCTGATCTAAGAAGAAAAAAAATATTATAGTTGAAGTATCACATGACACAAAACCTTTCTGGCAAATTTATTTTGGTTATAGCTCTTGCCTCATCAATTCAGCAAAATGCATTTTAGTTAAATTTTACAGTAAAGCAGAGCAAATGTATTACTAGTGTCTTATTTCACAAATCACAAAATTTCTTCATCTAATTGACAAAATAGTGAATATATAAAGAGCATTTTTATTGGAACAGGAGCAGAAGGTACTATTAGCTGTGTAAATAGATATGATAGCAACAGAAGGCAAAGACAATAAAGACAACACAGAAGCAGTGTTCCTATTTTAAGTTTCACTTATTTTGAGAACCCATGGGATAAACTACAGCAGGCTTTGGGAAAGCAGAGCCATTAAAATTAGGAGATGGAAAAGATTAAATCAATGATGATGTAATCTAGACCCTTGATGACACAGGAGACTCCCTTAAAGATCTCTCCTGCATGCTGTCTGTTGTAATGCTTCAAGCCAAGAGAAATTCCTGAGTCTGAATTCTGTGTTCACAAATCTGTGCTTTCTCTTTATTTTTATTTTAGTTTGTATCATAATTTCCTTGTTGTCCTTAGAAGAAAAAGAAAGGGGGACTTGATAATCTAGCTTTAGTCCATTTTTTTCTTACAATCTAAACTGAAAGCAAAAGCATGTTATTTTCTATTATAAAACAATTTTACAGATAAATTTTGCAGCTAAACTCCAGCCTCTCAATAAAATAGTAGATCAAACAATATCCATATGTAGTAATTAAAATTAGTAAACTCATGAATTATAGATCTCTGAACTCAGTAAACTCTCAAGAGGAATTATGATTTTTGTTTGTGTTTTCTGCCTCATTGGAATTCTTTGAAAATAAAAGACTCTAGTACATTTAACTCTGGCTTGAAATGTATAACATATTAAATGAAACTTGTGAAAGCTAATCTGTTTTAATGTATTGGTTGCCCCAGTTGTAATAGCACTACAATAATTTAAAGAATAAATTCCTTTTATAGCTAGAAATGGAATTTATGATTTTTACCCTTAATCTAGCCTGATTCAATATGAGTAGAGGACATAAGATGGATTTGCACTATACATTTAAAACAATGGAAAATACTCTTACAGGTGTTCATTTTGTTCATAGATAGCCAGTAAAAACTTAAACAATTAATTTTGAACAAGTTTCCCATTCAAAAAATGCTAGAAAATGAAAAACAAAATGATGTTGATATATTTTGAGAAGTGTTAATGATAACAGTTAAATATTTTTGAAATATCAGGAGCTAAGTTTGGCTTATCACTTATAAAGCTAGTTATAACTGGCAGCATAATATCAATGAGTAGATACTTCAGTGTCAACACAGACAAGATTATCAACCTGAGCTGCATGCTAAGCGCAATTAACTGAAAAACAAAAGTTCAACCAGAGTACACTGGTGTGATTTTAAGAGTTCTTTTCCAAAGTTTCAAATTACAGTCATGTAAGAGCAGTTATATGAAGTTAAGTTAGATAAGCAATTTTTTCTCATGTCAAAAGATTAAGAATGTTTTAATTTAAGGAAGAAAATTGTGTATTACTCAATAAAATATAAAACTCTTTTCTGGAATATTTAGGTGCTATAGCTTCTGAAACATATCTGAGTAGCAGTGTTTTTTATTTGTTTGCTTTTTATGAGTAATGGACATGTTTATTATTTTTATTGTGGTGATTTCACAAGTGTGAATGTCAAAACTATTCAAATGTTGCATTTTACCTGCATTCAGTTTATTGTATTACAAATGAATATCTCAATTAGGCTGGCTAAAAATGGAATAATCTAAGAACTACATGAAATTATTTTTATTCTCCTTGAGGACACATAGGTTTTTGAATAAATTATCACTAAAGAATAGACAGCCAAGTGAAATTGTAACCATACAAATAAAGATCTGAATATATATATATGACACAAATATAAGGACATGCCATGTTTCACAAGTACTTCCTCTCCAAAAAGAACTTTACTAAATAGTTTTTTTTTTTTTTTTTTGTAGTCAATCTACTAAAACACTAATATTCCTTGGAATCCTATAACTTTGACTTGATTTCTGTCTTTACCAATTATTAATAATATGACTTTGTGTAAGTCTTGATATCTCATTTGATAGAAAATAATAATACCTTAGAGATTATTTTAAAAATTAAGTGTGAAAATTGCTGTGAAAGCATAACACAATACCTGACACATGAGCAAAATAAATTTTAAGTGCTTAAAAATAATCACTGTAATGAAGTCATCATTTCATGGACTATTTCTGTTTTTTCCATTCATCATTCAGCTCTAGTACAGAATGATGTAGCAAGCTGTGTAATATTTCCTTAGTAACAGTTAAATAGAAGCCTGATGTAGACTTGAAAATAGTATCTTGGAAGAAGCTAAGGTAATTTGTATTTGTTACATTTTTATCTACACTTTACTAATCCATCCAGTTTAAATTTGTAAAATCATTAGACAGTTGTCTTGAATTTTTACTGAGATAGCCAAGAAGCCCAAATGGTTTCTTAAATTTATAAAATAAGCAACCACCTACTTGAAATCACCTTATCTAGGAAGATGTGGAAGGCAATGAGATTATAATGACATCGGTCTCACATCTCTTCCCACCATAGCCTAAAACTGCACCTCTTTAACCCATAAAAACACTGCTGATAAACCCTACTAACATACAGAATTTTTTCTGTCTCTCTTCTCTTTGGAATTTCTCCTTGATGTCCTTAGGGAAAAAAAGCTAAGACAGTACGATTTAACATAATTTTAATTTTGTTTTATTTTCTCCAGCTTTAAAAGGAAATGAAACCAATGATCAAGAAATGAACATATGAGATATTTTTATGGGGGCTCATATAATGCTGGGGGAAAGCAATGGCACCCCACTGCAGTACTCTTGCTTGGAAAATCCCATGGATGGAGGAGCCTGGTAGGCTGCTGTCCATGGGGTCGCTAAACAACTGAGCGACTTCGCCTTCACTTTTCACTTTCATGCTTTGGAGGAGGAAATGGCAACCCACTCCAGTGTTCTTGCCTGGAGAATCCCAGGGACAGCGGGGCCTGGTGGGCTGCCATCTATGGGGTCGCACAGAGTCGGACACGACTGAAGCAACTTAGCAGCAGCAGTAGCAGCATATAATGCTAATTCAAATAGCTTATGTTTTAAAACCCAATGTATTCCTTCTTGCCCATCACTCATCATCTTAACTCTGTTCCTTTTAACTTACCTACATAGAAATAAAATAGATGGGCATATAAGAATTAGTTTCCCCTAGTTAGAAACAAAATGTAATTTTTAATCCTTTGATAATAAACAAAGCAACAATAGACTGGACAGTAACTTTTGGAAAACTTTTCCTGTGACACAGAGTATATTCTCATACCACAGTCATAATGAAAATCCTCAAGTAACAACTGACATTGTAAGATAATCACATTAGCCTAAAATACTGGTCAATTGTGGGAATGTCTCTAAGACATTAGAGAAAATAGGAAAGATGTCTCTAAGAAAATAGGACTAAGAAGGTTTCCTTTAACTCCCCTAATTTAGAATTCTGATGTGCACGTGTGAAAAAAAAAAATTCAAGAATGAGACAAGAGACATATGTTTCTCTTTGCACCTTTCACACTTCACCATGTCATTCGGGATCCCTGTCAATCACTCCAGCTTACTGAATGTTTTATTTGGAGGAACTGGGCTCGGATGGAAAGAAGCCTTTTGAGTTCTTATCAAGAGAGCTGAACATCTACAAAGGACTAGGCAGGAGATAAGAGCTTAGAAGTCACTGTTTTTGAAAAATAAGGTAGTTTCTTGTTTCTATTTAAGACATGAATTTTTTAAACAAGATGGTAGTCCTGATATATTCATTATTTATAACATTTAGTTTATTATTTATTGATAAGTCAACAAAAGTATTTGTAACATCTAAATAATTTACTAATATCATCTTATTTGCTCCAGTTTATGAATCATAGGAAAGAGTACACACGTGTATTTTATTTAGCCTAAATAAAACAAATGCCAAATATTGTCTCCTTTAATACTGAAATATAAATTTCCTTTCATATTCTTTACCTCAGGGTGTTACCAGAGTCAGGATCCTAGAGTAAAGAATACTCAGGGAGATTATATCTTATATAAAAAACATAAAAGGAGTAAAAAGGATATTATCCTAGTTTTTTTTCTTGATTAAGAAAAACAGTAAAGAGGCTTGGAATATGCATCTGAGTTATTTCTGTCATTTGGATGGTACTGCAGCACACTGGAACTGCTTGAACTGCAGGCAAGATTTTTGGACTGAAAGGAGATATTCTAAAATCTAGAAAGTACTGTTTAATATGTATAGAAATAAAATATGTACAAAAAACAAAAAGGAGTTAACTTGCTTTTAAAATAATGAACTCATAAGTCAAATATAAAATATGAATCTAAGAAAAGTAATAGTAATAAATGGGCAAAAGCTTTTTTCTGTAAACAGTATATATTTTTACTTCTCTCTTGTTCCTATTTGTTGTTCCTATGAGTTGTTTGTATTCCTAAGGGCAACGCCTGCACTTGGTCAGTAGATTCCATGCCCTTTCTTCAACTCAGCCTATGATTCCAGCAATTCTTCCTTCTTCATCATTACTTCTCTATTTTTTTACGGCTATAAGTACAAAACATGTTGTAATTTCTCATGAGACTTTTGTAAACCTCTTTCCCTCTAATATCTGTTAATCAAGGATGCAAGTGACCTTCACCTTTCTAAGGTCAGTGGTTCATTTTCAGTCCGCATTTTACTTGAGCAGCATTTTAAACCATGGCTTCTGAAACTCACTCTTGGTTTTTCTCCTTCCCTACTGGCTTCTTCTTCTCAAATTCCTTTATTTGATCCTTCATATCTGTTTGACCTAGCAATGTTTGAATGCACCAAAGCTGAGTTATTGAACATTTTCTCTGTAATCTCATCCACATACATAGCTTTAGATGCCGTGTATCTGTTGGTGGCTTCTGTTTGTATCTCCCCTCCTGTATCTCCTCTCTGACTTCAGAGTCATATATCTAACTACCTACTTGACATCTTTAATAGCATGTCTGAAAATCATCTCATACTTGACATAATTAAAATTGAACTCCTGTTATTACTTTCTTCAATCTCCATCCAAGATAACATCTCCCATTATCTGTCCTTTCTCTAATAGCAACTTCATCCTTTCAGGTGTTCAAACCAAAAATTCTTATAGTCTTTCTTTAGTACCCCACATCCAACCTGTCAACAAATCTTGTTGGCTTTGCCTTTGAAATATATCTAGACTTTAACCATTTCTCACTACATCTATCTCTTACCTGGATTATTGCAACTTGCTCCTCACTGGTTCCTGCTTAACCCCCTGCTCTCTTGTAGTCAATATAAAATTTCAAATGGGCCTTTTAAAAGATAAATTGATCACATCATTTCTTTGCTCAAGCATCCTCCAACAGCTTCTGTATGATTATAAAGAGAAGGCCTTATAGCAAGCTGTTCTTCTAACACCTTTCTATTCTAATTGCTTAGTAATCTTCCATCCCTCTCCTCTAGCCCCAAAGGCCTTCTTAGTCTGGTCTCTTGTTCATGAAACCTGCTAGAAAATGATACCCCCTCAAGCTTTTGTACTTGCTTTTCATTCTGCCTAAAAAGATCTTCTCCCTGCATCCCCCCACCTTCCCACCATGTCTATATCCCCTTCACCCCTGCTTTTCCCAACCACTGTGTGGCTTGTCCCTTCAGTTTCAGGTCTTTGCTTCAATGTCACCTTCCTAGTGAGACCTTCCCCATGACCCTGTTATACAGAATACTGTACCTCTCCCTCCACCCGGCTCTAGATAATTAGTATACTTCTGCTCTTTATTCCATAGCACTTCTAATCATCCACTGTGGTGAATAGTTTTTCTTATTTAGTTCTGTATTCTCCGACACCCTTCACTAGAATATAAGCCCAGAAAGGAGGGATTATTGTCTATTTTGTTCATGCTTGTGTCCTCACATCTTGAAGAGTTCCTGGTAGGCCCTTAGTAGTTTTAAAATAAATCAATATACTCTTTATTTTTTCCTGTTCATGGCTAGATTTTAAATAACCATAATAGATGGGGAAACAGTGGAAACAGTGTCAGACTTTATTTTTGGGGGCTCCAAAATCACTGCAGATGGTGATTGCAGCCACGAAATTAAAAGACACTTACTCCTTGGAAGGAAAGTTATGACCAACCTAGGTAGCATATCCAAAAGAAGAGACATTACTTTGCCAACAAAGGTCCGTCTAGTCAAGGCTATGGTTTTTTCAGTGGTCATGAATGAATGTGAGAGTTGGACTATAAAGAAAGCTGAGCGCTGAAGAATTGATGCTTTTGAACTGTGGTGTTGGAGAAGACTCTTGAGAGTCCCTTGGACTGCAAGGAGATCCAACCAGTCCATTCTGAAGGAGATCAGTCCTGGGTGTTATTTGGAAGGAGTGATGCTAAAGCTGAAACTCCAGTACTTTGGCCACCTCATGTGAAGAGTTGACTCATTGGGAAAGACTCTGATACTGGGAGGGATTGGGGGTAGGAGGAGAAGGGGACAACAGAGGATGAGATGGCTGGATGGCATCACCGACTTGATGGACATGAGTTTGGGTGAACTCCAGGAGTTGGTGATGGACAGGGAGGCCTGGCGTGCTGCAATTCATGGGGTTGCAGAGTTGACATGACTGAGCAACTGAACTGAACTGAACTGAAGTGTACTTTTATTTTGATAAAATTATTTATTTGTATTTTTCTTTCTATTAGCCATAATCTAGTCATAGATTTTCTTTTTAATCTTAATAGATTTTCTTAAGGAGAACAAAATCATTTGGTCACTGTGGATGGTTATTGAAGCTCTTTGGACCTTAGTTTCTTTATCTATGATTGAATAAGTCAAAGTCAGGTTGTAAATCCAGCTTTCTTAAAAAATCAATATTCGATTTGTATATATCACAGCACTTGGAAGGTTCATATTTAGTTTTTTGTGCAATATACCTGAAAATCAGTCACTTTCACTAGGAATCGTTTTCCACAAAAGAAAAATTCCTTCAGTAGTTTGGAAGGGACAGAGGAGACTGAGGGAGTTCAGGCTGGATGTCTTTGTTTTGCTGGTAAACTAGGAGGTGAGATCTTCAACTGAAGATAAGAAGGGCAAGAATAGGAATGTGCATTTGGAAACAATGGAAAATATTTAAAATAATGAGTTGAACAGTAAGGTGGATAATTTACTGAGTTACTTCATTAAATGTATACAAATCCTTTTCAAGGGAAAATCTACTAAAATAGCAATATAAAATTATAGTAGTTCTTTATAAGAAAAAATACAAGTAAAATATTTTTAAAGATTTAATGAAATTGTACGTCTAAGTAACTTCGATAATACTAAAAAGTTTCATTTTTTTATTATTAAATATCTTCAAATTTTTGACATAGTTAGGTATCCAAAAATACAGATACTGAGATTTTAATCTTACAGAATCTTTCATATGTTTTGACCATTACAACTTTAGAAGGCATTTTACTTTCTGGTCTTTGGAAATGATTATAGTTTCTTGAAATTCTATTAAAAGAATTCTCTCATCTGCCTATTCCCCAAATCTGAAATTATGAACATTTAATTCTCTAGTATTCTAATTATTTCATTTGCTAAGCAGTTTTTGAGACTCTCTTGTCTTTTGCATACTGCAGGGAATTGTAGTAAGTAATAATGTGTAAATATTGTTTTGTGGATCATGCTAGTAATTTGAAAAGGATCTTTATTTGAGACTAAAATATTTTGTTAACAAAACCCCGAAAGAATCACTCCTTCAACTTCACTCTCAACATCCGCTGTCTTCAAATAATATCAAATCTATCAAATCTATCTTCTGGATACTTCTGTCTTGTCTTTTTGCCATGTCCATTACCATTAGCAAGTTCACTTCCCAGCTGTTTCCCACCTAAGATACCAAAAGGGCCTCCTAACTGGTTTCTCTGTTTTAGTCTTAACTTTCCAATCACCTGCACAGATGACTTGCCTATCTCCCACATTTATTTCTGAGCAACCTATGGGCAAGAATATGTCTTTGAACTCTGTATTCTCAACAGCTCTTGCAGTATCTAATAGCAAACATCATTTAAATCCAAAACACTTTTCTTCTGGGAACTATTCTATTTCATGTCTCTGAGGGTAGTACTCAAACACAGGAAGGTTTGAGTCTCTATTAGGATTTGAATCCTATTAGTCTCTCTAATGGAGAAGGCAATGGCACCCCCCTCCAGTGTTCTTGCCTGGAGAATCCCAGGGACAGGGGAGCCTGATGGGCTGCCGTCTATGGGGTCGCACAGAGTCGGACACGACTGAAGTGACTTAGCAGCAGCAGCAGCGGTGGCAGTCTCTTTAATAGAATGAAAGTAAAGTGAAAGTGAAAGTTGCTCAGTTATGTCCGACTCTTTGCAACCTCATGGACTATAGTATAGCCCATGGGTGGAGTGTACAGTCCATGGAATTCTCCAGCCCAGAATACTGGAGTGGGTAGCCTTTCCCTTCTCTGAGGCATCTTCCCAACCCAGGGATTGAACCCAGGTCTCCCACATTGCAGTCAGATATTTTACTAGCTGAGTCACAAAGGAAGCCACTCCAAGAATCTTCTCCAGGGGATCTTCCCAACCTAGGAATCGAACCGGGGTCTCCTGCATTGCAGAAGGATTCTTTACCAACTAAGCTGTGATGTTTTGTCTCTATTATGGCTATAGTCCTCAAAATTTCTTTTAAGAAAGTTTCCTTCATTTCTATAACTATAAAAATATATATTTATAAAACATAAGTATATTTAGACTATATAAATATATATCTCATATATACATTGTAGAACATAATAACAACTTCTATAGGATGAAAAAAGAAATGTTGCAAAATATTTTCAGTAAAAAATAATCTTAGAAAACTTAAAAGTTAAAAAATATGTAAACCAATTTCTTACTAAAGTAGGTCTGAGAGAGTTTTTGCTTGAGTTAAATTCATTAAGTTTTAATGTACTTGCAGTAAAATTTACCCTTTTTTAATGTATAATTCTGGAGAAGGCGATGGCACCCCACTCCAGTACTCTTGCCTGGAAAATCCCATGGATGGAGGAGCCTGGCAGGCTGCAGTCCATGGGGTCGCTAAGAGTCGGACACGACTGAGCGACTTCACTTTCCCTTTTCACTTTCATGCATTGGAGAAGGAAATGGCAACCCACTCCATTATTCTTGCCTGGAGAATCCCAGGGACAGGGGAGCCTGGTGGGCTGCCATCTATGGGGTTGCACAGAGTCGGACATGACTGAAGCGACTTAGCAGCAGCAGTAGCAATGTATAATTCTACAAGTTTTGACAAATGTATGCAGTTTCTAACCACTCTGTGGCAAGATATAGGAAATTTTCCAGGATACCTATCATCAAAGAGACCACAAATAACAAATGTTGCTGAGAAGAGGGAACCCTAGTACACAGTTTGTGGGACTGTAAATCGGTATAGCCATTATGGAAAATAGTATAGAGATTCCTCAAAAACTAAAACTAGAGCTACCATGTGATTCAGCAATTCCATTCTTAAGTATATATTCGAAGAAAATGAGAACAGTAACCTAAAAAGTACGTTGGCCAAAAAATTTGGGTTGGCCAAAAAGTTTGTTCAGGTTGGCCAGAAAGGTTTTTTTCATGTTGGAAAAACCCAAACAAACTTTTTGCCAACCCAATGCATGCACCCCAATATCCATAGCAGCATTATTTATAATACCCAAGATATAGAAAAACCTAAGTCTCCATTAACAGATGAATGGGTAAAGAAGATATGTGATACGTATACACACATACATATACACACATGGGAATATTACTCAACCATAATAAGGAATGAAGTTTACCATTTGCAACATTGATGGATCTGGGGAGTATTATGCTTAGTGAAATAAGTCAGGGAAAGACAAACGCTGTATGATATTGCTTAAATGTGACTTATAAAAAATAAACAGATGTAACAAAACAAATGAGCTTACACATACAGAGAACAAACTAGTAGCTACCAGTGGAAAGATGGAAAGGGGATTAAGAGGCACAAACTACCATGTATAAACTAAATAAGCTACAAGGATACATTGTATAGCACAAGGAATATAGCTGATATTTTATAACAGTTTTAAATGAAGTATAATCTATAAAAAATTTGTATCACTATGGTGTATACCTGAAGCTAATTTAGTATTGTAAATTAACTATACTTCAATTTAAAATTTTTTAAAGTTTTAGGGCATTTTTATAACTCCAAAAAGTTCTTCCATCTGTTTTTGCAGTCATTACCTTTCCCCCCAGCCCCAGCCCTTGGCAAACACTGCTCTGATTTCTGTCCCTAATTTTTCCCTTTTCAGAAAAGAACTTCTTATAACCAGACAGTTTGTAACTTTTTGTACCTGATTTCTTTTACCTAACTTAACTTTTTGAGATTCATCTTGATGTTGCATGTATCATTCATGTATTTAATTCTTTTTTACTGTTGAGTTAATTTAAATTGCATAAATTTATTTATTTATTATTATTATTTATAAACTTATTTATCCTTTCAGTGAGTGTGGCTTGTTTACAATTTTTATAGCATTAGGAATAACACTGCTCTGAATATTTGTGAATAGTCTTTGAGAGACATTGCTCTGTGATATGTTAACTGTTTGAAAGACTATATAGCCTTTTCAAGCAATTGAAAACAATTGAAAATTCAATTTCCCCACTGGATTTCCTTGGCACATTTGTCAAAATTCGACTATTCTGGAATTTGTTTATATGTTTATCTTAGGCCAGTGCAATACTGATTACTATTGTTTTATAGCTTTATAATCTTGAAATCAACTCATTTGAGTCCCAGGTTTTATTCTTTTCCAGAATGATTTTGGATATTCTGGATCCTTTGCATTTTTCATAACAATTTTTACATCAGCCTGTTAATTCTAAAGAAAAGTCTGTTGAGATTTGGTTCGAATTTTGTTTCATCTAGAAATAAACTTTGGGAAAACAGACATCTTAACAATATTGAGCTTCCAATCCATGAATTCTGGGTGTTCTTTAGCTTTTTAAATTAATGTCTTGTGGTTTATGTTTTTAAAAAATATATCCCAAAGTGTTTTATGTTTTTATGCTATTGTAAATGGTTTCTTTGAATTTAGAGTTGCAATTGCTTGTGGTTAGTATTTAGAAATATAGTATGGTATCTGCAGGTCTACTATACTTACTTATTAATTCTAGTGATGTTTTTGTAGACTTTGTAGGATTTTTCTAAGTTGGCAATCATGTCATCTATGAATAAAGAGTTTTACTTCTTTCTGATCTGTATTAATTATATTTATTTTTTGTTTTGTTTTGTTTCATTGGCTGGAATCTTGAGGAGAGTGTTGAACGGAAATAGTGAAGGGAACATCGTTACCTTGATGAATCATAATCTTAGAGAACATTCACTCTTTCACCATTAAATGTAATAGATAACTCTAGGTTTTTTGTAAATTCCCCTTATCAGTTTGAAGCAGTCTCCTTCCGTTCTTAGTTTGCTGAGAGATCTTATCATGACTGGATGTTGAATTTTGCCAAATTATTTTTCCATAGCTATTGAAAAGATCATATTGGTTTATTTTTTAGCCCATTAATCTTGTTAATTCTCATATCCTTTATAAGGTATGTTAAATCTACAAGAGGATCAACAATACGGATTTTGACCACAGAGCCTTCGTTTTCATTGAATACTTTTAAGAACTAATGATCTATAGAACATACTGGGAAATGCTCATATAGAAACTATATGTATAGCATGAACATAATCCTTTTTAGACCCATAGGATTATTAATAATAGGTAACCAAGATAATGTAGAGAATACACTTAGCTTAATGCCGAGCACATAAGTGCTCTAGAGATATTCAAACGTTAAAAACTAATTCAAATATTAAATTGAACATGAATTCTACATTTATTATATGCTTACTTTTTCGGAGTCACTGTTAGTGATATTACAAATATTAACATAAAAACTAGGATGACTTATTTAAAACATGACTAAGTTACTTTGACTTTCTCTTACCCAATAAGGAAAATGGTATATATTCTGTCAAAATTATAAAGAACAGTTGTTTTCACAGCTTAGATTCACCAGATTTTAACCTTACCCTGCAGAGAAGCCTGACTGAATTTAAAGGTATTCCTGAACACCAACACAGGTTGAAAATAGCTTTTATGAAATTCCTCCCATGTGTCTATCATTCACTTAAGAAGGTTTCAACTATATGGGAAGTCACAGAGAACAATACGAATTTTAAGGGTGACTTGTTCCAAAGAGAATGCAAACATTTCTATGGACTCATGGAAAGCAGGTTATAATTGTTGAAAACACATATACACACAAAAGTCAATGCGTATATCTTATTTTTGACTTGGAGAGTCCCAAACGTATTGTCTGTGCTAATGTTATATAATTTATTGATCAATCACAGACTGAGTTTTAATTTGCCTAGTGTGATAGGGCCTGTTCCTTTTAGTATAAAAATTCTCAGGAAAGGAGAACCAGACAATCGCAAGTCACAACTGTCCAATTGTCTTTCCTGTTACAAGTTTTGCTTTATAACTTGAATAATTATAAGGATTAGATGATTTGCTATCCCTGGGCTAATAGTTTCCTCACATTTCAGAACAGCAGTTTATAATGATGCTTATATGTTAGTTTGATATTGCGTGTTGTTAAAAGAGTCTGCAGGTCTAGACTGGAGTTTATTTTTTAAGTGAGTGGTAGTGATGTTCTGCAGAAAAGGCAATGGCACCCCACTCCAGTACTCTTGCCTGGAAAATCCCATGGATGGAGGAGCCTGGTAGGCTGCAGTCCATGGAGTCGCTGAGTCGGACACAACTGAGCGACTTCCCTTTCACTTTTCACTTTCATGCTTTGGAGAAGGAAATAGCAACCCACTCCATTATTCTTGCCTGGAGAATCCCAGGGACAGGGGAGCCTGGTGGGCTGCTGTCTATGGGGTTGCACAGAGTCGGACATGACTGAAGCGACGCAGCAGCAGCAGCAGCAGCAGTAATGTTCTGTATCCCAAACAGAAGGGCATGTGTTTCTATCTCTGAGCAGGAGTAATTGGGTACCAGGAAGGAGTCATACAGCCTTTGCTATTTGGAAGGGAGGGAGGAGAGTGTTTAGGAGGAAGATTCATCAGGCTTTCACCCCCTAGTCTGGGAATGCATAAGGAAAAGTTCATCTTGATTGCTAAACAGCCATGTAGTTGGTAGAATTCTGCCTCGGAGTGATCATAAAGGCCTGGAGACTAGCCTTAAAATTATGAAATCTAGGTTCAAGTCCTACTAATGCTACTTATTTTAGAAATTTTACTAATTTCTATGAGCTTTATCATTTGTAAAATTCTCATCTTCATCAATCTCAACTCATAGTTTTATGGTAAAACAATAATAGTGACCTGCAAAATATTTTATAAACTATAACTCACTATAATATTGCTACCTCTTGCTCAAATGCAAGAACTTTGAAATAATTGCTATGGTAATTTTTAATATTCAAAGAAAGGAAAAGGGGCAAATTGTTTTGTTTTTTTTTTTTAGTTTTTTTTAATCCATGATCTGTAACTGACTATAACCCTATTTCTTTGAAATATGTGTCAGTATTTTCTGAGTTACATAGTTGATGTTATGAATCTATAACTTCTAACATTGTTATTTTTATCCTTGTGGTTATTAACACTTATAACCTACCTCATATGTGCTGCTGCTGCTAAGTTGCTTCAGTCCTGTCCAACTCTGTGCAACCCCATAGATAGCAGCCCATCAGGCTCCCCCGTCCCTGGGATTCTCCAGGCAAGAACACTGGAGTGGGTTGCCATTTCCTTCTCCAATGCATGAAAGTGAAAAGTGAAAGGGAAGTCGCTCAGTCGTGTCCAACTCTTAGCGACCCCATGGACTGCAGCCCAACAAGCTCCTCTGTCCATGGGATTTTCCAGGCAAGAGTACTGGAGTGGGGTGCCATTGCCTTCTCCGAGCTCATATGTAAGTCTCCCCAATTCTTGAAAATATTTATTTAATGGCTTGTGATCATGATTTCAGTTAATTCTTTAAAAAACACAAGAAGAAAGAATTGGAATTGGTACATTAGAAACCTCTCATTTAGAAAAATATCTATTTTCTCATATATTTCAATGTCATCTTTGGTCTTTCATTCATTTGTAGCCACCTAAATGCAGGTCACAAATGAGTTTATCTAAAACAAATATTAAAAGTAATTATTAACACTTCAACCTAATCACAGCTATAGTTGTGATACTCTTTTTTATTTCTCACACAATATATTCAGTAAACATCTTTTTAAGTCTTTTATTTTTCTGTGTAATTATAGTGTATTTCTTCTGGCATCTTATTTGAATCCTAAGTATATCCTAATATACATTCAGCAATCTTTCAAAACATTATTCCCTATGGACGTCTTAGAGATAGAGCTTTTTGACTTGTTTTTAAATGTTAGTTTCCAAGTGCCAATATACTACTCTATGCCTGATTTCATTTATGAATATAAAATTCATAATTCTGTATTCATATGATTTCTAGGTAAATTCTTTTATAGTATTGCTATGTTTTTAAAGGTATGGTCATCAGAACATTTCCATTGACTTCATGAGCATTGATCCTTTTTACTAAATCAAGAACTCTTTAAGTAGGGTTCTCCTGTATTTGTAAATATTATCTTAAGCAGATACATTGCCAATCTCTTAAAATAGAGCACTACTTTTTGACTATCATGTTATAGTTATATATAGAATATAGTTATATATAGTATATATAGTATGCAGTTATATATAGTATATCATTATATACTGGCATACAAAATTTCATATTTTTATCGCATAGTCATGTGGATTTTAAAATTTAATTAATAAAATTTAATTAAATGAGAGTACTGATGTATATTAATGTTTTCGATAATTCATCTAATCAGTGAGATATTCTTAGACAAATGTTTTTGCTTTTATTATGCCTTATTAAAATGGTTAATGGTTACTATAAGACATATGCCAAAGGTTTCATCAACATTAATAAATATCTCACATAATTTCATTTCCTTTTGGTAAATGTGGCCACTCTTCTTTCACTCTATATAAGCTTTAAGTTCTTTTTCCTATTTCATCAACATTATGATCATAGTCAATTTCAGGATTCTTACATTTTTCCTCCATTCTTTCATTCTCCAAATAGAAATTCCAAGGTACAGAAAGTAGGTTTACTCTTAACTTTGTGCACTCAGAAAGAGACATTGGTCACAAATATTAAGCAATTTAATCAAAATCACTTCCCTGGTGGGTCAGACAGTTAAAAGCATCTGCCTGCAATGATGGAGACCTGGGTTCGATGCCTTGGTCAGGAAGATCCCCTGGAAAAGGCAATGGCACCCCACTCCAGTACTCTTGCCTGGAAAATCCCATGGACGAGGAGCCTGGTAGGCTACAGTCTGTGGGGTCACAAGAGTTGGACATGACTGAGCAACTTCACTTAATCAAAATCACCATGCATCACCAGTATAAGACATGTTATAGGTATTATACAGGCTTAGAAATTTTAAGTAATGACTAATATAGCTAATAAATAGCAGAATTGGTACCCAAATCCAGGTCATTAGACTCCTAGACCTAGGTTTGAAGTGTCCCCTTAACCTCTCGAAAAAGAACCTTTATTCTTTTTTCATCACTTATGTAATAATGTTCATTTGTAAATGTCAGAAATTAAAAAGGCAAGAAAAAGAAAATAAATAACAGTAAATCATAAGGATTGTTAATATCACAGTATAAAAAAGTGTGAAAGTGTTAGTCGTGTCCAAGTCTTAGCAACTCCATGGACTATAGACTGCCAGACTCCTTTGTCCATGGGATTTCCCAGGCAAGAATACTGGCATGGGTAGCCATTCCCTTCTCCAGGGGATCTTCCCAGTCCAGGGATTGAACCCAGGTAAAGCAGATTCTTTCCCATCTGGAAGTATATATCATGGTATATACTCTTCCTGATCTGAGCTGCCCAGCATGGTACCAACTATCCATTTGTGGTATTTAAAATTAAATAAAGTTAAAAATTCAATTCCTCGATTTGACTGGTTACACTTCAAGTTCTCATCAGTCACAAGCAGCCAGAGACTATTGTATTGGTCAGCAGAAATTCAAAACATTTTCTTCACCGTGGACCATTCATACACAGTGCTGTAAATGTAGACTTTTCTCATGCTTGACAAAGTACATGTACACACATGTACACAGAGGTATATGTTCACAAAGAAACTCCTGTTTTTAAAATGCAAATGGATCATACTATATATAATGTTTACAATCTGACTTTTTTCATCTAACACATATAAATATTTCCCATGTTAATACATGTAATATGCATAATAATTTTGAAGTATGAATTGTTTACTATAGCTATATGCCATAATTTTTTTAATCAAGTTCTTCTATTTTGTACTTTTAGATGATTAGCATGTTTTAATATGATATACGGTCTACAATGAACATTCATGTATATGCAGATTTATTGTTGTCACTCAGTTGCTAAGTCATGTCTGACTTGTTACAACCCCATGGACTACAGCTGGCCAGACTTCCCTGTTCTTCACTATCTCCTGGAGTTTGCTCAGCTTCATGTCCATTGAATCGATGATGCTATCTAACCATCTCATCCTCTACTGCCCCTTCTCCTCCTGCCTTGAATCTTTCCCAGAATCAAGGTCTTTTCTAATGAGCCGCCTCTTTACATCAGGTAGCCAAAGTATTGGAGCTTCAGCTTCAGCATGAGTCCTTCCAATGAATATTCAGAGTTGATTTTCTTTAGGATTGACTGGTTTGATCTGCTTGCTGTCCAAGGGATTCTCAAGAGTTTTCTCCAGCACCACAGTTCAAAGGCATCAATTCTTCAGCATTCAGCCTTCTTTATGGTCCAAGTCTAACATCCATACATGACTACTGGAAGAACCATAGCCTTGACTATACAGACCTTTGTCAGCAAAGTAATGTCTCTGCTTTTTAATACGCTGTCTAGGTTTGTCATAACTTCCCTTCCAAGGAGCAAGCGTTTTTTAATTTCATGACTGTAGTCACCATCAGCAGTGATTTTGGAACCCAAGTAAATTAAGTCTGTCACTTTTTCCACTTTTTCCCCTCTATTTGCCATGAGGTGATAAGACCAGATGCCATGATCTTAGTTTTTTGAACGTTGAGTTTTAAGCCAGCTTTTTCACTTTCCTCTTTCACCCTCATCAAGAGGCTCTTTAGTTCCTCTTCACTTTCTGCCATTAGAGTGGTATCATCTGTATATCTTAGGTTGTTGATATTTCTCCCAGCAATCTTGATTCCAGCTTGTGATTCTTCCAGTCCAGCATTTCACATGATGTACTCTGCATATACGTTAAATAAACAGGGTGACAATATACAGCCTTGTCATACTCCTTTCCCAGTTTTGAACCAGTCAGTTGTTCCATGTAAAGTTCTACTGTTGCTTCTTGACCCACGTATAGATTTCTCAGGAAACAGGTCAGGTGTCTGTATTCCCATCTGTTTAAGAATTTTCCACAGTTTGTTGTGATCCACACAGTCAAAGGCTTTAGCATAGTCAATGAAGCAGATGTTTTTCTAGAGTTGCCTTGCTTCTCCATGATCCAAGAAATGTTGGCAATTTGATCTCTGGTTCCTCTGCCTTTTCTAAACCCAGCTTGTATATCTGGAAGTTCTCGGTTCATGTACTGCTAAAGCCTAGCTTGAAGGAGTTTGAGCCTAACTTTATGCAACTTTACTCTTTTATATAATTATTTCTTTAGGATAAATATCTAGAAGGGGGAATTTTTAGATAGAAAAAATATGTAAAATTTAAAGCATTTGCTATGAAGACCAAAGTGACCTCCAGGGGGGAAAAAAATGTAGCTATATAAGTATTCCCTAGTAGTGTGAGAAGTCACCTGTTACTCCCTAGCCTTACTAACATAGCTTCTAGTTTGTTTTTTAAGTTCATGAAGACTTCATTTACCTCTTTTTGACCCATCAGTCTCCTCATAAGTTTTATATGTAAGAAGGAGGACACCACCTAAATAAGTTGCATGGAGAAAAGAGTATGAACTAATCTGGAAAAAGTTGAAATGAGTTTTTAAATATATATATATATATATATATATATATAATTATATAATCATGTGAATTAATAAAGTATATTAAATTATATATATATATAAATCCCCACACATGTTAACATTTGTAATTAGCAAAACTTTCACTTAATACTTTTTAATAGGCATGTTATTATTTTCTGCAAAACATCTTAATTATGACAAATTTGCCACTACACAAACAATTTTAAAACCACAATAATACATTCCAGGGTGTGTTATGCTGGGAAATTGCCATTCTGGGAAGAATGAAGTCACTTGGCCTTTAGGTTGGTGCGTCAGAATATGCTCAAGGAAAGTAATATTTAATGAGAAAGCATGTATTACAATAGTCACTTCACTGTAATTAATTAAATTTTAGCTCCAATAACACCTACTTATGGGGGATTTTACTAGTCATTAAATTTATTTTCTTTTAAAGTACCAAAACTTAAAAAAAAAAAAAATACCATAAGCTATAAAACAAACCAGAAACAAAGTTTTTTTTCCCCTAATTGTGGTAGAATCTGACCAGCTGGTTCCAGTTCCCATGCCTGGCAACTGATGATCTCTGCCCTCTGAGCTCATACATTCTCAGATTCTGTGTTTTATATCCATCCTATCATATGACCATAAGCAATACGACTTCAGTACATTACATTAGCTCAAATTAGTTTCTCAGATGATCTAATCATCACTCTAAAGCCCTGAGGGAATGGAATGCAAGACAGGTAAAGGTTGATGAGAAAATAGAGACGAAGGGCCATTAAAGGACAGACCTCTATAGCAGGAGTGGAGGTTATTGGGATGGAGAAGGAGGGGGGGGGTGGGTATCAAAAAACAAATAAACATTTCTACATTAAACTGGCCCACTTTGTGAAGATTCAGTTGAAAGCATTATAGTTTTGTTGACATTTAGTTTGGGAAGTTTTGGGGAGAAGGTAAGATTTAGGGGAGCTTTGATGCAGAAAAGAAACACCAAGGTGAGAAATAGAAAGTGTTTTATAAAGAAAGGAAAAAGATCCTAATTGATAAAATTACTTCGTTTGTTGATATGTTACTTTCTAGGACCAAAGGTGAAATTCAGCATTTTACCAAAATAGATTTGTTGTTCAGAGATTTAAGCTGAATCACTCTCCTTGGTGATTAGAAACTTAATCTCCAGAGTTGGTTTCTGATATATATATCAATAGCAATGTTAGACAAATTATAAAGGATTCCAGAAATGGTAGTTATTGATTCAACATGTATTTTTAAAAGCCTCTGTACAATAAATGATTAGTAGCTGTCTTGTAAGGTAGAAGGTATACATTACGCTTTAGGACACAGGTTTAAAATTTATCATTTCTTTGACTTATGGTGTATATTATTGGTCTCGTTCCATTTGTGCTAATCTGTTATCTAAGTATAACACATAAAGCAACCCTGGAAGGCTAACTAATTTTTCCATGTGCACTTAATTAGTGTGATTTGTAGAAGTTCCCACAGTGTATGTGATGTACTTTTAAGTCATGCAATCTCTCAGAGGGAAGGAGTCATGACAACATGCAATTGAGAATAATTGGAATATGATTTTGTGTTCTTATAATAATAACACCATTAAGTATATGATGAGGACATTAACATTAGATTCAGAATGTAAGAAGGGTATATTACCCTTCTCAGTAATAAATCACTTAGAGAAATTTTTAGTTTATAAAGTTTAATGCTTGAGAATAGCATATGAATTCTCCTCTTGAGCTCTTTTTCAAACATTTAAGGTAACAGTGTGCCTGATAAAGTTCTTTTGGGAAAATAAATTTTACCTATAATTTAAAATTCTACAAATCCATAATTTTATCTCAATATGTTTATGAAAAATTGCCCCTACAGAAACCTTTGTTTCTTTAGAAGGAATTGAAAGTAATTGAGAAAAATTTAACCCATCTTTATCTCCTTAACCAGTTTTGAATTGGCAGTTGATTTCCTCATGAGACTGAGTAATTTAAGTAGTTTTAAAGAACAAAAGTACAAGTACTTTTGTATGTATTATAGGAGAAGGGGTTAGAAATGGGATAGCCTTAAAATCTTCAGAGAGGGGAAGAGGCCTAAATAATTTTAAACAAAGAATGAGAGGTTGTTACCTAGATATTAATGAAAACAAGTGAATACTGAGTTTATTATGTGTTAGACACTGTTTTAAGTGCTGTATATGTTTTAACTGCGTTACTCCTCAAGAGTGAAATATTATCTTTATTTTACAGCAGAGAAACTAGGGCATGTGGCTCAAAGGCTCTCAACTGGTAGACAGGGAAGATAAAAGTCAATCCCAGAAAGTCTCTGAGTCTCTATTAGAGGTGGTGGTGGGGGGTTGGCCCCCACTTAATTCTGATTTATACTTTCCACAATTCTTCTTTTTCTACAGCAACAAATATTTTTCAATCTATAATATTTTACTTTAAAACTGTCATATATGGGTAAATTAAAACTCCTTCAAAACTTTAGGAAAATAAATTTTTCTCCTCAAAAACCTATTTTTTCTTATTTTTATTTTGAATTTTTAAAAATTTTACACAGTTTTAAAGGTAACTTTCCACTTACAGTTATTACAAAATATTGGCTATTTCCTGTGTTGCACAGTAGTACCTCCTTGAGCCTGTCTCACACCTAACAGTTTGTTCCTCCCACTTCCCACTTCTATGTCGTCCCTCCCCCACAATAAAAGAAAAAGTGAATGTGTTAGTCATGTCTGACCCTTTGCAACCTCATGGACTGTAGCCTGCCAGGTTCCTCTTTCCATGGGGTTTCCCAAGAAAGAATACTGGAGTGGGTAGCCATTCACCTCTCCAAGGGATCTTCCTGACCCAGGGATCAAACTCAGGTCTCTTGCATTCCAGGCAGATTCTTTATCATCTGAGGAACTACTAATTTGTTTTATGTATCTGCGAGTCTGCTTCCCTTTTGTTATATTCCTGTTTGTTGTACCTTTTTTCAATTCCAAATGTGGTATCATACAGTATTTGTTTTTCTCTGTCTGACTTATTTCACTTAGCATAATCCCCTCCAACTCCATCCATGTTGCTGCAAATGCCAAAATTTCATTCTTTTTTATGACTGAGTGTATTCCTCTGTGTGTGTATGTGTGTGTGTGTGTACACATATCTCTGTTCATCTTTTTTTTTTATATTATTTATATATTTTTGGCTTCACCGGGTCTTTGTTGTTATGAGGGCTTTCCTCTGTTGTGGCAAGTGGGGGCTGAACTCTAGCTGCAGTGCGCTGGCTTCTCAGCGCAGTGGCCTTTCTTGTTGCAGAGTATGGGCCCTGGGGCACATGGGCCTCAGTAGCTGCAGCATGTGCGCTTGATAGTTGCGGTCCCAGACTCTGTAGAGCACAGGCTCAATAGTTGTGGCGCACAGACTTTGTTGCTCAGTGGCATGTTGGATTGTCCCAGATCAGGGATTGAATGCATGTCTCCTGCTTTGGCAGGTTAATTCTTTATCAATGAGTCACCAGGGAAGCTTCTATCCATTCATCTTTTGATGGACACTTAGGTTGCTTCCATATCTTGGCTATTGTAAATAATACTGCTGTTAATATTGAGATGAATGTTATCTGTTTGAATTTTTGTTTTGTTCTGCTTTTTTTTTCAGCTATACACCCAGAAATGGAATTGCCAGATCATATAGTAGTTCCATTTTTAGTTTTTTGAGAAACTGTCATACTGCTTTCTACAGTGGCTGTACCAATTTACATTCCTACCAACAGTATAGGAGGGAGGGTTACCTTTTCTCCACATCCTGGCCAACATTTGTTATTTGTGTCCTTTTTGATAGCCATTTTGATAGATATGAGGTTTAATCTTATTGTGATTTTTATTTGCATTTTTCTCATGCTTAGTGATGTTGAGCATCTTTTCATATACCTGTTGGCCATCTGCATTTCCTCTTTGGAAAAATGTCTACTCAGTTCTTCTTCTCATTTTTTAATCAGATTGTTATTTTGATGCTGAGTTGTATGAGCTATTTATATATGTTGAATATTAGTCACTTATCAGTCACATAGTGAAAGTGTTAGTCATTCAGGCATGTCCAACTCTTTGCAATCCTATGGACTATAGCCCACCAGCTCCTCTGTCTATGGAATTCTTCAGGCAAGAATACTGAAGAATAGTGAAGTGAAGTTCAGTTCAGTTCAGTCGCTCAGTCATGTCTGACTCTTTGCAAACCCATGGACTGCAGCATGCCAGGCCTTCCTGTCCATCACCAACTCCCGGAGTTTACCCATACTCATGTCCATTGAGTTGGTGATGCCATCCAACCAGCTCATCTTCTGCCATACCCTTCTCCTCCTGCCTTCAATCTTTCCTACTGCAGATCTTTCCCACTCCAGTGGGTATCCATTCCCTTCTCCAGGGAATCTACCCGACCCAGAGATTGAACCTGGATCTCCTGCATTGCAGACAGATTCTTTACTGTCTGAGCCACCAGGGAAGCCCAAAAGTGTACCTGTCTTCTATATCATTTGCAAATATTCTCTCCCAATCAATAAGTTGTCTTTTTTAAAAACCCCTTTCTTTTAAAATCAAAAGGCTTTAGGACTTCCCTGGTAGTCCAGTGGTTGAGAATCTGCCTTCCAATGCAGGGCATGCAGGTTTGATCCCTAGTCAAGGAACTAGGATCCCACATACCTTGGGGAAACTAAGCCCACATGCCCCAGTGAATATCCCTAGTGATTCAACTAAGACCCCTCACAGCCAAATAAATAAATACCAAATGGCTTCATGTTTCCTAGCTGCTGTTGTTGAAGTCAGCAGAACCCTGACTCTATCTTTTTCTTACATTCACACAGTAGCAACCCTAATCCTTCCTTAGAGAATGGAGGACTCTGGCTGAAAAGGGAGTAGGACACAACTAGGAATGGTGGGAGAACAGAAGCATGTTTATAGAATTCAAAATATTTAAAAATGAAGATAGTTTCAGATGGTCATTAGCACTAAGATGAAAAAAAGGTAGGCAAGGAGAAAAGCAAATGGGAAAAGAGAAGGTTAGGAAGGTGGTCAAAGAAAGCCTCTAAGAGGGTGGTCTTTGCTCCTAGACCCAAGGTTGAAGGTAAGCAGCACAGGTGAAGAGCTACCGGAAAAGCAAAGCAGTCCAGGAGCTAGTGTAAAGGCCTATAAAGAGCTAAAGATTTAGTTCCTGCAAGGAAGAAAAAGAAAACCAGAATAACTATGAGTGATGAGAGAGGACATGAAGAATTAGAAATAAATCATCAGGCCTTTTAGACCATGGTAAAGAATTTGAATTTTAATCTAAAGAGAAATGAAAGCCACTGAAGAAATTTAGCCAGAAAATAAGTATGATCTCATTCACATTTTTTAAATGTAATCTGGTGGAGAATAGGTTCTAAAAATGGGCATGTAACATCTAAGTGGAGATGTAAAAGGTGGTTGGAGAGTGGGTGAGTGGTATGTGATTACGGAGGTAGGATTATCTAGGGGTAGAGCCTAGACTGAAAAGAAGACAATCCTGGACCAATTTCTGGAGCTATCTGAACTCAAGAGTTTGGGTAGAAAAGCAGAAGCTAGGGAGATCAAGCAAAACTTAGACTCTTTCTGGCCAGCCAAGACTTAATTGTCATAGAGCATGGAGTGTAGATGCCTATAACTTTTGAACTTTCATGCTCTTCTCGTCTGTTATTATTAAATGTGACTTTGCCAGTATTAGATTTTTGAGTTTGTGTTTTTTCTTATGAAAAACTGAACAAACGTGGATTGAATTGAATTAATGGTATTAGCAAGCAGATTTTGGCCAGTACGAATCAGTATATATTAAGGAATGCAATTATTAAGGATGTAGGGCTACAGTAAATATTCAGTGCCTTTTTCAGTGTCCAAATCTTGAACATGATGATTCTAACATTAAAGGCATACATTATATCAGGCAGAAGTTAATGAATTCAGTTATTCTTGGTGTCAAGTAATAATATTTTGTATCTTAGAAGATATAGACTATCCACAATATAACCACAGTCTTTCTAAAAAGACTGGGTAGTAAGCCTAGTTGTCCAATTAGCCCAGTCCACCCAAACTTTAACTTTTTCCTTCAAGCTATATTTTATTACTTTGAAAAAGTTTATTGTTTTAAAGTTAGTCTTAATGTGGGATAAACTGTATCACAGAAAACACAAGGACACAAATAGAAAAAGTAGTTTCGTTTGATACATTAATATCAGCATAGAAAAAGCAATATCCTGCCTCATTTTTTGAATTTCATTATCAAATTAAGCTGAATAAAAAGTTCCAAATTTTCTTCAGGCAACATTTTTTTGTTTTCTGAAGCAGCAGTTTTCACTTAATACAAAATAACTCTGTGGCAAATGCCCAGATTTTGTATTAGGACATGTAATTTTCCAGAAGACATGTCAAATCCTATTGCTGTCCCTTTAATATGGATTGATTGGATTCAGTGTCAGAGTTCTATTAAGAACATCTGAAATGAAGAATGCCTTGAAAAGTGGGTGCATCAGTGGTAACATTAATATTTTGTTTCAGGGAAGGGAGCGATTTTTGCTAAAGCTGCACATTTCTCTGGGCTTGAATGAATTAGATAGAATTTCAGACTGAGTGATGAAGTACAAACACTTGCATTCAGATTCTTTGTTATTTTACACATATATACATGGCTGTCAAGGGAGTTTCTGGTTCCTTGTGATATTCATTAGCTTTGGGGTCTCTTAAATCATCTAGCTGTAACCTAGAGCAATAGATGTATACATCCAATTCCAACACCTCCAGGTCATCCTACATCTCCCTTGGGTCACATCTGTCAGAGTTAGTCTGTGAGCCTTGTGAACCTGGAATCTTGTCTTCTTCAGGGCTGAATTAACAACTGTATTGTTTTTACTGTTCCTGATTACATTTTCATTTTATACTGGAAGATTCTTTCTCCTTTTTGTGTAAAGTTTTTCAAGACTAGATCCTAAATCTAAAACAACCCATAATATTTACCTTTTTAAGTCATAAACTAAATAAAATGACCACTGTATTTTGCCATAAGTTAAACTTGAATCAGATTTCTAGCTGCTGTGGTCACAGTTTATAACTATACTCATCTACAACTTAAAATTTCTTTATCTCTTCTCTTTTTCATTAGGATCAGATGAAGAAGTTGGTTTTCCATTTTTTAGACATGAAACATTGAGCCTAAAAAAAAATGTATCTGCCTCTGTGTTGCACTGCCTCTTTTTTTTTTTTTTTTCACCTACCAAATTTCTTATAAATACCATATCTTCCATAAGGAGATACAGTGTTTTCTATGGTGCTAGATTAATTATTTATTTAATATCAAGTATTTATTGAGCCTCTACTCTGCCAAACACTGCACTAGACCTTGGGGATTGTAAAGAGAACTGTTGACAGGTTAGATTGATCTCCTCTTGAATATTGTTAATTCATGAGGGAAACAGACAGATGGTCAATTACATTCTAGGTTGGTAAATGCTATGATAGTGGAAGTATAGGTTCTAGGCGAATATATGGAGTGAATTTTCTCTTTAACAATCTCTTCTCTCCTGTGGGATCATATTCCATCTGAATAATTCTGCTTAATTTTTTAAGGAACTTTCGATAGCTCTACTACATCATTTGCTAAATACCCACCATTTCTTTTCTATAATAACTTTGCTTTTATACATAAGTTTGCTTTCATTAGACCCCAACTTAGCATATCAGTCTTTTAAAGTCTCTTCTGTAAGCATACTGAGTTTTTCCATGTACAGATTCATTAATGTGGAACACTTTGCTCTGCACCAACTGCCAAGTGACTCAATGCTATTATTTTTCAAATGTCTTCATAAGGAGCTGATACTTTGATGAGTTTTTCTTTTGACTCTGAGCAGCCTTTTCCAAAATGCCATGAGAAAGCAGTGTTCCAGAGGTAAATGTAAATATCAGGCTCACCAAGGAATTACTCCACAGTTCTGAACCATTATGTCTGATGTTCCTCATTATGTACCATCAGTATATCCCAATTTGTAGCCCAGTAAGCAGAGGCACAATACTCATATTTATCCCTATGATCTCTTTATCTCAGAGCACTTGGGAAATGAATAGGTATTTAGGGTTATATTAAACTCCTTCAGGGTAACACCTGATATAGGTTCCAGACTATTTTTGCTAACGACATCATTACTTTTTCATATCATTACTTTCCTTTTTTAAGCTGCCATTTAACAAATCATTGTCTGTATCAAGTACTTTTATAAACATTGTCCTAGCAACCATGCTATTTAGGTATATTTGTATCCATATATTTTAGAAAAAGAAAGTGAGGTTAGATTGATTTATAACTTGTCATTCAGCTAGTAAGTGGCAGAGAGAAACCAAGCTGTGATTCCAGGTCCCTGGACTCTTTTGCAGTAGACCATACCACCTCCCTGCATTAAGTAATTTCAGATTTGCCCAGACCCTGAGACCACTGGAACCAAGGCTTGCAATAAATGTGTTATGTGTCCTCTTTCCCCAATGGCTGGGGTATTTAATTAACATTTTACCTACTTGAAGTCAGAATACCCAAAATGCAATCTGGGATACTTGTCCTGAGTATATTCTTTAACCTCCATCATGGATTTTAATGAATGACCCAGCCTGCCAGTCTTCTTTCTGGTCTTCTTCCCTTCATTGCCACCCACTTAGAACTACATATCTGTCTCTCACAATACTGACTACTGATTATATCAGCACATCCATGACACCAGCCACCATACCCCACCTTCAATATTAGGCTCACTGAATACCACTGAATCATACCCAAGCCCAAGTTGCCATGTTTAAGCTTAATTTAGTTCCATCAAATCTGCCTCTGTTAATGGGATTGAAATCTTGATTGCAATATGTTTCTTCTTGCACTGTGTCCAGAATTTGCAGAACGTAATCATAGTATTTGAGCCACACACATCTCAGAGTTTATTCTGTCTCACTCTTGATGCAGCCTCACCCTCTCCCCCCTCTCCCATTGCCCTTGTTTACTGCAGTCAACTACATGCCAGCTGGATATCAGTTTGAGAAACGAACTTCACCAAGACAGCTGTCAATACACTTGTACTAAATCAATGATGTCAGTAGTTAGGTTGGCATTGCTCTAATTTCAAATTGGCCTGAAAAATCTCATTCTTTCTCAAATTTTGCTCAAAGTGTCAAGTTTTCTATTTTTTTTCCTTCTTTTAACTATTACTCTCCATCAGAAATTGTCATATATTTTATTGACAATGTAGCTGTTTTTTTTTCCTCATAGAACTTGAATTTCTAAAGAGGAAGGGGAAGACAATACATAGCAACCACTATAATATCCATGTGATTTCATTTCCTAGCTACTCTCAGTTCTTGAAGAAAGTTTCAGTTTTACTGATGAGGCAATAAAGTTAAGGGAAAAAATGGGACTATACTAAATATGTCACTAAGAATTAGAGTTTCTCATATAAAATTCCCTTGCAGCCGCAGAAGGGCAGCCCCCTGCCCTGCTGCCCATGTTTTAGACCAGTGAATTATTGGTTTTCATAGTGAGCTGGAGTTCAGTGGGTCTGGACAGACTCTGCCAGCTGTGAGACAATGTTTAAGTTAAAATATCTGTCTTGGAGATTGGGAATGCTGAAACATAGGTAAAGAAAATAAATGTCTTGAGAGACATTCACTTATAGAGAGCATATTTGTCCCAGATGAATACCTTGCTAGCCTAGAGAAATCCAGAGATTAAACCTCTGAGGCAGCAGCTGAAGAATAGAGTAATGGAAGCGATGAAAGCAAAAGGGAGAAGGGAGAGGCATAATTGGGACACACAAGGCGTTGTGTGGGGTTTTGAGAGGAATCCCTAGGTAAGAAACCGCATAGTGGGCTCTGTTCATGTATTCAACATGTAATCATACCTATTACGTGCCAGGCACCTATGCTCAACAATAGGAACGTATGGAGAAGGCAATGGCACCCCACTCCAGTACTCTTGCCTGGAGAATCCCGTGGACGGAGGAGCCTGGTAGGCTGCAGTCCATGGGGTCGGAAAGAGTCGGATACAACTGAGCAACTTCACTTTCACTTTTCACTTTCATGCACTGGAGAAGGAAATGGCAACCCACTCCAGGGTTCTTGCCTGGAGAATACCAGGGATGGCGGAGCCTGGTGGGCTTCCATCTATGGGGTCACACAGAGTTGGACACGACTGAAGTGACTTAGCAGCAGCAGCAGCAGCAATAACTAGGACAGGAACATATGATATAGAAGGAAATAACACACTTTAAAGCGTATAGTATTTAGGGGTTATACAGTACAGTGGTCTTGCAAAGGAATAAGTGACTTTTTATTGGGGACATCACAGAAGAACATCTCCTGTGCTGACAGGTGACATTGTTGACTTCTGATCTGGTTGAATATCAACATATAAAAGATGGCAGAGGGGAAAGAAGGAAAAAATCCCAGGTCTGTGACAATTGCTTTGAGCTGCTAAATTTATAACTTTGGAACAACCTACCTCAAGAAATCTTAAAAACTGAAATAATAAGGCTGAGTTTACTGCCTAAATGAAGGACATATGGCAAAGAAAGGGGTTGAGGCTTAGTTATTGAACTGGTTGATGTATATGGTGGTGGTGGTTTAGTCACTAAGTCATGTCCAACTCTTGTGACCCCATGGACTGTAGCCTGACAGGCTCCTCTGTCCATGGGATTCTTCAGGCAAAAATACTGGAGTGCATTGCCATTTCCTTCTCCAGGGGATCTTCCTGACCCAGGAATTGAACCCAGGTCTCCTGCATTGCAGGTGGATTCTTTACTGATTGAGCTATGAGGAAGACTGATGTGCATGATAGATGATAACTTCTCAACTGTTTTATTACCTGTTCTCTTGATGATATTAATTAATGAATTCTACATGAATAGCACTTTGCCAACAAAGATCCTTAAAATCAAAGGCATGGTTTTTCCAGTAGGGATGTAAGAGTTGGTCCATAAAGAAGGCTATGTGCTGAAGAATTGATGATTTTAAATTGTGATGCTGGAGAAAATTCTTGAGAGTCCCTTGGACTGCAAGGAGCTCAAACCAGTCAGTCTTAAAGGAAATCAATACTGAATATTCATTGGAAGGACTGTTGTTGAAGCTAAAGCTCCAATACTTTGGCCACCTGATGTAAAGAGCCAACTCATTGGAAAAGACCCTGATGCTGGGAAAGATTGAAGGCAAATGGAAAAGGGGGTGGCAGATGGTGAGATGGTTAGATAGCATCACTGACTAAGTGGACATGAATCTGAGCAAACTCCAGGAGATAGTGAAGTACAGGGGAGCCTGGTGTGATATAATCCTTGGGGTTGCAAAGAGTTAAACACCACCTAGTTAGTGAACAACAACAAAAACATAAATAGACATAATAGAAATTTTTGCCTGACTTCAAATATTGATTGTCTTCTGATACTGCCCTCTCCCCATTTCTAGAGTTGTAACACAGGACAGAATGGCTTCCTAGATCACAATGAACTTAATATGTTGTTTGCACCTCTCTGTTGGCTTGGATTCTCTGGTTTCAGCCTCCACCCCAATCCTAGCTTCTTCTCCCATGCTAGTTTACATAGTTGAAGTCATAGCATAATTTACTCCAACTCTTACCCTGTGGAGATAAGTATGGATTTGGAGTAGGATGTGAAGTCTCCAGGGAGAGAATGTCACAATATTTTTAAAGTCTAGACTTTCTGAGTTCTGAAGGTAGAGTGTACAAGTTTTAGATTGTAAAGGGCTGGGATTCTAAACTTACTATCTTTTTTGACAACCATTATTTTTAGAAGTGAAATAAACTTGAATATTTGTGAGAAGAAGCCTGTAGATTGTAGAGGAATTTCTTGAAAGAAGACACTGAGAGGAAGGAGTCAACAGAACATGAAAGAAAGAGTCCCAAGAGTCATAAAGCAGGGACCCATATCCCTGCTTTATCAAGTCAAGAAAAGACCTAGACTTATGGGACAGTGGTAGAACCACTGTGAGGGGCATAGTTCTACTGCCAGGAAGCCATGTTATCCCCCAGAGAGCCTAGATTAGACTAGAACCTGAGGAACAGCTCACCTGGAAAGGCTGCCCATCCAGTAGAAATGCATTTGCTTAGCTTCCTAAATTCGGGGAATACACATTTTCAAACATGAACTGTGAACTTCCAGATGTTCAAGCTGGATTTAGAAAAAGCAGAGGAAGCAGAGATCAAATTGCCAACATCCACTGGATCATCAAAAAAGCAAGAGAGTTCCAGAAAAACATCTACTTCTGCTTTATTGACTATGCCAAAGCCTTTGACTGTGTGTATCACAACAAACTGTGGAAAATTCTGAAAGAGATAGGAAGATCAGACTACCTTACCTGCCTCCTGAGAAATACATATGCAGATCAAGAAACAACAGTTAGAACCGGACATGGAACAACAGACTGGTTCCAAATTGGGAAAGGAGTATGTCAAGGCTGTATATTGTCACCCTGCTTATGAAACTTATATGCAGAGTACATTATGTGAAATGCAGGGCTGGATGAAGCACAAGCTGGAATCAAGATTGCTGGGAGAAATATCAATTATCTCAGATATGCAGAGACATTAATTTACCAACAAAGGTCCATCTAGTCAAAGCTATGATTTTTCCAGTAGTCGTGTATGGATGTGAGAGTTGGACTATAAAGAAAGCTGAGCACCAAATAATTGATGCTTTTGAACTGTGGTGTTGAAGAAGACTCTTGAGAGTCCCTTGGACTGCAAGGAGATCAGACCAGTCAATCCTAAAGGAAATCAGTCCTGAATATTCATTGGAAGGACTGATGCTAAAGCTGAAACTCCAATACTTTGGCCACCTGATGCAAAGAACTGACTCATTTGAAAAGACCCTGATGCTGGGAAAGATTGAAGGCAGAAGATGGGGACAACAGAGGATAAGATGGTTGTATGACATCAGCGACATGATGGACATGAGTTTGAGGAAGCTCCGGGAGTTGGTGATGGACAGGGAAGCCTGGTGTGCTGCAGTCCATGGAGTCACAAAGAGTTGGACATGACTGAGTGACTGAACTGACTAACTGAGAAGTACACCTCAAGGCTCAGCAGTTCCTTGTTAGGTATATCATAAAGAAACTCTTTAATATGTACACAAGAGTGTTGCACAGGAATGTTCACAGCAAGATTGTCTGAAACAGAGGAAAATTGCAAATTACATAAATTTGAGCAATAGAAAAATGGATAAACTGAACTATACAGGCAGCCCTTTGTGTCCACAGAAGATTGAATATATTTGGGAAACTTTTTTTAGAAAGTTTCAAAAAGCAAAACTTGAATTTCTGGTGTGCTTGGGTTTTCCAGCTGGCTCAGTGGTAAAAAATCCACCTGCCAATGCAGGAGACATGGGTTCGATCCCTGGGTCAGAAAGATCCCTTAGAGAAATAAATGGCAACCCACTCTTGTATTCTTGCCTGGGAAATCCAATGGACAGAGGAGCCTGGCACGTTACAGTCTATGAGGTCACAAAAGTGTTGGACATGATTTTGCAACTAAACAATAGTAAGCAACCATTTACATTGTATTTACAGCTATTTACATGTATTTACATTGTATTAGCTATGACGAGCAATCTAGACTTGTCATGTTAGGTATGACAAGCAATCTAGACTCCCATAAAAGTACATGGGAGCGTGTAGTCTCAGGTTATATGCAAATATTATGACATTTTATATAAAGCACTTGAATATATTCAAATAGTGGCTATATACATAGTTGGATAAAGAGGATTGAAATTTGGAAGGATAAACAGAAAGCTTGAACTTATAATGTTTTACTTCTTTAAAAAAACTTAAGCAAAATAGGAAAATATTGCTTAAGCAAGCTAAGAGGTGGTTGTGTTCGGTGTAATATTTGTGAATGAAAAATGTTGCCTGCCTTATCAGTAAACAAATGATGTTGCAGTCATCAAGCTCATTATTGCCGCCCCCAACAGTGAGCCCTGAGGGAACGCATGTTGGAAACCAACAGGCTGCCCACTACCAAGCTCTCAGCCACTCAGCTACTCACAGTGGTACACCCTGATGGGCCTCAGTATACTGACTCTAGATACCTAAAGTGAAAGTGTGAAAGTCGCTCGGTTGTGTCCGATTCTTTGTGACCCCATGTACGATACAGTCCATGGAATTTTCTAGGCCAGAATACTGGAGTGGGAAGCCTTTCGCTTCTCCAGGGCATCTTCCCAAGCCAGGGATGAAACCCAAATCTTCTGCATTGCAGACAGATTCTTTACCAGCTGAGCCACAAGGGAAGCCCCTAGATACCTAAAGTTCATATCAAAGGAATAATTTCAATGAGCCCAGACTATTGCATCTTCCTGTACATGGAAAAGTGCTAAATTCATTAACTTGAGATACCTGGTTTTCTTTAATGGCTTTTTTTTTTTTTTTTTTTTTTTAGATGTTCCAACTACCTGGTCTTTGTTGCAAAAACCTCTGTATATCCTAACTCCTCCTTTACCTCTTTGGAGATGTCCCCAGCTGTCCTTCTTATATCTAAGAAGCTGCTTCCTGGGCTTGAAGTCCTCAGAAAGTCTGTCAAATGAAACATAATTCTCAATTTGTTGACATATTCCTAATTGTTCTTTATGCTTGTAATCTGTGTTTTAAAGGCATGTTCTTTATAGAAGTGGTTGATAATTCTAGTGGCAGTCAGGAGGTATGAATGCTAGAGGCCTTTCAGAGGGGCTCTGGCACTTAAGACTCATGACCCCTTCAAAGTGGGTGGCTGCTATCCAGCCCCAGTTATCTGTTGCCGAGTGGTAACTCAGACTTTGTGTTGCCATATCTAATTTTTCCAGAGACATCAATAATCTGAATTTTTTAATGTGAAATGTCTTGATATTTAAAAGTTGGCAACTAAATTCAAATTAACTAAACAAAGTAAAATGAAACACTATGAGGGTCCAAACCAAAGGGGAAAAATTGCCTGTGTATTGGATTCAGCCCCACAGGTTACTAGTCTGCCACCACCTCTGCTGTGGGCTCTTATATTGTAATCTATTTGTTTGGCAAACGTAGGCAAAATATTGTAAAATCTTTTATTGTGAAATATGTTATTCATGTGAGGAAGGTGAAAATGTTCCAGGGCTCTGTAGAAAATGTGTACTAACCAGACTCCCTGGATCCCTGCAGAGAGGACCTTTGGCTGTGCTAAGGGTGATTCTTAGCTTCTTGTACACTTTATAGTCTGCAAATCCTTCACTATGAGGACCTCAAAAGAGAAGCAAGATTTTTCCATTGATTCCAAGACTGTGTCAGCAAATGCCAGACCCAGCAGGCCCTTTCTATTGTATGTTAAGTCTCCAAACAGCTGTAAATAGTTTGTGCCAAGATCTCTAGGAGTATGACAAACAAATAGTATTTTACATACCCCAGGAGGCCAATTAAAGCTAGGAGACCAAAGATCACAATCTCTGAATAGTCACCACACCTCTCAGGGCTGATGGCCATGTTGCTGTTTTTTTTTTTTTTCCCTGATCTCTCCTCATCATATCCATAGGTTTTGGTTTAATTTTTAGCAGAGTGTTTTGAACTGGATATCATTTTAAAAGAAACTATTGCCTAGATGTCTAGTCCGTACATTTTCTTACCAACATGTTCTCATGTGAGTGAGTTATGTACCTTCTTCTTATAGATTACCCAGTCCATTGAAGAGTTGGATCAGTGTATTCTTTGGACGGAGGCTGCAGTTATTGAAACCTCCTCAAAAGTGCTGAAAAAACTTTGTTATAGAAAACATTTGTGAAGCCATTTATGGAGATAAATCATGCAACTTAATCCACCAGATAATCATTCCCTCTTAAAGGAACTTGATTCTGTTTCTGTATTGACAAGTCTCTAATATTTTTAAACTCTATCACAGTATTCTTGTCTTTAGATTCATATAGTAACATTTTGTAATGTAGTATTAGCTATATGGAGTTGCAACAGCCAAGTGAGTATAAAATGAACTAATGATTATATGATATTCTCATGCACATTTATATCACTGACAGATGCTATGGTACCTTAGAGACAATTGTTGTAAAGGGACATCCACGACAAATTGGGAGTGTGTTATACTAAAAGCAGGAGCGGGTAAAAGAAAATGAAGAATATTGATGTAGAATCCTGCCAAATGGAAAGTAATTACAAAACTAAGGATGAACCTAACAATGTTTAGTCTGTGAATAAAAGTTTTTATTTTTGGCTATTATACACAATGAAAGGTAATCAAATTCTTTGAATTTTTTAAAGAACTAAGTTCTCAAATTGACTACTTGCATTATTTCCAAATCAGTATAGTTTTTCATTCCTTTGTTTTATACACAATTTTTACCTACATTTTTATCAATTTAAACATTTTTTGCTGAGTAAGTCTCTTGGAGATCAGCTGGATGTAGAACTTCAAAAATGACAGAGTTGGAAGATATCTTACAGGATAAGAAAATTTTTTTCTCTCACATATATATGTTGTTAACTTAAAAAATCATCACAACCTAAGAGTTGAAAGTTATGTTTTATTTGGTGGGAATTTTTAGGACACCAGGCTAAGAGACAGCATCTCAAGTAGCCCTGAGTGAACTTTTCTGAAGAGATGGGGAAAGGAGTGAGGTTACATAGAAATTTACAACAAAAGGCAGGTAGTCTGAACATCAGTATGGGAAGATGCACGAGTCTAGGCTCACCGAAATCATTCCTTTTATATGCATCTCAGCTGTCTGGGGCCAGTATCATGTGTTTTTCACATCCTCCCCCACCTCCCCCTAGCTCCTCAGTGCTCACCATAGGGAGTGGCTTCAGCCTCATGGCTGCCAGATAGCAGGTATTGTTCTTCCTGGGCACCATCAGGGCTCAGAAATTCACATTTGAGGGGCTGGAATTGCTGGTGACTGTGACATCTTTGTTTACTGATATGACAGGATATACTCCATTTCTCAATGTAATTCATACTAGACAGGATTGTTGGCCAATCTATTTTTTAAAAACACAAACATAACAAACAAAAAATATCTGTATGTATGTTGAGAGACTGTGGAAAAAACATGGAATATAGTTAGGAGTGGAAACACTAACCTAGATCATTCAGGGAAAATAAACAAACCACCACTGAGGAAAAGGACCTATCAACACACATTAAATTCCCTTTATTCAGTTTTATAGACCTGTTCTTTGTTCTGTTGTTTAGAAGAAAAAACAATAAGTCCTCACCTCCTTTTGCTATTTTTTGAAATGATGAAGATTTATCAGACCGGTAATAATTCAGCTCTGTGTTGTTCAGTTCAGTTCAGTTCAGTTGCTCAGTCGTGTCTGACTCTTTGTGACCTCATGAATTGCAGCACGCCAGGCCTCCCTGTCCATCACCATCTCCCGGAGTTCACTCAAACTCACATCCATCGAGTCAGTGATGCCATCCAGCCATCTCATCCTCTGTCGTCCCCTTTTCCTCCTGCCCCCAATCCCTCCCAGCATCAGATTCTTTTCCAATGAGTCAACTCTTCACATGAGGTGGCCAAAGTACTGGAGTTTCAGCTTTAGCATCATTCCTTCCAAAGAACACCCAGGGCTGATCTCCTTTAGAATGGACTGTTTGGATCTCCTTGCAGTCCAAGGGACTCTCAGGAGTCTTCTCCAACACCACAGTTCAAAAGCTATGTTGTTAGTCAGGCCTTATCACAAAGGAGCCTTAAAAGGAAACTCAGCCACCCTCTTTTGCCTTGTTAATGCCTTTCACTCTTCTTCCTTGCAAACAGAACTACAATTTTGAGTAGCAGTCCCCTAGCACCAGGCCCAGGGGATAATTTCTTATTAGTCTCTACAAGGAATCTTATTCTTTATTGGCCTACAAGTGAGCATTGCAACCAGTTCAGGAAAATGAGACATAAAGAGAATCTCCTTGGGCAAAAATGAGTCTCTTTTCTGCCTGTCTTCTTCCTTGCTGCTTTAAATACTCTCATGTAATGCTATAGCCATGTGATTGTGGACAGAGTTGAGGGCACAGCAACCAAAAGAATTCCAGAAACATTGACTAGCATCCTGATATTGTTGAGCATCTGAGGGAACTGCCTAATCTCCAGATTTCTTATTAAGTGAGAAAACAAACTTCTGTGTGTTAGACCACTCTAACTTGGCATAAAACTTACAGCTAAAAGCATTTTAACTAATGCGTTCAGCATGAATAATTATGCTAAAAAAAAACAAAAAACCCAGAAACAATAAATAACAAATGTTGATTGAGTCATTATGTACTGAGCCCTATTTTTTCCATTCATATTTTCATTTATGCCTCACAATAATCCTATGAGGTTTACTGTCATTATCTTCATTTATCAATAGGGATGGTGAGATATGAAAAAATTCAAGATATGACTGGTAAGTGGTAGAATTAGGTGCTTATACTCCAGCAGTTTTGTTTTATGGGATTGCCATTTTGAGATTTTTATAGATCAGCTTTTTAAAAATTACCTGTATTTGAACTCAGGTAAAGAAAATGATTGTAGATGAAATTTGTCAAAAAAGAATGATCTCAGGTAATGAAATCTAGTGGAAGCATCACAATGTGTTCGGTAGTTGTTGCTCATTCCAGTCTGTGTTTGTTTTGAATTATTGCTGAAACGATGCTGTGATTGTACAGGTTTGGGACTTCATTGTTAATTTTTGGTATAATATTTAAGGCAATGGCACCCCACTCCAGTACTCTTGCCTGGAAAATCCCATGGACGGAGAAGCCTGGTAGGCTGCAGTCCATGGGGTCGCTGAGGGTCGGACACGACTGAGCGACTTCACTTTCACTTTTCATTTTCCTGCATTGGAGAAGAAAATGGCAACCCACTCCAGTGTTCTTCCCTGGAGAATCCCAGGGACCTGGGGAGCCTGATGGGCTGCCGTCTATGGGGTCGCACAGAGTCGGACACGACTGAAGTGACTTAGCAGCAGCAGCAGCCTTATATTCAGTAGCACTGTTAGGGGAAGCACAATGACTGAAACCGCCCACCCTGGCCAGGCACCATAGTAACCATTTGTATGAGTTGTTTTACGACAGGAGGTCCTGGTAAGGAACACAGAACTAATAAGCCACCACCAACCAGAAGAGTTCAAGAAAGGTAAAAGGAGATACCACATGTCCAACCACCTCCCAGAATCCTTCTCACTGGCATCCATATTGGCTGAACAAGGTGTGTACCACCAGGAAGGACTCTGTCATAATGATTGGCTAAAGACAACCTGGAAACTAATCCCATCACCATAAAACCCAAGACTGTGAGACGTGGCAGAGCAGTTCTCCTGGGTCCCCTTACCCTACTGCTGTCTGCCCGGGTGTCCTTTCCCAATAAAATCTCTTGCTTTGTCAGCACATGTGTCTCCTCGGACAATTCATTTCTGAGTGTTAGACAAGAGCCCAGTTTCAGACCCTGGAAGGGGTCCCCCTTCCTGCAACAACACTAAATCTTAGTAAAGCACAGATACATGGAAATCTTTCACACATTCAACATGTAAGCAAAAACAACTATTATTTTAACAAAAAATGATACCAGATTATCTCAAATACAAGTTAACGGGAGGACTGACAAAACAGACAAAACACTAAGTTAACTAACACTGATGTCCAATCAATGGATTTTTCTTTTGCTTGTAGCTAGCAAGCAGGAAGCAAGGAAACGTTGGTTTTTTCAATACCAAGCATATGAATAGCAGCCACCACCAATGGGGGCCACCACCAATGGGGAGTGGAGGGTGGAAATTGCATACTTGGGGAATAGAATTTAGTACCCAAACTGATTCTCTGTGTGCTTCCAATGGGTCTTATAAGAAACCCAAAATTTAAAGACATGATGCAAAACCACATATTGGGCAATCATTCATGCATAGTCTTTTGAATGCATCAGCAAATATATTTCTATCAGGAACATAAAATTTATAAACTGTAGTTTTCTTTTTTCTTTAATGGTTCATTTACTAAGTTCAATTTATTTTGGCTTTCCCTAGAGTATCTGCTTTTAAAATTCATAAAATTCCTGCCCCATTCTTGTGTTTAGACCTCATCAGTACTTTGATAATAAGATGGTGTATTTCCAGACTAGGTTTTATTTCATTTTGGCTTAAATATTTCCTCTTTATAGAACTGAGTTTATTAAAAATAATTTTTCTTTTATTAAAAGATCATGGGGAAAAAGAGAGAGAGGAAACAGTTTGAAGGGGATGTGTCCTTTTATAAAAATATTGATAAAACAGTCAAGCTCGAGCTTAACATTGACTGGAAAAAAAAACATACAATGTAAAAGCTGTGAGTTGAGTTTTATTCAGTGTCTTACTCAGGACCATATCACAGGAGATAGCTTCTCAGATTGTTCTGAAGAACTTGTCCAAAACGGTGCAGAAGAAGCCAGGATATTTATGTGATTTTGACTAAGGAGTGCATATAATCCAACATACATCTTTGTAGAAAGTTAGTGCTGGCCATGAGGAACAGATATCTCAGTTACTAATTTTACTGCTTTTCTGAGTATGGGAAGATGCAAGAATCTGAGTTCATAAAAAGTTTCCTGAAATATATATAATTATCCAGGGGCCTGTTTGTCTGTTTTGCCAAAGCTCAGAGGGGCCTTATCCTGTTCTTTGTCCTGAATTCAGTGAGTACAGTAGCCAGTACTGCTGCTGCTAAATCGCTTCAGTCATGTCCGACTCTAGTGTGACCCTATAGGTGACAGCCCACCAGGCTCTGCCGTCCCTAGGATTCTCCAGGCAAGAACACTGGAGTGGGCTGGCCAGTGACTTAATCCTTATAGAATAGGATGGTGAGTGACGTTCTCTGTTTTACATTAACTTCTTTTGGAATGTATATGAATTTTTTGAAAAATTTTAAAAACATCTTGGAGTACCAAAGCCACACTCATTAATATCTTAAAATGGAAGCTGTAATAATTCTAAGTATATGATCCAGTTTTTAAGTGAATTTATCTATTCAGAAGGGATATTGGCAATATTTGAAATAGGTCAGATTTGTCTTCTCTTTCCCTCTAAGGTTTGGATTTGTTGTAGTAAAATGGAAAGCCTATGGTTCTTTGGACAAGGTCCTTAACATATCTGAGTCTACTTTTCTCATTGAAAATAAAAAGGGGTCCTATAGTCTCAGAGATTTTGTGATAATTGTTTGAGATAATGTCATGAAGCAACGTTCTAAACTTTTTTTTTAATCCAATTACCCTATGTCATTAAAGCTTAGTTATCTTGTGTCCTTGTTAAAGGAGTCACTGTGACTAGTTATCTGTCATAGTTATTTGTATATTAAGTTATTCTAGCAAAAGGAAAGAAGAGCAGCTGATTTAAACCTGAAAAGCCCAAATTTTTGCCAGCCTTCTAGGGTAATCATAAATATTCTCAGCTCCCTCCTGTGTAGACACGAAATTGAGGCCCCTCCTCAATGTCCAGGTATTTCTAAGATGGTGTAGGCATGGGAGAGGCTTGTAGGATCTGATCATCTCTCACTCCCGGGCCCAATCTTTACTCACTGCCTTGCCTCTGTCACCTTCTTTTTTGGCCTGTGTATCCTCAGGCCCCTGTTCATTTCCCAAAGCTCAACTAACAAAGGACTTAGGTAAATAGCAGTTTGCTTAATTAAACAGAACATTTTGGGGAGGAGAAATATGCCCAACATAGAAAAGGAAAAATAAAAGTAATCATTAGACAACTGTTTTCAACTGTGCTGTCTCTCATCTTAGACTATTTCTCACTCTTTCTTCTCTTCTACTATACTCTTCTACTCCCGGTCCAGAATCCCCAAAACCTCCGGTCTGTACTCCTGTGCCCAACAGTTGAAAGTTTCTGTTAATACATTATGCAGAGCAATTTTTCTTCTTTTTATCCCCCTTTAATTTTCTCCTTCCAGACTATGCCTAAGGACCCTGCCTTCACTTTAAAATATTAAGATATTTTCCTAAATAGAAGAACAGTATAGAGAACTAAGCAGAAGCATTGAAATTAGAGTTTACCTTCAAAATGGCATAAAGCACTATGCAGATTGCTTCCATGGCTTATTACATTTAACCTTCACAACAGCCTGTGAGATGGGTACTATTATCCTAATTTTACAGAAGAGGAACCTGAGGTCAATTTTATATTTACTCACTTGTTTCTATTCTCTTAATATTTTTCCAAGGAAGAGAATTTTCTTACACAGGACATTTAATTTTTTTTAATTTAAGTGTAAATGATTGTGGGCACTCGGTTGCTTCACTTGTTGTCTCTTTGCGACCCCATGGACTGTAGTCCACCAGGTTCCTCTGTCCACAGGATTTTCCCAGCAAGAATCCTGGAGTAGATTGCCATACCCTCCTCCAAGGAATCTTTCCAGTGCAGGGATCAAACCCAGGTCTCCTGTGTCTCCTGAATTTACAGGCAGATTCTTTACTGCTGAGCCACGGGGAGGGCTTTTTGATCTAAAAACTTGAGCTGAGGTCCCAGCTAATAAAAAACAGAAAGAATCAGTCCCATTAATGGGAAATAATTGGAATAAAATTTTGGTGTGTGTACGTGTTTGGACTTTTTTGTATGTGTTTAGCTTTCTCTACTCTTCAATGATTTCACAGATATACTGTAGCCTTGGATAATATTTATCCCCCTTATATACTTGATCTTATCCCTCATTCTGCTTATTATTTTTATTCATTATAGTTTTTATTCAACTGTGGATTGCCACAGCTTTGGAGGAAATTTACTTCTCTGTTTTTGTATCTGACAAGGAATTCATGAGTCTTTGTCAAATATGCATAATTAGTTTATAATGGTACCAGCATTGTTACTTCTTTCTTGCTTTTTGGCATTCTCAAATTATTTGGGTTTTTGTTTATTATTTTTAAAATATTTGGGAAAATTCAACATAATTTTGTGGCATGATGACAAAGAACTGGGAATGTTGTGTTCCGATCTTGTTACTCTCCTCAAATTCCTATGGGACCTTAGACAATTTGAAAAATTTTTCTCAGTCTGAGACTTCATTTTCAATTGGGGAAGCTGCCTAGCTCCATAAGGATACAGAATACATTAAATAAGAGATGATTTTAAAGGGATTTTAAAGATAATTTAACAAACATTTTACTATATACAAAATTAAAAGATATATATAGCAGTAGTATGTGTTCTGCTTATGAATTGCTGCATGTGAATGCTCTTAATTAAACAATGTAAGAGGACTCTCCAAGTAATCTTAGTCACAAGAAAACTCTAATCATCAAAAAATGAAGGAATCTTTTTCCTTTCATCAGTTATTTTGTTGTTGTTGTTTAGTTGCTCATGTCCGGCTCCTTGCAACCTCATGAACTGCAGCACGCCAGGTTTCTTTGTCCTTCACAATCTCCCGGAGTTTGCTCAAACTCATGTTCATTAAGTCAGTGATGCCATCCAACTGTCTCATCCTCTATTGCTTCCTTCTCCTCCTGCCCTCAATCTTTCCTGGCATCAGTTATTCATACACATAATAAAAGAGCTAAATTGTTCTGCAGTGACAATGGAAAATTTATTATGAAAAACAGTACTTTTAGAGACTATATTTGTTATTTACCTCCATATCTTTGAAAATATATGATTGATATGCTGGGCCTGAGGTTGCAGCTCTCTTTCCTCTACCCATCCCATCATACACACACTTGCTTCCCATCCCCTATCCTTCCACTACAGTTGAAGCACAATGTTAGTTAGATTCAGTGTTCACATCAGTATAACTTTCTAAGTGCTATACAAATCTGTGCCATTGAAAAGACTAGAATCACTTCAACTTTAACTAATCTTTACATTTTTCCTGGAGGTTAATATTGCCTCATTTTTTTAAATTTTAGTTTTTAACATATTTATAATAAATTTAAATTCAAACCTTGAGCTGCTTGCCAATTGTCTGAATCTCTACTTAAGAACACAGGTATGGCCTTCACTGGTGGTCTGGAAGGTTAAGAATCTGCCTTCCAGTACAGGGGATGTAGGTTCAATCCCTAGTTAGAAGACTAAGATATCACAGTTGAAAGGTAACTAAGCCCACTCAACACAACTACTGAGCCATTGCCCTCTGGAGCCCATGAACTGCAACAGAGAAGCCTGTGCACCACAACAAAGAACCCACGTGCCACAACAAAGACCTAAACTGCAGTCAATAAATAAATAATAAAAAATAAAAAATATTTTTAAAAAAGAGTGTAGATACATCAGTTATTCTATTAATCTTGTCTTCTTGAAAAAAATCACTCCTGGAGCCCCTGGGCTACTCTTAACTGGGCTGTTTACATCCCTGCAGGTGATTTCCTTCACCTCACCTCTTTCCAAATCCCCTCTTTTTCCTTCACTCTCATAAAGCTTTTCTCCAGTAGCTTCCTGACTAAGGGAAAAGGAAGTGACAACCCACTTCAATATTCCTACCTGGAAAATTCCATGGACAGGGGAGCCTGGCAGACTGCAGTCCATGAGGTTCCAAAGAGTCAGACATGACTGAGCATGCACACAGGTACATGAACGGAAATTTTTTGAGAATTGGCATGTCTTTAAATGTCTTTATTTCATTCTCACTGTAGTAATAGTTTGTATAATAATTCTCCAGTTGAAGTCATTTTGCTTCAGAGTATTACAGACATTATTCCATTATCTATATCCCAGTGTTTATGTTGAGAATTCCAGTGCCTTTCTGATTTCCGCTCTTTTGTTTGTGACCTGTTCTTCTGGCTTTGGAGGTTGTTGGATCTTTCCCTTATCTCTAGGTTTCTGAATTTCACTGAAATTTGTCTTTGTGTGGGTGTCTTTCCATTTGTTGTGCTGGATGATTTTTAAGCTTTTTTTTTTCAGAATGATTTTTTCTTCCTCTGTGTTCCTGTTCTTTCTTTTAGAACTTTGGAAAGACTAAGTGGTAAAATCACTAGGATCTAAAGTCAGACTGCCTGGGATTGAACCCTAGACTTTCTACTTGTTAGCAGTGTGACTATTTGGGGGCTCAATCTTCCAACTAAGATAACTTATTTTTGATCTGTTGGACTGTAGTTTCATTCTTTTTCTCTTCACCTGCCAATTCTTTGTCATTTTGCTACACTTCGTAGGAGATTTTCTCAACAGTATCTTCCACCTATTTTTTTTTTTTTTTACCTACCATCATATTTTTAATTTTCAGGAACTTTTGCATATCTTACCCCCTCAGGATATTAATGATTTTTTGTCAAGTTTTCTTCATATTGTATAACCTCTGTTTCCTCCAAAATGTTGTTTTCCTTCTCTTTTATCTTTCTATTTCATGTTCTATGTTAAAGCCTTTCCTTAAATGTCCAATATTTATGATTAACTGTTCATAGGTAAGGATAGAGGACTGAGACACTTATTTGAAGATAATGATCAAACATGGACTCCACAGAAAGATAATTTGGCTAGGACATTAATTGATTCTCTCCCAATTTCAGAATCTTTATATATGTATATGCATTTTGGAACAACCATTTCCCCTGAAGAGACTCCTACAGTATCCTCTCTGGAAGATAAAGGCATTCCAGGAGTCAAATGGGCAGAAAGGACTAGACATCTCAGAATCCTACTTTCAGTAAAGTACCCCTTAATCAACGGTCCAGCGTCTGCCAGTCCTGTTGTATTATCCCTTCCAAGCAGTAAACCCCCAGTTATGTGTTGGAATGAAGAAGGGCAAGTTGGCAGCTACATAGAGAAAATGCACTGCTGCTGCTAAGTCGCGTCAGTCCTATCCGACTCTGTGCGACCCCATAGATGGCAGTCCACCAGGCTCCCCCATCCCTGGGATTCTCCAGGCAAGAACACGGGAGTGGGTTGCCATTTCCTCCAATGCATGAAAGTGAAAAGTGAAAGTGAAAGTGAAGTCGTGTCCGACTCTTAGCGACCCCAGGGACTGCAGCCTACCAGGCTCCTCGTCCATGGGATTTTCCAGGCAAGAGTACTGGAGTGGGGTGCCATTGCCTTCTCCGAGAGGATTCTGTGAAGTAAACTAAATTCTTTCTTTACTGCTCCCACTGCAGGCTTAGGATATAACTTACTCAAGTATCCTAAATCATTATCATTTTTCCATATGCTTTCCAACTGTCCTAAATTTCTGTGTATTTTTCCTCTTCTGTTTCCCCACACCCTTTTGGGTTTATTTCTTTTCAGTCAGTTCAGTTCAGTTGCTCAGTTGTGTCCGACTGTTTGCGACCCCATGAATCACAGCACGCCAGGCCTCCCTGTCCGTCACCAAATCCCGGAGTTCACTCAAACTCATGTGCATTGAGTCAGTGATGCCATCCAGCCATCTCATCCTCTGTCGTCCCCTTCTCCTCCTGCCCCCAATCCCTCCCAGCATCAGTCTTTTCCAATGAGTCCATGAGGTGGCCAAAGTATTGGAGTTTCAGCTTCAGCATCAGTTATTTCCTTTAAAAATCCATTTTCTACACTAAATTCAAAAGGGTACATGAATCTCAATATTCATACAGCATTAATTACAATTGCCAAGATATATGGAGGCTATCTATGTCCATCAATAGACGAAAGGATGGAAAAAATGGGATATATATAATGAAATACTTGTTTAATTGCTAAGTTGTGTCCAACTCTCTGTGACTCCATGGACTGTAGCCTTCCAGCCTTCTCTGTCCATGGGATTTCCCAGGCAAGAATACTGGAGTGGGTTGCCATTTCCTTCTTTAGGGGATCTTCACAACTCAGGGATCAAATCTGCATCTCTTGCATCTTCTTCATTGGCAGGAAGATTCTTTGCCACTGAGCCACCTGGGAAGCTCTATAATGGAATACTACTCAGCCATAAAAATAATGAAAATTTGCCATTTACAGCAACATGGATGGACTTGGAGGACATTAGGCCCTGCAAGTGAAATAACTGAAATAAGTCAGACAGAGAAAGACAGATGCTGAATCGTATCACTTATACGTGAAATCTAAAAAATATGACAAACTAATCAATATAACAGAAAAGAAGTAGACTCACAGATATAGAGAACAGCCTACTGGTTGCCAGTTTCAGGGGTGATATAGGGGTGGGTACAAGGGGTACAAGGGGTGGGTGATATAGGGAGGTACAAGCTATTAGGTGTAAAATAGGCTCAAGGATGTACTTTACAACATGGTGAATATTGGTAATATTTTGTAATAGATGTAAATAGAAAGTAACTTTTAAAATGGAATAAAACTTAAATGAAAAAAATTGAGACACTAAAAATAAAATTTTTAAAAATCCATTTTCTGATTTTTTCTTGTTGGGGCTTGGGGAGGGAGTAAAATTGGATATGTGTTCAATTATCCATTTTTACCTAGAAGTTGCAAAGCAGAGATTTCACTGGGTACCAATCTATCTAGACCAACTCGAGAGAGAGATTATTTCTCAATTCCTCAGAAAAATCTCATGAAAATTAAGGATTTTTTTTTAAATTAAGGAATTTGATAGAGGTTTGTCCCCCTCCCAACCATGGTACTGCTGTCTACAGAAGTCATCAAATTGAAAAATTCCTGTGACTCTTCAGACTTAGAAAATTATTTCTTGATACTTAAGCATTTTATACTGCAAAAGTTTATACATTTAGTGAATGGGAGGAAAGAAGGTGAAACTTAATCATTGTCCCATCTTCTCTACTTCTTACGAACCTTTTGTTTTGCAACAAGACAAATGAGAGAATGGAGATTCTGGTTGTGGGAAATGGAAAAAAAAAAAAAAAAAGCTCAATTAAGCATGGACAAGTCGAGAGATGAACAGAATCCTTATGGTAGTGAGTTCCATCTCCAGTTCAGTTCTTCTTTGAGTTCTTGATTTATCTTTATATCCTTTCTAGTTACATATATCAATAAATTATTATTTGTTTCCTTAAAATCATTTGTTTATGATTCCATGTCTTACTACTGAAAAAGCCCTGACTTAATTCATTAAAGAATCGACAAATTTACCAGTATTAGGAACATAGAAACGATTTTCATCAACATAACTAGCATAGAATTTTTTTAATTGCATAAGGAATTATAGAGGAATTTTATTTCTACTTCTAGAAAAGAAAATAAACCCTAAATACAATCGTAAGGTTCAGGGCATGTCTAAGTAGAAAAATACACACGAAGAAAGATATTTTCTATCTTAACTTTTTTCCCTTATTCAACTCCCAGTGAATTTAATTTAGTGAATGGAGTTTCTCAAGATTAAATTTTTCTAGAACACTTTTCTTAAAGTTTGGTGCCTGCTTCTCCTTACTGTTCAGCAGATATCAACATAATTTGATACAAAATAATTAAATTCATAATTATTACTCCAGTAAAGCTTATCCTTCATATTATATGGGTGACTATGATAGATAATATCTATCCTTCTAAATACATAATTTTAAAATACATTTTATGTACTATTACTTTTAAGATTCAGAAAGTCTTATACCTAAAATACAGTCCCCATTTCTAATAATAAAATTATTCCTAGTTATATAATGCCGTAAATGTGTAAAAGGACAGAGTCCCAAGGGTTATGGCTACTTGATTAGCTGAACAAATTGAAAATCACTGTCTTAAAAACTCTATTTTCAATTTTTTAGAACTTAGCACTCAATTGTAGCTTAATAGCTGCAACACACATAACTACCTATCCAGCAACATCTCAGACTACATCATTGCTTGTCTTACCTTATCTTTACCTTTTCAACACTCAAAATATAAACTTATTACTTTGTCCTTTCTCACCTTTGTCCCCTTTCTCTTCTTATGCTCCTGGTTCTTATGAAAAGCTTTCTATTTATAACTGATTTCAAGATCCCTTAAAGCTGGATAGTGATCATTTACAGTTTCATCAAAATTAGTCATTAAAATTTTTTGTAAGTTATTTAGTTTAGAACCCTCTAAGAGTACTAAATCTTCATTAGAAATCAAATTAAAATATGACCAAATCATCAATTTAATACTTCCCTTAAAGTAGGAAAATACAGTTTCACAATAAGTGTAAGAACTACTTGCGTTCACCTTTTGAAGATTAGGGAGGTTCGTGACATTGCACAGGAGACAGGGATCAAGACCATCCCCATGGGAAAGAAATGCAAAAAAGCAAAATGGCTGTCTGGGGAGCCCTTACAAATAGCTGTGAAAAGAAGAGAAGCAAAAAGCAAAGGAGAAAAGAAAAGATATAAGCATCTGATGCAGAGTTCCAAAGAATAGCAAGAAGAGCTAAGAAAGCCTTCCTCAGCGATCAATGCAAAGAAATAGAGGAAAACAACAGAATGGGAAAGACTAGAGATCTCTTCAGGAAAATTAGAGATACCAAGGGAACATTTCATGCAAAGATGGGCTCGATAAAGGACAGAAATGGTATGGACCTAACAGAAGGAGAAGATATTAAGAAGAGATGGCAAGAATACACAGAAGAACTGTACAAAAAAGATCTTCATGACCCAAATAATCACGATGGTGTGATCACTCATCTAGAACCAGACATCCTGGAATGTGAAGTCAAGTGGACCTTAGGAAGCATCACTACAAACAAAGCTAGTGGAGATGATGGAATTCCAGTGGAGCTATTTCAAATCCTGACAAATGATGCTGTGAAAGTGCTGCACTCAAATTTTCAAATTTGGAAAACTCAGCAGTGGCCACAGGACTGGAAAAGGTCAGTTTTCATTCCAATCCCAAAGAAAGGCAATGTCAAAGAATGCTCAAACTACTGCACAATTACACTCATCTCACATGTTAGTAAAATAATGCTTAAAATTCTCCAAGCCAGGCTTCAGCAATACATGAACCGTGAAATTCCTGATGTTCAAGCTGGTTTTAGAAAAGGCAGAGGAACCAGAGATCAAATTGCCAACATCCGCTGGATCATGGAAAAAGCAAGAGAGTTCCAGAAAAACATCTATTTCTGCTTTATTGACTATGCCAAAGTCTTTGACTGAGTAGATGACAATAAACTGTGGAAAATTCTGAAAGAGATGGGAATAACAGACCACCTGACCTGCCTCTTGAGAAATCTGTATGCAGGTCAGGAAGCACCAGTTAGAACTGGACATGGAACAACAGACTGGTTCCAAATAGGAAAAGGAGTACATCAAGGCTGTATATTGTCACCCTGCTTATTTAACTTATATGCAGAGTACATCATGAGAAATGCTGGACTGGAAGAAACACAAGCTGGAGTCAAGATTGCCGGGAGAAATATCAATAACCTCAGATATGCAGATGACACCATCCTTATGGCAGAAAGTGAAGAGGAACTAAAAAGCCTCTTGATGAAAGTGAAAGAGGAGAATGAAAAAGTTGGCTTAGAGCTCAACATTCAGAAAACGAAGATCATGGCATCTGGTCCCATCACTTCATGGGAAATAGATGGGGAAACAGTGGAAACAGTGTCAGACTTTATTTTTCTGGGCTCCAAAATCACTGCAGATGGTGACTTCAGCCATGAAATTAAAAGACGCTTACTCCTTGGAAGGAAAGTTATGACCAACCTAGATAGCATATTCAAAAGCAGAGACATTACTTTGCCAACAAAGGTCCGTCTAGTCAAGGCTATGGTTTTTCCTGTGGTCATGTATGGATGTGAGAGTTGGTCTGTGAAGAAGGCTGAGCGCCGAAGAATTGATGCTTTTGAACTCTGGTGTTGGAGAAGACTCTTGAGAATCCCTTGGACTGCAAGGAGATCCAACCAGTCCATTCTGAAAGTCAGCCCTGGGATTTCTTTGGAAGGAATGATGCTAAAGCTGAAACTGCAGTACTTTGGCCACCTCATGTGAAGAGTTGACTCATTGGAAAAGACTCTGATGCTGGGAGGGATTGGGGGCAGGAGGAGAAGAGGATGACAGAGGATGAGATGGCTGGATGGCATCACTGACTCGATGGACGTGAGTCTGAATGAACCCTGGGAGATGGTGATGGACAGGGAGACCTGGCGTGCTGCGATTCATGGGGTCGCAAAGAGTCAGACACGACTGAGCGACTGAACTGAACTGAATCTTCAAGCAGTCATTATTTGGTTTTATTTAACCTCCAACATGCATCACTTTTATCCTCTTAACCTATCTCTCTGCTTATGCTAGAGGCCCCAGTATTCGATATAGAGGGAAAGGGCCATGATATACGTAAGCACACCAGAGGGGTTACTTTTTATCTCATGCAAAAGAGAAGAGAATGTTCAATTTGAATCTGGGTATACTTTCACTTCCTCTCCCCTCACTATTGCAGAAGGGAGGGCGGGGGAAACGGTTTAAGTAATTCGTTTCTGTGTATTACTCCTATTCATGTCTTGTTCCTATAGCTGCCCTACAGCATCTTAGCTGAGAAACCTGAGTTAGTATTTTATAGATGGAATGAAGCTCAGTTTTTGGTTTCTCAAGTTGATCTTCAAGGAATTGGAACATCTGGAAGTCCATCAAAGTCTTCAACTTCATGCTTCAAAAATTTGTCAACTTCATAACCAAGTGGTGTTCACTAGGCACCACTATACCATTGACCCTTCAGCTTCTGGAACAGGAGCAAAGGGAATAGGAGTGGATATATGGCAGCCTGTCCAGCAAAGCTACTGTTGTATAAACATGATTTAACACAGGCAAAAAAAAAAAACCCTCCTAGATTATTAAGGTACACGTTTTTTCACTTTACACTGATTGTAACAACTGGCTTTTCTGTCTCTGAAAAGAAATAAACTGGTAAGAACTTGTCAAATGCTATCATTTATTGTGCATGCCACTTGTAGAATGTGTTTGTGCAGGAGAATTTGCTCTTTCCATATGGTTTAAATTATTGGCAAAGTAAAGCTAAACAAGTGCATTTTGAAAGTATGGTGTGAATGACTTCCATTTTGGTTATTTATAGCTGTCCACAGCTATCAGTGTTTTTATTTTAAAATTATTAGAGCAATTATAGGACAGGTGGTGTGTATTGAGCTCGAAAATATGACTAAAAATGATTCCCATAGTAAAGACTATATACAAAAGTAGCTTCGTTATTCTTAGTATTTCATTTTATCCAAGGATCTTGATATAGTCTTTGTCCCTGGAGAAATTCCCATTTCTTTCTTATTACTTGAATGTTTTTTCTATTTAAAAAAATGAAATTAGATGAGAATATTAAATATATTGTAAATATATATGTAAAAATATTGTAAGAGAGGAGGCAGTATTTGCAAGTAGGGTACTGGTTGTTTATCTAGAAAACCCAGTAAAAGCAAGTTAAAATAATGAGAAGCAATTAAAATTCCCTAAATGTACTAGTTAATAAAACAAAGAAATCATTAACTTTCCTAGCACACCAAAAATTAGCCTGAGATTGTATAGAAAGAAAAGATATAATTTCAATAGAAATTAATAATAAAAAATCTAACAATAAGTTTTATTAAAAAGACAAAGAAAAATTAAAGTTCTATTGAAGATGTCAATGTATAAGAAGACATAACATTTTCTTTCACAGAAAGGCTCATTATTGTAATTATATCAAATATCTAAGTTAATTTATGAATACACTCTGATTCCAATTATAGGATGATTTTGTGAAATGTAAAGAAGTAATTCAAAAATTTTCATGGCAGATGATTGATTGGATGCATCAAATTATTGAGAAAAATTTGACAGAAAAGAGTAACGAAGTGAGACATCCCTGTTACATATTAAAACATAAACTTAAAGTAATTAAAATAGTATGATACTAGAATAGGAATGAAAAGATCAGTGGAACAGATCAGACACTAAAGATGGATGCAAGTACATTTGAGAATTTAGCATAATTGGTAGAAGAAAGACTAATTAGTCAATAAATGGTGTCGGGATGACTGGCTAGCCATTTGGAAAATAATTAAGCTAGATTCCTACCTCACTCATTACACTAAAATAAATTCCAGATGGATCAAAAATATTTAAACTAAAACCATAAAAGAAAAAAAAACTCAGATGACTGTTTTTAATAAAATTGGAATAGGAAAGGCTTTTAAAAAGTGACATGAGACCCAGAATTCAGAAGGAAAAGACTGATAATTTTGACTACATAGAAATGAGAGTTTTCTTTGTATTTAAATACATCCGTAAAGCCAAAAGATACAAACTGGAAAAAATAAGCATGACAAATATAGTTGAAAAAGGACTAATTTATTTAATATATATATATTTTAAATTCATAATTTGAAGGTTCATAAAAAACAAATAAAAACTAAATAGAAAAAGACTCAAAGTGGCTGGCTTAAGAAAATAAAACACTAATCATATAAACCTATGAGAAGACACTGAACCTCACCTATAATTTTTAAAACTGCAAAATAAAGGAGAGTGGTACAAATATCTATAAATAGATAATAAGCAATGATTACAGTTTGATAATACTAAGTATTAAAACTTCCATGTGCACACAGACAAAGATGAAAAAATGATATTGTTGATGAAGTTTTTTTAGACAGAGAATGTTCCAGTACTTTTTTTGAAAGGCAGTTGGCATTATTTATCTGAACATAAATTTCCATTGATCTAGCAATTGCATTTTAGCAATTTAGACAACAGATAGACTTATGTGCATGTAAAAATTTATGTGTAAGCAAAATTTACATTCAACCGGTGGACAATGTTATAGCTATGTTAGTTGTTACAACACAAAAACTCTTCTGTAAATGATTGCCACACTAAGATCCTAGAGTTCCTCACCCAATACGTTAGCCAGCTTCAGTGGAGTTCTTTGTGATCCAGCAACAAGGATCAGTGCCTAGTCTAGCAGGGGACCACTACAGTCTCCATCCACATTCAAGTTCAGATCCATTTTTGTTGGTCAATGTCCATGACATAAAGAGTATTAAATATTTTCAACACCACCTCTGTGAGTAGGGTGTTCATTGTAATTTGTTTGAAAATATCTAAATACTCATTAAGATCACTGTCTTTTAAATAGAACCCTTAATATGATACTTTATATAAAGTTACCTCAACTTTTCAAAACACATCTACAATATTTCATTTCTCTCTGTTTTCCTATTCCCTTCATGCTCTATGTGGACACTGACTTTTTTTCTTCCTCTTTCCTTCACACTAGCTGTTCCCTTTCAATTGCTCTGTTCTCTAGTCTTTCCACATTTTTAGATTGTCTTTTAGCTTGTTTCAATTCCAGCTCTTGATCTTGGTTTCAATGGTGGTTTTAATTAACTCCTTATAAATCAAGGTGTTAACCCTTACCCACTATAGGTCATGCCACTTGAAATAGTATTTCAGTAACAGAGGTGGATTTGCATTGATCCATTCACACTACAACAGAGTCCTCACTGTGACTAATGATACAAAGGGTCAAGGTGACTGGGGTTAGTGGTTATAGCATCAGTGGTTAAAGAACAGATCAAATTTAACAATCCTATATAGAGACATTGGAGTGACCCTGTATTTTGACATAATGCTTTCTAATCTGATACTTTAAAGATATTGCTATCAAAAATTACTTTTTTCTGAAATTATACCAGATTTAGTTCTACTTTTCCTTGTCAGATGAGTTTAAATGGTTAGCATGTTTGCATGAGTGTGTGTGCATGTATTGGATGTGATTACAAAGGTGGATGTGACTGCTCAAGATATATACATTTTGCATTTTGTATTTTGATTTCAGAAAATACATGTTCTAAAATCAAAGAATTGAGAAACAGAGAAGTAATGGTCACATGAAGTGTAGCTGAGTCATGTTAATAGTGAAATACAAGAATGTAGTATTACTGGGTTCCCACAACCGTAGAGTTCTATAGTAACAATTCAATATCTCTTGCTGCTGAGTTCCCACTCATTCAGAGGCTTGGTTGTGTAGCTTTTTCTTATATACTATAACATCTATCGTTATAATATGAGCACTTTACTTGAGCTAGTTTTTGTTGCTTGCTACAAAATATATCTGGAAAATGTAATTGTTTCCAGAAAAATTCCTAAATACAGGTTTGTTTTGTGATGATTCTGTTTTGGATTCTTAGTAGTTTTATTCAGTTTGTCAGGATATGTATGTAGTCGGTACATAAAGGGCTATGGTGAGATGTCCCCAAAAATTGAACATAAAGTTTTCTTTGAAGGAAAGAATAATAATACATAACCGTTGAAGTATAGATGTAGGCCACTCTACAGAGAAACAATTAGATGAAAAGTAGGGTAAATATGTGACTGAGGACATTTTTCAAACCTTTCAAAAAAGGTAAACCCACAGACATACTCCAGTTATAGAAAGGATGACTTAAGAGAGTGACAATTGAATGAAGATAATATATTGAATAATAATGCTAACATATCTTCCCCACTATCGTAGGTGGGGTGGGAGTTCCCCAAAAGGCTCTCTTTAATATACTGGACTGACCAAGAAGTTCATTTGAGCATTTCATATTGTGAATGAACTTTTCAGCCAAGCCAATATTATATCCTGACAGTGGATATGGGTTTGTTGGCCATCATAGAATATTTTCCTTCACTTTGACTCATAATTTCAAAACAACAACTTTATTATTATGATTATGTTTCTTATGTAGATTTTTCCATTAGGCAAAAAATACAATGGTCAGATGATATATAGTATTCCAGGGCACTTGATCATTATGTGCTGTGCGCTAAGTTGCTTCAGTCATGTCTGCACTTTGTGACCCTATGGACATTACACTTATCATTAAAAATTATGAAATGGATTTCTGGGTTGTACGTCATTCTCTTGTAGCCTGGTTAGCAGGAGGTTTGCTGAGCCTTATCTTTTTATTCTTAATTAGCTCTCTTGTTTTCTGGAAATTATTCAAGAGTAATTTCCTGGAAAGAGTGTACTGAAAATTTTTACCTTGAATATTTAAACATGTCTTTATTATGTGATCATAGTTGTTTGAAATATTGGTCAGATACAAAATTCTTGATTGAAAATAATTTTACTCTTTATTTTGCATGCCTATTATATTGTCTTTATGCCTATTATATTATATTATATTAGCTTTCAGTATGGCTACTGGGAAGCCTGACACCATTCTGATTCCTGATTCTTAGATGAGACCTGTTTTGTTTGATGTTTTTTTCAGTGGTAGCTTTTGGATCTTTCTAGGCACTGCATAGTCATTCTATAGCTTTTCAAGAGAGGTGTTTTGAGACACATCCTATCCGTAAACAAACTAAGACTCAAGGAAATTAAATAAGTTTCTCAATCACAGAAAAACTAGAAAATGCCAGAAGCATATTCAAACACAGTCTAATCCAAGAGTGTATGTATTTTATGTGCTTTACATTACACTCTAACCGTTAATTTGCAGAGTTCCAAATAGCAAGGAGAGATTTTTAAAAACTTTCATATGTGATCAATGCAAAGAAATAGAGGAAAACAATAGAATGGGAAAGAGTAGGAATCTCTTCAAGAAAATCAGAGATACCAAGGGAACATTCCATGCAAAATGGGCTCGATAAGGACAGAAATGGTAGGAACCTAACAGAAGCAGAAGATATTAAGAAGAGGTGGCAAGAATACACAGAAGAACTGTACAAAAAAGATCTTTATGATCCAGATAATCACCATGGTGTGATCACACACATAGAGTCAGATATCCTGGAATGTGAAGTCAAGTAGGCCTTAGGAAGTATCACTACAAACAAAGGTGGTGGAGGTGATGGAATTCCAGTTGAGCTATTTCAAATCCTGAAAGATGATGCTGTGAAACTGTTGCACTCAATATGTCAGCAAATTTGGAAGACTCAGCAGTGGCCACAGGACTGGAAAAGGTCAGTTTTCATTTCAATCCCCAAAAAAGGCAATGCCAAGGAATACTCAAACTCCTGCACAATTGCACTCATCTCACATGCTAGTAAAGTAATGCTCAAAATTCTCCAAGCCAGGCTTCAGCAATATGTGAACCATGAACTTCCAGATGTTTAAGCTGGTTTTAGAAAAGGCAGAGGAACCAGAGATCAAATTGCCAACATCCGCTGGATCATGGAAAAAGCAAGAGAGTTCCAGAAAAACATCTATTTCTGCTTTCTTGACTATGTCAAAGTCTTTGACTGAGTAGATCACAATAAACCGTGGAAAATTCTGAAACAGATGGGAATACTAGACCACCTGACTTGCCTCTTGAGAAACCTATATGCAGGTCAGGAAGCACCAGTTAGAACTGGACATGGAACAACAGACTGGTTCCAGATAGGAAAAGGAGTTTGTCAAGGCTGTATATTGTCACCCTGCTTATTTAACTTATATGCAGAGTACATCATGAGAAATGCTGCACTGGATGAAGCACAACCTAGAATCAAGATTGCCAGGAGAAATATCAATAACCTCAGATATGCAGATGACACCACCCTTATGGCAGAAAGTGAAGAAGAACTAAAGAGCCTCTTGATGAAAGTGAAAGAGGAGAGTGAAAAAGTTGGCTTAGAGCTCAACATTCAGAAAACTGAGATCATGGCATCTGGTCTCATCACTTCATGGCAAATAGATGGGGAAACAGTGGAAACAGTGTCAGACTTTATTTTTCTGGGCTCCAAAATCACTGCAGATGGTGATTGAAGCCATGAAATTAAAAGATGCTTACTCCTTGGAAGGAAAGTTATGACCAACCTAGACAGCATATTAAAAAGCAGAGATATTACTTTGCCAACAAAGGTCCATCTAGTCAAGGCTATGGTTTTTCCAGTGGTCATGTATGAATTGTGAGAGTTGGACTGTGAAGACAGCTGAGCACCAAAGAATTGGTGCTTTTGAACTGTGGTGTTGGAAAAGACTCTTGAGAGTCCCTTGGACTGCAAGGAGATCCAACCAGTCCATCCTAAAGGAGATCAGTCCTGGGTGTTCATTGGAAGGACTGATGTTGAAGCTGAAACTCCAATACTTTGGCCACCTGATGCGAAGAGCGGACTCATTGGAAAAGACCCTGATGCTGAGAAAGATTGAGGGCAGGAGGAGAAGGGGACGACAGAGGATGAGATAGTTGGATGGCATCACCGACTCAATGGACATGAGTTTGGGCAAGCTCTGGGAGATGGATGAAGGACCGTGAAGCCTGGCGTGCTGTAGTCCATGGGGTCCCAAAGAGTCCCCATGACTCAGACGTGACTGAGCGACAATAACTGTTAATACTTTAAGGTTTATGGAAAGTGGGAATTCAGTTAGACTTTTCTTTTTTTTTCTAATTGTTTTTCTGAAGAATTACAGTGATTCACAGTATGACTACTAAAATACCCTTTTTTATTCTTGTGGAAGATGAAGGATAAATCCAAATTATTATAGATAAAATAATTTTATTAGTTACTTAAGGATTGTTGTCACATTAAAATATATAGGACTGTGTACATCAAGATAAATAATCCAATTTCAAATTTCTTACATATTTCAAAATCACAGTCAATACACATTTAATGCATCTATTCCAGTTTGATTCTCTTCAACACATGTTCTAATTTCTTCTCACACAAGACAGCTTTCTTATTTTAATGTGCTCCAGGATGATTAACATCTTGATATCAGTTGTCTGTCTCCTAAAGTGTTGCAAATGTGACTTGTCTTTTATAAGGTGTGCTAAATGTGTCTTCCATTTCTTTGGGTTGTTTTTGTTAAATCTATGATAACTTCTCTAAAGGCCTCATTCCAAAAAGCAACCGGTTCAGTGACTATTACATTTATACATAAAGAAGTTTTATTATAGCAAGATGTAATGCGATACTTTTATAGATGTCAAAGCACAGAGGTTGAATTTTATTTGCAACAAGTATGCTTAAATAACATGCCGGTTACATTTTACTGGAGGCTGTTCTTATCACCAAATTATATATATTAGGCTCTTATGTACTATGCAAAATAAATAGGAAATGAAATCCCCTTCCTCTATAATTCTTAGGCCAGAAAAAGTAAAATATAAACAAAAGATATATAATATGTAAAATATGATGTTCAAGGCAAATATAAATCAGTATGCGAATCCAAACCTAGCAGGTGGTATCCACTCATCTTTTACCACCATAGTTTCACAACATTCACTTAATCTTTTTATATTTGATTCAGTATACACAACGTATACTTTACACTAGAAAAAGGAGAATTGGGACTTCTATATTACCCATTATAGATGTCTCAATCTTGCCAACCTCCCCCAGAATGTGTCATGCAACACACATACACATGCAAATAAAGAAGTGTAAAGAGTTCATTAGTTCTGCTCTATTAGCCCTGATTTTCAGAAAAAGAAATTCAAAATTGGTTTCTTAGGGGAGAAAGTGCTTTAATATATCCTATGCCAAAGGATGTTTTATGGGATGGTAACAGCCATCAGAAGAAACCAATAAATTGGGGAAGGGTTCCAAACGGGTTAAAATCTCATTTTTTTTTTCTTTTTCTGCTACATAATATTTAAGACTTTAATATGCTGTGATATACTCATTATAATCTCTATAATGAGAATGACACATTTTACTAAAAGTTCCAAGATTAATTTGACTGGAGAAACTTTTTAATTTATTTTTGCCTGTGCTGGGTCTCCTGTGGAGGTACGGATCAGTAGTGGTCTGCCACAGGGACAGGAGCTCTGGGTGCAGCAGACTTGGATTTGGCATAAGCCCTCTTGTAAGAGGTCATCACTAACCCCACTATAGAGCTGCCAGAACTTACACAGGACTGGGAAATAGACTCTTGGAGGGCACAAACAGAACCTTGTGCCTAGGACCCAGGAGAAAGGAGCAGTGACTCCACAAGAAACTGACCAGACTTGCCTGTGAGTGTCCAGGAGTCTCCAGTGGAGGTGTGGGTCGGTGCTGGCCTCCTTCAGGGTTTGGGGCACTGAGTGTAGCAGTACATGCATGGGATCTTTTGAAGGAGGTCACCATGATCTTCGTTACCTCCACCATAGTTTAAAAGTGAAAGTGAAGTCTCTCAGTCCTGTCCAACCCTTTTCGACCCCATGGACTGTAGCCTATCAGGCTCCTCTGTCCGTGGGATTTTCCAGGCAAGAGTGCTGGAGTGGATTGCCATTTCCTTCTTCAGGGGATCTTCCCAACCCAGGAATTGAACCCGGGTCTCCTGCATTGCAGGCAGATGCTTTACCATCTGCGCCACCCGGGAAGCCCAATAGTTTGGCCACCATAGTTTGTGAATTCGCTCAGTCGTGTCCAACCCTTTGCGACCCCATGGACTGTAGCCTACCAGGCTCCTCTGTCCATGGGATTTTCCAGGCAATAGTACTGGAGTGGATTGCCATTTCCTTCTCCAGGGGAATCTTCCCGATCCAGGGATCGAACCCCAGTCTCCCTCATTGTAGACAGATGCTTTACCGCCTGAGCCACCATAGTCTGGCCCCAGGTAAATTACAGGGAAGGAACACAGCACCACCCATCAACAGAAAAATGGATTAAAGATTTACTGAGAATGGCCCTTCAGAATAAGACCCAGTTTCCCCCTCAGTCAGTCTCTCCCATAAAGAAGCTTCAATAAGCCTCTTATCCTTCTGCATCAGAGGACAGACAGACTGAAAACCACAATCACAGAAAACTAACCAATCTGATCACATGGACCATAGCCTTGACTAACTCAATGAAACTATGAGCCATGCCATGTAGGGCCACCCAAGATGGATGGATCATGATGGAGAGTTCTGACTAAATGTGGTCCACTGGAGAAGGGAATGGCAAACCACTTCAATATTCTTTCCTTGAGAACCCCATGAACAGTATGAAAAGACAAAAAGATAGGACACAGAAAGATGAACTTCCCAGGTCAGTAGGTGCCCAATATGCTACTGGAGATCAGTGGAGAAATAACTCCAGAAAGAATGAAGAGATGGAGCTAAAGCAAAAACAACACCCAGCTGTGGATATGACTGGTGATGGAAGCAAGGTCTGATGCTGTAAAGAGCAATACTGCATAGGAACCTGGAATCTTAGGTCTATGAATCAAGACAAATTGGAAGGGATCAAACAGGAGATGGCAAGAGTGAACATTGACATTTTAGGAATCAGCTAACTAAAATGGACTGGAATGGGTGAATTTAACTCAGATGACCATTATATCTACTATTGTGGGCAGGAATCTCTTAGAAGAAATGGAGTAGCCATCATAGTCAACAAAAGAATCTGAAATGCAGTACCTGGATGCAATCTCAAAAATGACAGAATGATATCTGTTCATTTCCAAGGCAAACCATTCAATATCACAGTAATCCAAGTCTATGCCCCAACCAGTAACACTGAAGAAGCTGCAGTTGAACAATTCTATGAAGATCTACAAGACCTTCTAGAACAAAGACCCCCAAAAAATATCCTTTTCATTATAGGGGACTTGAATGCAAAAGTAGGAAGTCAAGAAACTCCTGAGTAACAGGCAAATTTGGCCATGGAGTACAGAATGAAGCCAGGCAAAGGCTAATAGAGTTTTGCCAAGAGAACACACTGGACACAGCAAACACCCTCTTCCTAAAACACAAGAGAAGACTCTACACATGGACATCACCATATGGTCAACACTGAAATCGGGTTGATTATATTCTTTGCAGCCAAAGATGGAGAAGCTCTATACAGTCAGCAAAAACAAGACTAGGAGCTAACTGTGGCTCAGATCATGACCTCCTTGTTGTCAAATTCAGACTTAAATTGAAGAAAGTAGGGAAAACCACTCGACCATTCAGGTATGAGCTAAATCAAATCCCTTATCATTATACAGTGGAAGTGGGAAACAGATTTAAGGGATTAGAGATGATAGAGTGCCTGATGAACTATGGACTGTGGTTCCTGACATTGTACAGGAGACAGGGATCAAGACCATCCCCAAGAAAAAGAAATGCAAAAAGGCAAAATGGCTGTCTGAGGAGGCCTTACAAATAGCTGTGAAAAGAATAGAAGTGAAAAGCAAAGAAGAAAAGGAAAGATATAACCATTTGAATGCAGCGTTCCAAAGAATAGCAAGAGAGATTAAAAAAAAAAAAAAAAGTCTTCCTCAGTGATTAGTGTAAAGAAATAGAGGAAAACAACAGAATGGGAAAGACTAGAGATCTCGTCCAGAAAACTAGAGATACCAAAGGAACATTTCATGCAAAAATGGGCTCGATAAAGGACAGAAATGGTATGGACCAAACAGAAGCAGAAGATATTAAGAAGTGGCAAGAATATGTTCGTCTAATCAAGGCTATGGTTTTTCCTGTGGTCATGTATGAATGTGAGAATTGGACTGTGAAGAAGGCTGAGCACCAAAGAATTGATGCTTTTGAACTGTGGTGTTGGAGGAGACTCTTGAGAGTCCCTTGGACTGCAAGGAGATCCAACCAGTCCATTCTGAAGGAGATCAGCACTGGGATTTCTTTGGAAGGAATGATGCTAAAGCTGAAACTCCAGTACTTTGGCCACCTCATGTGAAGAGTTGACTCATTGGAAAAGACTCTGATGCTGGGAGGGATTGGGGGCAGAAGGAGAAGGGGACGACAGAGGATGAGATGGCTGGATGCCATCGAGTCTGAGTGAATTCCGGGAGTTGGTGATGGACAGGGAGGCCTGGCATGCTGCGATTCATGGGGTCGCAAGGAGTCGGACATGACTGAGTGACTAATCTGATCTGATCTGATCTGATACAAAAAAGATCTTCATGACCGAGATAACCACAATGGTGTGATCACTCACGTAGAGCCAGACATCCTGGAATGTGAAGTTGAGTGGGCCTTAGGAAGCATCACTACAAACAAAGCTAGTGGAGGTGATGGAATTCCAGTTGAGCTATTTCAAATCCTGAAAGATGATGCTGTGAAAGTGCTGCACTCAATATGTCAGCAAATTTGAAAACTCAGTAGTGGACACAGGACTAGAAAGGTGAGTTTTCATTTCAATCCCAAAGAAAGGCAATGCCAAGGAATACTTAAAATACTGCACAATTGCACTCATCTCATACCCTAGTAAAATAATGCTCAAAATTCTCCAAGCAAGGCTTCAGCAACACGTGAACTGGAAGCTTCTAGATGTTCAAACTGGTTTTAGAAAAGGCAGAGGAACCAGAGATCAAATTGTCAACATCTGCTGGATCATGGAAAAAGCAAGAAAGTTCCAGAAAAACATCTATTTCTGCTTTATTGACTATGCCAAAGCCTTTGACTGTGTGGATCACAATAAACTGTGGAAAATTCTGAAAGAGATGGGAATACCAGACCACCTGACCTGCCTCTTGAGAAACCTATATGCAGGTCAGGAAGCAACAGTTAGAACTGGACATGGAACAACAGACTGGTTTCAAACTGGTAAACGAGTCCATCAAGGCTGTATATTATCACTCTGCTTATTTAACTTCTGTGCAGAGTACATCATCAGAAACGCTGGACTGGATGAAGCACAAGCTGAAATCAAGATTGCCAGGAGAAATATCAATAACCTCAGATATGCAGATGACACCACCCTTATGGCAGAAAGTAAAGAAAAACTAAAGAGCCTCTTGATGAAAATGAAAGAGGAGAGTGAAAAAGTTGGCTTAGAGCTCAACATTCGGAAAACGAAGATCATGGCATCTGGTCCCATCACTTCATGGGAAATAGATGGGGAAACAGTGGAAACAGTGTAAGACTTTATTTTTTGGGGCTCCAAAATCACTGCAGATGGAGATTGCAGCCAAGAAATTAAAAGATGCTTACTCCTTGGAAAGAAAGTTATGACCAACCTAGATAGCATATTCAAAAGCAGAGACATTACTTTGCCAACAAAGGTCCGCCTAGTCAAGGCTATGGTTTTTCCAGTAGTCATGTATGGATGTGAATTCAGTTCAGTTCAGTTCAGTCGCTCAGTCGTGTCCAACTCTTTGCAACCCTATGAATTGCAGCACGCCAGGCCTCCCTGTCCATCACCAACTTCCTGGAATTCACTCAAACTCATGTGCATCGAGTCGGTGATACCATCTAGCCATCTCATCCTCTGTTGTCCCCTTCTCCTCCTGCTCCCAATCCCTCCCAGCATCAGAGTCTTTTCCAATGAGTCAGTTCTTCACATGAGGTGGCCAAAGTACTGGAATTTTGCTTCAGCATCATTCCTTCCAAAGAAATCCCAGGGCTGATCACCTTAGAATGGACTGTTTGGATCTCCTTGCAGTCCAAGGGACTCTCAAGAGTCTCCTCCAACTCCACAGTTCAAAAGCATCAATTCTTCGGTGCTCAGCCTTCTTCACAGTCTAAATTTCACATCCATACATGACCACTGCCATAAGGGTGGTGTCATCTGCATATCTGAGACTATTGATATTTCTCCTGGCAATCTTGATTCCAGCTTGTGCTTCATCCAGTCCAGTGTTTCTCATGATGTACTGCATATAAGTTAAATAAGTAGAGTGACAATATACAGCCTTGACAAACTCCTTTTCCTGTTTGGAACCAGTCTGTTGTTCCATGTCCAGTTCTAACTGTTGCTTCCTGACCTGCATATAGGTTTCTCAAGAGGCAGATCAGGTGGTCTGGTATTCCCATCTCTTTCAGAATTTTCCACAGTTTATTGTGATCCACACAGTCAAAGGCTTTGGCATAGTCAATAAAGCAGAAATAGATGTTTTTCTGGAACTTTCTTGCTTTCTCCATGATCCAGCAGATGTTGACAATTTGATCTCTGGTTCCTCTGCCTTTTCTAAAACCAGCTTCAACATCTGGAAGTTCCCAATTCATGTATTTCTAAAGCCTGGCTTGGAGAATTTTGAACATTACTTTACTAGCATGTGAGATGAGTGCAATTATGCAGTAATTTGAGTATTCTTTGGCATTGCCTTTCCTTGGGATTGGAATGAAAACTGACCTTTTCCAGTCCTGTGTCCACTGCTGAGTTTTCCAAATTTGCTGGCATGTTGAGTGCAGCACTTTCACAGCATCATCTTTCAGGATTTGATGTACAATACATAGATTAGATTTTAGTGCAATGCAGCTGTTATGTAACACTGCAATGGTGAATATTAATATTATGCATTTTTCAAAACCCACAGAAAAAAACACAAAGAATGAAGCCTAATGTAAATCATACTTTTCATTAGTAATAATGTATTGGTTCATGAATTATAACAAATGTATTGCTGTTGTGAAAGCTGTTAATAATAGGGAAAACTGTATACAGAGTAGGAGGCAGGGAGAGAAGGTAGATGCAAACTCTGACTTTTTGCTCAAGTTTTCTCTAAACCAAAACTGCTCTAAAAAGTAGAATCAATTCTAGTTTGAAGACCACTAATTTGGGGGGATTGCATTTTAATAAGGACTAGCCATTTCTGGGCCATTTGTTTAAAAAAATAGTGAACATAGCTTGAGTTAGGGGCATACATCTCTGAGAGACAATAATAGTTTATGTTATAGATGTCATTTATAATAAACTATTTATTTTCCATATCACTCATTTTCTAAACAGAAGACTCTTCTTGAATGGACTATGAATATAACTTTGAGACCCCCTTTATGTTAGTACTAACTATACAACTTCTTTAAAATTGCCTTTTCTTCTCACAGTTTCTCTTAAATCACTTCAAATATATAATGGGAAATGCTTTCAGGTTTTTTGTCAAAATTAACGCACCCTTTGCCCTCCCTTTATGAGGCTTGTGACGGTACTTTAAGGGAATGCACCCACCAATTCTGGGATGTATGCCCTGGGAGGTTAGCTGGTGGTAGACTCCTTATTCAGAGAAGGCAATGGCACCCCACTCCAGTACTCTTGCCTGGAAAATCCCATGGACGGAGGAGCCTGGTAGGCTGCAGTCCATGGGGTCGCGAAGGGTCGGACACGACTAAGCGACTTCACTTTGACTTTTCACTTTCATGCACTGAGAAGAAAATGGCAACCCACTCCAGCGTTCTTGCCTGGAGAATCCCAGGGATGGGGGAGCCTGGTGGGCTGCCGTCTATGGAGTCGCACAGAGTCGGACACGACTGAAGCGACTTAGCAGCAGCAGCAGCAGCAGCAGCAGACTCCTTATTATACATACTCAAGTAGCCTATGATTGGCCTGAAATTTTTGCATTATTTTTTACCACTTGAATGCAAAAGGGGAGAGGAAAATCCCTCAAACTCCTGAAATTGCTATTTCCAAGTGTTCTAATGAAATTTCAACAACTGAGTTTGACCAGCTTATTGAAACCCTGCAGCTCAAGCTGACTCTAAACCTGTCTTCAATCAAGTTGACCACAACCTGCAGTCAGGAAAGAAGTAGGCATTTGCTGTTATGTCCCTTCTTATCAGTACAAAATGCTATTCTATTTTATAACTCCCCACAACTCTCACCAGCCCCAACTTCCTCTTTCACACCTCCCAACCCGTTGCCAACCAAAATATTGTGATCCTATATTTTTCAGGAAGATAAATCACGGGAATGAAATTTTTCAATGAGGACTTTTATCGGAACAACATTGGCAGGCAGGTTCTTTACCCTGAGCCACCAGAGACGTGAGTTCAATCCCTGATCAGGATGATCCCCTAGAGAAGGACATGGCAACCCACTCCAGTACTCTTGCCTGGAGAATCCCATGGACAGAGGAGGCTGACAGGCTACAGTCCAAATTACAGTGGCAATGTTTTTTTTAGCATATTCACAGCATTGTTCACCCATAACCACAATCTAGTTTTAGAATATTTTAATCATGACTAAAAGAAACCCTGTACTCACTAGCATTCTCCTCTATACCACCCACCTCCACATTCAGTTCACATAAACTGAACTGAACCACCAGTCAACTTTCTGTCTCTATATATTTGCCTATTCTGAACATTTTATATGAATGTAATCATGCAATATATGAGCTTTTGTGATTGCTTTTCATCACTTAGCATATTGTAGCATGTGTCAGTAGTTAATTTCATTTTATTGATTAAGAAATTGCATGTTATGAAATATCAAATTTTATTTATCATTTCATCAGTTGAGGGACATTTAGGTTATGAACTTTTTGGCTATTAAAAGAAATGCTGCTTTGAACATTTGTATACAAGTTTTTGTCAGAGTATTTGTTAATTTTGGGGGGTAAATACTTAGTAGAATCACTGCATCATATGGTAATTCTTTGTTTATTTTAGGAAATGCCAAATTTTTTCCCAAAGAGGCAGTACCATTTTACATTTCCACCAGCAAAGTAGGAAGGCTCCACTGTCTCCACATTCAATCTTTTTTATACATTCAGTTCAGTTCAGTCACTCAGTCGTGTCCGACTATTTGCGACCCCATGAATTGCAGCACGCCAGGCCTCCCTGTCCATCACCAACTCCCGGAGTTCACTCAAACTCACGTCCATCGAGTCAGTGATGCCATCCAGCCATTTCATCCTCTGTTGTCCCCTTCTCCTCCTGCCCCCAATCCCTCCCAGCTTCAAAGTCTTCTCCAATGAGTCAACTCTTCGCATGAGGTGGCCAAAGTAATGGAGTTTCAGCTTCAGCATCATTCCTTCCAAAGAACACCCAGGACTGATCTCCTTTAGGATGGACTGGTTGGATCTCCTTGCAATCCAAGGGACTCTCAAGAGTCTTCTCCAACACCACAGTTCAAAAGCATCAATTCTTCAGTGCCCAGCTTTCTTCACAGTCCAACTCTCACATCCATACATGACCACTGGAAAAACCATAGCCTTAACTAGACGGACCTTTGTTGGCAAAGTAATGTCTCTGCTTTTGAATATGCCATTTAGTTTAGTCATAACTTTCCTTCCAAGGAGTAAGCATGTTTTAATTTCATGGCTGCAATCACCATCTGCAGTGATTTTGGAGCCCAAAAAAATAAAGTCTGACACTGTTTCCACTGTTTCCGCATCTATTTCCCATGAAGTGATACAACTTTCTCAAAAACAAAAAGACATGAGGAACGAAGGAAGAGAGAGGGGAAGGGAAGGAGAAAAGGAAGGAAGGAAAGAAGGAAGGAGGGAGGACTTCCCTGGAGGGTCCAGTGGTTAAGACTGTGCTTCTAATGCACAGGGCCCAGATTCAATCCTGGTTCAGGAACAAAGATGCCACATGCCCCACGATATGGCCAACAGTTTAAAAAAGAAAAAACAACAACCTTAAAAAAAAAGAAGGGTGGGAAGAAAGGAGGAAGGGAGGGAGAGGGAAGGAGAGACAGAGGAAATAAGTCAGCTAATGCTTTCCTGCTGATAAGGTCATTCTAATGATGGACTAGACCTTTGGAGTTAGGTATTATGAAAATAAAGTCTAAACTGCACTGACGTTTTCTTCCCTACATTATCAGCCATTTGCCTCTGAAATCATGATTCTAAATATTTTTATAATATATGACAAAATATAAAAATGCAAGAAACAAAACAGTGTTTATGTATTCACACATATTTTCATACAGGCATGCAAAGTAAAGATTATGGAAAAAAATACACTAGGGTTGTAATAAGTGCCATCTCTAGAAATCAAAATTGCACATCAATTTTTTTCCTCCTCATTTTGCTTATCTATAACTATCTTTGTAAAAACAGTACGCATGTGGAGCTTTTTTGCTTTGAGAAGAAAATATGATCCTTCTGTCAGTGGGCCCCATAGCCCACTGGTTCTCAACCTGGCTGAACATTAGAATCACAAAAGGAGCTTTTAAGAAAAATACCAATGTCCTGACCTGCTTCCTGAGAAATTCATACTCAGGTCATCTGGGATGATTCCAATGTATAAACAGAGTAAGGACTACACCCTGTACCTTCAGTTCTCTGCTATCTCATTTGTTGAGTTTTGCTGGAGGGAAAAAAAGCTTTTCTACAGGCTGACAGTCTCCTGGTGTGAGCTTAGCTGAGGCTATTTTATTTATGGTTTTCAAGGTATTATATTTACTGAGTTACATCTGGAGAAGCTTCCTTAGTATCAAGAGGCTACTTCAAGAAACATGTGAAGAGGTGTCCCAAACTTTCTTCTGGCAAGTGTCATGGGGAAGATCAGCAACTTAAACACTGAAATGAAACCATCTGGCACTTAAGGAGTTTTATACACATAGTAAGGTGCAATTTTTAAGCCACTCTTCAAAATAAAGCTGTCTTTGGCTTAATGAATAGTAATATTTAGACAGTGATTTGTCATGCAGTCCTCTGCTGTGTGGTAACGAGAGATGCATTGAAGTGGTCTGGGGATGGGAGAGAGAAGATGAAAGTAAACACCTAAGGCTTCAGTAAGAATATGCATCACTGAATATTCTGTATATGTTGCCTTTTGCTTTTTATGTACAGTAGGCAGTTGGAGAGAAATTCTGTCCATTAAAATTCTTGATACTGATATCTATCATAAACTAACATACTTTTTGAATGAAGAACAAAGTAGTAAGGTTTCTGGATGAATAATGGGGCAGTGTGACTATATGTGTCTGATACGTTCAAAAACTAGGGATATTTGATGTTCCTGTCAGAAGGATCTACTCCTAAAGCATCTAAAGCCTTTTAGGTTAAAAAAATTGAAAGCATACATTCCTTGATAAATCTTACTCTTAGCTCCTGTCTGGTTTCTGTTTGGTGGGAGAAACCAGGTGTAAGAAACCAGTGTAAGAAAACAGGTAAAGAGAATGGTTGTCTTTCTCTGTGACAAGGGGAGACAGTGCTACTGAATTTAAACAGCTCTTTCATGAATGAGAATGAAAATTATTTTTGACTTTTCATCCACAAATCTATTTTAATGTTTCAAGGTACATAGTAGTTATGTGGGGAAAACAGCGACAAACGACATTATTCAGGCCTTCAAATTCTATGATCCAGAAGAAAAAATACAAATCCTTAAAAAATTATTAGGCAAAGTAGAATTTTTTTTAAAAAAATCATGAAAATGATCTACAGTTCTGTAAAATTTCTAAGAATAAAGAGAGCACTTTGGATGTTGAAGATGTTTAATGTTTTTCTTGCATGATATCAAAGCTGAATTTTCTCCCACCTTTTAGAAAGTGGTACCAGCTTTCAAATGAACCTGTGATCCTTTCAAATTAAATTGCAAGAGTTTTGTTTATCCTTTTCCTTCACTGCATTGTTTACAATTATTATTTCTATATGATAAATGTCAGCAGTGTTTCAGTATTTTGATGTTTTGGCTCCTCCTAAAAATAGCCAAATTACCTGTAAATTTAGAATGTTAATTTGTAATCACATTGGACATTCATATCAGAGAAGATGCAAGATCTCTCTCTTCATCTGCATATCTCAGGTTGTTGCTGTTTCTTCTCCTTTGGAAGAGAACTTCTTTTGGGAAGTTTAAACTTCTTTTTTTTAATGCCATATTAATAACTATCAATCATATTTCATCCATAGTTTACTTTTATTAAACAATATAACTTATAATACTATATTAGCTTCAGGTGTATAGCATAGTGATTCAATATTTTTATACATTATGAAAGAAAGTGAAAGTGAAGTCGCTCAGTCGTGTCCGACTCTTTGCGACCCCACGGACGGTAGCCTACCGGGCTCCGCCGTCCATGGGATTTTCCAGGCAAGAATACTGGAGTGGGCTGCCATTTCCTTCTCCAGCGGACCTTCCCAACCCAGGGATCGAACCCAGGTCTCCTGCATTGCAGACAGACGCTTTACCATCTGAGCCACCAGGGAAGCCCTACATTATGAAATGATCACAATGTGATCATTTAAATGATCACAATAGTTTCCATATGTCACCATACAAAGTTATTTCAATATTATTAACTATATTTCCTATGCCGTATATTACTGAAATTTAAATTTTTAATGTTTAAACATAATAATTATGATGTTTATCATTTATTAAGCTCTTTCACTTTGCTCCTTCTTCTGTGTTTATATTGCTGTAAGTGTATTACTTTATTTAATATTTAAAAAAATCCTGTGTATAATTTTTCTTGTACTTCCCAGATGGCTCATTGGTAAAGATTCCACCCCCCAATGCAAGAGACACAGGAGATGCAGGTTTGATCCCTGGGTCAGAAATCCTCTGGAAGAGGAAATGGCAACTCATTCCAATATTCTTGACTGGAAAAAATCCCATGGACAGAGGAGCCTGGTGAGCTACAGGCCCGCAAAGAGTCAGACACAACTAAGCCACTTAGCACACATGCATGTACACTTCATAGTTACTATAATTCCTGAAAATGCACATAATACCTTGTTTTTATTGACTTAAACTACAACAAGCAGTGAAAAGACCCAGACCTGAGAGTGGTTGTTTCCTCTATTGCAATGATTGAGTTTATTCTCATCCTCACCTCATTCTTTGAAAGATATCTCTCGGCTAAGTTTGTGAGCTATACATTCTGTTTCTATTCGTCTAGTGTTGTTGTTCAGTCATTAAGTCATGTCCAACTCCTTGTGGCCCTGTGCACTGCAGCACGTCAGGCTTCCCTGTCCTTTACTGTCTCCTGGAGTTTGCTCAGATTCATGTCCATTGAGTTAGTGATGCTATATAACCATCTCATCCTCTGCCGCCCTCTTCTTTTGCCTTCAGTCTTTGCCAAGATCAGGGTCTTTTCCAGGAGTCAGCTCTTTGCATCAGGTGGCCAAAGTATTGGAGCTTCAGCTTCAACATCAGCCCTTTGCTGAATGAATATTTAGAGTCGATTTCCTTTAGGATTGATGGTTTGATCTCCTTGCTGTCCAAGAGGGTCTTCTCCAGCACCACAATTCAAAAGCATCAATTCCCCACATTCAGTCTTCTTTATAGTCCATTGTTATGATCTTTATGGTCCAGCTCTGTACATGAGTACTGGAAAAACCATAGCTTTAACTATGTGGACCTTTATCAGCAAATACACTGCCTAGGTTTCTCTTTCCAAGGAGAAAGAATCTTTTAATTTTATGGCTGCAGTCACCCTCTGCAGTGATTTTGGGGCCCAAGAAAATAAAATCTGTCACTGCTTCCACTTTTTCCCCTTTATTTGCCATGAAGGGATGGAACTGGATGCCATAATCTTAGTTTTTTTGTTTGTTTTTAATTTATTTATTTTTAAATTGAAGGATAATTGCTTTGCAGGATTTTGTTGTTTTCTGTCAAACCTCAACATGAATCAGCCATAGGTATACATATATCCCCTCCCTTTTGAACCACTCACCCATCTCTCTCCCCATCCCACCCCTCTAGGTTTATACAGAGCCCCTGTTTGAGTTTCCTGAGCCATACAGCAAATTCTGTTGAGTTTTTTTTTTTTTCAAGAAGCAACTTAAATTTACTGCACACTGACGGCTATTTACATAGCATTTGCATTGCATTTACAGCTATTTACATAGCATTTATGTTGTATTAGGTGTTATATGTAATCTAGACATGATTTACAGTATACAGGATGATGTGCATTGGTTACATGCAAATAGTATGCTTTTTGTATACGGGACTCGAGCATTCCTAGATTTTGTTATCCACATGGTTCCTGGAACCAATCCCATGTGGATGTCAAGGGACTACTGTACATACAAAGGTGCCCCCTGCTTTTCAAAAGTTTGCTGTATACCACATTGCTTTTATGAAAGACCTCCATTAGTACCTGTTTTCTTCTTTTTTTTTTTTTTAGAATTTTATTTTATTTATTTTTTTAATTTTATTTTATTTTTAAACTTTACATAATTGTATTAGTTTTGCCAAATATCAAAATGAATCCGCCACAGGTATACATGTGTTCCCCATTCTGAACCCTCCTCCCTCCTCCCTCCCCATACCATCCCTCTGGATCATCCCAGTGCACTAGCCCCAAGCATCTAGTATCGTGCATCGAACCTGGACTGGCAGCTCGTTTCTTACATGATATTTTACATGTTTCAATGCCATTCTCCCAAATCTTCCCACCCTCTCCCTCTCCCAAGCCAGCTTTTTCACTCTCTTCTTTCACCTTCATCAAGAGACTCTTTAGTTCCTCTTCACTTTCTGCCATTATGGTGGTATCATCTGCATATGTCAGGTTGTTGATTTTTCTCCCAGCAGTCTTGACTCCAGCTTGTGATTCATCCAGCCCAGCATTTCATGTGATGTTCTCTGAATATAAATTAAATTTTTGGAACCAACCCGTTGTTCCATGTCCAATTCTAACGATTGCTACTTGACCTGCATACAGGTTTCTCAGGAGACAGATAAAGGTGTCTTGTACTCCCATCTCTTTAAGAATTTTCCAGTTTGTTGTGATCCACACAATCAAAGACTTTAACATTGTTAATGAAGTAGAAGTAGATTTTTTTTTTCTGGAACTCCCTTGCTTTCTCAGTGACCCAATAAATGTTGGCAATCTGATTTCTGGTTCCTCTGCCTTTTCTAAACCCAGTTTGTACCATCTGAAAGTTCTCAATTCATATACTGCTGAAGCCTAGCTTGAAGGATTTTGAGCATAACCTTACTAGCATGTAAAACGAGCATTACTCTTAAGTAATAGCATATACATAATCTAGTAAGTTTTGAGATGAATTGATAATTCTATCCTCTTAAAATAAGGCAAGAACCTTATTCTTTTATATTAATACATTATTTTTTAGTCTATTTTAAACAAACTAGTTTTCACATGGTTCTATTAGTTTTAAACATTGCAACCTAGAATTATCAAAAAGCATTTGACTTTTTTTTTTTGTTTGTCTATTTTTGTTTGTCTACACCCTTTCCTTTTATATTCAGTTTCCTTCTTGCCAAAGTATATTTTTTGGTACCATTTTAGTAACGATCTGTAAATATCACTTGTCTCAATCTTTGTACAACTTAAAACTTTTTTAATTTTTAAAATTTAATTATTGATATTCTAAATTTTCATCATGGTTATTTAAGTGTGGATTTTTTTCAAGGTACGTTACTCAGAAATGTCTACTTTTTGAGTATGAACATTCATGGTTTCATTCATTTTCAGAGTATTGCATCACTCCCAATCTCTCATTCTGATGGGATTTATTAGGTTTATCATACATATATCAGAAATTCTCATTCTATCATCCATTCATCTTTTATTTTTGTAATAAATGTATTTATTTACTAATGAATTTGTAGTTAACTAATTGAGAAATACAGTACCATATAACATATATATATACATTGTTTCCTTCCTTTCCTTATATATATTTATATATGTATTCATTATATACATACATATATAATACACATATGTATTATATTCCTTATATGTGTGAGTATGTGTGTATATATATATGTATGTATGTATGTATGTCTTACTGTATTTTAAGTGAATTTCTTAAATTTCTTTCTAGATCATTTTCAAATTTCCTAATTACCTCTTTATGTTTCATATACTGGATTGTTCACATGTTGAGCTTTTCCTTTCAATTGCAGTATTTTTCATTTCTGGGATTTCTACTTTAGTCTTTTTCAAAACTGCATCTTCCTTTTTAGGAGATGCTGTCCTTGTAATTTTTACTTTTTCCTTATTTATTTCTTTGAACATTTAAAACAAACTTGTTTTTATATGGTTCTATTAGTTTTAACTTGTGGGTTCCCCTGTTTATTGACATTCCTGGCTCTCAGGAAGTCTTCTCTCAAAGTGCTTCAAATCTTGACTGAATCTAACTTCAGATTGTTTTCAAAGGATGTGTCATGGTTCAGGATTGTGAAGTCATTATTGTGGGTGGTTTTACATCTACCTCTGCCAATCCATGGGATTGGCAGTTTAAACTGCCAACCAGTTTTAACAATGATTTCTTGACTTCAAATTCTTTTGCCAAACATAATATGTGAATTCAACCCCTACTCCCATATAGTATCAGTTTTGATTTCTCCCTGATGATTAATTTTCAACCATGAACCAGGACAAGCAATCCATTTTTCTTACCAAATTCCCAGTCCAGTGGAAGAACTTTCTCTAATCCCTTCAAGGCTCCTGCTTTAATGCTGAGCATGCACCTATAGCTCCCCACACCCACAGGCCTGGAAGCCCCTGCTTTTCCCCAAACTCTCTTCTCTTGGGTGAAAACCTCAGTGACTTAGAATATCCAGGTCCCATAGCTGAATGGCCCATTTGGCTTTAGCTCCCATTCATTGCTCTGGCTTCAGACTGACTGTTCGTTTCATGTGGTTTTCTTTTTTGTTTTCAAGCATAAATATAGATATATATGTTTTCATGGTTGTTATGTTCCATTCAACAGTGCTAGATTTGAAGCAAAGGGGAGGGAGAAGTTAATCAGCCATAATGACTGAGCCAGAGACTCCGGTTTCGTCTAATTTGACTTTTTCTGTATCTTCAGTTTGCTTACTTTTTTTTCCCCCCTATTAAATAAACCAACAGGTCACATAGTCTGTCTTGAATATGTAGCCTTATATCCTGTTGCTCTGTCTTCACGTGTCATGGGTGTCAGAGATGGTAAACTCCTAGAGGACAAGCGCTGCAGTCCGTGCCGACATGCATTAGCACCACTGGAAGATGAAAATAAATGTAGTATCCACAGTAGTTCCGAGGATTCCATTTGCAGGGAAATTATCTAAGTTGGCAACTTTCTTTTTGGCAACTCTGTCTCGTAGATTCAGACTCAAAGTGCAGCTTTCTTTTTGGTTTGGCAGAGGTCATTAGTGTCTTCATATTATTTCTCTGCTTCTTAAGAATAAACACAACGTTTTGCTCCCACTTTTGCTTACTGTGGCCAAATCTCATGAAACTGGAGGGCCCTTGGGCACTAGCCACAGTCATTTGCTGCAGTTGCTTGACTTAATTCTTCGTCAAATGTCACTCTCAAACCTGAAATATAATAATGAGAATTTTTGTGTGTATGTAGAGAAGAGGGGTAAAATTATGAACTATAAAACCAGAGTGACAGGAAGGTGCTAGGAGAAATGTTCAAAACACTGATGTGATTTATGAACATGTGGCAAACAGATGTGGTGGAGTAATAGGGACCCCCATCTCCTTTTATAAATTTGGATCATATTTGTGTCTCTCCTGAATCCCCCCATCCCTAGGTTCATAATATGCTTTATTAAAATTCTCTCCAGGGCATATTGATGATTAATAATTGTTGATGACAGAAATTTGGTTTTGGTAAGCTGCACAGTGAAAGATAAATACAACGGGGCTATTTTAACCTCTGTATATTAAGCTTATTAGAGTGACGCTTCTCTGTAAGATGGCCTGTGTTGAGATTGTGTGTGATTTATGGAAATGTCACCAATGACCCTGGTTCTGGAAAAACTCTTAAAATCTCTTTTGTTGTAATCATCACTTGAGTTTCAGTTGTCACCAGGGAAAATCATTTTGGGAAAAAAACATAATCAAGAGCAGCTAAAATATGCTTCAAATAACATAAATATTGGGTAGCTATCTAGGAATAAAAATACAAAGAAAGCTCTGAGATGGATGTTGGAAATAGAAATCTGTTTGTAACTAATTCTGAATGTGGTGTGGAAGAGAAGCAAATGGATAGGGAAACAATGGAATATTGGCCTTTGAGTCTTTTCCCAAATCTGACAGGTCTGAAACCTTTAGACAAGCCTTTTAATTCTTTCTAGCTTTGTTAAGAGAGCAAGGACTCTGCACTTAGTGTCTGTAATACAGTTTTAAATACTTTCAATAAAACAACAAATTTTAGTAGATGTTGCATCTACATGGCAAGAAACTCAAGCAGTACAAATGTGTTTATAGTGAAGAATTAGTGTTTCTTTCATCCTTCTCAAGTCCTCAGTTTTGCGTGTCCAGAAGCAACTCTTATTGTTTGAAGTTATTTAATAAAAGTCCTAATGTTATAAGCCAGTCTTTCAAAAAGGAATATTGAAATTTACCACAAATTGAATTTAGCATCCTGTACTACTCACAGTGAATTATTAGTTATTTGTAAAGCTGGTATTTATAGCAAGATCATATAATTCTCACCTCACTCAAGTGATATGTTGAAGAAACAACATAGATAAAATAGAAAGTTTCAAAATAAAGCAAATAATGTTAGAGACCTGATGATTACTGATTTGGTGAATTTTTGTTTTGAGCTAGGCCTTTGTCAGGGGGAACTAAAAGATCAGACAGCTGAAACTCCTGGTTTACAACTTCCAAAAGCCCTCTGTTTCTCCCATCCAAGAACATGGCTAGCAGTTGTCTGGAAGTTACAAAGAATGATGGCTAGATCAGGGCCTCCTACAAAGTGTTACAAGAATCAGCATGGGGTAAATCTGTGCTTAACTTGTCGGGCTAAAGGAGAAAAAGAATCAAGAACCCCCATGCTTTACTTCATGCCCTCATTTTTCATTCAATTAGGGTAAATTATAAAAACAGTAACAAAAACTAAAACACACATGGTAGCAATATCCTAATGTGTTTGAGAAATAATGCAGAAGATGGGCTTAACCACCTCAAAAAAATTGGGAACTATTCAGGGATCTAAATGGAAGTCTGGTATTTTGATTACCTAGACAAGTTTCCTTCAGCTCTGTTCACATCATCAGTTTCCCTCTCACTTCTATCAGTAATGACTAGTAACTCAGTTTTATACCTGTTTCTTAGAGAATGCATAAGAAAGATTCTGCCAAAAAAGAAAAAGAAAAAATGAGTGCTGTTGCATTTTTTGTGTCTTTAGAGGGTTTTATCCTCAGTCTGAAACTGGGTTAAGACATTTAGACTTGAATAACTGGAAAGAGTCTTGGTTCTTTTCTAAACTGAAGTGCCTTGGTAGTTGACAATTGAAGAATGATTTATAATTCCTGGAGCACTTTGTGGGTTTGCTTTTAAAACCAGTTCTTAATATTCAAGCTATTTGGAAGTTAGAACTTGAATAATAACTGGTTATTTCTAAATGTGGAATTTGTCCAGTTTTGAGTAAATATCCAAACTGACATGTTTTCAAAAATGTAAATTACCATATGCAATTGTCCTGGGAACCAATGGAAAAGCAGTAGGGTTTTTCCCTCTAAATTATAAAATAATTCACAATCGTTAGAAAAGTAAAAGCTAAAGAGAGCAGATTCCCTGTGCAGATGTTTTAGCCCTGACACAGCCCCATTCCCTGCAGTGTGGCCTTACAGTGACACCATATGCCGCTACATTTTACCAGCACGCATCTTGAGAATGAAGGAGGGAGCCGCAGCGTCTTGTGTATCTGTTCAGAACAAAAGCTAGTGTTCTGTTAATCCAGATTTTCAAAAATGAACTCAAATATCCTCGTATTCCATCAGTATAACAAATTTTAATTACCCTAGCAATAACACCAGCTCAACCTGTGACTCCTCTTAGTTAACTTAAGCAAAACAGTGCATGTCTCTTTTTTATCTTTCTTCAAATTAGTAAGTGTTGAAGATATGTGTAAGTTGAAATAGCATTTTAATTAGTGAGCAGAAACAACCAGATAATTGAGAACTTGAAAACTGGGTTTATATATCATCTAATGTTCTAATCTTGTTACCTACAACACTGCTAAGTTAAAACCTCTATTCATTCTATTGTTTGAGCAAATGGTTATTTATACCTGCTATGTGTTAAACATCTTGGTAGGAGCTGAATGTTCAATGATTTAAAACCAAGTAGATACAGAAAATGAAATAATAACAACAACGACAACAACAAAACCCACTATCCTTGACTTTTAGTAGTTCATACTGTGGAAACAAAAATAAAACTGCCTAGTATAAACCCTATACATTATGATGCTATAATAGAGCTATGTACAAAATTGTATGTAAATACAGGGAAGGAAGCACTTGGTATCTCTAAAGAAGCTAGAAAGAACTCATGACTGTGTTTCATGTTGATGTTTTCAAGTGTGAGAAAATGACGCTCACAATGAGGGATGTTAGCAAGAATACAGAACTGGGAACTGAAATATGTGGGAACAGATATTGATAAGGAGGCTTGGGTTCATATTACAGAATGTTCTTAATATTATGTTAAGAAATTTACTTATATTCACTCTAAATAATGAAGTCTTTTAAGATTTAAGTCTTTTAAGAGGAACTGACAAAACCAGATTTGGATTTGTACAATCCACTCAGAAGTGTAAACAATAAATTCTGGGGAACAAGACTCTAACAAGGAAAACAAACAGGAGGCTATTGAAAACATGAAAGCCTGAACCAAGAAAACCACATGGGGATGAAGAAGAAGGGGATGGAGATTAAATTCCTCAACCCCGAGACATGACTTTTATATGTTCATCCCTGTGTCCATCAATGCCCCTCCCTCAAGCTTTCCTCTGCATTGTTCCCATATTCTACAAATTTACCATTTAAATCCTTTAAAAATTATGATATGTTACAGGCATACAGAGGCTATAAGGACTAATGTACAAACACCTGTGAAACCACTACCCTATTTAGGAAATAAAGCATTAAAGCTGGTGAAGACTTCTGAGTGACTCTCCATGTTGACATATGTAGCTTTAGTTCTTTGATTTTTATTGCTTAGTGGTGCTTTACTGTATAAATCTACCAAGATTTATTCATTCATCTCTTGTAAATAGACCTCAAGAATGTTTCCAGTTTTTGCTGTTACATGCAATGCTGCTATAAAAATTATTGTTTTGTCACCTTCTATACATGTGTGAGGTTTTCTAGGTATGAACTCAGGAGCATAATTCCTGTCAGTGTGCCTTTTCAACTTCATTGGGTATTAACACTTTGTTCTCCAAAGTGATTATACCCATTGTACTCTCACCAGCAAATTTTAGCATTAAAAAAAAAAAAAATCCTTTTGGTGTTTCACAACTTCACCAATATTCAGTATTGTCAGACTTTCAAATTGTTGCCAGATTGTGTCAGGCCATTTAAGCCATTGAGGATTCTTTGACTTTTGCTGTAAGTGAGATGGGAAGCCACTGGAGGATTTTGAGTGGAAGGATGAAATGATCTGACTAAGTTGGATCATTCTGGCCACTGGGTTGAGAAGTGATTATAAGGAGGTAAAGGGATGGAACCTATCAGCAGACTGGTTAGGTGGCTGTTGCAATAATCTATTCAAAATATGATGGAGGATTAAACTAAGGTACTGGCAGTGGAACAGTGAGAACAGAAAGCGTATCTAAAGTCTAGATGTGTTTAGAAAGTGGCAACATTTTGAAAGTAAAGACAATGGATTTACTGTTAGTCTATGAGAGACTCTAAGGTTTTTGGTTTTGAAAGTAAAGACAATGGATTTACTGTTAGTCTATGAGAAAATCTAAGGTTTTAGACTGAAAGGATCTAGTTGCTGTTTACTAAGATGGGGAGAAATGCTGGAAGAACAGGTTTAGAGGAAAAATCAGAAATCAGCTTTGGGCTTTGTATATTTGAGAAGACTATTAGATATCCAGTTGAAGATAGGAAAGTCTAGCATTAATACAGTAGTTCAAAACTAGAGTATAAATTTTGAAGCCTTTATCATACAAATAGTATTTAAAGTCCTGAGGCTCGAAGAGGTCACCAAAAGAGTAATTAATCAGAAAGGAAAAAAGCTCCATGGACTGAGCCCCATATTTAATGGGAGATAAGGAGAAATCAGCAAAAAAAGCAGGAAACAGAGGAGGAAAGCCAAGAGGAGGAAAGCCAAGAGAAGGGCTGGGCCAGAAATCTAGTAAAATGTATCCCCTGTTGTGGATAGATCAAGTAGGTTGAGAACTGAGATCTAGTCATAAATTTAGCAATGTGAAAGTCATTGCTGACTTCTCAACAGAAGTTTCAGTGGAGGGGTGTGGATGACAGCTCAACTAGAATATGTTATGAGAGGACAAAGGAGAGGAATTAATTATTCTTTGTATTATTTTTGCTATAAAGGGGATTAGGGAAATAGGGCTTTACCTAAATGATGGAGTGGGGCCAAAAAAGGGGCTTTTTTAATATTGGGACATTAATTAGCATATTTATGTGCTTGTGGGAATGATCCCAAAAAGAAGTAAAAAATGATGATGTAATAGCCAGAAGAGACATTCTGGAGCGATATCCTTGAGTAGGTGGAAGAAGATAGAACTAGTGGACAAGTAAAAGGAGTATGGATAGTTATTTCATCAGTTGTGGCCAAGGGGAAGACAAAATAAATGGGCATGGATGTGGATTGAGGGATAGAAGTGGTGGTGAGAGTGCGTAGAATTGATGGTTCTCAGTGAAATAGGAAATAAGTATCAGCTGAGAGTGTAGAAGTGGGAAAGGTGATAGATGTTTTAGTAAAGAGGGTAAAGGATGGAATAGTGATCTGGGAGAAACAGACTTGAAATTATTCTTTCTGATTTTTAATATGTCTTTGAATATTTCACTAAACTGATCTTAAACAAGATCATGTCACTCTACTCGGAACTTTCCAATAGGTACATGTCTTGCTCAGGGTCAAGGTTCCTCATGCTTCCTACAAGGCTGTACACTATCTGTACCCAAATTGCCTCTCTAAACTCACCTACAACTGATTTCTCCCTCACTCACACCATCAAGGCAAGAAATTATGTCTATTTTGCTCACTACTATATCCTCAACACTTAGAATACTACCTAGCGCATAATAGATACTCTAAAATCAGTTCAGTATATGAAGTAGCAGCATTTTAGTGGTAAACCAAGAAGAATATAAGCAAAGTCATCCAAATTACAGTCTTTTTCTAAACTTGTTGGCTTTGTTGGGATATATGGGTAATCGTGTGTTTTGTTGTTGTTATTAACTGGGACAATTTGGGGCCTGACAAATGTTGTACTATTTAAATTCCAGTGAAACATACATATTATCTTTCACTCAAAAAATTTGAAAGTTATCAGTTCAGGACAGTTTTATCCTATAATGTCTGCATTTCATGTAGTTTATATTTAGGCATGAGTTCAGTTCAGTTCAGTCACTCAGTCGTGTCTGACTCTTTGCGACCCCATGAGTCACAGCACACCAGGCCTCCCTGTCCATCACCAACTCCCAGAGTTCACTCAGACTCACGTCCATCGAGTCAGTGATGCCATCCAGCCATCTCATCCTCTGTCATCCCCTTCTCCTCACACCTTCAATCTTTACCAGCATCAGGGTCTTTTCCAATGAGTCAGTTCTTCGAATCAGGTGGCCAAAGTATTGGAGTTTCAGCTTTAGCATCATTCCCTCCAAAGAAATCCCAGGGCCGATCTCCTTCAGAATGGACTGGTTGGATCTCCTTGCAGTCCAAGGGACTCTCAAGAGTCTTCTCCAACACCACAGTTCAAAAGCATCAATTCTTCAGCGCTCAGCCTTCTTCATAGTCCAACTCTCACATCTATACATGACCACTGGAAAAACCATAGCCTTGACTAGACAGACCTTCGTTGGCAAAATAATGTCTCTGCTTTTGAATATGCTATCTAGGTTGATCATAACTTTCCTTCCAAGGAGCAAGCATCTTTTAATTTCATGGCTGCAGTCACCATCTGCAGTGATTTTGGAGCCCAAGAAAAAGTCTCTCACTGTTTCCATTGTTTCCCCATCTATTTGCCATGAAGTGATGGAACCAGATGCCATGATCTTCATTTTCTGAATGTTGAGCTTTAAGCCAACTTTTTCACTCTCCTCTTTCACCTTCATCAAGAGGCTTTTGAGTTCCTCTTCACTTTCTGCCATAAGGGTGGTATCATCTGCATATCTGAGGTTATTGATATTTCTCCTGGCAATCTTGATTCCAGCTTGTGCTTCTTCCAGCCCAGCATTTCTCAGGATGTACTCTGCATATAAGTTAAATAAGCAGGGTGACAATATACAGCTTTGACATACTCCTTTTCCTATTTGGAACCAGTCTGTTGTTCCATGTCCAGTTCTAACTGTTGCTTCCTGAGCTGCATAGGCAAACATAATCTAACCCCATTCAATGCAACAAATGCAGCCAAAGTAGATAAAAGTATGAAATTTGCTATTAGGGATATCGTTGAATCGGGTTTTTTTGTTGTTATTTTCACATTTCATGATCCTCCCATTATGAGACTACTAGGAGAAAATTCTTAGTCCTAGACTGAGGAATAGTGCTTTCATCGTTATTTTATGAATATTGCAAATCGTGTTACTGATTTTGTTCCTTTCTTTTCCTTGGCTATTAGGACACTTAGAGTCAAACATATGCATTGTTTTCTCTATTTTTTATTTTTTTAACTTTTAATTTTATATTGGAGTATATCTAATTAACAGTGTTGTGATAGTTCAGGTGACAGCAAAGGGACTCATCCATACATATGCAGGTATCCATTCCTCTCCAAACTCCCCTCCCATCCAGACTTGTATGCCTTGTTTTTGTCAAGTGCTTGTGAGTGGTGGGCTCATGTCTTCTCTTTCTATAATTAAATATAACTGCATAAATAACCAGATACTCAAAAAGTGGATCATGTGTGCTCAGTGATCCAATTCTGCATACCTGATATCTAAAAGAGAAAACAAAGTTATTGTTTAAAAGATGATCCAGCAATCCCACTGCTGGGCATACACACTGAGGAAACCAGAATTGAAAGAGACACGTGTACCCCAATGTTCATCGCAGTACTGTTTATAATAGCCAGGACATGGAAGCAACCTAGATGTCCATCAGCAGATGAATGGATAAGAAAGCTATGGTACATATACACAATGGAGTATTACTCAGCCATTAAAAAGAATACATTTGGATCAGTTCTAATGAGGTGGATGAAACTGGAGTCTATTATACAGAGTGAAGTAAGCCAGAAAGAAAAACACTAATACAGTATACTAATGCATATATATGGAATTTAGAAAGATGGTAACAATAACCCTGTATACGAGACAGCAAAAGAGACACAGATGTATAGAACAGTCTTTTGGACTCTGTGGGAGAGGCAGAGGGTGGGATTATTTGGGAGAATGGCATTGAAATATGTATAATATCATATATGAAACGAGTCACCAGTCCAGATTTGATGCACGGTACTGGATGCTTGGGGCTGGTGCACTGGGACGACCCAGAGGGATGGTATGGGGAGGGAGGAGGGAGGAGGGTTCAGGATGGGGAACACATGTATGCCTGTGGCAGATTCATTTCGATATATGGCAGAACCAATACAATATTGTAAAGTTTAAAAATAAAATAAAAGTTTTAAAAAATAATAATAAATAAATAAAAGATGTGTTTCTTCTGCAGAAATGTGCACAACTTCTAAAATGCATCCGGAGTGCTAACCTTGGTAACGTTAAGTTTGTCTTCTATATCTGTGTCTCTTTTTCTGTTTTTGTAAATATATACATTTCTACCATTTTTTTTAGATTCCACATATAAGAGATATCACATGATTCTTGTCTTTCCCTGTCTGACCTACTTCTCTAAGTTGTAGAGTTTTTGTTTTGTTTTGTTTAATTGTGTTAATAGGATACTTCAGGCATTAGGCAAGCTTTTTTCTTTTTAAACACCCCTAGATGATATTCTATTTGGAGATCCAGTAAAGCTAGGGAAGTCCAAGTGGCAGAAGAAATTTTTTGTTCCCAAACTATCTGTACTACTCTAACAAATAACCCCAAATAAAAAAAATGTTTGCCATAACCTATAAGAACATTGCCTTCACACATGGTTATCAATGTGTGCTGTTAGCTCCACTAGATGTATGACTCAGTGATCCAAGTCTGTGTACCTGATGTCTAAAAGAAAAGCCCTAAGTAATAATTTTTTTAAAAATGCATCTCTTCTACAGGAAATGTGCACTGCTTCTAAAATGCATTCTGAGTGCTAACCTCAGTTGTTGCTCCATCTTATTTGTACCATTACCTTATTCTCTTAAAACCAATTTGATTCCCTTATTTAATTTTTGTATTGAGTTATAGTTGATTTACAAAATTATATTAGTTTCAGGTATACAACATAATTCAAAAGTTGTATAGATTATACTCCATTTAAAGTTATAAAATATTGGCTATATCCCTTGTGCTGTATAATATATCCCTGAAGCTTACTTATACAGAGAAGCCTGGCAGGTTACAGTCCATGGGTCACAAAAGAGCTGGACAAGACTTAGTGACTAAAGGACAATGACTTCTTAAGCTCCTCTTGCCCCTCCTTTCCTCCCACTCACATTACCAAATTGCCTTAGAGGCTCTCCACAAATGTTTTAGCTCAGCCTCTGACATAAATTTTATCTGTGTCATGCCACTAAGCTGCAGAATGTGATTTGTCTGGAAAGGATTCTCTAAGTCGATATTTTAATCATATTCACCTCCTATTTCACCAAGGTTCTTCTTAGGAACAAGGACTACAGTCAGGTGTATTCTCTGTCATTTTAGAACTGAAACTCATTTTAGGAGAACTTTAAGGTGAATATATTTGTTAAAAAAAAAAAGTAATGTCTGTCCTTAGAGGAAGACTTAAATTGATCGAGCATAGAGACTATAATAACAAAAACACTAATAAAGTGTTTACTTGTGTCAGGTGCTGCTCTCAGCATTTTATAGGTACTAATTAATTCAATCTTTACAACGATCCTGTAAGGCAAGTACTATTACTATCCCCCATTTAGCAATGAGGAAATTATGACATGCTCAAAGTCCCATAACCTGTAACTGAAATACCTAGGACTCATACTAAGGGAGTCTGACTCTACAGTCTGGGGTTCTTAACTATTCCATTGTTGTTGAGTTGCTTGGTCATGTCCAACTCTTTGTGACCCCATGGACTGCAGCATGCCAGGTTTCCCTGTTCTTCACTATCTCCTGGAGTTTGCTCAAACTCATGTCTATTGAGTCAATGATGCCACCCAACCATCTCATCCTCTGTCACCCCCTTCTCCTCCTGCCTTCAATCTTTCCCAGCATCAGGGTCTTTTCCAGTGAGTCAGTTCTTTGAATAAGGTGGCCAAAGTATTGGAGCTTCAGCTTCAGCATCAGTCCTTCCAATGAGTATATAGGGTTGATCTCCTTTATCATTGACTGATTAGGTCTCCTTGCTGTCCAAGGGACTCTCAAGAGTCTTCTTCTGCACCGCAGTTCGAAGCATTGATTTTTTGGCACTCAGTCTTTAAGCTCCAGGTTTCACATCTGTATACGACTACTGCAAAGACCATAGCTTTTTACTATATAGACCTTTGTCAGCAAAGTGATGTCTTTGCTTTAATGTGATGTCTAGCTTTGTCATAGCTTTCCTTCCAAGAAGCACACGTCTTCTAATTTCATGGCTGCAGTTTAGACTCAAGTAAACTTTTGTTGGATGGATGGATAGGTGAATTAAAGAATGAAATGGATGGTTAAATTTAGTGGGTTTATTTTTTAGATGTTTCTTTTTCTTTTAAAGTGTTTATTTATTTATTTAGCTGTGCCGGGTCTTAGTAGTATCATGTGGGATCTTCAGTCTTTGTTCTTGCAGCACACAAACTCTTAGGGATGTAGTTTCCTGACTAGTGCTGGAACCCAGGACCCCTACACTGAGAGGGTGGAATCTTAGCCAGTGAACCACTGGAGGATTTGTTTTTTGATACATTGTTTCGTTGAACTGGAAACATTTGTGTAGGTGAGTTTTAAATTAATGTCTAGAGATCCAGATAGACACACAAAAAATCTCTGTACCTGCATGAGTGAATGTGCATATTTATGCATATGGTCTTGTTTAATATTGGAAGGTTTGCACACTTGAGTTTTTGAGGTAATTTGAATTTGAAACAATTAACAGCATCTTTTCAGGACTCTTTTGGGGAATTGGAACTAAAGTTGGGCCTAGCAATCATATAACAACTAAGAAGGAAATTGGGGGAAACAATTTAAAAGCCTCCAGAGAGTAAACAGAGAATGTGGATTGAAAATAAATTATTTCACTTTGCTAAGTAATTGAATATTTTTGGAAATAAGACTTAAATTCTGGTGAAGTCGTGCCCTGATAGAAGACTTTGTGAATAGGGATGCTCTATCAGAGTTCATAGACCTATTTGCCAAAGGTATCTAGTAGTACACGGCATGGCACACAGGCTCAGGAGCTGTGGCTTGGGGACCCTAGAGTAAGCAAGCCTCAGTAGGTGCGGCTCCCTGGCTCTAACGCACATGCTCAATAGTTGCAGCACACAAGCTGAGTTGCTCTGTAGCATGTGGAATCTTCCCAGACCAGGGATTGAACCCATGCCCTCTGCATTGACAGGCAAATTTCTATCCACTGAATCCCATGGACGGAGGAGCCTGGTAGGCTGCAGTCCATGGAGTCGCTAAGAGTCGGACACGACTGCACGACTTCACTTACACTTTTCACTTTCATGCTTTGGAGAAAGAAATGGCAACCCACTCCAGTGTTCTTGCCTGGAGAATCACAGGGACGGGTGGACTGCCGTCTCTAGGGTCGCACAGAGTTGGACATGACTGAAGCAATTTAGCAGCAGCACCACCACCACCAGGGAAGTCCTCAAATCCATCACTTTTATTTTTCAAAGACAGACTATTATAAAGCAGCAACACTGTTGTAATAGTATGTCTTTGAAAAATAGAAGTGATGGATTTGAGGACTTCCCTGGTGGTGCAGTGGATAGGAATTTGCCTGTCAATGCAGAGGGCATGGGTTCAATCCCTGGTCTGGGAAGATTCCACATGCTACAGAGCAACTCAGCTTGTGTGCTACAACTATTGAGCATGTGCGTTAGAGCCAGGGAGCCGCACCTACTGAAGCTTGCTTACTCTAGGGTCCCCAAGCCACAGCTCCTGAGCCTGTGTGCTACAATCACAGAAGCCTGCTCGCCCTACAGCCTGTACACCGCCACTACTGAGCTCGAGTGCGGCAGTTAATGAAGCCCACACGCCTAGAGCCTGTACTTGACAATAAGAGAAGTCATGGCAATCTCTTCACAAGATGGCCTGCTCATAACAATAAAGAGTAGCCCTCACTCACTGCCACTAGAGAAAGCCCTCACAAAGAAATGAAGACCCAGGGCAGCCAAAAAAAATAAATAGATAAATAAGTAAATATACAAATTTTTTTTAGTTGATGAACTTGATATTTTGAAAAGCTGAGAAATCAGTTGGGCTCTTTTGTTTCTAACTAATAGTGCTTTCCAAGTTGAGGGAGCAGTAGATTTTTTAAAAATACATGATGTATGTGTTTCCTTAAAACCCATTATCTACATTATCATTGTACAATGTCTTTGTACCCTTGCAGGGCAGCACAAGTTAGACATTCAGTTCAGTTCAGTTCAGTCACCCAGTCGTGTCTGACTCTCTGCGACCCCATGGACTGCAGCACTCCAGGCCTCCCTGTTCATCACCAACTCCCGGAATTTACCCAAACTCATGTCCAATGAGTCAGTGATACCATCCAGCCATCTCATCCTCTGTCGTCCCCTTCTCCTCCTGCCCTCAATCTTGCCCAGCATCAGGGTCTTTTCAAATGAGTCAGCTCTTTGCATCAGGTAGCCAAAGCATTGGAGTTTCAGCTTCAACATCAGTCCTACCAATGAACACCCAGGACTGATCTCCTTTAAGATGGATTGGTTGGATCTCCTTGCAGTCCAAGGGACTCTCAAGAGTCTTCTCCAACACCACAGTTCAAAAGCATCAATTCCTTGGTGCTCAGTTTTCTTTATAGTCCAACTCTGACATCCATACATGACTACTGGAAAAACCGTAGCCTTGACTAGATGGATCTTTGTTGACAAAGTAATGTCTCTATTTTTTAATATGCTGTCTAGGTTGGTCATAACTTTCCTTCCAAGGAGTAAGTGTCTTTTAATTTCATGGCTGCAATCACCATCTGCAGTGAATTTGGAGCCCCAAAAAATAAAGTCAGCCACTGTTTCCACTGTTTCTCCATCTATTTGCTGTGAAGTGATGGGACCGGATACCATGATCTTAGTTTTCTGACTATTGAGCTTTAAGCCAACGTTTTCACTCTCCTCTTTCACTTTCATCAAGAGGCTCTTTAGTTCTTCATCACTTTCTGCCATAGGGTGGTGTCATCTGCATATCTGAGGTTATTGATATTTCTCCTGGCAATCTTGATTCCAGCTTGTGCTTCTTCCAGCCCTGCATTTCTCATGATGTACTCTGCATATAAGTTAAATAAACAGGGTGACAATATACAGCCTTAACATACTCCTTTTCCTATTTGGAACCAGTCTGTTGTTCCATGTCCAGTTCTAACTGTTGCTTCCTGACCTGCATACAGGTTTCTCAAGAGGCAGGTCAGGTGGCCTGGTATTCCCATCTCTTTCAGAATTTTCCACAGTTTATTGTGATGCACACAGTCAAAGGCTTTGGCATAGTCAATAAAGCAGAAATAGATGTTTTTCTGGAACTCTCTCACTTTTTCGATGATCCAGTGGATGTTGACAATTTGATCTCTGGTTCCTCTGCCTTTTCTAAAACCAGCTTGAACATCTGGAAGTTCACAGTTCACATATTGTTGAAGCCTGGCTTGCAGAATTTTGAGCATGACTTGACTAGCGTGTGAGATGAGCGCAATTGTGCGGTAGTTTCAACATTCTTTGACATTTCCTTTCTTTTCGATTAGAGTGAAAAGTGATCTTTTCCAGTCCTGTGGCCACTGCTGAGTTTTCCAAATTTGCTGGCATATTGAGTGCAGCACTTTCACAGCATCATCTTTCAGGATTTGAAATAGCTCAACTGGAATTCCATCACCTCCACTAGCTTTGTTTATAGTGATGCTTCCTAAGGCCCACTTGACTTCACATTCCAGGATGTCTGGCTCTAGGTGAGTGATCACACCATCATGATTATCTGGGGCATGAAGATCTTTTTTGTACAGTTCTTCTGTGTATTCTTGCCACCTCTTCTTGATATCTTCTGCGTCTGTTAGGTCCCCACCATTTCTGTCCTTATTGAGTCTATCTTTGCAGTGAGAAATAGATTTAAGGGACTAGATCTGATAGACAGAGTGCCTGATGAAGTATGGATGGAGGTTCGTAACATTGTACAGGAGACAGGAATCAAGACCATCCCCAAGAAAAAGAAATGCAAAAAAGCAAATTGGCTGTCTGGGGAGGCCTTAAAATAGCTATGAAAAGAAGAGAAGCAAAAAGCAAAGGAGAAATGGAAAGATATACCCATATGAATGCAGAGTTCCAAAGAATAGCAAGGAGAGATAAGAAAGCCTTCCTTAGCAATCAGTGCAAAGAAATAGAGGAAAACAAGTTAGACATCATAAGTTTCAATTTAGTCGCCACAAACTGTAAACTTGCTAGGGTGGACATCCGGAGATTTTTAACCCAGATATTGCTGCTAAATATCATCTTAGTCTTCTGCTGGTGTGGTTATTTTCTTAGGACCTAGAAACATGATTCATCCCCATTGGTTCCATCTTGTTAGATATGACACTTGCCCCAAAACTTTCCTGATTATGACATCAGATAGATTGTTTTCTTTTCAGCTTTGTGTCATCTATAAATCTAACGATTTTGCCTTGTCTAAGTTATAGACATACATCAAATAAGAAAGAGAGAGTTACAGGCAGAATCCTAAAGTTCATTAGCAATAACATTAAAAAAGAAAAAAAAAAATATAGAAGGACAGAAGCCACAGCTCATGAAAATCAATCCTACTGACGATAAAGCCATACTGAAATCATGATGCAATTCTGTAGACAAAGTTTATATAATCTCTACAAATGGTTTGTTCACAGTGTCTCAGGGAGCAAATTTGTAGCTGTGCCTGGAAGAAAGAGATAGCCATCAAAAGATGATGGCAGTATGTATGGGACACCCGGTCCAGTTGGCATTGGCCCTGTTGTCACTATCAATACGGCAGGAGGCTCTTCAGCACACTCCTACTATACCAGAACCATCCCTGTTTACAAAGATAGTGGCTGCTTACTTGGGCAAGATTTTCAATGTGGGCTGTTAATAGTAATCAGGGAAAAATACCCACTTAAATAGCAGCATAATATTGCAGCTATTCAAACAGACAAAAATAAACAGTCTTTAGTGTTGGAGAGGATGTAGGGAAAATGCACTTGTATACACTGCTGGTGGGAATGCAAATAGGTACAACCCTTTGGAAGACGGTTTTGTGGTTTCTCTAAAATATTGAAATGGGTCTTTACATCAGCTGAGCAATTCTGCTTCTATGTATATATCCCAGAGAAATATCCCCATATGTATTTGGAGACATGATCAAAGGATGGTTATTGTAGATTTACTTGTAATACCCTGACTGCTCATCTGTGGAAAATGGTTAAACATTATGGCACATTCGCATGATCAAATATTATGCAGCCATTTAAAAATGATGTGTATTGGATGCAAGAATATGGAAGTATCATTGATTCATTGTTGAAATTTAAAAGTAAGTTTCAGTACAGTGTTTACAGCATAATATCAAAGTAATTTTGTAAAATTTTAGAGGTGGTATGTACCTAGATTTATATAGGAAAATATCTGGAAAGATAAGAGTTGCCCCTGGGTAGTTGGGATGAGAGTGCTGTTGGTTGAGCGGAGTCTTGAAATGTTACTTTCCCTGTTTATTTGTTAGATGTCTGCATTGTTTGAAATTCTTTAGATGAACGTGTTGCAGTCTTTTAAATAAATCATGAAATAATAAAACAAATATATGTGAAAAAAAAAAACAAGCAAAAGCTACAGTTTATCAAGAAATTGATAAGCTAAACAACTGATTTTTATACTGACCTAATCATCTTAAATATGGTCATTATTTTTAATACTAGCTAAGTGGTTAATAAAGGACATCTTAGAGCCAGTTGAAGGAATTAAGATATGTTATTGTTGTGTGAGATGAAAGTCTAGCATTTTGAAAGAAAACAAAACTTCAAAGTTGAATTTTAATGCATCTAAAAAAATTACATTAAATCATCATTGCAAATTATCTCATCTTTTACATTGTATAAATAACAAGAAGAGGTACTCAATAGGCATTGGTTGACTGAGTAAAAATAATAAAATGAAGGCTACCTTCCTAAAAATTAGCTTGTTAGTAAAATAGGCATTCTTTATAAAGTACCTATATGGTTGTATATTTTTGCATAATGCTTTCATTTTAAAACTGCTCTTATTATGTCACTCTCATACAATCTTTCAGTGGCTTTCTGCTCTCTCTCTACCCAATTATTTGCATGGATTCTAAGGCATTCTATAAGTCTATATTAAGTCTATATTTTATAAGACAAATATATAAGTCTATATGTGACTTCAACCTACATACCCTATCTCCATGTCCACTAATTTGCTTCTTCCTTTATAATTAAGATAGTTTCCTCACTGTACCCAAACACATCACATACCCATTCTTGTGGCTTGGTTCAAGTCCTCCAGGCCTAATGCTTTTTGCTTTCCTATAAACTTACCCAAATCTTGTCACTCTTCAAAGCCCAGCTTAATTCTCACCCTCCCCCTAGCAAGTTTTCAGCTATAGCTCTCGTCTTCATCTGTCTCCCTCTTCTCTGACATCATTGAGTTATTTTTTCAATGACTGTTTAGATGCTAAGTGCCCAACATTGTGCCAGCATCAGGTATAAAAGACACTGCCTGCGTTTGTAGTCAGTCCGTCTGGATTTGAATTCTTATGATTCAACAAAATGTATACTGATGCTTGTTGTTTTATTTTACCAGAGATAGAATAATAGTAAATAAGCAATTGCAATTGAGAGCAATGAGTGCACTGATAGAGTTGATCACAAGGTTCTCTGAAACCACAGGAGGGGTATGTAGCCTAATCTTAGATATCTAAGTTTTCTGGAGGAATTGATTCCTAAACTGAGATCTGAAGCATCGGTAAAAACACCTACAGCACTCCATTGTCTGTACCACTCATCAACTGCACGCTCAACTTTATATGTAACAGCCTGCCTTCATAAGTTTCCAAGGAATGTTTCTCATGGAATTGGTCCTAGTGAACCCATTCTTTATTCATAATGCTAAACACACAGTTCTTTCTGCAAAACAGAGCCCACACCTCCCATCCACACCCAGCATTCTTGGGGAAATTTAAACATAAGATAGATGCTTTCACCATGAAATTATGAATTAGCTATGTGATTTTAAAACAGGAATCAAGTGTAATTTCAAGTCAGTAATTTCACATTGAAACTGAAATTTTCCTGATCGCTGAAACCCAATCTCATCAAATGACTGAAGATCATATTCTTTTCTTGGCTCATTTTTAAATTTTCACCAGGGCCTTAATTAGTAGAGTTACTAATCTCCAGGCTTCTCTATCCTCAGAGGCCCACTCTATTATACAGAGCATTTCTTTTGGTGGTATGCTCGGTTACCCAAGTTATTTTAGAATCTGTTGATTATTACCTTATGAGGGAAAAAGAAACAAACTGCATCCCATGTCTTTCACATATGCCATCTTAATTTTTGTCTCCCTTCTTTCCCATCATATTGTTACCCTTACTCAGATAGACTGTAAACTAGTTGAGGACAGGAACCATGAACTGCTGCTACATCCAACCCTGAAGGCTGAACGTGCCCTCTTAATTCCAGGGTCCCATCCTCACAAAGCAGATCTCAACATCCCCCTGGAACTGAGCAATGTGGCAGCCCTGGAACTCTATGCAAGAGTTCTTTTGTATTTTCCCAGTGTTTCCAAGGTAGTCGATCAATAAATATAGATTAAAAAATATAAATATAAATGATTATTGATTGTTTAAAGTTACAAGCTCATGTTTTACATTTCTATAATCAGTAAGCATTTAAAATTTTCTATGAGCTTTTCATCTCCAGTATTTTAAAAAGTTTTCTAATAATCTATGATCCATTTTAAACAACCAGAATAAATGTTAGCCCAGTACTAAAACATTTAAACAAATCTGTTTGTAAGGACCTAGATATTTATGCCACTGTAAAATTTCTATTTTTAATTAATAAATGTATTTGTATCTGTCTCAGTAATAAATCCATTAGATTAAGTAAGATTTGGATATTAAGAGCACAAATTTACCAGATTTTTATTTTTACCTATAATACCTCATAAAATATTCTTTGGGTATTTATAAAGCAGTAATGAAGACAAAACCCTTCTCTGAATATATATCTCATTTAAAAACAATTTAACGAGTATATTTTGGACCAACACCAAAATAGATAATTCTGGAAATAACCACAGCAGGATAAAATGTGCTACTCCTTGGTGGTCTCTCTTTTCTGAATAATTTCATGATTTACTATATTTTCTCCAAAACTGAACAAATGGAGATTTTTCTCTGAGTTTTAAAGAGGAAACAGAGCGACTTTCCTGGTGGTCCAGTGGTTAAGACTCTGCCTTTCCACTACAGGGGGCGCAGGTTCAATTCCTGGTCAGGAAACAAAGATCCTGCATGCTATGATGTGGGACCAAAACAATAATTAAATAAAATTAAATAAATAAAATATATATTTTAAAAAGAACACAAATGATCTAGGTGTATCAACACATGATTAATAAAAAAAGAAGCATAATACGACGATCAAAAAATTCAGAACTTAAACATTTTGACTAATTGACCTCAGAGTTTACAGACCCACTTATAAAGGATGCACACTATAAATTATTTCATAAGGAAGCAAATACTATAATGACCCAACATTTGGAATCAATTGAAATGCACAAGTGCCTTTAGGCTGACTTTTGAACTCCTCTGATTTGTGACACAGATAAGAGTAAATGATGGACTGATTAATTTGTGCAGCTTCTTGGCAAGTTAATGAATACAGTAAAGTAAGTAGCTGACAATTTCAGGCTACTGTAAATGGATATGAAGGCCTGTCACTGGTACTTGAGGAATGTTTTCAACTTCCTCATCTTCCTTAAGCTGGCATCCCTAGTCAGGGCCTCTTTGGTTGTCAATCTTGATAAAAAAAAACTCTGCCTCTTGTTTATGTCCCCTAACCTTGACTGCAAGGCTGTGGCCTTGTCTTAATTGCTGCTACCTATAAGTGAATGTTGTTTCCCATTCTGATCAAGAGATCAATTTGCTTACCCTAGAGCTGTTCCACCTTAGACTTACTGTCAAATGTGTGTATATGCATATATGATTTTGTGTGCTTGTTGTCACAAATAATAGAGAAAAGAATAAAATGCATTATCTGCTTCCTATACATACTTCCTATAAGGTGCTTCCTTACTTTATTTTCTTTAAACTTCACGATTTATCAACAGAAAGTGTACTCACCCAGTTGAAGTATACTTAAGAAATATACATAAGGAAACAAATGAGACAGTGGCCACATGTGTTAAAGTTATACAAATAAAAATTGTGGAGCCAGAATTTATACATTGGACTCTATACCCTTTCTGAAGAGTGTTTCTCAAAGTCTATTTGCAGCAGAATCTACTCAGGCACTTGTTTAAATGCACATTTATGGTTCCCACTCCACCCTGCCTCGTGGAAACCTAGGGATAGATCCCAGAAACACTGTCCTAATGTGTCCAGAAAACTCAAGGAACAAGAGACTTTTAAATGATTAAGAAATACAGGAATAAAGGACCTGAAAACTCAAATGACTTTTCCACTTGAAAAGCTTTTTATGGAAAGTGTCAGGCACCTGAAAATAAGGGTTTATAGTGACAAATGTCTTTTCAGGGATGATTATGGCCTTATGCAAAGTTGATGCCAATAAATCTTTTCTGCAAAGCTCAAGTCTCAGTCCAGGCTGGCAGTAAATCATTTCACCTGGCACCACAATTCCAAAAGGAAAGGCAATGAGGACAATATTATGAATGTTGCTTTCCTGGCACTAGCTAGCTGAAGATTAGTTGCATTGGCATAGCTTTTTTCTCATGACCTATTTTTAAATGGAGAATAGAAAAATATAGTCATTCATCTACGTAGAAAATTATGAAGACTGGAAACAAGGAAATAAACCAGAGTATAAGACATCCAAAGGGAAATCATCATTCTGTGCATTAAATTAGCAGGGTTTTTTTTAATGAATAAAATGAAGATATATCACATTAGCATTCAATGAGACACCAAAAGTAAAGAATGTTAATTTACAAAAGGGACCTTATTAACTTACTAAGATTATCAAGAACTTCTAAAGCATTTTTTTTCAAAGGGAGATGATCCGATCTTCATTTTTCTCACTGTTTCACCTTAAGCCTGTTTTTAAATAAGACCTATCATTTTTTAAAAGTCTTCTATTGCCAGAATCTCAATATATTCTAAGTTTCTGAACTAAATTCATCATTAAGGAAATAGTCAGGAATTCCCTGGAGGTCCGGTGGTTAGGACTCCGCACTTTGAATGCCAGGGCTCAGATTCAGTCCCTGGTTGCAGAACTAAGATCCCACAAGCTGTGTGGAATGGCCAAAAAAATTAAGAAGAAAGTGGGGCATCATGGCATCTTCCATAGGACCTGAGGATGTGGCGATGATGATCTCTGCCGGACTGGCAGTAGTCAAAACTCAACACAGGGGTACGACGTCCCAGGCAGGAAGCCACACTTGTCAAGGGACTAGCCACTAATGATTAATCCAGATTTGCTCTTGGCACCACAAGATTCCTCTCTGGTCTTGTTTTGTATGTAGCACAACCCAGAGAAGCCTGATATTTTCTGTGGAAAATCTAGTGATCACATTTTCCTCAAGGCTAATTGGTAATTGATTAATTTCCTTTCCTTCATTCAGGCATTTGTTCTTCATCACTAAGAAGTTTCCTGCTGAATTGATGTGCCTACTTTAATATTTAGAATCAGTACCTGTTCACTAGGTTTACCATCTTGAAAATTATATTTTATAATCTTAACACAGTAAATTATCATTTATGAATCCTAAACAAAACTGACAAGTCTGTGATTGATTAAACCCATCTTGTGGATTGACTGAGTGATCCACACTTTCAACTTTTTGAAAGATGTTACTGATCTAATATCTGGTTTTCAAAAATGGAGTTAAATAGGATAATATGATTGACATATTTTTCAACTTAATATTTTTTTAAAAGTTGGGGCAAGATAGGGAGAGACCATTTTAGATTTATTTATTTTAGGCTGCACTGGATCTTTGCTTCTGCATGGGGGCTTTCTCTAGTTGTAGTAGCTTCTCTTGTCATAGAACATAATCTCGCTCTAGGGCTCATGGGCTTCAGTAATTTCAGTGCATTTAGTTGCCCCACCACATTTGGAGTCTTCTTGGACCGGGGATTGAACCCACACCCCTGCACTGGCAGACAGATTCTTAATCACTGGACCACCAGGGTAGTCCAGCTTACTTAATATTTTAAGCAATTATTTTTATGACTATTCATCTGATAATGACTCAATATGGTTGCCCTGATACTATATGAATTCCTAAATAAGAACCAGTCATAATAAATCATATTAAATATTCAGTTCAGTATAGTCGCTCAGTCATGTCCGACTTTTTGCAACCCTATGAATCGCAGCACGCCAGCCCTCCCTGTCCATTACCATATCCCAGAGTTCACTCAAACTCATGTCCATCGAGTCAGTGATGCCATCCAGCCATCTCATCCTCTGTCGTCCCCTTTTCCTCCTGCCCCCAATCCCTCCCAGCATCAGACTCTTTTCCAATGAGTCAACTCTTCGCATGAGGTGGCCAAAGTACTGGAGTTTCAGCTTTAGCATCATTCCGTCCAAAGAAATTCCAGGGCTGATCTCCTTTAGAATGGACTGGTTGGATCTCCTTGCAGTCCAAGGGACTCTCAAGAGTCTTCTCCAACACCAAAGTTCAAAAACATCAATTCTTCGGCACTCAGCCTTCTTCACAATCCAACTCTCACATCCATACCTGACCATTGGAAAAACCATAGCCTTGACAAGATGGACCTTTGTTGAAAAGTAATGTCTCTGCTTTTCAATATGCTATCTAGGTTGGTCATAACTTTTCTTCCAAGGAGTAAGCGTCTTTTAATTTCATGGCTGCAGTCCCATCTGCAGTGATTTTGGAGCCCAAAAAAATAAAGTCTTACACTGTTTCCAATGTTTCCCCATCTATTTTCCATGAAGTGATGGAACCAGATGCCATGATCTTCGTTTTCTGAATGTTGAGCTTTAAGCCAACTTTTTCACTCTCCTCTTTCACTTTCATCAAGAGGTTTTTTAGTTCCTCTTCACTTTCTGCCATAAGGGTGGTGTCTTCTGCATATCTGAGGTTATTGATATTTCTCCCAGCAATCTTGATTCCAGCTTGTGCTTCTTCCAGCCCAGCATTTCTCATGATGTACTCTGCATATAAGTTAAATAAGCAGGGTGATAATATACAGCCTTGACGTACTCCTTTTCCTATTTGGAACCAGTCTGTTGTTCCATGTCCAGTTGTAACTGTTGCTTCCTGACCTGCATATAGGTTTCTCAAGAGGCAGGTCAGGTGGTCTGGCATTCCCATCTCTTTCAGAATTTCCCACAGTTCATTGTGATCTACTCAGTCAAAGGCTTTGGCATAGTCAAGAAAGCAGAAATAGATGTTTTTCTGGAACTCTCTTGCTTTTTCAATGATCCAGTGGATGTTGGCAATTTGATCTCTGGTTCCTCTGCCTTTTCTAAAACCAGCTTGAACATCAGGAAGTTCACGGTTCACATATTGCTGAAGCCTGGCTTGGAGAATTTTGAGCATTACTTTACTAGCATGTGAGATAAGTGCAATTGTACCATAGTTTGAGCATTCTTTGGCATTGCCTTTCTTTGGGATTGGAATGAAAACTGACCTTTTCCAGTCCTGTGGCCACTGCTGAGTTTTCCAAATTTGCTGGCATATTGAGTGCAGCAGTTTCACAGCATCATCTTTCAGGATTTGAAATAGCTCAACTGGAATTCCATCACCTCCACTAGCTTTGTTCATAGTGATGCTTTCTAAGGCCCACTTGACTTCACATTCCAGGATGTCTGACTCTAGGTGAGTGATCACACCATCGTGATTATCTGGGGCATGAAGATCTGTTTTGTACAGTTCTTCTGTGTATTCTTGCCACCTCTTCTTGATATCTTCTGCTTCTGTTAGGTCCATACCATTTCTGTCCTTTATCGAGCCCATCTTTGCAAGAAATGTTCCCTTAGTATCTCTGATTTTCTTGAAGAGATCTCTAGTCTTTCCCATTCTGTTGTTTTCCTCTATTTCTTTGTATAGATCGCTGAGGAAGGCTCTCTTATCTCTTCTTGCTATTCTTTGGAACTCTGCATTCAGATGCTTATATCTTTTCTTTTCTCCTTTGCTTTTCACTTCTCTTCTTTTCACAGCTATTTGTAAGGCCTCCCCACACAGCCATTTTGCTTTTTTTGCATTTCTTTTCCATGGGGATGGTCTTGATCCCTATCTCCTGTACCATGTCACAAACCTCTGTCCATAGTTCATCAGGCACTCTATCTATCAGATCTAGGCCCTTAAATCTATTTTTCACTCCCACTGTATAATCATAAGGGATTTGATTTAGGTCATACTTGAATGGTCTAATGGTTTTCCCTACTCTCTTCAATTTAAGTCTGAATTTGGCAATAAGGAGCTCATGATCTGAGCCACAGTCAGCTCCTGGTCTTGTTTTTGCTGACTGTATAGAGCTTCTCCATCTTTGGCTGCAAAGAATATATATAATCAATCTGATTTTGGTGTTGACCATCTGGTGATGTCCATGTGTAGTCTTCTCTTGTGTTGTTAGAAGAGGGTGTTGGCTATGACCAGTGCATTCTTGGCAAAATTCTGTTAGCCTTTGCCCTGCTTCATTCCATATTCCAAGGCCAAATTTGCCTGTTACTCCAGATGTTTCTTGAGTTCCTACTTTTGCATTCCAGTCCCCTATGATGAAAAGGACATCTTTTTTGAGTGCTAGTTCTAAAAGATCTTGTAGGTCTTCATAGAACCGTTCAACTTCAGCTTCTTCAGCGTTACTGGTTAGGGCTAGGCTTGGATTACTGTGATATTGAATGGTTTGCCTTGGAAACAAACAGAGATCATTCTGTCATTTTTGAGATTGCATCCAAGTACTGCATTTCAGACTCTTTTGTTGACCATGATGGCTAGTCCATTTCTTCTGAGGGATTCCTGCCTGCAGTAGTAGATATAATGGTCATCTGAGTTAAATTCACCCATTCCAGTCCATTTTAGTTCGCTGATTCCTAGAATGTCGATGTTCACTCTTGCCATTTCCTGTTTGACCACTTCCAATTTGCCTTGATTCATGGACCTAAAATTCCAGGTTCCTATGCAATATTGCTCTTTACAGCACTGGACCTTGCTTCTATCACCAGTCACATCCACAACTGGGTATTGTTTTTGCTTTGGCTCCATCCCTTCATTCTTTCTGGAGTTATTTCTGTACTGATCTCCAATAGCATATTGGGCACCTACTGACCTGAGGAGTTCCTCTTTCAGTGTCCTATCATTTTGCCTTTTCATACTGTTCATGGGGTTCTCAAGGCAAGAATACTGAAGTGGCTTGCCATTCCCTTCTCCAGTGGACCTCATTCTGTCAGACCTCTCTACCGTGACCCTCCCGTCTTTGGTGGCCCCACAGGCATGGCTTAGTTTCATTGAGTTAGACAAGGCTGCAGTCCTGGTGTGACTAGATTGACTAGTTTTCTGTGATTATGGTTTCAGTGTGTCTGCCCTCTGATGCCCTCTTGCATTAGGTATGCTTAATTAAATATTTACTTCTATTTAGTATGAACCTGAATTAAAATATGCTAACAAAAGGTAAAAGATGAAGAAAAACTAGAAATTTTTATGAATATATACATAAAAATCAACATTACCTTTTTTCCAAAAGAAACAAATACATAAAATATAATTCCTTTAGCATAGCATCAAACCAGTCTCACAAGCTGGGCTTCCCAGATGGTGCTAGTGGTAAAGAACCTGCCTACCAATGCAGGAGACCTAAGAGACATGGGTTCTATCCCAGAATCAGGAAGATCCCCTGGAGGAGGGGAGGCAAACCACTCCAGAATTCTTCCCTGGAGAATCCCATGGACACCACTGGGTTGCAAAGATTTGGAGATGATTGAAGTGACTGAGAACACACACACAATCCCACTAACTGTTATGAGTACAGACTGTGTCCCCAGGCCCTTTTAAATTCTCAATTGTTCTTATCTGGAAAATAGGAGGAAATAATAGTGTTTGTGGGGACTGGATGACATTTGTAAAGCAGTTAGCACAGTGTTCAACATAGAATGATAACAACAATAAGTAACTACTAAACAGTATGTTGATACTTACATTTTCATTTTTCAAAATAGTAGATAATTTCAAAGTATTCCATGTACTGTTGAAAGTTATTGCTTAATCGCTCAGTTGTGTCTGATTCTTTTGTGACCCCCATGGACCATTCCACCAGGCTCCTCTGTCCATGGGATTTCCAAGGCAAGAATACTGGAGTGGATTCCCATTTCCTTCTCCAGGGGATCTTCCTGACCTAGGAATCGAACTCACATCTCCTGCATTGGCAGGATTCTTTACCACTGAGCCACCTGGGAAGCCAACTTGAACTTATAAAAGCCAAATTATTAATTAAGAGCAAAATCTCTTCTTTGTGTTTGAGTTGAGGAATATTATACCCTGGAAACTGAGAGACTTAATCAAAATAAGTTTGTGAGAAAATAATCAAACTGCTTAAGATAGTAGAATCAAACTTCAAACAGCTCATATACCCAAGCAAACACCTCTTCTTCCACGCCATACTGGTTCGTTCCATGGTTTTTCCCATTTGAATCCATGGTAAATTCATCCTTCTAGATACTTAAACTAAAAACATCAAGAGTTATCCTTGACTTCTCTTTTTCCTTTTCTTGCCACATCCAATCCATCTACAAATCCTGATGGTTTTCCCTTCAAAATACTTGACTACTTATCTCCACATATTCTGCTATTCAACCCTGATCTAATCTGAAGTATAAAAAAATTAAATCCTATCTTGATTTGTATTTCTGTAAATATACATAAGGGCTTCCCTGGTGACTCAGATGGTAAAGAATCTGCCTGCAATGAAGGAGACCCAGATTTGATCCCTAGGTCTGGAAGATTCCCTGGAGAAGGCAATGGCTATCCACTCCAATATTCTTGCCTAGAGAATCCCATGGACCAAGAAGCCTGGTGGGCTACAGTCCATGGGGTCACAGAGTGGGACACAACAGAGCAATTTCCACTACTACTACTAAATATACATAAGTATTAAAATATGTATTTCTTTTTCCATTTATATTTTGAAAATAATCTTCAAAAAATTATCTACCCATATTTTAAAATAAAAACCTCAAAGAATTCAAGAATACTAATTATTTTGTGGCATAGCCCTTGCTCTTTATAAATAATGCAGTTAAAACATATCATAAAACTTTTCTTCAAATAAGTTGAGGTGTAAAAATGTAGTAATTGCAAACTTCTAAATTACCTTTTAATGACCAGTATTTAATTGTCAGTACAAGCTTTATTGCATCAAACTAGCTTTTTTTCAGTTGTTATCTATGGGATGACTCATTACTTAGTATCATTTCTATGATCTTGTTTGCTTCATGCTTGCTTTTCTTCTGTTGAGAAATTATTAATGCAAACTACATAGTGGCATAGTACAGCCACTATGGAGAACAGTGTGGAGATTCCTTAAAAAACTGGAAATAGAACTGCCTTGTGACCCAGCAATCCCACTGCTGGGCATACACACTAAGGAAACCAGAATTGAAAGAGACACATGTACCCCAATGTTCATCGCAGCACTGTTTATAATAGCCAGGACATGGAAGCAACCTAGATGCCCATCAGCAGATGAATGGATAAGAAAGCTATGGTACATATACACAATAGAGTATTACTCAGCCATTAAAAAGAATACATTTGAATCAGTTCTAATGAGGTAGATGAAACTGGAGCCTATTATACACAGTGAAGTAAGCCAGAGGGAAAAACACCAATACAGTATACTAACGCATATATATGGAATTTAGAAAGATGGTAACAATAACCCTGTATACGAGACAGCAAAAGAGACACAGATGTATAGAACAGTCTTTTGGACTCTGTGGGAGAGGGTGAGGGTGGGAAGATTTGGGAGAATGGCATTGAAACATGTATAATATCATATATGAAATGAGTCACCAGTCCAGGTTCGATGCACGGTACTGGATGCTTGGGGCTGGTGCACTGGGATGACCCAGAGGGATGGTATGGGGAGGGAGGAGGGAGGAGGGTTCAGGATGAGGAACACATGTATACCTGTGGCGGATTCATTTTGATATATGGCAAAACCAATACAATATTGTAAAGTTAAAAAATAAAAAAAATATTAAAAAAAGAAAGAAATTATTAGGGCCATGATAATGAAGAGCCAAAGATGAGGAAGAAGACGTGTTGCTTGGCCTTTCACACTGATCTTCACTCACCCATGTTTTCATGAACACCAGATTCACCAAGTTTTCAAAGAGGAATAGCAAGTGTTTGATGATGAAGGAAGTTTGGATTTAATTTTCACTTTGAGACACATGGTTACTATTCCCTGAAAAAATATTGGCATTCTGAAGATGTTCAAGCACTCTTACTCCAGCAGCTACCAATAGGCCCAATTGCATGTGAGGCTCTGGTGGCTCTGAGAGCTGTCAAAGCAGAGATGTTAGAAACCAGCTGCTGCCTTCACTTATCCTTTGAGATCAGCACAAGTGGGGGTAGACTTTCCTATCATCAAATCCTTAGAGCAGCAACTTACACACAGAATGTGCTCTTACAGAAAAATGATTCAAATAATATAAGCAATAATAATTCAAATAATAACAGCAGTAATAAGAAAGGTAATTTGTCGTGCAGTTTATTGAGCACTTTTCACGTATCCAGGACTATTTCAATCACATCTCATACATTACTTCACTTCATCTTGAGAACATAAATAAGCCTACAGTTGTGGGTCATCCCCAGGGGAATAGCTTCAGGTGGAGTTATGAAGAACCCTCTAAATCTTCAGAGAAGTTCAAAGCCATCTTACAGACAATTATTTTACAAGGTTAAGATAGGACATTTATAAGTACAGTGAATTCTATATGGGAAATCCTTCATTGATATACCATAGCAGTCGTTTGAACAAACATTAAATCAAAGACCCAGTCTATAGGTATGACCCAAAAGTAGTAATGATCTTGTCCTCAGAATTACAAAAATTGTTTCTTAATCATCCTAAAGTATGTATCATGCATCAGAAATTTCAGATGTAAGGAATTTTTTTCAGAATTCATATATTATTTAACATTTGTCCTTCTTCAGTTCTTACATATATTTTTCAATATTTTTAGTCAAGAAAATATTTTCTGGGTAGCTCTTCCTCCACTATCATGACTAACATTTTACTATTTTTCTCCCCTAGAACTAGAACAATGACTGATGTACCAGCAGATGTTTCCAATTTAAAATGTCTCATATTCTTTACAAGGGAGGAAAAAGTTTAAACTTAAGTAGCTGATGTTTGTCAGCAGATCAGGTAGTGGAAGAAAACTGTCACCTTTTACAAAGTGTCTCTTCTTCATCTTTTCTTCTTTATTCTGGGAATTTTCTCAGTTTAGTCTTTAAGGTGGAATCTGCTAATAGTTCAGATCATGGCTGTTGCCTAATCCTTCTTTCAAAGATCAAAGTAGACTAAACCACAAACTTGAACTTAAATAAGAAATCTAAAATTTAGGCAGATATTCTGTTTTGAACATCTGCTGATTGTGGCAGATTTTTATCACTTTATTTTGGTTCTAGCACCCTGACTGTATTTTAGATAATCACCATCACCTCTAAGCAGCTCATGTGCTTCAGAGGAGTATCTCCATGAACAGCTCAGGCCTAAACTAATTAGCATTATCTGGGTCCATAATGGGTTCAGAGTAGTAACATCTAATTAATAATTTAGTGCAACTAGAATGAAGCCTAAGACTTTAAATCAAAGGTTGAGGGAATATGACAAATGCATTACATTAATGAAGAACCATACAGCCTGATAAATGCTGAAGAAAATTTTGGAACAACTGAGGAGAATCTTCCTAAGACTGAAGCTGAGATTTGGGGGGTTGTTTGTTACACAGCATTATCACAGTAAAAACCTAGCTATACACCAAAGAAGGTAGTAGGTCAAGTTCTAGATATCTGAGGTGTACCCTTCTGACTTACCCTCATATGAGAATATTACCATCAGAAGGTAAGATAAAATAAACCAAAGCAGGATGATACTATTTTAAACGCCAGAAGAAACATGTTCACTTTCTGGTAAGGTTGCTAAGCTTGGAAATTTTGAACCTGGCACCAGTGGCCTGTCTTCCCTGATACAATGAGGAGTCTGTTGTGGGATGAAGCTAATCAGAGACAAATAGTGATGAAAAGCAGGTATAGAGCTAGAGAAATAAAGAGGGCAAAAAAGGCGAAAAAGGGAAGGCAAAAGAGAGAATGAGTGCAAGAGAAAGGAAGAGTTAGTGAGCAAATAAAAAGAGGAAGAGGAATGAATTAGAAGAACCAGTTCTATATAGATAAAGTTTAAAGTTCTGCAGAAACACTCTTTGGTTACATTGATCCAGTGACTGGCATTTTTCAAATATGAAATACAGATACAGAAAATATGTGTTTATTTAGACGCTCTCACTAAAAATCTAGGGGCTTCCCCATTTGTACAGTGGTTAAAACTCAGCGCTCCCACTGCAGGGGGCAAGGGGTGGGTCCCAGATCAGGGAACTAGGATCCTTTGTGCTGCACAGTGCTTCCAGAAACAACAACAACAGCAACAACAAATATAAGTCAGCGTGTGTGTGTGTTAGTCACTCAGTCGTTCCAACCCTTTGTAATGCCATGAACTGAAACTTCGGTCCCTGGGATTCTCCAGGAAAGAATGCCAGAGCGGGTTGCCATTTTCTTCTCCAGAAGATCTTCCCGATCCCAGGAATCAAACTTGGGTCTCCCTCAGTACAGGCAGATTCTTTACTGTCTGGGCCATCAGGGTAGCCCCTCAGAAATTCTTAAAGTGAAAAAAGCTTAACATGTAAAAAAAATTACAATCTGTTGTGTAGGAGCTGTCACATAGAGAAAGATAATAAGTGCTTAGGGAACACAAAAGAAGGGGAGATTAAACCTGTAAGTAAATGAAGATGGGAAAGATATGGGAAAAGAGTTCACAGATGTGTGTGTGTGCTCAGATGCTCAGTCATGTCCAGCTCTTTATGACCCCATGTGCTGTAGCCCGCCAGACTCCATGACCTGGAAAATGGGATTTTCCAGGCAGGAATACTGGAGTGGATTGGCATTTCCTACTCCAAGACATCTTCCCAACCTAGGGATCGAACCCATGTCTCTTATGTCTTCTGCATTATCAGGCAAGTTCTTTACCACTAGTGCCACACGGAAAGCAGTGAAAAGCCAAAGGAGAAAAAGAAGTTGCCTGGTAAATAAATAAATTGTAAATGAGGACAAATGGAAAGCTTGCGTTTGTACCAGAGACTTAAAATTCTGGTAAACTGGATCAGTCTACTAGCCTCAATTACCAGTACCTGAGCGCTCAAACAGGGAAATAAAAATCTGCATTCAGCTGTCTACCATCAATAGACCTCACTGATTTCTTCAATCTTTTCTTTTTAGTTGAAGCATTAAATTATGGTAAATATTTTATCCAAAGAGGTGAGCAAAGCTGACTTGATTATGAGTCTGTAATATTAGACCTGCTTCAAAAGAAATCATCAGCCAAGAGATTCCACTGCCAACTAAACGGAATGACTCAAATCACACCTGAATGGCTCCTGCTCCTCTTTCCTATTTCCAAATACTTCCTCAGTTTGTCTAAAATATTTCATTTTCCTTTTATTATCTTGCATTAAATCAATCCAGTTGAATATTCAGTCAACTTGAATGATAAAGTTCACTTTTCAAAGTGAAAAAAAGATAAATGATATGGGAGTGTGGGTAAGGAGGATGGGCTGTAGTTATTCACATGTTAGGATTAGTTTGCTTCCTTCCCTCAGCCACAGCTTCCAGTGTGGAAGAAACCAGTCCAAACGCAGATGGCAGTGTTGTGGTTGGAATTATGAATGTGCTTATAGTCAGAGAGATCTGGTTTGAATCTTACCTCTACCATTTTACTATCTTTATGAGCTTGAGAAAATTATTAACGTTTGGGGTACCTCAGTTTTCTTATCTCTAAGATGAAAGAAACAAGGTTACCACTATTGTTATATTACGTACATACTTGATTAGCACAGTGTCCAGGGCTTGGTTAAGCAGCCAGGAAGGGCAGTTACAGACACTAGAGTGGAGAAAAGGAGATCGTTTTGTAGCAAAAGTGAGATCCTGGGGGAATGGAAGACAACACAGGCATACTTTGCCTTCTCAGTACTTTTGCCTGTGACAAGATCACAGGTGTAAACTCAACAGCAACATGACAATCAATGGTTGGAGTTGATACAAATACATTATCATGTGTTCAGGATTTTGGTGATAAAAAGATCATGTATCTTTTTATGATACTGTATCATCATTTGATCTCATATTTGATGATTCTGGATTTTTGTTTTCACTCTGACTTTTCTTCTTATGACTGGTCCTTACAGATTTAGGGCCGCAGAACTACACAGGTGCTTAAGGGAAGTGCAAAGAGTCTCTTAAAGGTGAATATTTAAAGTGTCCATTTCCTGGACTGCTTTGCAAAGGCATCCCTTACCAGAACTTGTTTTGAAAGCAGTTTATGGCTGACACTTAAAAGATTCCTCCTTTTAAAATACATGCACATTGAGTACAAACTGAGCCAGAAGTGTTATTTTTTGTATATGCTTGTCATCAGCATGTTAACATTCTCCAGCTGCCCATTTTAAAAGGACAGGAGAGCCTCTCCATGTTGTGAGCTTGCTGGACTCTTCCTCAGAGCAGTCGCTGTGAAGGAATCCTCTTCAGATTCCTTCACACTGCTTAGACCAAACTCAAAGCCACGCCCTTGAAACGTGATGGATTAAAACTGCATTTTCATTTCTGTTTTTCTAAAACCTGGTTAAAGTAGTTAATTGACAGAAGCAATTGTATTTTCTGATCAGCGGCATAGACTATAAACCTCAAGGCAATTCTTTTCTTGCCAGTAGTTGCCCTTGATAATAAAATAATTACCACATTAACAGCATTCACTGTATTTCAGCACTGAGGATTTCTCCCACAAAGCATGCTGGAGAAAAGTGCCAGGCCACAAAACAGTTTAATCCTATTATTTCTGCATTTCATCCTGGCTTGGTTTAAGTATAAATGCCCATGCTCTCTGGGTTTTTCCACCTCTGAAAGGCACAGGGATTTTTTTTTTTTTTTCAGTGAATAACAGTATACTAATGTGAAATTGTTTTTGGGACTTGTGACTCCACAGCTTTAAAGCCAGCATTAATGTTCTTAATATGAAGTATTCAGCCATTGTTTTGTGTATTTGAGGACTGATCTCTGTCCTCAAACCATACTCACATATTTTTGGTTCTCTATGTTTCCTTGTGGCCTCAGGCTTTGCTCATCCTGAGCTGCTGAGAACTCTCTCCCTGTCCACTGCTCCTCAACTCCTTTCACCATCTAACTCCTGTTCATCATCCAGGTGTTGGTTCAGTTACCATTTCTTCCCTAATGCCTTAATTCTAGGCTAAGTGACATGAATCCCTATACACTTCTCACATTACATTTTGATTGCCTCTTTACTTGCAGAATTCTCCACTAGACTGAGTTATCTGAGATCAGAGACACTACTTTATTTATAGAATATCTTTAGCACTTGCAAGGAACACGGTTCATTGTGTAGTAAATATTTCCTGAAGTAGATTTTTTTTTTTTATTCTTTTCTTTCCTGCCCTATGGTCAGCATTTGTTCCCCTCACCCATTAGCCTTTGTTAACTTTGGGCTGTGTGGTTTGCTTTAATCAATGGCATGTGAGCAGATATAACACATCTGGACAGAAACTTTAAATGCACTTGTGTGGTTGACACTCTTATTCCTGCCGTCCATTGTCAGAAAGACATCTTTCAGACAGTGGCTCCTCCTCAGACTTGATTCAAAGAGAGAACTCACAGCAATGAAAGCTGCCCGAAAAGAGCCCAGCAGAACCCAGTAATACGAATGATATGTCACTGTTGTTGCAAGTTGCCAGAATTGGGGTTATTTGTCACCACAAATAATCAACAAAAATTGATTAATAAGTTTATACCTAGAAGCATAACATTACTATAACAACAACAACAATAAACTCAAAGCTAGTGGAGGTGATGGAATTCCAGTTGAGCTATTTCAAATCCTGAAAGATGATGCTGTGAAACTGCTGCACTCAATATGCCAGCAAATTTGGAAAACTCAGCAGTGGCCACAGGACTGGAAAAGATCAGTTTTCATCCCAATCCCAAAGAAAGGCAATGCCAAAGAATGCTCAAACTACCGCACAATTGCACTCATCTCACACACTAGTAAAGTAATGCTCAAAATTCTCCAAGCCAGGCTTCAGCAATACGTGAACCGTGAACTTCCAGATATTCAAGCTGGTTTTGGAAAAGGCAGAGAAACCAGAGATCAAATTACCAATATCCTCTGGATCATGGAAAAAGGAAGAGAGTTCTAGAAAAACATCTATTTCTGTTTTATTGACTATGCTAAAGCCTTTGACTGTATGGATCACAATACACTGGAAAATTCCGAAAGAGATGGGAATACTAGAGCATCTGACCTGCCTCTTGAGAAACCTGTATGCAGGTCAAGAAGCAACAGTCAGAACTGGACATGGAAAAACAGACTGGTTCCAAATAGGAAAAGGAGTACGTCAAGGCTGTATATTGTCACCCTGGTTAAACTTATATGCAGAGTACATCCTGAGAAACACTGGGCTGGAAGAAGCACAAGCTGGAATCAAGATTGCCAGGAGAAATATCAATAACCTCAGATATGCAGATGACACCACCCTTATGGCAGAAAGTGAAGAGGAACTGAAGAGCCTCCTGATGAAAGTGAAAGAGGAGAGTGAAAAAGTTGGCTTAAAGCTCAACATTCAGAAAACGAAGATCATGGCATCTGGTCCCATCACTTCATGGCAAATAGATGGGGAAATAGTGGAAACAATGGCTGACTTTATTTTTCTGGGCTCCAAAATCACTGCAGATGGTGATTTCAGCCATGAAATTAAAAGACTCTTACTTCTTGGAAGGAAAGTTATATCCAACCTAGACAGCATATTGAAAAGTAGAGACATTACTTTGTCAACAAAGGTCCGTCTAGTCAAGACTATGGTTTTTCCAGTGGTCATGTATGGATGCAAGAGTTGGACTATAAAGAAAGCTGAGCACCGAAGAATTGATGCTTTTGAACTGTGGTGTTGGAGAAGACTCTTGAGAGTCCCTTGGACTGCAAGGTGATCCAACCAGTCCATCCTAAAGATCAGTCCCGGTTGTTCATTGGTAGGACTGATGTTGAAGCTGAAACTCCAATACTTCGGCCACCTGATACAAAGACTTGACTCATTTGAAAAGACCCTGATGCTGGGAAAGATTGAGGGCAGGAGGAGAAGGGGACGACAGAAGATGAGATAGTTGGATGGCATCACCGACTCAATGGATATGGGTTTGTGTGGACTCTGGGAGTTGGTAATAGACAGGGAGGCCTGGCGTGGTACAGTTCATGGGGTCACAAAGAGTCGGACACAACTGAGTGACTGAACTGAACTGAACTGAATAAACTCAAATATGAGGTTATTTGTACTGTGCCTGTTATGGAAGCCCCTGATGTTAAAGGAGGCTGGAAAAATGACCTATTCTATGCAACAATGAAAGTTTTGGTAATACTGCTACCTGTGATAACTTGAAAGTCAGAAAATATACCTTTAAACTTTCAAAGAATTTTCAAGACAGAATGTTGGTAGCCAGAATTGCTTATTAGGCTTTGTAAGGAAGAATAAACTCAGAAAATAATTGGAATTTTTTCAAATGAGAATGGAAGGAAAAAGAAGGATGCAGAAATCCAGAGGCAGAGTTGAAAGATATTACTGTTTCTCATCTCCAGCCAATAAATCATTTGCAGATTAAGACAAAGACTCAATGCAAAGACCAAGTCAAGGGCATGGATAGTCATTTTCTAATTCTGTGTACATTCTATTACATGGAATAATTTAAATTATTTGTGGTGAATTAAAGCACATCAGCAATTTAGCAAGTTGAGCAAATGCTGAATATGAAATTACCATATTTTCATATAGTAACATGTATTTTCAAGATAGTAGGTGATTTTCAGTATACCATCAAAGAGATTTTTAAGTGGATAAATAGGAAAATGAGCAATTTATATTATCTATTATCCTGGAGAAGCCTATTATAAAGATAGAAGATAAGAACAGTCTTCAAAAAGCAATATGATAAAGTGCCTATAAAGAGTTTTTGTCATCCTTCATGAATATGAAAAGTTAATATTTTCATCCTTTTAAGTAAAAGTAAGCCCAGTTAATAATAATATGATGATGATGATTGTGGTGATTCAGGCTGGGGAGCAAAGACCAAATCAAGACTGTTGTCACCACATTATTTGTTAAGACCTCTGATTCCTTTAAAATAATCCCCAGTAAGTCATTTCACTTGTACAGAATGGCTCCTGGTAAAGAAACCACAGATTGGCTTAATGGAAGCCTAAAAAGTACAAATTATCTGTAATTAAGCCTAAAAGAATGTCTTCTAATTATGAATCTGGCTGTTGGCAGGAAGCACTAATAGGAAACAAAGATATAAAAAAAAAACCAATGTTTTTTTTTTTTTTAATTTGTAGTATGCCAAAATTACTACTACCAGCCTGAATTCAAAGAGTTTGTGATTGTTTGAGCAATAAAACTACCCTTGAGCTCTCAACTTTTTTGACAGGATGAAGAAGCTTTTTGGCAGTCAAAGATGGACATTTCTCCTAAAGAGGATATTGGAAAAGGAAGAACTCCTCAGAAGGTGAAGTCAAGAGTCAAGAAGTACAATAGACTGTGAAGCTACTCCTAGGAAACAAAACCAAAGATTGATTAAGCAAAGTTCCTTACACAGAGATTAGTAGACTTTGTAACAATTCCTTCATGGGATTTCAGAACTTCTGTGAACCAGTGATTTCTGGGTTCCCCCCTTTTTCCCTCTTTCTAAATGAAAGCGTTTGTTGTGGTTACACTAGTTTATTATGGGTGTGAAGGTATGCATTTTATCACAGGTAGGTACAAGTAACAAGTATTTTATTTCATAGGACTTGGCTCAATAGAGCTACATTTGGGCATGATATAAACTCAAGATCCTGAATTTCAAGCTAGAGTTTAGATCAGACCTTGGAGTATCTTTAAGATCTGGTGATTACATATTGTTTACCGGGAAGGAAGTGAATATGAGAGCAGGCCGGGATAGGTTACATTATTTCACAAATATTTATTCCCTCCATACCCTTGCCATGCTTCTCTGTGAGACAGTCTATTTTCCTTTCCACTGACTTTGGCCTGTGTGATATTACTTTTCTTTGGCAAATAAATTGCCTCAGTAGAAGTTTTAAATGTGCTTGCAAATGTGCCATACCTTGTGCATGGTTTGGTACCCAGTTCTGATGTTTCCCTCCAAAATAATAATAGCATGTCCAAGATACTAGCTTACTCCTTTGAAAAGATACTTTTCATGGAGCCAAGGTTTAGCTCAACCAAACTCGGCAGAGCCTCCACCCTCATGAACTTAGACAATCAATACACATTTGTTATAACCCACAGAGTTACTGGGATTGTTTGTTATAGCAAAAACTGGCTAACAAATTTTGTTGCTGAAAATAAGGAAGAATTATATTGTCTATAAAAGTGCTTGGTTTATATAGGAAAACCATGTTAAGAGTCTGAATGTACATAGATACATGAACTCAATCGGAATTATTTGTAGGTGGAACTAAGAGATACCAGTTAAGTTGCTTTGTTATTTGCTACTTGGACAGTACTTTTTAAGTCAAAATAGTGACCCTAGATTGAGAGACCAAGAGGGGAGTTTTAATAGGTTTTTCAGGTATTTTCCTTTTAAAAAATTAATCAATAAGTATTTATAGACCCAAAAAATCCAAAAGAAATTCCAGTATAGATTAGAAGATAGATCAGTGTTTCCAAAGATGTTGATACTTAAGGAAGAACTTGCAGATTTAAAAAAGGAAATACCTATGTTGAATGTTTGAAACATTGATTGTCTAATGTTATATACACATGTCAACTTGAGGAATGAGATTCTGTACCTGGTGGTACAGAATGGTTTAGTTGCTAAGACATGTCTGACTCTTGTGGCCCCATGGACTGTAGCTTGCCAGGTTCCTCTATCCATGGGATTTCCCAGGTAAGAATACTGAAATGGGTTGCCATTTCCTTCTCCAGGGGATCTTCCCAGCTCTTTATACCTGGAATACAACTCAATTATATATTTTTTATTCTTTGAATTTTCATCATCCTATAGTAGAGAATACTTTTTAGATGGAAAAACAAAAATGACAAGGGAGTTTTACTTAGAAGTATGTTTTGAATGGCATTTATGTGTGACTGAGAAAGCTGAATTGATGAATGTTGTAGCAAAACCCCAGGGAATTATGAGTTCATAACTTAATTAGAAGCTCCACATGCAGGAGGAAGTATCTAAATAGGCTTACTTAAAAAGGTCTGTCATCTGACTAGAGGGCTGACTAACCCCCTTATTCATCTTTTTAAATATCCTTGCGATTGTGAGGGTTAGCATCATCAGTATAATTTTTAAACTCTAGAAAGACATTTTTATAAGAACAGGTCTCATATCATGGATTTCTAGTTTTCTGAACTTTAGAATAACTAATGCATATATATGGAATTTAGAAAGATGGTAACAATAACCCTGTATGCGAGACAGCAAAAGAGACACAGATGTATAGAACAGTCTTTTGGACTCTGTGGGAGAGGGAAGAGGGGATGATTTGGGAACATGTATAATATTGAAACATGTATAATTGAAACATGTATAATATCATATAAGAAACGAATCGCCAGTCCAGGTTTGATGCAAGATACAGGAAGCTTGGGGCTGGTGCACTGGGATGAACCAGAGGGATGGTACGGGGAGGGAGGTGGGAGGGGGGTTCAGGATTGGGAACATGTGTACACCCATGGCGGTTTCATGTTGATGCATAGCAAAACCAATACAATATTGTAAAGTAATTAGCCTCCAATTAAAATAAATTTAAAAAAATTTTTAATAACATTGTATTCATAAAAATAACATAAATGAAGATATATATCTATATATACCCACAACTATCTTTCTTAAAGGAGAATTGGTGTATTGAGTCACTCATGAATCCATTCACTGAAAAAATATTTGAGTACCTGCTGCATGCCAATCTCTCTATTTTTTAGTTGAAGTAGAGTTAGTTTCTGGTGTATAGCAAAGTGATTCAGTTATATATATATATATATTTTTTAATATTCTCTTTCCATTATGGTTTATTATAGGATATTGAATATAGTTCCCTATGCTATATAGCAGGATCTTGCCTTTTATCTATTTTATCTATAGTAGTTTGTATCCCGGAGAAGGCAATGGCATCCCACTCCAGTACTTTTGCCTGGAAAATCCCATGGACAGAGGAGCCTGATGGGCTACAGTCCATGGGGTTGCTAGAGTCAGACACGACTGAGCGACTTCACTTTCACTTTTCACTTTCATGCATTGGAGAAGGAAATGGCAACCCACTGCAGTGTTCTTGCCTGGAGAATCCCAGGGACAGGGAAGCCTGGTGGGCTGCCGTCTCTGGGGTCGCACAGAGTCGGACACAACTGAAGCGACTTAGCAGCAGCAGCAGCAGCAGCAGTTTGTATCTGTTAATCTCATACTCCTAATGTATCTCTCCCCCACCTCTTTCCCCTTTGGTAACCATAAATTTGTTTTCTATGTCTGTTTCTGTTTTCTAAATAGGTCCATTTGTGGCATATTTTAGACTCAATATATAAATGATATCATACAGTATCTGACTTACATCACTTGGTCTGATAATCTCTAGGTCCATCCAAGTTGCTGCAATTGAAATTATTTCATTCTTTTTTATGGCTGAGTAGTATTTCATTGTGTATCTGTACCACATGTTCTTTATCCATTCATCTGTCAGTGGACATTTTAGTTCAGTTCAGTCGCTCATTCGTGTTGTGTCCAACATTTGCAACCCCATGAACTGCAGTACACCAGGCCTCCCTATCCATCATCAGCTCCTGCAGTTTAATCAAATTCATGTCCATTGAGTCAGTGATGCCATCCATCGATCTCATCCTCTGTCATCCCCTTCTTCTCTCGCCTTCAATCTTTCCCAGCATTGGGGTCTTTTCAAATGAGTCAGCTCTTCGCATCAGGTGGACAAAGTACTGGAGTTTCAGCTTCAAATTCAGTCCTTTCAATTAATATTCAGGACTGATTTCCTTTAGGATTGACTGCCTGGATCTCCTTGCAGTCCAAAGGATTCTCAAGAGTCTTCTCAAATGCCACAGTTCAAAAGTATCAATTCTTTGGCGCTCAGGTTTCTTTATAGTCCAACACTCACATCCATACATGACTACTGGAAAAACCATAGCCTTGACTAGACAGACCTTTGTTGCTAAAGCAATGTCTCACCTTTTTAATATGCTGTCTAGGTTGGCCATAACTTTCCTTCAAAGGAGTAAGCGTCTTTTATTTTCATGGCTATAGTCACCATCTGCAGTGATTTTGGAGGCCATAAAAGAATAAACCTGCCACTTTTTCCACTGTTTCCCCATCTAATTGCCATGAAGTGATGGGACCAGATGCTGAGATCTTAGTTTTCTGAATGTTGAGCTTTAAGCCAACTTTTTCACTTTTCCCTTTCACTTTCATCAAGAGGTTCTTTAGTTCTTCTTCACTTTCTGCCATAAGAGTGGTGTCATCTGCATATCTGAGGTTATTGATATTTCTCCTGGCAATCTTGATTCCAGCTTGTGCTTCTTCCAGCCCAGCGTTTCTCATGATGTACTCTGCATAGAAGTTAAATAATCAGGGTGACAATGTACAGCTTTGACATACTCCTTTTCCTATTTGGAACCAGTCTGTTGTTCCATGTCCAGTTCTAACTGTTGCTTCCTGACCTGCATACAGATTTCTCAAGAGGCAGGTCAGGTGGTCTAGTATTCCCATCTCTTTCAGAATTTTCCACAGTGTATTATGATCCACACAGTCAAAGGCTTTGGCATAGTCAATAAAGCAGAAATGGATATTTTTCTGGAACTCTCTTGCTTTTTTAATGTTCCAGCAGATATTGCAAATTTGATCTCTTGTTCCTCTGCCTGTTCTAAACCCAGCTTGAACTTCTGGTAGTTCAGGGTTCACGTATTGTTGAAGCCTGGCTTGAAGAAGTTTGAGCATTACTTGACTAGCGTGTGAGGTGAGTGCAATTGTGTGGTAGTTTGAGCATTCTTTGGCATTGCCTTTCTTTGGGATTGGAATGAAAACTGACCTTATCCAGTCCTGTGGCCACTGCTGAGTTTTCCAAATTTGCTGGCATATTGAGTGCAGCACTTTCACAGCATCATCTGTTAGGATTTGAAAAGGCTCAACTGGAATTCCATCACCTCCACTAATTTTGTTCGTAATGATGCTTCCTAAGGCCCACTTGACTTCACATTCCAGGGTGTCTGGCTTTAGGTGAGTTATCATACCATCATGATTATCGCGGTCATGAAGATCTTTTTTGTATAGTACTTCTGTGTATTCTTGCCACCTCTTCTTAATATCTTCTGCTTCTGTTAGGTCCATACAATTTCTGTCCTTTATCGAGCCCATCTTTGCATGAAATGTTCCTTTGGTATCTCTAATTTTCTTGAGGAGATCTCTAGTCTTTCCCATTCTGTTGTTTTCTTCTATTTCTTTGCATTGATCACTGAGGAAGGCTTTCTTATCTCTCCTTGCTATTCTTTGAAACTCTGCATTCAGATGCTTATATCTTTCCTTTTCTCCTTTGCTTTTCGCTTCTCTTCATTTCACAGCTATTTATAAGGCCTCCTCAGACAGCCATTTTGCTTTTTTGCATTTCTTTTCCATGGGGATGGTCTTGATCCTTGTCTCCTGTGCAATGTCACAAACCTCTGTCCATAGTTCATCAGATACTCTTTCCATCATAACTAATTCTTTAAATCTGTATCTCACTTCCACTGTATAATCGTAAGGGATTTGATTAGTTGATACCCGAATGGTTGAATGGTTTTCCCTACTTTCTTCAATTTAAGTCTGAATTTGACAATAAAGAGTTCATGATCTGAGCCACAGCCAGATTCTGGTCTTGTTTTTCCTGACTATATAGAGCTTCTCCATCTTTGACTGCAAACAATATAATCAATCTGATTTCAGTGTTGATCATCTGGTGATGTCCATGTGGAGAGTCTCCTCTTGTGTTGTTGGAAGAGGGGGTTTGCTATGACCAGTGCATTCTCAGCAAAACTCTGTTAGCTTTTGCCCTGCTTCATTCCGTACTCCAAGGCCAAATTTGCCTGTTACTCCAGGTGTTTCTTGACTTCCTACTTTTGCATTCCAGTCCCCTATAATGAAAAAGATATCTTTTTGGGGTGTTAGTTCTAAAAGATCTTGTATGTCTTTACAGAACCGTTCAACTTCAGCTTCTTCAGCGTTACTGGTCAGGGCATAGACTTGGATTACCATGATATGCAATGGTTTACCTTGGAAATGAACAAAGATCATTCTGTTGTTTTTGAGATTGCATCCAAGTACTCATTTTGGACTCTTTTGATGACTATGATGGCTGCTGTATTTCTTTAAAGGGATCTTGCCCACAATAATAGATATAATGGTCATCTGAGTTAAATTCACACATTCCAGTCCATTTTAGTTCGCTGATTCCTAAAATGTCGATGTTCATTTTTGCCATCTCCTGTTTGACCACTTCCAATTTGCCTTGATTCATGGCAAATTGAATTCAAATCAAATTCCTTGATTCATGGACCTAACATTCCAGGTTCCTATACAATATTGCTCTTTACAGCATCAGACCTTCCTTCCATCACCAGTCACATCCACAACTGGGGGTTGTTTTTGCTCTGGCTCTGTCTCTTCATTCTTTATGGAGTTATTTCTCCACTGATCTCCAGTAGCATATTGGGCACCTACCAACCTGGGAAGTTCATCTTTCAGTGTCCTATCTTTTTGCCTTTTCATACTGTTCATGGGGCTCTCAAGGAAAGAATACTGAAGTGGTTTGCCATTCCCTTCTCCAGTGGACCACGTTTAGTCAGAACTCTCCACCATGACCCATCCGTCTCCGGTGGCCCTACACAGCATGGCTCATAGTTTCATTGAGTTAGACACGGCTGTGGTGCATGTGACTAGATTGGTTAGTTTTCTATGATTGTGGTTTTCAGTCTGTCTGCACTCTGAAGGAGAAGGATAAGAGGCTTATGGAAGCTTCCTGATGGGAGAGATTGACTGAGGGGGAAGCTGGGTCTTGTTTTGATTGGGCCATGCTCAGTAAATCTTTAAACCAATTCTCTGTTGATAGGTGGAGCTGTGTTCCCTCCCTGCAGTTTACCTGGGGCCAAACTATGGTGGAGGTAATGAACATAATGGTGACCTCCTTCAAAAGATCCCATGCATGTACTGCTACACTCAGTGCCCCCAACTCTGCAGCAGGCCACCACCAACCCGCGCCTCTGCTGGAGACTCCTGGACACTCACGGGCAAATCTGGTCAGTTTCTTGTGGAGTCACTGCTCCTTTCTCCTGGTACGCAAGGTTCTGTTTGTGCCCTCCAAGAATCTATTTCTCAGTCCTGTGTAAGTTCTGGCAGCTCTGTGGTGGGGTTAATGGCGACCTCCTCTAAGAGGGCTTATGCCATACTCAAGTCTACTGTACCCAGAGCCCCTGTCCCTGTGTCAGGCCACTGCTGACCCATACCCCCACAGGAGATGCTCAAACACAGTTCTGTCTCTGTCTCTGTGGGGTCCCTGGGTCCTGGTGCACACAAGGTTTGTTTGAGCCCTCTGAGCATCTCTGGAGGGAATGGGGTTTGATTCTAAATGCAAATTCGCCCCTCCTACCATCTTTCTGGGGCTTCTCCTTTGCCCTTGGACAGGGGTATCTCCTCACAGCTGCTCCAGGGCCTACCGTCTTACTGGGGTTTCTCTGACCTTGGATGTGGGGTATCTTCTTACGGCAGGTCCGGCGAAGCGCAGCCGCAGCTCCTGACCTTGGACGTGGGGTATCTCCTCTCCGCAGCTCACCGCTCCAGCAAGTGGGCATTTAGGTTGCTTCTATGTCTTGGCTGTTGTAAATATTGCTGCAACAAACATTGGGGTACATGTATCCTTTTGAATTATGGTTTTCTCCAGATATATGCCCAGGAGTGAGATTGTTAGATCATATGGCATCTCTGTTTTTAGTTTTTAAAGGAAGCTCCATATTGTTTTCTATAGTGACTGCAACAATTTACATTCCCAACAATAATGTAAGTGGATTCTCTTTTCTCCACACCATCCAGCATTTGTTATTTGAAGACTTTTAATTTTTTATTTTATTTATTTATTTTTGGCTGTGCTGGGTTTTCATTGCTTTTGCATGGGCTTTCTCTAGTTGCCACAAGTGGGGGCTGCTCTCAGGTTGCAGTGCTCAGGCTTCTCACTGGGGTGGCTTCTCTTGTGGAGCACAGGACCTAGGCTCTAGGCAAGCGTGCTTCAGCAGTTGCAGCATGCAGAAGGAGTGGTTGTGGTGTGTGGTCTAGGGCACATGGACTTCAGTAGATGTGGCACACAGGCCCCAGAGCGCAGGCCTAGTAGTTGTGGTACATGAGCTTAGCTTCTCTGCAGCACGTGAAATCTTCCTGGACTAGGGATCGAACCTGTGTCCTCTGCATTGGCAGGCAGATTCCCATCCACTGCACCACCAGAGAAGTCCTATTTGAAAACTTTCAAATGATGGGCATTCTTATCAGCATGAGATGGAGCAAACCCATCTTTGATCAACTGAGATGGCATATAAAAGAAATGACTGTCTACTCCAGGAACTTATAATTTAACAAGTATGTCAAGATTCATATGTATGAAATAGTTAAGTAATAAACCGATGGTGATAAGTGATTTTTGTGTTAAAAATAATGGTTCAGGAAATAAATTATTTGGACTCTTGGAGACAAAGATAAATAAAAGGAGGGCCAAGACAGTTTCATAGACACATGAGACTTACAGATCAAAGAGAAATTTGATCTTTCAATTGGGTGAGATTTGTTTAGGTGAGTTCTAAGAGCAAGAATTCATGGGGTCACAAAGAGTCGGACACGACTGAGCGATTGATCTGATCTGATCTGAAGAGCAAGAATAAAGGTGTAAATACAGGAAGAAGTAAAGAGAGCACAGTAGTATCTTAAAAAGACTAAATTACTGAGCAGCTTAGTACTGAAGGAAAGATGTTGTGTGCCATTAATTTTACTTGAAAACCTCTGCTGGTGTCACAGACAACAATGTTGCAATTGGGAAGTGTGGCTAACACAAGTAAGATGAGGGTAGCAGAGCTTTTTTGGCATCTTTTGGTATTACAAGTAGCTAAGAGAGAAGCACTGCTAGGACACAGGACTTTTCCTGACTTCGAGAGCTAAAGTTAGTTCTAGTTAAGAAGTGCCAGTTTGTCCATGTCTTCACTGAGCTATTGTTGCATGAAGTGTGAGAAACTATTATACTTGAATGGGGAATAAATGCATAGATACTAGTATTATTTGGTTCTGTAGAGAACAATCAAGAGACTCCTTATGCCAAACGGTTTCAGCTTTTTTCACTGTGGTCCCCAGTAAGAAACTCATTTTAAATAACAATTGAATATACATGTTTATAACTATGTCTATATTGATTAAGACATTATATACTTCATGTTCATGTGGGTAAGAGTAGACAATGTTTACTGCTTACTGTATTTGTGCTGTCAGAAGCTATAAAGTTCCTTTAGTGTCATGCTTTTGTCTCCCCTTTAGTTTTTGGGTTTTCACAGAGACTTCTGAAATAGGATCTGAGGTTTGTAGTTCTTAGGCAGTAATCTCCTGATATGACACAGGAACCCTGTGATGTTGGGGTAAAGTTTAGGGGGAGGGAAAGTATCCTGTGGCCCCATGATGAGGTCTTAAGTCTTTTAGTGAGCCTGAGTTGGGTATTTCCCTTCCTGCAGGTAGTTAGACTTATGTAAAAATCCCAGTCATTCAGGCTCTGGTAAAGTAGTTTCCCTTAAGGGTAAATCCTTGTTAAGAACAGAAAGCTCTGGGCATATTGCAAAATGGTTACTTTCCCCCTCCTCCTGCTGGAAGCACTCCCATCTACACAGTGAGAACCTGATAGGGCTCCTTGAGGTAAAGCTCAGAAGAGCCAGAGAGACCCCTTAAAATTGGGCCCCATGGAGTTTTTAACTCTCAAGTTTGGGGAGTTTTAATTTTCAAACATCGAGGCACTGAACAGTTCATAAATTACAGTTGAAAGTATTCCTATCAGTACTGGCTCCTGCTACTGGGCTTCTGCTGCTGGTAAACTGTGATTCTCTGTATCTTCCTGTCTCTCAAATTTTGGGAATAACAATTTATCCTTAGGCCTCAGTCCTTTGACAAATCTAAGAATTGATGACTTTCATTTTGTCCAGCTTTTTTCTTGTTGTGTACATGAGAATGATACCTTTCAAACTATCAAAATTTTATTCAGATCAGTTCAGTTCAGTTCAGCCACTCAGTCGTGTCTGAATCTTTGTGACCCCATGAATTGCAGCATGCCAGGCCTCCCTGTCCATCACCAACTCCTGGAGTTCACTCAAACTCACGTCCATCGAGTCAGTGATGCCATCCAGCCATCTCATCCTCTGTCGTCCCCTTCTCCTCCTGCCCCCAAACCCTCCCAGCATTAGAGTCTTTTCCAATGAGTCAGCTCTTCGCATGAGGTGGCCAAAGTACTGGAGTTTCAGCTTTAGCATCATACCTTCCAAAGAACACCCAGGACTGATCCCCTTTAGAATGGACGACCTGGATCACCTTGCAGTCCAAGGGACTCTCAAAAGTCTTCTCCAACACCACAGTTCAAAAGCATCAATTCTTTGTCGCTCAGTTTTCTTCACAGTCCAACTCTCACATCCATACATGACCACTGGAAAAACCATAGCCTTGACTAGATGGACCTTTGTTGGCAAAGTAATGTCTCTGCTTTTGAATATTCTATCTAGGTTGGTCATAACTTTTCTTCCAAGGAGTAAGCGTCTTTTAATTTCATGGCTGCCTAGCCAGACTCATCAAGAAACAAAGGGAGAAAAATCAAATCAATAAAATTAGAAACGAAAATGGAGAGATCACAACAGACAACACAGAAATACAAAGGATCATAAGAGACTATTATCAACAATTATATGCCAATAAAATGGACAACAAGGAAGAAATGGACAAATTCTTAGAAAAGTACAACTTTCCAAAACTCGACCAGGAAGAAAGAGAAAACCTTAACAGACCCATCACAAGCACGGAAATTGAAACTGTAATCAAAAATCTTCCAGCAAACAAAAGCCCAGGTCCAGATGGCTTCACAGCTGAATTCTACCAAAAATTTAGAAAAGAGCTAACACCTGTCCTGCTCAAGCTCTTCCAGAAAATTGCAGAGGAAGGTAAACTTCCAAACTCATTCTATGAGGCCACCATCACCCTAATACCAAAACCTGACAAAGATCCCACAAAAAAAGAAAACTACAGGCCAATATCACTGATGAACATAGATGCAAAAATCCTAAACAAAATTCTAGCAATCAGAATCCAACAACACATTAAAAAGATCATACACCATGACCAAGTGGGCTTTATCCTAGGGATGCAAGGATTCTTCAATATCCACAAATCAATCAATGTAATACAACACATTAACAAATTGAAAAACAAAAACCATATGATTATCTCAATAGATGCAGAGAAAGCCTTTGACAAAATTCAACACCCATTTATGATAAAAACTCTCCAGAAAGCAGGAATAGAAGGAACATACCTCAACATAATAAAAGCTATATATGACAAACCCACAGCAAACATTATCCTCAATGGTGAAAAATTGAAAGCATTTCCTCTAAAGTCAGGAACAAGACAAGGGTGCCCACTTTCACCATTACTATTCAACATAGTTTTGGAAGTTTTGGCCACAGCAATCAGAGCAGAAAAAGAAATAAAAGGAATCCAAATTGGAAAAGAAGAAGTAAAACTCTCACTATTTGCAGATGACATGATCCTCTACATAGAAAACCCTAAAGACTCCACCAGAAAATTACTAGAACTAATCAATGATTATAGTAAAGTTGCAGGATATAAAATCAACACACAGAAATCCCTTGCATTCCTATACACTAATAATGAGAAAACAGAAAGAGAAATTAAGGAAACAATTCCATTCACCATTGCAACGAAAAGAATAAAATACTTAGGAATATATCTACCTAAAGAAACGAAAGACCTATATATAGAAAACTATAAAACACTGGTGAAAGAAATCAAAGAGGACACTAATAGATGGAGAAATATACCATGTTCATGGATTGGAAGAATCAATATAGTGAAAATGAGTATACTACCCAAAGCAATTTATAGATTCAATGCAATCCCTATCAAGCTACCAACAGTATTCTTCACAGAGCTAGAACAAATAATTTCACAATTTGTATGGAAATACAAAAAACCTCGAATAGCCAAAGCGATCTTGAGAAAGAAAAATGGAACTGGAGGAATCAACCTACCTGACTTCAGGCTCTACTACAAAGCCACAGTTATCAAGACAGTATGGTACTGGCACAAAGACAGAAATATAGATCAATGGAACAAAATAGAAAGCCCAGAGATAAATCCACGCACATATGGACACCTTATCTTTGACAAAGGAGGCAAGAATATACAATGGATTAAAGACAATCTCTTTAACAAGTGGTGCTGGGAAATCTGGTCAACCACTTGTAAAAGAATGAAACTAGAACACTTTCTAACACCATATACAAAAATAAACTCAAAATGGATTAAAGATCTAAACGTAAGACCAGAAACTATAAAACTCCTAGAGGAGAACATAGGCAAAACACTCTCTGACATACATCACAGCAGGATCCTCTATGATCCACCTCCCAGAATATTGGAAATAAAAGTAAAAATAAACAAATGGGACCTATTTAAACTTAAAAGCTTCTGCACATCAAAGGAAACTATTAGCAAGGTGAAAAGACAGCCTTCAGAATGGGAGAAAATAATAGCAAATGAAGCAACCAACAAACAACTAATCTCAAAAATATACAAGCAACTCCTACAGCTCAACTCCAGAAAAATAAATGACCCAATCAAAAAATGGGCCAAAGATCTAAATAGACATTTCTCCAAAGAAGACATACAGATGACTAACAAACACATGAAAAGATGCTCAACATCACTCATTATCAGAGAAATGCAAATCAAAACCACTATGAGGTACCATTTTACACCAGTCAGAATGGCTGCAATCCAAAAGTCTACAAATAATAAATGCTGGAGAGGGTGTGGAGAAAAGGGAACCCTCTTACACTGTTGGTGGGAATGCAAACTAGTACAGCCACTATGGAGAACAGTGTGGAGATTCCTTAAAAAACTGGAAATAGAACTGCCTTATGATCCAGCAATCCCACTGCTGGGCATACACACTGAGGAAACCAGAAGGGAAAGAGACACGTGTCCCCCAATGTTCATCGCAGCACTGTTTATAATAGCCAGGACATGGAAGCAACCTAGATGTCCATCAGCAGATGAATGGATAAGAAAGCAATGGTACATATACACAATGGAGTATTACTCAGCCATTAAAAAGAATACATTTGAATCAGTTCTAATGAGGTGGATGAAACTGGAGCCTATTATACAGAGTGAAGTAAGCCAGAAGGAAAAACACCAATACAGTATACTAATGCATATATATGGAATTTAGAAAGATGGTAACAATAACCCTGTATACGAGACAGCAAAAGAGACACAGATGTATAGAACAGTCTTATGGACTCTGTGGGAGAGGGAGAGGGTGGGAAGATTTGGGAGAATGGCATTGAAACATGTGAAACGTCATGTATGAAACGAGATGCCAGTCCAGGTTCAATGCACGATGCTGGATGCTTGGGGCTGGTGCACTGGGACGACCCAGAGGGATGGTGTGGGGAGGGAGGAGGGAGGAGGGTTCAGGATGGGGAACACATGTATACTAATTAAATAATTTTCTATTAAAGAAAAAAAAAAGGAAAAAAAATAATTTCATGGCTGCAATCACCATCTGCAGTGATTTTGGAGCCCCAAAAAATAAAGTCTGACACTGTTTCCACTGTTTCCCCATCTATTTCCCATGAAGTGATGGGACCAGATGCCATGATCTTCGTTTTCTGAATGTTGAGCTTTAAGCCAACTTTTTCACTCTCCTCTTTCACTTCCATCAAGAGGCTTTTTAGTTCCTCTTCACTTTCTGCCATAAGGGTGGTGTCATCTGCATATCTGAGATTATTGATATTTCTCCCAGCAATCTTGATTCCAGCTTGTGCTTCATCCAGCCCAGCATTTCTCATGATGTACTCTGCATGTAAGTTAAATAAGCAAGGTGACAATATACATCCTTGATGTACTCCTTTCCCAATTTGGAACCAGTCTGTTGTTCCATGTCCAGTTCTAACTGTTGCTTCCTGACCTGCATATAGGTTTCTCAAGAGGCAGGTCACGTGCTCTGGTATTCCCATCTCTTTCAGAATTTTCCACAGTATATTGTGATCCACACAGTCAAAGGCTTTGGCATAGTCAATAAAGCAGAAATAGATGTTTTTTGGAACTCTCTTGCTTTTTCGATGATCCAACGGATGTTGGCAATTTGATCTCTGGTTCCTCTGCCTTTTCCAAAACCAGCTTGAACATCTGGAAGTTCCCGGTTCATGTATTGCTGAAGCCTGGCTTGGAGAATTTTGAGCATTACTTTACTAGCGTATGAGATGAGTGCAATTGTGCGGTAGTTTGAGCATTCCTTGGCATTGCCTTCCTTTGGGATTGGAATGAAAACTGACCTTTTCCAGTCCTGTGGCCACTGCTGAGTTTTCCAAATTTGCTGGCATATTGTGTGCAGCACTTTCACAGCATCATCTTTCAGGATTTGAAATAGCTCAACTGGAATTCCATCATCTCCACTAGCTTTGTTCATAGTGATGCTTCCTAAGGCCCACTTGACTTCACATTCCAGGATGTCTGGCTCTAGGTGAATGATCACACCATCGTGATTATTTTGGTCATGAAGATCTTTTTTGTGCAGTGAATACTATGTTTTTTCTATTTTATTTAATTCTATCTCATTTTAAAAACTGCAGTTACAGCCCTCTAAACTGGATTGCCTTTATGGTTATATATGTGTTAGAGGAAACACTAACGAATTCTTCCATAACCTGAAAGTAGGAAAACTGTGACTCCAGAAACACTAAAAATGATGAATTTGATCAGATAAAAATTTAAGACATGATTATAAAAAGACAGATTTAAACATCTTAAATGATTCACTGGGAAAATTATATGTTTCAAGGGGTTAATATTACTAATACATATTTAAGCTTCTAAAATGAAAGGAAAAAGACAACCCTATAATAAGATGAGCTAAAAATATGAGTAAAGTTCATAGGAAAAAGAAATGCACATGGAACTTTAAAAAAGTTTTTAACCATGTTCATAACAATGAAAGTGTAATTTAGAACCTCATTGAGTTGTCATTTCTTTTTTATCAGATTGGGAGAAGTCCAAAAGTTTGACAACATACTCTTGATGAGGCTGTGAAAATATAGGCACCCTAATACATTGTTATGGAAATACAAGATGTGGGAATTCTCTAATACATTGTTTTGGAAATACAAGATGTGGGAATTCCCTGGTGGGCCAGTGGTTAGCACTCTGCAGTTCCATTGCATGGGGCACGGGTTGGACCTCTGGTTAGGGAACTAAGATTCCACAAGGATTTCAGTGCAGAAAATAAAGAAAAAAACTTAACTTCTACAGAGAAAGGAATTTTTCAACACATATCAGAATTATGCAAGTACATACCCTTTGACCTAACAATCTATTTCTAGGAATCAACTATAAAGATACATTGGGAAAAGAAGAAAAAAAGAGCTTGACAAGGAATTTATTAAAGTACTATTTGTAATAACAAGGACTGGAAACAACCCAAATGTCCTTTAATAGGGGATGGGTCAAATAAAACCATGCTATATCAATACAATGACATACTTTGCACCTGTAAAAAAGAAATAAATGATATTTAACTGTGGCATGATCTTTATGATATACTCTACAGTTTTAAAAGGAATAATTATGGTATGCTGTCATTTGTCTATAAAAATAGGAAATAACATTTCCTCATATTAAAAATAAGGGCTTCTCTGGTGGCTCAGACAGTAAAGAATCTGCCTGTAATACAGGAGATCTGGGTTTGATCCCTGGGTGGGAAAGATCCCCTGGAGAAGGGAATGGCTATCCACTCCAGCATTCTGGCCTGAGAATTCCATGGACAGAGCTACAGTCCATGGGATTACAAAGAGTCAAACATGACTGAGCGACTAACACTTTCACACACTGAAAATAAAAGAAACAACAACAAATGTTGGAGAGAATATAAAATAGCAGGAACTCTCATTCATTGCTGGTGAGAACATAAAATGGTATAGCCACATTGGAAGATAGTTTGGTAGTTTCTTACAAAACTAAACATACTCTTACCATATGATCCAACAGTTACACTCCTTGCTATTTACTCAAATAAGTTGAAAACTTATGTCTATGCCAAAACCTGCACACAAATGTCTATACCAACTTTATCGTGATTGGCAAAACTTAGAAGCAACCAAGATGTCTTGCAGCAAATACAATGGTTTGAATATGTCTTTCCTCAATTTATGTGTTGAAACCTACCCACCAAGCTGATCATATTAGGCAGAAGAGCCTTTGGGGAGTGATTAGGTTATAAGGGCAGAGTCATCATGAATGGAATCAGTGCCTTTACAAAAGAGGCCTGAGAAAACTCCCTTGCTCCTTCCACCATGTGAGATTACATTGAGAAGTTAGCAATCTGCAAGAGGGTCTTCATCAGAACACAACCATGCTGCCACTCAATCTTGGATTTCCAGCCTCCAAAACTGAAAAATAAATTTCTCTCATTTATAAGCCACCCAGTCTCTGGTATTTCGTTATAGTGCCAAGGAATTGATGCTTTGAATCTGTGCTACTGGAGAATACTCTTGAGAGTCCCTTGGACAGCAAGGAGATCAAACTAGTCAATCCTAAAGAAAGTCAACCCTGAATATTCATTTGGAAGGACTGACACTGAAGCTGAGGCTCCAATACTTTGGCCACCTGATTCAAAGAGCCGACTCATTGGAAAAGACCCTGATGCTGGGAAAGATTGAGGACAGGAGGAAAAGAGGGTGACAGAGGAGGAGATGGTTGGATGACATCATCAACTCAATGGACATGAGTTTGAGCAAACTCTGGGAGATAGTGAAGGATGGGGGAGCCTGACATGCTGCAATTCATGGGGTCACAAACAGTCGGACATGACTGAGGGACTGAACAACATTATGTGTTATATATGTATATATATAATATGTTTAAATTTTTCTTTAAAATTTTTAAATTTAAAAACAAACTAGAAAGAACATTAGACAGTGTCAACAAGCTGTTTTTCCAAAGAAAGCTGCAATAACACCACCCATTTCACATATTCTTTAACAATGTGGCCTTGCTACTCTCCTATCACAAGGTGGAGTCTATCCCCTACCACTGAATTTGCCCAGCTTTGGTACCTGTTATGACCATTGGGAGATGGAAGCTTTGACTTCTGAGCCTGGGCCTTAAAAGGTATATATCTTCTATCCTTGCTTCTTATAATGCACCTTCTGGGGATTCAACCATTATGCTGTGAGCAGGCCCAAGCTGCTGCATGGAAAGACCTATGTAGAGAAAAATCATAGTCCCTAATAACAACCCCAGCTGAATCCCCAATCAGGAACCAGAAATAACTTGCTAGCCATGTGAGTGAGACCATTTTAGACCTCTAGCTGTCTTAGCACTCACACTGACACTATGACCCCTGACAAAGGAGAAAAACTAGCCAGTCACTGACAGCATAGTGAAGTGAAGTGGAGTGAAAGTCCCTCAGTCATGTCCGACTCTGTGACCCCGTGGACTATGCAGTCCGTGGAATTGTCCAGGCCAGAATACTGGAGGGGGTAGCCTTTCCCTTCTCCAGGGGATCTTCCCAACTCAGGGATCGAACCCAGGTCTCCTGCACTACAGGCAGATTCTTTACAACTGAGCTATAAGGGAAGCCCCCTGACCCATAGAATCATGAACAAATAAACTGCTTTTTTTTGTTTTAAATAATTGAGCTTGAGGTACTATGTTACATAGCATTGAATAACTGATTTAAAAATGTAAGAACATCTTGCAGAGATCATTACTTCCTAATGAGAAGAAAATATAGAACTATAACATAGATATGATCTTTAAGCAAACAACTAAAAATAAAGATGAATTTAATTTAAACACCAAAATAATTGATTTCACGATCCATGAAATTAAAAAAATACTGCCTGAAGTAATGCAAGGCAGATGGTCAATAAGTGGTTCAGAGCTGGAAATATCTTTACATTTTTAGAACAATGAGGTCTACTTAGCTCAAATAAATAGCAAAAGTAGAGAAGTAGCAAGGAACTAAATGAGGGAAGGCTAATAGAGACATTAACCTTAAACGTACCAGTTAACACTGCAAACTTTATTCAAGAGGCAACAGGAAGTTGGCTGAAGATCCTAAACAGGACAATAACATGATTTAATTTGTATTTTAACAAAAGTAGTTGCTGTAGAAGGGATTAGTTTAAGAAAAAACTTGATACAGCCAGGCCAGTTAGGATGATTTCCAGATATGGTTATGAGAATTTAAACTAGATAGATAACAAGTACATACAAATTCAAGAGGCAATTTAATAAATAAATAAGAGATAGCTGAATGGTTAAGGGAAATGAAGAAGGAAAATTCAAATGTGATGCTGAGATTTTGAGCTGGAATAAATGAGAAAACTCTGGTAGATGCTGATAAAAAAAAAAAAATTGAGAAGAGATAGTGGCTTGAAAGATGATGAAGATGTGGTTCTAGACCTACTGAGTTAGTAAAATGTCCAAGTAAAAATATCCCATACCCAATTTCTGGCACAAAACTAAATTAAGGTGAGACATTATCAATCACAATATTAAGCAGTATTTCCCAAAATGTGTCTCTCAAGCAATACTGATATGAGATGCCCCATTCAAAGAATCTGAGACCAAATACATTTGGAACATGCTTGCTCCTTCTTGGATATCCATAATGCACATTATAATAATGAACATTCAAAATGATCCTTCCTTGGAAGTCTATATAATTTTGCTAAAGCAAAGCATTTCAAACTATGGTCAACCTTTGTCATACTTTATATCATGATACACTTGGAAAATGCAAGATGAGACTCATCAAGAATAAACTTAATAGCTAATGTCAGAGTCAGTGAAAAGTAGAAAAGAAGATTGAGAGCAAAGGTCAAGGTGTTAAGAGCTAAACTATGACAGATTGTGTAGAAGGGATTGTCTGACAAATGGAAGATGATCATGGAAATTCAGTGCCAGAGAAGATCACGGACACCAACCTTTAAGTGGGTTTCAGAAGGACAAGATGGTATGGAAAATCATCATAAGATAATGACTATTATAAGCATGAAGTAAGATCAGTATGCTGTTTAAAAAGGAAAGGGGAGCATTCATAATTTTTCTTAAAGAGATTTTAGAATTTAGAAAAGATGCTAGCAGAAATTTTAAAAATTCATTAGACAGGCTGGAAAATAAAAATACAGAAACTTTTCAGATAACAGAGTAAAAAGACAAAAATAGGAAAGAAAAGATAAGCCATTTAAGAAGTCCAATAGACTGTTCAATACTGTTCAATACTGTTCAGTGTCTCTTTTGCTGTCTCATATACAGCAAAACCAATACAATATTGTAAAGTTAAAAAAAAAATTAAAAAAAAAAAAAAATAAAGCCTATTTCCTACAAACAAGGAACGGGGACATAGAAAGGATTTGTATCCAGGAACTTTACAGGGGCCTACTCAGTTTCACCCGCCAAATATGGCCCCCTGCTTGTTGTTATAAATGAAGTTTTATTGGAACACATACACACACACAAAAGAAGTCCAATACCCAAATTTAAAAATTCCAAAGAAAATGCAATCAAAGACATCAACAAACAATAATCCAAAATAATTTGCAGAGGACCTGCTTAATGTATAATGCCTTAACATGCTAGAAAAAAAAATAGATCCATACTAATGTCTATTATTATGTATTTTCTGAACACTGGGAGCAAAGAAAAAGTTCCACTCATTTTCAAAGAGAATGTACGTAGAAGGGTCAAGTATCAGAAAGGCTTTGGAGTTCTTAACAACAGCTCTGGAATGTAGAACACACTGAGGAAATGACTTTAAAATCCTGAAATTTCTAATCTACAATTCTATACCCTGACAAACTACTAATCAACTCTGAGGGAAACTAAGCCTTTGAAACTGAGTTATATGATTATGCATATATTAGGTTGGTGTGAACATAATTGTGATTTCAGGCAGTGAATTTTGAATCATTATAACTAGGCTCAAGGACATCTTTATTAATCAAAATAGGAACCATTACCATCAACACATTTTTGCCAACAAGAAATAAGTTTGTTTATTCCTGTAGCATAAAAATCCATGCCTTGGGATTTGATGAACACGTGGAAAGTATTTTCTGCCTCTTGCTGATTGTGGAAGCATTTTCCCTGCAAAAAGTTGTCGAGATGCTTGATGAAAGTGGTTGGTGAGAGGTCATGAATATGGCAGATAAGGCAAAACTCTGTAGCCCAATTCGTTCAACTTTTGAAGCACCGGTCATGTGACATGCGGTTGGGTGAAGTGGGTCCTTTCTGTTGACCAATGCTGGCTTGAGGCATTGCAGTTTTCAGTGCATTCCATTAATTTGCTAAGCACACTTTTTGGATGTAATAGTTTCCCCAGGATTCAGAAAGCTGTAGTGGATCAGATGAGCAGCAGACTACCAAACAGTGACCATGACCTTTTTTTGGTGCAAGTTTGGCTTTGGGAAGTGCTTTGGAGCTTCTGGGTCCAGCCACTGAGCTGGTTGTCTCCGGTTGTCATATAAATCCACTTTTCATCACACATCACAATCTGATCAAGAAATGGTTCATCATTGTTGCATAGAATAAGACGACACTTCAAAGTGACGATTTTTTTTTTTGCAGCCAGCTCATGAAGCACCCACTTATTGAGCTTTTTCACCTTTCCAACTTACTTCCAATGCCAAGTAACTATAGAATGATCAACGTTGAGTTCTTTGGCAACTTCTTGTGTAGTTGGAAGAGGATCAGCTCAGTGATGGCTCTCAGTTGGTCATTGTCAACTTCTGACGGCTGGACACTACACTCCTCAACTTCAAGGCTCTCATCTCCTTTGCAAAACTTCTTGAACCACCACTACACTGTATGTTCATTAGCAATTCCTAGACCAAATGCGTTGTTGTGTTGTGAGTTGTCTCTGCTGCTTTACGACCCATTTTGAACTCAAATAAGAAAATACCTTGAATTTGCTTTTTGTCTAACATCATTTCCCTAGTCTAAGTTACGTATAAAATAAACAGCAAGTAATGTCATTAGCAAAAAAAAAAAAAAAAAAAGCAAGAAATGTGCATTAAAATGATACATAACATAATCACATTTATTTTTAAATGTATTCCAATATCAAACAGCAAAGTTCAACAATGCAAAACCTCAATTACTTCTGCACCAAATTAATATATTAACTGAAGAATTAAATATATAAAATCACTGACCAAAGGAAAAATAATAAGACTATGAGATCTAATGGAAGGAAAGTAAAATTAATACTATATTTTATGTGGCTCAGCAGGAAATGTTGTTTACCTAGTTATGACTGCAAATCTTGGATGTTGCTCTAACTGAACATCATGTAACTATCTTGGGAGAGAGAGTACAGGGAACAAATATATTGGTAGGGGAATAGAGATGCAGGCAGTATGTGAATGGTTTTAAACAAAAACATAGTCTAACTGTTCATCTGGAGGGGGATGACATGAAATAAAATCTACATGATATAGCAATAAAACTATGTTATTTAGAACTATTCAGGTAAATTTTGGGCTTCCCAGCTGGTGCTAGTGGTAAAGAACTTGCTTGCAAATTCAAGAGACATAAGAAACTCAGATTCAATCCCTGGTTGGGAAAGATCCCCTGGAGGAGAGCATGGCAACCCACTCCAGTATTCTTGCCTAGAGAATCACATGGACAGAGGAGCCTAGAGGGCCACAATCCATAGGGTCACAAAGAGTCAGACACAACTGAAGCAATTTAGCACGCATGATCTAGCACACAGTATAGGTCAATTTTAAATAATGAAAATAAATGGTTGCTTCTGGGAATTAGAAAACAGAGGAGCTGTAAGGGAGAGGGAAATGTTGCTTTAAAGAGTATTTAACTCTTAACTATTTTGTGTGCATATCTTGGATAAAAATTTTAAGTATAAAGAAATTAAGAATGGAAAAGAAAACATCTAGCTGGCTAGCTTAAGATCCCTCATAGGAATAGTTTTGATGTTATCCTTTTCTCTGATGAAAACCAAGAGGAAGGCAGTTGGCTTTTACAAATAGGAGATCATTTTGAATAAATGATGTCGATGGTACTCTAAAATGAAGTGAAGAATGGAAGTATAGATGCATTGAAATTGTCTGCATCTGTGCGTGGAGAAGGAGGGCAATAACCTTAGGGACACAGCCTGTCTAACTACACATATAATAGCCCTCTAAATAGTTCCTGATGAAATAGATTTAAAAGGTAGACAAAAAGTGAGGTAACTTTTAGTCATATGCAGGGTTCCTAGAAACATTGTTCAATATTAATTTTCGAATGTACACTGCCACATATTTCTTTGATATTTAGATCAAATTGTGTTGAATCCAGTGAAATGTCAAACAAACTTGTGAGTCCGTTATTTTGTTTGGTCACACATAAAAGACAATATTTAAGAAGCAAAACCTTGTTTACAAGTTTTGTGATATTATTATGATTTTCTTTTAAAATCAAGTAATTTGTAAAGAATGATTTATAGATATTTATAAGAGCTTCATACTAAAGACAGTTCTTGGCTTTTATGGCATATCTTTCAAAACTTTAATGATTACATATATCTTAAAATGAAGAATATATATATGATATACTCAATTCTCAATAAGAAAGTAGAAAATATTTCATTTTTAGAAACTATATATATGATTTTATGCATATAATCATTTTACTATATGATTTTATATATATAATTATTTTAAGAAGTTATCAAACACCATTCATCTTTACCGTTTAAAAAGCATGATTATTTTGCATCAGCTGATATTCTGCATACTCTAGCCTAAAAATATCCAATAGGAAAATACAAAAAGTATTCTTATATTTTGGCAATTTTTTTATCGCAGCTGTTATTTTGGTGACATGATTTATTTATTAATAAGATACTAAAATTTTTTAATCAAAACTTAAATAGAGTTTATTTGAAATTTAGAGAATTTCAAAGTAATTTGTCTATATATATATATGTGTGTGTGTGTGTGTATAGACTCTGATTAGAATTATCTAATTCTACATTAGTTAGTTAGTTAGTTAGTTAGACATTAGTTAGTTCATTTTTAGCTTTTGTCCAAATAGGAAATTGAAGAACAGAATGGTTTAATGGTTCCCTAATTCTAATATGACACAGCTGATTGGTGAAAAAGAGCAGTGATAAAGCACTGGTGTCCTGATCCTCAATCTCATTCTACTTCTATGACACCAGTGGTAATGGAAATCCAGTTTTGACAATTATGAATATAACTGAAAAATTTTAAGGAGTATGATCAAGTTATGATGAAAGTGGAAAGGAAAAATAAGCCTTACAAATTATTCAGTCAGAGTTAGGAGAGAAAATCTTCATCGAGGAAATGGGAAAAGTTTAGTAAAACTTTGTAAAGTTTGGATCAGATTTCTTACGTATATGTTTGATTCTAAATAGAGTAATTAGAGTTCTAAATAGAGCTATAAAAATAGCCCTCCTCACTCTTCAGTCTGTGTTGCATGGAAGGACAGAACTCTAAAAGAAAGCCACAATCCTAGTGGTCAAAGAATTTAGAGACCCAAGTTTGGGATTGCCCGAATAACTGAAAATCTAGGGGTAAATCTCCAAAAGGAAGGAGCTTCTGGGTAAGACGACACAAAATCTGTATGTAAGCTCCCCTCAAAATGTTGGGTTATGCCTCAGCTGTGAATGTGCCGTTGAGAATCTAAGGAGCCTAGCTGAAAGTAACATCTGAGGAAGACTCCAAGAACTAAGATTTTACCTGCCACAGGTAAGACACACTTTGCAGTTGAAATCCAACTAAGTTATTGAGTTGACCAAAAAGTTGATTCAGGTTTTTCTGTAAGGTGTTATGAAAAGACTCCAACTTTTTGCCAGCCCAATAGAAGGGTTTGGCAAACACCTTGGACTTTCCATAAATTTAGGAATAAAAGCTACATCACCAAAACTAAAGCATAGAGCTGCGCTAACAAAAACCCAGCCTCTCCAGACTGAAGGTGAACTGTCTGTAATTTACCTACTTGCTGGAACAAAACTCAGCACTTTTCAGAGGAAGATCCAGAGATTTTGCAATGTATTATCCACAGCATAGCAATAAAAAATTATTAGAAATGGGAAAATGTGACTTACATACAATAGAAAGAGACCAACAGAGGACATAGGGGTTAGATTTGGCAGAAAAAGACTTTAAAATAACTTTGATACATATATTTAAAAATCTATAAGAAAAGATGGATATAACATATAAAGAAATGAGTAATTGGGAATAAATAATGGAAAAAGCAAAAATGAAACTGTCTTTATTCACAAACAACATGATTCTAGATGATTGTCCAAAAAAACTATTAGGGCCAATAAGTGAATTCAGCAAAGTTGGAGGATATAAAGTCAGTATTTCTATAATGTTTCAACAGAAAATTGGAAAATAACAATTAAAAATAAATATTTTTATAATAGTATCAAAAAAACATTAAATCCCTAAGAATGAATTTAAGGAAAGGTATAAAATATCTCTACTTTGAAAATCACAAAACTGCAGAAAGAATTTAAGCAGCTCATTTAGAGTTGCTTAATGAGTAAGATACATCATAAACATTATTGCAAGACAATATTATCAAAATGCCATTTCAGCCCAAATTGATCCATAGATTCAGTGTGCTCACAACTCAGAATGCTTTGTTGTTATTTTTGTTGTTGGAAATTGATAGTGTCACATGAAGTGTTTTATGAATATACAAAGGACTATACAATGATCAAAAAATCTCAAAAAAGAAAATGATTCAGAAGACTTAGATTAACTGATTTTAAGACTTAGTATAATGAAAGTGAAGTCGCTCAGTCATGTCCGACTCTTTGCGACCCCATGGGCTGTAGCCTACCAGGCTTCTCTGTCCATGGGATTTTTCAGGCAAGAATACTGGAGTGGGTTGCCATTTCCTTCTCCAAGAGATCTTCCTGACCCAGAGACTGAACCCAGGTCTCCCACATTGTAGGCAGATGTTTTACCATCTGAGCCACTTAAGGGAAGTCCTTAAAATACCTTAGTATAAAGCTACAGTAATTAAGACAGTGCATTACTGGCATAAGAAAAGACAAATAGATTGAACAAAATAGAAAATCTGAAATAGACACCATATATCCTCAGCTAATTGACAGAAATGCCAGAAATTCAATGGGAAAAAGAAAATGTTTTCAACAAATGGTGCTAGAATAACTGGATAGCTATGTATCCTGACATGTACATCACAATGTATTTAAAAATTAACGTAAGTTGCATTGAAAACCTAAAAATTAAAGCCAAAACTATAAAATCCCTAGAAAGAAGCATAAAGAATATCTTTGCAATCATGCAGTAGGCAAAGATTTTTTTGGTATATAAAAAGCAGTAATCATTAAAGAAAAATATGATATATTGGAATTTATCAAAATTAGAAACATGTTCATCAAAAGACATCTAATTTAAGCATAATGAAAAAGTCACAAACTTGCTGCTGAGGCCTAGTAGAATTATATTATATACCTTATATACATTGAAAATGTGATTTTAACCCAGATCTCTTGATTTTGAATCCTTGCAGAACAAAATATAAATATGATAAATCTTGACATTGCAGAAATACAGAAGTTGAGACTTTAAAAATGGGCAGGAGAGGTAGATGTTTGAATAATAATGTTAGTGTCTTTAACACAAAAAGTGAAAGAGAGTGGCAGTCAATGGAATAGGCAATAGAAATTTCAGTATAACATTTAAGGTCAGTAGGTAATCATTAATAAGAGGGGGAGGGATAACTTGGGAGACTGGGATTGACGTATGCAAAATACCATCTATAATATAAATAATAAGAACCTACTCTATAGCACAGGGAACTCTACAGAAACTTTGTAATGGCTTATATGGAAAAATAATCTAAAAAAGAGTGCATATATATATATATATATATATATATATATATAACCGATTCATTTTGATATATACCTGAAACTAACACAACATTGTAAATCAACTACATGCCAATAAAATTCTGCCCCCACAAAAAAGATAGCACATACTTTTTCCACCTTGGGAATGATGGTTCTTTTTGCTTGTATTGTCCTCAGAATAGGCTGACAGCCTCATCCTCCTGCAATAGTACCACAATATTATAGCTCTATTAAGATACATTTCATAGAGAAGAACACCGTTTGTAGTTTATGACTTTTTTCACCAATTTGAAATAGTTGATATTTATCATGAATATGATGTCTATGCATTTTTGTTCAACTAGGAGCAAAGTGGCTTCCTAGGTGGCTCAGCAGGTAAAGAATCCACGTGAAATATTGGAGATGGAGGAGATGCAGGTTCAATCCCTGGGTTGGGAAGATCCCCTGAAGGAGGACATGGCAACCCACTCCAGTATTCTTGTGTGGAGAATTCCATTGACAGAGGAGCCTGGTGGGATATAGTCCCTAGGATCGCAAAGAGTTAGACACTACTGAAGCAACTGTGAAGAAAGCTGAGTGCCGAAGAATTGATGCTTTTGAACTGTGGTGTTGGAGAAGACTCTTGAGAGTCCCTTGGACTGCAAGGAGATCCAACCAGTCCATTCTGAGGGAGATCAGCCCTGGGATTTCTTTGGAAGGAATGATGCTAAAGCTGAAACTCTAGTACTTTGGCCACCTCATTTGAAGAGTTGACTCATTGGAAAAGACTCTGATGCTGGGAGGGATTGGGGGCAGAAGGAGAAGGGGACAATAGAGGATGAGATGGCTGGATGGCATTACCGACTCGATGGACATGAGTTTGAGTGAACTCTGGGAGTTGGTGATGGACAGGGAAGCCTGGCGTGCTGTGATTCATGGGGTCACAAAGACTTGGACACGACTGAGCGACTGAACTGAACTGAACTGAACTGAAGCAGCTTAGCATTCACACACAGGAACAAAGTACTTTGTCAACAGTTTTAAGATGATGAATGTCATAATTAACTAGATGGGGAAAATCTTTTCACAATATATATGTATGTCAAATCATCAAGATGTACACTTTAAATATATTACAATTATGTATTTGTCAATTACACCTCAAAGCTGAAAAAAACAAAAAATTTTTTAAAAAGTCAGTAAACAATAGAAATCAAAGTAATAATATGATTATTAAAACTGGTAGGAAGAAAAGACAAGTAGCAAATAAGTTGATAAATCAAAATTGCAGTAAAACAGAAACATTTAACCTCTGTAAAACTGATTTAATGATGAGAAAAAATGAAGGAGAGAATTCTGCTTTTCATTTTATGTCCGTTCTCTAATATTTGATTTTTCCATACAAATGTATTTATTGCATTTTTAGAGAGAGAAATAAGTCAAAAGATGATAGAAAAGGAGGGAAGGAGGGAAACCTACATACCTAGAGGTTATCATTGCATAGTGAGATTTCAGATGACTTCTTTCTTCACTACACCAACCAGTATGGCTAACAATATTTTTATAACTGTAAAAAGAAAATAAAGTCATTTGCCCTTTGAAAAACAGAAAATCTCAAATTAAAAAAAAAGAAATCAACCTTGTTGAGGTACTTTAATGCCTACTGGAAAATAAAGGTACTTTATTCCAACACTACTGGTAGTGTTGGAACTATCTAGTGGGAAAACACTTTTCAGAATGTCAAAGTGTTATTAACTTCTTGGTTGGCATCACGATATTACACTGAATACAATCCATTATTGTTTCAGTTGATGCAGTCTGGAGAGTCCTTAGCCTCAAAGTGCCAGGTAGACTGAAGAATAGTTGCCTACTAGTCAAGCAGAAAGTTCTCAAAATAATAGAATTACTGTCAAATGACACTGAGTTCTTTGCAGTTACTGTGGGAGCAAATAAATCCTAAAAATATCCCTATGGCAGTGTCTTTACAATTTATACTGACATAAGCTCTTTAGAGATTCTTCCATAAGATTAAGTCTACGCCCACAATTATGTCATCATGTATGCAGAAGTGTCATTTTTGCTCAGTTTTTGTAATTTGTTTACAGGCCTGGAAGAGCAATAGCAAATGGTGATGTCCAGAACCATCAGTCACTTAAGATACTAAAACCTATTGTAGTGCTCCCACTAGAGCTGTGATGCTGGTTTATCGATGTCCTAAATTAAGTGTGTGTAGAGAAAAAAAAAATTACATGCCATAGGAATGTGTTTTATAGCAAACAGGATATTGTTCCAGAAACTAGTCATCAAGTTATGTTGGCCATTGTACATGAAGCACATCTGGGAATTATTCTCAGCAAAGCATTGGGTAGAAGCTCTCTTTCTAATGGCTTGGACTTTATCTAACTACTGCAAAGACTGAAAAGAAATAAAGCATATGTCAAGATCCAGTGTATTATTTACCAGAGTTGATTCCATGATATGTAATGGTAAAACCTTAATCAAGAATCCCTTATTGATTTTTTAAGGTTATATTAATAACTTAAATAGGCTTCCCTGCTGGTTCATATGGTAAGGAATGTGTCTACAGTGCAGGAGACCTGGGTTTGATCCCTGGTCAGAAAGATCCCCTGGAGAAGGGAATGGCAACCCACTCCAGTATTCTTGCCTGAAGAATTCTATGGATGGAGGAGCCTGGTCGGCTACAGTCCATGGGGTCACAAAGAGTTGGACACAACTGAGTGACTAACACTTCACTTCATAGGTTATAGTAGGCTTTTTCACAAATGACAACAAAATGTTCCAATTTCCCTACTACTTGGTTCATAACTTTGGGTCAGATAATTTCAATAAATTTTCTGCTGTGTGTGTGCAATTTTTTCAGAAGGTAGAGAATCCACCTGCAATGCAGGAGACTCAGGTTCAATCCCTGGGTCGGAGATCCCCTGGAAAAGGAAATGGCAACCCACTCCAGTATTCTTGCCTGGAGAATTCCATGGACAGAGGAGTCTGGCAGGCTACAAGTCTATGGGGTCGCCAAGAGTCAGACACTACTGAAGGACTAACACTTACATTTAGGATTATCTAAGGACCTTGCTTGTGCTTTCCAGGGGACACTAGTAGTAAAGAACATGCCTGCCAATGCAGGAGAGAAATGAGATGCGAGTTCAATCCCTGGATCAGGAAGATCCTACTGTCTGGATGGTCCCTATGTCCAATCCCAAGAGATTGAGATTTAATTGGTCAGGGGTGTGGCCTGAACTTTGAAATTTTTTAAAAGTCTCTAGGTGATGCTAATATGCAGACAAGTTAGAAACCACTGACTCAGAGCATAACAATGCCTACATAAGGTGCAGATGGCCTAAGCATTTTATAAACATTCCATGCATGCGTGCTCAGTTGTGTCTGATTCTTTGCGACCCCAGAAGAAGGGGTTGAGGCTTGTTTATCGAGCTGGTTGATGTATATGGTGGTGGTGGTTTAGTTGCTAAGTCGTATCTGACTCTTATGACCCCATGGACTGTAGCCTGCCAGGCTCCTCTGTCCGTGGAATTTTCCAGGTAAGAATACTGGGGTGGGTTGCCATTTCCTTATCCAGGCAATCTTCCCAAGGCAGGGATCAAAACTTCATCTCTTGCATTGGCAACTGGATTCTTTTACCACTGAGCCACCCGGGAGTAATGTTTGAGAACATAAGGCCAGATTGTTACAAAACAAAATCAATATATAAACCCCATTTGCCTAAATTCAACGTCTAAGCTGTCAGTTATAACACAGCCTAGCCCCAAGCAAGATTCCTATTCATAAATTTCCCAACCCAAGTGAGGTGTAGCATATTGACAATCTCAGTTTTGGGGAAAAGGGGAAAGAAAAGAAAAAAAAAAAAAAAATCCCCCTCAGAGTTGTGTTAGTAAGTTCCAAATAAATCATAGAAACCACTGTTTTACCATATCTTGCAATGGTCTCAAGCAAATGGTCAGGCTGAAAAGATGGTAAAGACCACTGAAAATTCTTGCAGGAAACTGGAGTGTAAGATTAGACATATTTCTCATCCTTCCAGGTTAGATAGTAGTTTTTAGTTCTGCAGAATTTTTAATAAAAATTTGCATGAAAAGTCACTCCAAGTGCCTTCTGAATTCATCAGCATTTCAAAATACAAAGATGTCTTCTGGAAGTTATACTCAGCACTTAATTTTCACTTATCTATACAACAATAGTTAATATTTGTAAAGAACTAAACAAATGTAGCTTTCAGCCATTGAAACAGTCCGTATTCAACAAAGCTGAGATATAACTGAAGTGATAAAACACCAATGTATTAACTGGGAACATATCCTTCATGTAACAATTTACAACTGGAGATTTTGCTCCATCTTCTCAGACCAGAATTAGTTAAAAGCACCTTTTTAAAAAATTGTTATTTTTTGCCAAACCACATGGCATGTGAGATCTTAATTCCCCAATCAGGAATTGAACCCACACCCCCTGTATTGGGAGCATGGAGTCTTAACCCCTGAACCACCAGGTAAATCCCTAAAAAGCATCTTGAAACACAACTACTCTCTGTTGTAACACATTGCTTGTCTGAGTAACAGCTGAAGAAGAGGAACAAAGTTAGAAGACAAATACTATCTGACTTCAAAATTCGACATAAAACTATAATAATTAAGACAGCGCAGCATTGTCATGGACAGGCAAATAGATCAATGGAAAAGAATACAGAGACCAGAAACACAACCAAACATGAATAGAAACTGCTTTTTGACAAAGGTGTATAAGGCAATTCAGTGGACAAAATCTTTTCAATAAAGAGTCCTGAAGCATTTGAAAATACATACACAAAAACAAGAACTTCTATCCATACCCCTTACAATTCACAAAAACTAACTTAAAATGAATCTTAGATATAACATAAAGATCTATAACTATAGAACTTCTTAACAAACAACATAGGAGGAAATCTTTGAGACCTTGGGTTTAGACAAATATTTCTTAACTACAGCACCAAAAGGATAACCCATAAGAGAAAAAAATAATAAATTGGACAAAATCAAAATTTTAAAGTTCTGTTCTTCAAAAGATACTGTTAAGAATAGAAAGGTAATCCAAGGACTAGGAAAAAATACTTGCAAATCACATATAGAATACGGTGCTTATATCCAGAATATTCAGTGAACTCTTTAAACTCAATAGTTTAAAGGAAGTTAATAGGAAAACAATACCATTTTTTATAAAGGGAGCAAAGTGTTTCATCAAAGAGCTATAGGAATAACAAACAAGAAAATGAAAAGATTCTCATTATCATTAGTCATTGCTGCTGCTGCTGCGGCTAAGTCGTTTCAGTCGTGTCCAACTCTGTGCGACCCCATAGACGGCAGCCCACCAGGCTCTCCTGACACCAGGATTCTTAAGGCAAGAACATTGGAGTGGGTTGCCATTTCCTTCTCCAATGCATGAAAGTTAAAGTGAAAGTGAAGTCCCTCACTCGTTTCTGACTCTTAGAGACCCCATGCACTGCAGCCTACCAGGCTCCTCTGTCCATGGGATTTTCCAGGCAAGAGTACTGGAGTGGGGTGCCATTGCCTTCTCCATCATTAGGTACATGCAAATTAAAGCCACCAGGGGATACCATTACACACCGAACACAATGGTTAAAATAACTGACCATACCGAGTATTGGTGAAGATATGAAACAACTGAAATTCTCATTCATTGCTAGTAGAAATTTTAAGTGGTTCAACCATTCTGGAAAAAAGCTGGACAGCTTCTTAAAGAGTTAAGCACACATCTACTATGTGATCCAGCCATTCCACTTCTACATGTTTATCCAAGAGAAATGAAAACACGGGTCCATACAGAGATTTGCATACAAATATTTATAGCAGTTTTACTAGCCAAAATCTGGAAACAATCCAAATGCCCTTCAATCCGTAAATGGATAAACAAATTGGGTTACTGTGTCCATGTGTGCTAACTCGCTTCATCTATGTCTGACTCTTTGCAACCCCATGGACTGTAGCCCACTAGGCTCCTGTCCATGAGATTCTCCAGACAAGAGTACTGGAGTGGGTTGCCCTGCCCTCCTCCAGGGGATCTTCCTGACCCAGGGATCGAACCTGTGTCTCTTACATCTACCTGCACTGGCAGGCAGGTTTTTTACCACAAGTGCCACCTGGGAACCCCACTGTATCCATACTACCAGAATAAAAAATAATGAACTATTATACATGCAGAAACATGGATGAATCTGGGAATAATTATGCTGAGAAAGAAGCCAATATATATGCTGTGTAATTCCATATATGTAAAATTCTAGAAAATGCAACCTAATATCTCGAGTGGTCATCTCAGCTGGAATAGAAGTAGGAAGGGTTATAAAAAAGGCACAAAAATACTTTTGAGGGTGATAGGTATGTTTATTATCTTGCTTGTGGTGGTGGCTTCACAGGGTATGCAAGTGTCAAAACATATATTTTTTAGTACAATTCAAATATGTGCAGTTTAGTTTAAGTCAACTACGTCTCAACAAGTTGTTGAAAACAAATTTTAAAGCTCTTCTTTTTTATTTAAAGACTGTGTTAGCATTATCTATGGTGGTGTCATTTTTATTTTGTATTTACTTTGATTATATGCTGCAGTGATTTCTAATATGGCTAGACTTTTCATTTTTAGAATACCTTGTTAAAAGCCTGTTTTATCACTTAAAGACAGCACAAATATTTTAATCAGTTGTCTGGGAGAAAACAAAAACTCCATCTCCCTCAAAAATAAATTAGGAGTCCCACAGATTAGAAGGTTGCATAAACTTTTATAATGCTGTATGTTTTGAAATTCAATAATTGGCAAGTTTATGCAGCAGTCTACGGATTTATCTCATGTATTCTGACCCATCTGTTAAAACAGGCAATTACCAGAGAGCACTGCTGGTGAGAATATACATTCTCAAGGCTAAAAATATACCCACACACTTAAGTACATTTACTCTGTAAGCATCAATTTGCGGAAGCTTTTGTTTGTCCTTTTTGCCTTTCTCCAAAGGTAAATGGCACCGCAGATTCTTAAAAGACAAAGTCGCATTTTAACAAGCTGGTTTTAGGATTTGTTCATGTTCTGTGCTTACAGTTATTTATTGCTTTTTTAAAGGTTATATAGGTAGGTAAATATGACTAAAGGTTGATAAAATAGAACAGTTTTTACAGAACACCTCACTGGTTTAACAGAGTAAAACTTCTGGCCTTTAAAATCATTTTAAATAGTGAATATCTTCAGAATTATTAGACTTGAAGTGTTTATGACATATAGATAAGAATAGATGGTTTTAAATACCTACAGAGAAATGTCCATATCTTGCTTTTATAATCTACTTTATAGTAATTTACCTTAAAGTAAGGATTAAAAGTAAATTCTTATTCAGGACTTTGATGAATGAGATGTTAATAATTCATATTCTTGTTAATAGGGATGCCATAGATAGTATGCCCAGATTTCTAATTTTTCAAAGGAAAAGTATTATTAAGGACATTAAAAAGAGGCCTTAGAATACCTAAAACAATCTTGAAATAGAAGAATAAAGTGTGAAGAATCACTTTTCCCCATATTGGGGCCCACTATATAACTACCATGGTCAAAACTATATGATACTGATGGAGGAAAAGATGGATGAATCAGTGGAACAGAAGAGAGAACACAGAAATAGACCCACACTCCATCAGTGTCAGCGTCCTGGTTGTTAAATTTAACTGTGGTTTTGCAAGACGTTACCACTGAGAGGAACTGGGAAAGAGTACAAGAGATTTCTCTGTACTAACTCTTACACATGCATCCGAATCTACAGTTACCTCAAATAAAATTGGACTTTAAAAAATACACTAAAATAGTAGCAAATGAAATCGAATTTTTCTGGTTTGCTTTTAAATTAAATATAGTATTTCACAGTTCTTTGTGGCTTTTATTATAAAGATGAGTTATCACGTATAAGAAATAACTCATTATTTGAAATTTCTAGTTAAGTGAATTGTCAATGAGTAAGCCTGGACTGTACATAAGAATTGCAGTAACAAGACCTCAGATAGTTCTGGAAATAACCCAGTAACCCTTTCCAGGGTTCAGAAAGGTGAGACTTAGCAATTTGTCAACCTTGATAGCTGTTGATGCCTCCATGCATTACCTATGTCTCGGTCATCTGACTGTTTCTTACATAATGCAATAAGGAAAGTATGTTCTTCATCAGGATACTACAATACTTACATTTTTGTCATAGAGAATTGCTTGGAATGGAGGAAAGCCATGGTGACCAGAGTGACGTGTTCTCTTTGAGTATGAGAAGAGATACACGGGGAAGAAACACATGTTAGAGAAGAACTGGATTCTTCCCTATGCTGAAAGGAAAAAACTGAATTTTCCCAACACGTCATCGTTTGTTTCTGCCCCTTCATCCTGCTGGAATCATCTGATTCATGCTTACATGACTTGCCTGAACAATTTAAGTAGTCTACAGATGGTCCCCAGCTTATGATGGTTAGACTTTAAATGATTTTTTTTTTTTTACCTTACAATGGTGTGAAAGGGATACACAATCAGTAGAAGCCATACTTTGAATTTTGATCTTTTCCTGGGCTAGTTCTATGCAGTGGAATGCTCTCTGGTGATGCTGGGCAATGGCAGTGAGCCATGCTCCCAGTCAGCTAGACCATCACGGGATAAACCACAGCTACACTTAAAACCATCAGGACCCATACCACCATTCTGTTTTTCACTTTCAGTACAGTAGTCAGCAAATTACATGAGCTGTTCAACACTTTATTACATAACAGGTTTTGTGTTAGACAATTTTGCCCAACTGTAGGCTAATGTAAGTATTCTGAGCATGTATAAGTTAAGTTAGGATAAACTATGATGTTCGATAGGTTAGGTGTATTAAATGCATTTTCAACTTACAGTATTTTTAACTCATAGTGGCTTTATTGGAATGTCAAGGAAGATCTGTAGTGATTTCTTTGCTCTGACCTGTTTCTCAACTCCTACCCGTAAGTCCATCTTCCAAACTGTCCCCAGAGTGACCTTTCTAATAAGCTTGCTCACCAACTCTCTGTTTGAAATCCAGTCATTGCTTCTGATTGTCTAAAATATAGAGTCTAAATTTTGCTGGCCATTCAAAGCTACCCAAAATCTAGGCCCAATACCTGCCACTCCTAAGTACACATCCCACAATCTGTATGGGCCACTTCATCGTCTCAGAACACACCATGCTTTTTCTCATATGGGTCCTTTAATTTTTAATCTATAGTGCCCATCTTAGTCTTTGCCTGGTTAATGATCTCACTTTCTCCCTGAAGCTGTCCTCAATATCTTGAGACAGCTCATCACTCCTCCTTTTTGCTCTCACGGGATTTTACATGGAAGAATAGTTACTATTTATTGAGCGCTTACTAGGTACCAGGCACTGTGCCTAACTAAGCATTTTACAGACATGATCTCATTTAATCTTCCCAGCAGCCCTATGAGGTCATGTGGCACTTTTCTCACTGTCTTCTCATTCATTGTTTTCATGTCCATATCCTCAGTAGAAGAGCTTGGTCTTGTTCATCTTATCTGAACGACCTTCTCCTACGGTGTCTGATCACATCTGGTGTTCGATAAATGTTTGTCAAATGAGTGGACAATGGAATGAACAAAGTGAAATAAATTAACAATAGGGTGCTTTTAAAAATATCCTTTTAGAAAGGACTGGCTTTACCATATTGTACATGGCCAGAGCACTGGAAATGTGCTGCCTAATCCAAATATCGCTCTTCTTGCTCCTGGCATGATGCCTGAAATCCCCATGGTTCTCAAGAATGTCCTGCCTTTATTTTTTATTCTTATTGCCAATAGCCCAGACTAGACCCTGTCTTGCTTCTTAGTTGATCTACTCATCTACTTTCAGGTCTTCTCCTCCTTAATTATTACTAGCCACCTTGGAAAAGATCAATTTTCTTAAAATACTAGTCTGATTATAAATTTTCCCTGCTCAAAAACCTTAAAATTTTTAAAAAGGAATCCTCTCTCCCTAGCTTGACTTTCAAAATCCTCCACAATCTGGTCTCAAATATTTCTCATTACACTTTAAATCCTATGGTTCAATCAATCTGAAATAATTGTCATTCTCACTTCCATGCCTTTGTTCACTGTAATTCCTCTGACTCTCTGGGCTGGCTTCTTTCCCTGCATTGTCTATGAAAATTTAATCCTCTCCATGATGCTAGAATACACCAGTCAGAAATGACCTCTTATTTTTCTTAAATGCTTATCCACTGATAGGCTTATAAATGGCATTCACATTTTAGACTTTTCACCTGTATTAAAAAGTTAGCTCTGGAACTTCCCTGGCAGTCCAGTGTTTAAGATTTCATGCGTCCAGTGCAGAAGGTATGGGTTTGACCCCTGGTTAGGGAATTAAGGGGCTTCCCTGGTAGCTCAGATGGTAAAGCATCTGCCTACAATGCGGGAGACTTGGGTTTGATCCCTGGGTCGGGAAGATCCCCTGGAGCAGGAAATGGCAACCCATTCTAGGAGTCATGCTTGGAAAATCCCATGGACCGATGAGCCTGGTGGGCTACAGCCCATGGGGTCGCAAAGAGTCAGACACAACTGAGGGACTTCACTTCACTTCACTTCACTAGGGAATTAAGATCCACATACTGCAGGGTTTGGCCAAAAAAAAAAAAAAAAGCTAGCTCTTTGAGAGGGGGCAAGTAACTTTTTCAGTTAACTGCTCACCTCATAGACAATTCCCTTTTAAAATGTGCCCCCTTCCCTATGTGAGAGTGAGTCCCCCACATCTGCACTTCTGCCATATTAGTCTGCTTCTGAGTAGATTAGGGATGGGACCTAACCATGCTTGGCCAGCTAGGTTCTCCTCTTGGAGACCATGTACTTTTATCAGATAAATAAATAAAACAAAAGACCTTTTAGCCTAGATATGTCTCCTAAATGGAGGAGCTGGAAACTAGAGAACTGTGAAGCATCACCAGTGCACCTGTAAGGCTGTGTCCCTCCAATGGGGACCATTTTTCACATAAGAGATGAGCATCCCTCTAGGTAGATGCAGCTTCAGATGCAGGACACAAATATATGTGATGACCTTGGGGGGCCATAGTCTTTTTCTTCATAGTTTGGGAGGCAAAAAGAGTTGGGTTTCAGAAAGAGGAAAATGAACCCTAAATGAGAGTGCCACTGCCTGGTTGCTCTCAGGTTTCCAGACACTGGGTATAGTCCCAATTGAGATACCATTGCCTATGCCTGAGAAAATCCAGTATTCTTTCCAAAAGTTCCTTTTTCACTCAAGGGTAAAATGAGTTGTGCATTAGCCATCTGATCCCACAAGGCTGAGAGTAGCTTTTCAGAGTAACTTACAGCATCACGCTATGCATGCTAAGTTGCTTCAGTCGTGTCCAACTCATTGCAACCCTTTGAATTGTAGCCCAAGAGGCTCCTCTGTTCATGGGATTCTCCAGGCAAGAATACTGGAGTGGGTTGCCATGCCCTCCTCCAGGTGATCTTCCTGACCCAGGGATTGAACCCACATCTCTTATGTCTCCTGCATTGGCAGACAGGTTCTTTACCAGTAGCACCACCTGGGAAGCCCACACGCTAAGTCGCTTCAGTTCAGTTCAGTCGCTCAGTCGTGTCCAACTCTTTGCGACCCCATGAAACGCAGCATGCCAGGCCTCCCTGTCATCACCAACTCCCGGAGTTCACTCAGACTCATGTCCATCGAGTCAGTGATGCCATCCAGCCGTCTCATCCTCTGTCTTCCCCTTCTCCTCCTGCCCCCAATCCCTCCCAGCATCAGAGTCTTTTCCAGTGAGTCAAGTCTTCACATGAGCTGGCCAAAGTACTGGAGTTTCAGCTGTAGCATCAGTCCTTCCAAAGAAATCCCAGGGCTGATCTCCTTTAGAATGGACTGGTTGGATCTCCTTGCAGTCCAAGGGACTCTCAAGAGTCTTCTCCAACACCACAGTTCAAAAGCATCAATTCTTTGGCACTCAGCCTTCTTCACAGTCCAACTTGCACATCCATACATGACCCCAGGAAAAACCATAGCCTTGACTAGACGAACCTTTGTTGGCAAAGTAACGTCTCTGCTTTTGAACATGCTATCTAGGTCGGTCATAACTTTCCTTCCAAGGAGTAAGCGTCTTTTAATTTCATGGCTGCAGTCACCATCTGCAGTGATTTTGGAGCCCCCAAAAATAAAGTCTGACACTGTTTCCACTGTTTCCCCATCTATCTCCCATGAAGTGATGGGACCGGATGCCATGATCTTCGTTTTCTGAATGTTGAGCTTTAAGCCAACTTTTTCACTCTCCTCTTTCATTTTCATCAAGAGGCTTTTTAGTTCCTCTTCACTTTCTGCCATAAGGGCGGTGTCATCTGCATATCTGAGGTTATTGATATTTCTCCCAGCAATCTTGATTCCAGCTTGTGTTTCTTCCAGTCCAGTGTTTCTCATGATGTACTCTGCATATAAGTTAAATAAACAGAGTGACAATATACAGCCTTGACGTACTCCTTTTCCTATTTGGAACCAGTCTGTTGTTCCATGTCCAGTTCTAACTGTTGCTTCCTGACCTGCATACAACATGCCCAATTCTGCGACCATGTGGACTGTAGTGTGCCAGGCTCCTCTGTCCATGGGATTCTCGTCAGTCACCTGGTAAATATATGTTGAATGTGGGTAACACTTCTGGTTCTTAATGTTGGCTGTACATTAGAAACACCTGAGATGCTTTTAAACCTACCAATGCCCACATCTCACTGCAGACTAATTAAATTCAAACTGTCTTGGATGGGACGGCACTATTTTTGTATTTAGACCTTTCCTGATGATTTTAAAATGTAATCAGGAATTATCACTGCATTAGATGTTATGAAAATAAATACAAATACTGAGAAAGGGCTGGTAGCACATTAAGCCATTTTTATTTGTTAGCTCATCTGTGTTGAATTACTTAACAGATTGTACAGTTTGGGAAAAGATTTACACCCAAGGTTAGGGTCAGGGTAGCATCAGAAGCAGTAAAGAAAAATGTATAAAAAAATGAAGGACAGGCATTGAGTTTAGTTCATTTTTTCTTTTTTTTAAATACAGCAAATTAATGGGGCACTGGGAGTAGTTATATAAGCCATTAACTGATCGAGCCAGAAGGAAATGGGTAACAGTAGTCATTTTCATTCCAAAAATATGGAATTCTTCCTAGAGGATATCTTTAAAACAGTTCTGATGAAATTTTAGTTTAAAAATCAAGCTAAAACAATGTAACATAATCTCTAGATCAGCATAATTAAGCAAGGGATTATAGCTTAATGTCTAATTATTAGTTCTGTATTAATGATTTAGTTATTACTAATGTAAGTATTAGGAGGCAGCATAAACTAAGAATACTAAAATGTACTTTTAAAAGGCTGTACTCCTGGTTTCTCCACACTGCTCCCTGAACTCAAGTATGACTTCATTCTGCTTAAGACATTGTTGGTACTGTGTTTCTTTCTTTCTCTTTTTAACATTTATTTATTTGGCTGTGTCAGGTCTTAGCTGAGGCATGCAGGATCTTTGTTGCATTGTGAGGGTCTTTCATTGAGGTGCTCAGACTCTAGTTGTGCCCATAGGCTTGGTAGTTTCGGGCTAAGGAGTAGCAACATGCAGGCTTAGTTGCCCCAAGGCATGTGGGATCTTAGTTCCCCAGACCGGGGATCTAAGGCCCCTGGGATTAATAATGGCCAGGGATTAATGGCCCCTGCATTGCAAAGATGATTCTTAACCACTTGACCAGCAGGGAAGTCCCTGTACTTCTTAATACATTCTCTCTGGTATTGTGGCTACTTTAGTGCTTGTCTTTTGCCTTTTACTTAACAAGAAGCCCCTTGAAAGAAGTGATCATAGTATTCATTTTTGTATTCCTCCCACAGAACCTTCTTCTACTAGAGCATGTTAGTTTTATTTGTTGTGTTAGGCTTTATAAATTAGGCATAAATTCTACTGCAAATAAGGTAAACCATACTACGATGGCTTAAACCACGGGTTTATTTTTCTTATGTAGCAAGAAATTGAAATATAGGCAGTCCAAGGTTGAAACGGATTCTCAAGAAAGCAGTTAGGGACGCATTATTTCCATCTCTCTGCTTCTCTTGTCCTTACTCTTTAGCATGTCACCTCATAGTCATAAGACGGCTGCTACACCTGTAGGCATTGCTTTTTTTTTTTTTTACAAGCAAAAAGGGACAGGCTCAAAAGGTCCAAAGGAACATTCCAGCGCAATCTATCCTTTTTATGTATTTGTTTCTGGCTGTGCTGAGTCTTGGTTGGGGGCTTTCTCTAGTTGCGGGAGCTGGGGCTGCCCTCTAGTTGAGGTGTGTGGGTTTCTCACCGCCGTGGTTTATCATTGCAGAGCACAGGCTCCAGGGCACACAGGCTGGGTAATTGTGGTGCAGGGGCTTAGTTGCCCCCACAGCCTGTGGAATCTTCCTAGACCAGGGACTGAACCAGTGTCCCCTGCATAGGCACCGGTCTCCCCTGCATGGCAGGCTGACTCTTAATAACTGGATCGCCAGGTGAAGCCCCCAATCTATCCTTTTTAAAAGCTTTCCTGAAATTTTATCCAGCAACTGTTTGTTGGATAGAATTGGACACATGGTTACTCCTGGACTAATACTGAAAGATGGTTAAGGAGAAAGGACTTAGGCATTGGGGTTGAGCCAGCCAGAAACATTGTACCATAAGGTTTTCTTCTAATTAGACTTGAAATGATTATTGCAGATTGTTTGGCACCCCCTCCCATGATCTGACAGCCAAGAAAATCGTGGGCCAGAAATGTCTGAGATCCATAGCCAGGTAATGGCAGAACAGAGACTAGAGTAAGATCCAGCTATTACCATTCTTAAGCCATTGAACATTACATACATCTGCACAGAGACTATTAGAAGGTCCTACTTTAGAAGCTATGAGTCATTTCTAAAGACAGAATTTAGGTTGCTGGAACTTTGTTTTAGCCATCTCCCAAAGAACCTTCCCCTTCCTATAAATCATCAGAGCAGCAAATAGGAAAACAGACCTTTCGGTCCTCCTTTGATGTAAAAGATGGCAAAATAAAAACTGTCCAAAATTTCCGTGGGACATGTCCTCCATAAGTTGTCCTCTTGCTTTGTGTAACTGAGAAGGTTGTTTTTTAAAGTCTCTAATGTAAAATAAATTAATTAAACAGTGAAAATCCAAAAGTGTTTAAGTGCAATCCCAATCTTTGTTCCTCTCCTTTACTATACACTACCATTATTTTTGCTAGGAATTTTTTTGAAATTATTGTTGCTGTCAAATTACTTTAATTCTGACCTTTCACCCCCCCAATAAGGTTTTGCTAAATGTATGCCTCCTAAATAATTATCCTATCAAAATTTTTGTTTCCCCAAATGACTAATTTTAGCTTTCTAGGTATGATATTCACATTTAAGGGAAAAAAAAAAAAAAAAAACAGTATATCTATTTCAACCAGCCAGTACTCTACAAGAGTGCTGATTATTCTCCACATCTATGATTTTTATCATTATGAATAAATGCTGAGTAAATGGTGGCTATTATTATGCTTGTGCTTAGTCATTCAGTCATGTCAACTGAGACCCCATGGACTGTATAGCCCACCAGGCTCCTTGTCCATGGGATTCTCCAGGCAAGAATACTGGAGTGGGTTGCCCAGTCCTCTTCCAGGGGAATCTTCCCAATCCAAGGATTGAACCCAAGTCTCCCACACTGCAGGCAGATTCTTTACCAGCTGAGCTACCAGGGAAGCCCCTGTGACTATTATTAAGTTGTTATAAGTGCAACATGACAGTAGATACACATTTTTTAATGTTAAAATAGAAATCAATTGTATTCTTATCATGTTCAAACACGTTTGCACCTGAATTTCCAAGACTCTAATGGTGTTTCATAACTAAATCATTACCCCATGCATGCATGCTTAGCACAAACGTAATTAAACCATTCAGTCACCTGCTGTCGTTTGTTTTCTTTAACTACCTTAAAGATTGTGTGTGCTAAGTCGCTTCAGTCGTGTCTGACTCTGCGAGCCTATGGACTGTAGCCTGCCAGGCTCCTCTGTCCATGGGATTCTCCAGGCAAGAGTACTAGAGTGGATTGTCATTTCCTCCTCCAAGGAATCTTCTCAACCCAGGGACTGAACCCATGTCTCTTACATCTCCTGCATTGGCAGGAGGGTTCTTTACCACTAGCGATTATTCAGCAATAATCTTGCTACCACTGCAAACTCTGTTAGGAGGAATAATTTCTATGAAAATTAAACTTAATAAGCTATCATTTTTAAAAGAGAAGCATAGTATTGTTTTATACACATTTTGTAATAACCCTCTATAGTCTTTCTAAGTCCATTTTAATCTGTTTGGGGTGTGTAGTTTATCGGTTATATTTCAGTTTCTATGGCAACAGATGCAATCATTGCATACACATTCTGCAGCTGGGTAGACAAGCAGTCTCCTCTGAGACTTTCACTTGCAAATAAAGTAGTGTGTGAGTAAGAGGCAAGCATTCTTCTCCTCCAGGAGACTGAGTACACTACACTTTCAGGATACCAGGCTAAGGCGATAGCCAAAAAAACGCTTCCAAACACAACCCGTTCTCCAGGTTTCACATGGAACAATTGAGACGTCTTTACTCAAGGCGTAAAGATACTTCCACTGCTGCTTTTAGAATTTGGGACACAATGGAAAACTGTACACTAAGTACCTGGTTCTCATCCATTTCTTAAGACTTCCTGCGTTTCTGAAGTGGAAATTTATAAAAGCGCAGTTCAGATGTTCTGAAATAAAATTCAGATGATGATGAAAATAAAGTAATAGAAGTCACTGCAAAAAAAAAAAATAGGAACCAAAGAAATCTCTGTAACAGAAATTGCTTAAAAGTCTTTCACGATGTTCTGAAACTGAGATTGTGCATTAATTTGAGCTACTTCTTCTGAGCAAGTGAATGTCTTATAGATAATTGACTCAATTAAAGAAAAAATATTTTCACTTTTTTGTTATAGAAAATTTAAAACACACCACACAATCCACCTGGCTGAGTCCTTTTTCTCAGGTGAAATACAGGGCATTAGACTAGTACTTCGGAGAAGGCAATGGCACCCTACTCCAGTGTTCTTGCCTGAAGAATCCCAGGGACTGGCTGCCGTCTATGGGGTCGCACAGAGTCGGACACGACTGAAGCGACTTGGGAGAAGCAGCAGCAGCAGAATACAATGAACTTTTATGTACCTACCTCCCAGGTTGCTATCGTTAATACTTGACATGTTTTATCTATAAACTCTCACACTCTTCTTTTAACAAATTATATTAAACTATTTCTTTCACTCATATATATCTGTGCTGTGTTGTGCTTAGTCACTCAGTCATGTCCAACTCTTTGTGACCCCATGGACTGTCATCTGCTCGGCTTCTTTGTCCATGGAATTCTTGAGGCAAGAATACTGGAGTGGGTTGCTATGCCCTTCTCCAGGGGATCTTCCTGACCCAGGAATCAAACTGGGGTCTCCTGCATTGCAGGCGGATTCTTTACCAGCTGAGCTACCAGGGAAGCCCCATATACATCTACTACATATTTAATTGATAAGGATTTTGACATGTAACAATTACACTGTTAGCTATAACACTTAAAATGAACAGTTAAGTCATTAATATCGAAATATTCTATTTTAACTTAATAATATGGAAAGTGATTGATGTTAACAATTGTTATACTTTATCTAAAAGGCTTATAAATAAATCATTTCCATAAAAGTGTATGTGATTTATTATACCCATGGAAAACAAAATACATTTTAAAAATCACTTTTTGTTTTGTCCTACAAGTTTCCTTTTCTTTTTCTAGAGGGGGTATCAGTATGTAGTTATTTCCTATCATTTTTACAATAGTGTAGGGAATACCCATTGGAGAATTTAATTTTCATCAATTGAAATAATATTGGCGTATCTCTGATTTAGTCCTCAATTTCCCTTCAGTTGGCCCAGAAGTAAATACCAAGAGGTTTTCATTCCCCATATACCCATCCTGCTTGATACTAATATGTTTATGAAATATGTCTCATTAAGTGCTATTGATTTAGCTCTTTCTCCATGAAAACACTTTCTCTTGGAATGACTCATGTTTCACTGTTGAGTGTCTGTCTCGTTGCTTTTCCACTTAACTTCTGTGAAAGTCTTTCTAATTTTGTCTCTTTGTTCTTATCTCTGTGAATATCTTTATCTTTTCTCATATTCTTTTTCTCCTTGTTCACCTTTCATTTCCTCTAATCTCTGACTCTCCTTCATGGTTATTATATTTATTGGTCGTACGGCAATATTTTCTGTCCTTTATTTTTAAAATAGATGAAAGAAACATTTGGGGCTTCTGTAAAAGAAAATAAAATGGTTTTTCACCTGATTTGTTTTCTTCTTTCAAAGTATTAACTGTCTTAGTATGTTCTTTTAGAATACATATTTAGCCATTCTAAGAGGGATATGGCAATCCACTCCAGTGTTCTTGCCTGGAGAATCCCAGGGACGGCGGAGCCTGGTGTGCTGCCGTCTATGGGGTCACACAGAGTCGGACACGACTGAAGCGACTTAGCAGCAGCAGCAGCAGCAGCAGCAGCAAGAGGTATTGAACATTTACTGAAGAAGATTTCCAAGGAATTTTTTTCAAAGAACCATTCAATTTATTTAAACAAAAACAGTTCACCCATTCCTCCCACCTCCCCACTGCCCCCTTCCCCCTACCCCGCACCTCTGATAGCCACCAATGCATTCTCTACATCTATGAGCTTGGGTTGACTGATTCCTGTTTCCTTCCTTCGTTCCTGTCCCTTTCTCTCTTTCTTGCTCTCTCTTCCTTCCTTCATTCATTCCTTCTTTCTTTCCTTCTTTCCCTTCTGATTCCACACATTAACAGAGATTGGGGCTTTCCTGGTAGCTCATCAGTAAAGGAGACTCGGGAGACATGGGTTTGATCCCTGGCTCAGGAAGATCCCCTGGAGGAGGGCATGGCAAGCCACTCCAGTATTCCTGCCTGGAGAATCCCATGGACAGAGGAGAGTCAGACATGACTGAAGCAACTGAACATGCACACATAACAGAGATTATACAGCATCTGTCTTTCTCTGACTTATTTCACTTAGCATAATGGCCTTAGGTCCATCTTTGTTGTGGCAAATAGCAAGATTTCATTCTTTTCATGGCTGAATAATATTGCACTGTATTTATATACCACAGTTTCTTTATCCATCCATCCATCAATAAGCATTTAGGTTATTTCCATATCTTGGATATTATAAATAATGCTTTGATGAATATGGGTGTGCATACATCTTTATTTGGGGATTAATTTTTGTTTTCTTTGGATAAATAACCAGAAGTAGAATTCTGAATCATACCATAGTTCTATTTTTAATTTTTTAAGGAACTGCCATAGTTTTTTCCATATTGGCTATACCAACTTACATTCCTACCAACAATGCACAAGTGTTCCCTTTTCTCCACATCCTTGCTAATACTTGTTATTTCTTGTCTTTTTGATAATAGCCATTCTAACAGGCAAGAGGTGATACATGATTGTAGTTTTAATTTGCATTTACCTGATGATTAGTGATATTGAACACCTTTTCATGTACCTATTGGCCATCTCTATGTCTTCTTTGGAAAAATATCTATTCAGATTTTTTTTAAGTTCATTGACTTTTATTTATACATGATAAATGATTAAAAATTCTTATGTATCATCTGCTAAAACAATAGATGCCATATTTAATTAATTTATTTTAAAATTAATTTATTTATTTTAATTGGAGGCCAATTACTTTACAATATTGTGTGTTTTTTTTCCATGTAGACATGGAAAAATGTCTATTCAGATTTTCTGCTTAATTTTTGAATTGAATTGAGTTTTGTATGAGTCTTTTTATGTATTTTTCATATTAACCCCTTATTATGTATTTTGGGTATTAACCCCTGAACAGATATACCATTTGCGAACTTTTCTCCCATTTGATCACTTGTGTTTTCATATCAGCTTCCTTTGCTGTGCAGCTAATGGTAACTTATTAAAAATAAGTCAAAATGCTATTGCCTGGGAGTTTCAAAAGGGTAAACTCCCCCTCCTAACAAAGAAAAAATTGGAAAAATTTTATAAAACAGTACTCCAGTTTTTTATCTATGAAAGAGAAAGCATATCATTCTTTTCTCCACCTTCAATAATCCAATGTATTTGTTGGGTTAATAAAATAGTTCCTACCATTTTTGTTCTGTTTTATTATTAAGTTCCCAACAAGCATGTTACTTGCTTTACTTATATGACAAGCATAAATGGGTACACATGCCACATTCTTGTTGTGAATAAAGTGCCTTGATAACAATAATAGTGGGGAAGATAATAACACACATGCCATAAATACTCATTTAAGTGATTTAAACCCAATGCCTATTGCTCTCCAAAAGCCACTTCAGGAAATGTGTTTCAACCCTTAATGAATGAAACATTATATTTTAAGACATTATGAACTTTATTTAATATTAGCTATTTCTCTCATGTATTTTTAAAATTATTAGGTTTATTTCTATTATGTTTAAAATAACTCCCTTTTATGACACACAGTTTTATTTTAAGGATATGTTATCAACAATTCACTATGTTTTTCAGTAGGTTTAGAACCACGGCTGGAAAAAAAAGAAAAAAAAACACTATCCTTCACTCTGTGTTTCCAGTGAGAAAATAAATAAGTAAATATTAGAAATGTCACTTTGGTGAGGTTATTAACAACCTTAAATTACAGGGAGGTTCCCCTAAAGGGAAAAAAGGATGATAAAACACGTCTACTTGAAATGGCTTCATAGTTTAAGCAAACAACATGGTAAAAAAAAAAAAAAGTCCCACCCAGCAGGAAATGGTAAGAACAGCCTTAAAATATTCCAGAGAAATAGACTATTTCAACAAAAAATTAGGGGGAAAAAAGTCAGCCCTCAACATCAATTGCATTTTGATGGAGACTGTCAAAGACTTGGACTGGAAAAACATGCTAGAGAATCTCAGATTTTTAAACAGCACTGGAAAACACAGTTCCTAGGAAAACTAATGCAGATTAATGCATGAAAAGAAGGTATAGATACTGATCATATTTTAAGTATAAAATTAAACATTGTCACAACATAGCTAATTAATTTATTCTAGTGTTATTAAAATGCACTCACTAAAAACATACTTCCAGATCTCTATACTTCACATCTAACTCATGCTGGGTACTATTCAAATTATCTCTACAGAAATTTCCCCTGATATCTCAGAAAAAGTTCTTAACTTGTAGTACCTTTTCCCTAATTTTAGTATTAAGTAATAATCAAGAAATATAAATAGGATATAGTCATAGGAGTTGATATAATGGAAAAAACTGGTAAACTCCCCTAATGGAAAAACAAAAAATTGAAATAATTGGGGCCTGTAAATTTAGTTTAAATGTTTACATTCTAGTTTCTAGTCAATGACCTTAGATAGGTTATTTAACTCCTCTGAACCTCTCTTTATATATAAAGTGGGATTAATGATATTCACTTTATTGGTTTTTAACCAAGATTTAAGCAAGATTACGTATGTCTTGCTTACAGCATGGTAGATGCTCAATTAATACTTTCTTCCATTTTTTTGTTAAGAGAGAGCTTTAATTAAAACTTGGATATCTTAAAATGCAGGCCAGTGCTCTTTTCCTGTAGCTAGAGGGCCATCCTGAGAAGGAGGCTGGAGAACATAGATTTGTCTAAAGAAAAAATTTTAAGAAAAAATTTTAAATAACATTTATTTATTTAGACTTCCCAAGTGACTCAGCGGCAAAGAATCCACCTGTCAATTCAGGAGATGTGGGTTCGATCCCTGGGTTGATAAGATCCCCTGGAGTAGGGAATGGCAACACACTCCAGTATTCTTGCCTGGGAAATCCCACGGGCAGAGGAGCCTGGCAGGCTATGGTCCATTGGGTCACAAGAGAGTCAAACACAACTTAGGGCACACATTTATTTCCTTATTTATTTTTGGCTGTGCTGAGTCTTTGTCGCTGTGTGGGCCTTCTCACTGCAGCGAGCAGGGGCTCCTCTTCCTGCAGTGCGCAGGCTTCTCATTGCAGGGGCATCTCTTCTGGAGCACTGGGCTTCAGTAGCTGCAGCACGTGGACTCGGTAGTTTCCACTTGCAGGCTCTCGAGCATAGGCTTAGTATTTGTGGGGCAACAACTTAGTTGCCCCAAGGCATGTGGGATCTTCCCCAGACCAGGGATCAAACCCACATCCTCTGCATTGGCAGGCACATTCTTATCCTCTGTACCACCAGGGAAGTCCTGAAAAAAGAAATTTTAATCAAGTTTAGAGTGTTCAGATAGACAATATGATAAGCAAGGAGAAGACCCCATATGAATCAAATGTAGAAACAATGCTTCAGGTTTCTGTACTCCAACATCTAGTGCAGCATAGGAATCTTTATTGACATACAAGTACCCTGACACACTGTTGTGTTGTCTTGCATTTTAATCATTTATAAGATGACTTCTTATAAATTTCAAATTTTCTTAATAAAGCCTGGTATCTTGTTTTTCTGATTCTTATATGCAGTTGAGACACTTTATTTTACAAATTATACAGGTAATAGTTAAGGGATTGGTGAACATTTGTATAGAACATTGCCACCTTTTGCTTAGATTTTTTTTTAATGAAAATATATATGTTTTAAGCAAACTGTTTGGAAATATATGTTTGCAAAATTCAGAAAGGGCTAGGCAAGAGCTATCACAAATATATTTACTTTTATTTAACAATTCTGTTAGTAGTTGTATAAGCTGATAGGGTAAGGGGTCCCAGAAGAAAGAGAACCAGGCATGGCTTTCTTGACAATAGAAAAGCAATTTTTGGTCAAAGCCTTTTTGTGATCTGAATCTGGCCCTGTTCAATGCTTGCCCTTGAATAGGTGTCAGTAATTAATGATCTTAAAGGAACAAAAAGCTGTTTGTCAGGCAAGAGAAGGAACAGTAGTAAAGGTAATATATCGATTGTAAAGACTCCCAGTTCTGTTTCAGTGGAAAGATTAGCCTACAGGGCTCAACCACCAGAACAACCAACCTAAGGGATGATGATGTTGACCTTTTCTGACCCTCATGATTTCAGTCAGCTAAAGCCTGGACTCTGTCTACAACCCAAGCCCCTTCATGAATATGTGTATACCCTTAACATTGCTGTTCAGGAAGACACTATTTTGGAAAAGACCCCTGTGTTCTTCTTACTTACTGCAAGTAATAAATTCTGCCTTATCCCAGTCTTTGGCTTGGTTGTGTTTTTTGGCTAGATGCCCACCATCTAGAGTTGAACCCAGTTTTAGGTAATAGTTGGACATAGTATGATCTGATCAACTCAAAAAGGTTTCCCCTCCTATCTCTGAAACTGTGCAGCTCAGATTGGGACTGGGTCAGGATTTGAACTCAGCCAAAACCTGGACTGGGTTGAACACACTTTAACTGAGACCTAGCATACCTGGTCTCAGGACTTAATGAAACTCAGGATCTTGATGATTCAACACAGAAAGAATTCAGAGAGAGAGAAAGTAGTAGGTAAGAAGTAGATTTATTTGGAGAGAAATACTCTCCACAGACAGAGTTGAGCTACCTGAGAAGGCAAGAGCAGCCCAGGGTATGCAATTGTCAGTTTTTATAGGGGTGGATAGCTGGCACTAACGGTAAAGAATCCATCTGCCAATGCAGAAGAAATAAGAGATGCAGGTTTGATCCCAGGATCAGGAAGATCCCCTGGAGAAGGGCATAGCTACCCACTCCAGTATTCTTGCCTGGAGAATCCTGTGGATTCAGGAGCCTGGCAGGTTATGGTCCATTGGATCACTAAGAGTCAGAAATGATTGAAGCCACTTAGCATGCATGCATGCAACCAGTGGGTAGGGTAGTCTAGTTATTTTAGGAAGTGGTGGGGATTTCTAGGAATTGGGCTACCAGCCACTTTTGAACCTTTATGGTCAGCCTTGGAACTGTCATGGCACCTGTTGGTGTGTCATTTAGCTTACTGATGTATTCAGTTCAGTTCAGTTCAGTCGCTCAGTCGTGTCCGACTCTTTGCGACCCCATGAATCGCAGCACGCCAGGCCTCCCTGTCCATCACCAACTCCCGGAGTTCACCCAGACTCACGTCCATTGAGTCAGTGATGCCATCCAGCCATCTCATCCTCTGTCGTCCCCATCTCCTCCTGCCCCCAATCCCTCCCAGCATCAGAGTCTTTTCCAATGAGTCAACTCTTCACATGAGGTGGCCAAAGTACTGGAGTTTCAGCTTCAGCATCATTCCTTCCAAAGAAATCCCAGGGCTGATCTCCTTCAGAATGGACTGGTTGGATCTCCTTGCAGTCCAAGGGACTCTCAAGAGTCTTCTCCAACACCACAGGTCAAAAGCAGCAATTCTTCAGTGCTCAGCTTTCTTCACAGTCCAACTCTCACATCCATACATGACCACTGGAAAAACCATAGCCTTGACTAGACAGACCTTTGTTGGCAAAGTAATGTCTCTGCTTTTGAATATGCTATCTAGGTTGGTCATAATTTTCCTTCCAAGTAGTAAGCATCTTTTAATTTCATGGCTGCAGTCACCATCTTCAGTGAGTTTGGAGCCCCCCAGAAAATAAAGTCTGACACTGTTTCCACTGTTTCCCCATCTATTTCCCATGAAGTGATGGGACCAGATGCCATGATCTTCATTTTCTGAATGTTGAGCTTTAAGCCAACTTTTTCACTCTCCACTTTCACCTTCATCAAGAGGCTTTTTAGTGCCTCTTCACTTTCTGCCATAAGGGTGGTATCATCTGCATATCTGAGATTATTGATATTTCTCCTGGCAATCTTGATTCCAGCTTGTGTGTCTTCAAGCCCAGCATTTCTCATGATGTACTCTGCATATAAGTTAAATAAGCAGGGTGACAATATACAGCCTTGACATACTCCTTTTCCTATTTGGAACCAGTCTGTTGTTCCACGTCCAGTTCTAACTGTTGCTTCCTGACCTGCATACAAATTTCTCAAGAGGCAGATCAAGTGGTCTGGTATTCCCATCTCTTTCAGAATTTTCCACAGTGTATTGTGATCCACACAGTCAAAGGCTTTGGCATAGTCAATAAAGCAGAAATAGATGTTTTTCTGGAACTCTCTTGCTTTTTTGATGATCCAGGGGATGTTGGCAATTTGGTCTCTGGTTCCTCTGCCTTTTCTAAAACCAGCTTGAACATCAGGAAGTTCATGGTTCACATATTGCTGAAGCCTGGCTTAGAGAATTTTGAGCATTATTTTACTAGCATGTGATATGAGTGCAATTGTGTGGTAGTTTGAGCATTCTTTGGCATTGCCTTTCTTTGGGATTGGAATGAAAACTGCCCTTTTCCAGTCCTGTGGCCACTGTTGAGTTTTCCAAATTTGCTGGCATATTGAGTGCAGCAGTTTCACAGCATCATCTTTCAGGATTTGAAATAGCTCAACTGGAATTCCATCACCTCCACTAGCTTTGTTCATAGTGATGCTTTCTAAGGCCCACTTGACTTGACATTCCAGGATATCTGGCTCTAGGTGAGTGATCACACCATCGTGATTATCTTGGTCGTGAAGATCTTTTTTGTACAGTTCTTCTGTGTATTCTTGCCACTTCTTCTTAATATCTTCTGCTTCTGTTAGGTCCATACCATTTCCGTCCTTTATCGAGCCCATCTTTGCATGAAATGTTCCCTTGGTATCTCTAATTTTCCTGAAGAGATCTCTAGTCTTTCCCATTCTGTTGTTTTCCTCTATTTCTTTGTATTGATCGCTGAGGAAGGCTTTCTTATCTCTTCTTGCTATTCTTTGGAACTCTGCATTCAGATGCTTATATCTTTCCTTTTCTCCTTTGTTTTTTGCTTCTGTTCTTTTCACAGCTATTTGTAAGGCCTCCCCAGACAGCCATTTTGCTTTTTGCATTTCTTTTCCATGGGGGTGGTCTTGATCCCTGTCTCCTGTATAATGTCACGAACCTCATTCCATAGTTCATCAGGCACTCTATCTATCAGATCTAGGCCCTTAAATCTATTTCTCACTTCCACTGTATAATCATAAGGGATTTGATTTAGGTCATACCTGAATGGTCTAGTGGTTTTCCCTACTTTCTTCAATTTAAGTCTGAATTTGGCAATAAGGAGCTCATGATCTGAGCCACAGTCAGCTCCTGGTCTTCTTTTAACCATTTCAGGAATATAGCGTTGATCTTATTATAGCATGGATCTGGAGTCATTAGTTAGGGTTTCTAGTTCATCTCTGTTCATTGAACACTGATGTGTTACAATGATCATATTACTGAGGCTAAAGGTCTAGTGGAAGTCAACTCATCCACCATCTTGGACCTATTTGGATCTCATCAGTTTATGTTGTTTGCTATGTCATTCTTTCAAAGATTGTGCCCTGCCCCCTTCCTTCCTGTTTCATTTCTACTTACTTAGTTTCTGGAGAATGCTCTGAAAAGTGCCACTATTTTGGCATCAACTAGGTAAGTTTAAATTCTCAGTCTTTGTCCTATGATATGAAAAGCATAGTCGCTGATGATGATCATTCTCACTTAAGAGGTTATGCTTGATAAAACTGCTGCTGCTGCTGCTAAGTCGCTTCAGTTGTGTCCGACTCTGTGCGAACCCAGAGACGGCAGCCCACCAGGCTCCCCCCGTCCCTGGGATTCTCCAGGCAAGAACACTGGAGTGGGTTGCCATTTCCTTCTCCAATGCGTGAAAGTGAAAAGTGAAAGGGAAGTCGCTCAGTCGTGTCTGACTCTTAGCGACCCCATGGACTGCAGCCCACCAGGCTCCTCCATCCATGGGCTTTTCCAGGCAAGAGTACTGGAGTGGCGTGCCATTGCTTTCTCTGTGGCATCAACTAGGTAAGTTTAAATTCTCAGTCTTTGTCCTATGATATGAAAAGCATAGTCACTGATGATCATTCTTACTTAAGAGGTCATGCTTGATAAAACGAATGTATCCTAAACAACAGTCTAAAGCTTTACCATACTTACTGCATGTCAACACTCATTGATTCCCATGACATCTGTATTATAGTTTTCTTTATAGATACCTTTTAAGAATATGGCTCTTCTTCTATTATCTCCTTTTTACAGTTCAATAAATTTAACTTATTAATACATAAAAATTCACAGTTTGATTGGAACAGAGATGAACTAGAAACCCTAACTAATGATTCCAGATCCATGCTATAAGATCAACACTATATTCCTGAAATGGTTAATACATATTTTTTCCTCTAATGGCAACTTATCTTCTAGGGTTGTTGTTGTTGTTGTTCAGTAGCTAGGTTGTGTCTGACTCTTTGAGACCCCATGGATCGCAGCACACCAAGCTTCCCTATCCTTCACCACCTTACAGAAAGTTGGTGAAGTGTGTGAAAGTGTTAGTCGCTCAATCGTGTCCGACTCTTTGCGATCCCATGGACTGTAGTCCACCAGCATCTTCTGTCCATGGAATTCTCCAGGCAAGACTACTGGAGTAGGTTGCCATTCCCTACTCCAGGATATCTTCACAACCCAGGGATTGAACCCTGGTATCCTGCATTGCAGGCAGATTCTTTACCATCTAAGCCCCAGGGAAGCCTCACCATCTCCCAGAGTTAGCTCAAAAGAGTCAGACACTTCTGAGTGACTAAATCACTACCACTTCTCTCGGATGTTCTGTCATTACACAGACTCAACTTGATGAAACTGAATGCTTCTTTTTCTGAAATAACTTTCTCTTTCAAACTGTCCCCTAATCAGTCTGGAGTGGATTTTTCCTTCTTCCTCCTCTACTACATCCTGTCAGTCACGTAATTTTATTAATGAGTTAACTGATTCAGTCTTTACATAGGTCCTTGATATGTCCTGTGCCCCTAAGCACAGGTCTGGGAGCTAAGAATATCAAGGTAAGTCTGTTCCCTCTAGGCCCACAGTGAGTGGATTTCAAATTCTTATTTAATGTCTCACATCCAATACTTCTTTTTCATTTCCACTAACCATATTTTAATACAATTATAATCTTGTGAGGATCAGACCTTTGCAAGAGTTTTCCAGCTCATGGTCTGTCCTATTCTAGTCTCCCTGCTCTTCGCCAGTCTGAACCCCCATCCACTGTGCCCCATCTAACCATCCTATTCACTACCAGCAGAAGAATCTTCCTGAACCTTGCTTTGCAATGTTGCTTCTTTGCCCATATGCCTTTAAAGCCTGCTATTGCTGGAAGAATTATGTTCAAAGACATTAAACAGCTTCTTTTTACTTATTCATTTATTTTTGGCTGCACTGAGTCTTCATTGCTGTGCGCAGGCTTTCTCTAGTTGCGGTGCAAGGGCTTCTCATTGAGGTGGCTTCTCTTGTTGCAGAGTATAGGCTCTCGGCATGTGGGCTTCAGTAATTGCGGTTTGCTGGCTCTAGAGCACAGGCTCAGTAGTTGTGGTGCACGGGCTTAGTTGCTCTGATGCATATGGAATCTTCCAGAATTAGGGATTGAACGCGTGTCCCCTGCAATGGCAGGTGGACTCTTAACCACTGGACCACCAGGGAAGTCCAACTGTTGCTTCTTTACTGATTACAGTTCTAACATTGCTAGGTTCTTTTCATCTTCTAGGTAAAAATTTTTGAGATACACAAGAATTACCCTTGCTTCTCGACAGCATCTAATACAGAGCAAAGCCCTGCTTCTTTGGACCTTCCCCCAAATCACTAGCACAAACCTAAGTCCTTTTTAAAAACATTTTACTGAGTCATCCCTTGGTTCTCCATGGTGTGCAGTCTCCCTCTTTGCAATAAATTAATAAACGCAAACTCCTTCAACTGTAAGTGTGTTCCTGGTGGTCTTTGAATGGAGGGCATTGATAGATCACATGAATTCTCATTTTATTGAGCTTCTCAACTGAATTCAAAAGAAGTTGAGAATCATTGCTATTAATACAACCAAGCTATTCTTTATGTTTTCCTGTAAACAAGTTATATGCATTATTACCTAATCTAAATTCTTTCTATCTCTTGAAGCTCACTCACACTCCCCTTCATCACTCAGGGCCTCAGACCCTGCCATTGCACATCACTTCCTCCTTCCCTGAACTCAAACCAGTGCACCCATTTGGAACTAAGTGCAAACGTCTCATTGCTTTCTCATCCTTTAACATTACTTGGACCTCCTCTCCTTACAAATTGTGGCTATTTGATGTCAGACTCTTCAAAGAAGAATCAATTCTAACTGATATCAACAGAAGAATCTTCCTGAACCATGCTTTGCAATGCTGCTTCTTTTCTGGGATAACTTTGATGGTTGCTATTGCTGGGAAAATTAAGTTCCAATATCTCAGCCTGTGAAGAATGAACAAATTGGGCTGTTCAATATCCTATCTTTGAAAGCAAGAGATAGGAAAGAGAGCATGGACTGGGAAGATCAGGTCTCTGCCAGGGCCAAACCTAGGAAGAGACCCCCAAGAAGGCTCCAGGGGACAAACAGGAGAGGCAAAACCTGGCATTGTTTACTATTAAGGAGGAAGGAAGAAATGAAAAATAATTAACAAGTGCTTGTGCTCCTGGCAGGTTTATCATCAGACATACTTGAATAGCCTTAGATGTTGATTTCATGTCTTTCTGATGGTTTTCTTGATATTCTGTTTTGAAGAAAGCATGATTATAATAACTGGTCTTTTTTTTTAACCCTCTTTTACCCCCACTTATTTACTTATTTTTTTCACTACACTCACGTTTTGAGAGCAGTTTCCGTGTGTGAGACAGTGTGCTAAGGGCTGGAGGCACAAAATCCATCAAGAAAGACAGGCCTCTGTTCTCACTGAAAGCCCACAATATACTGTATAGAAACAGACAAATAAATATTAGATTGCTCTAAATTATGCTAATTATAGGACCAGGGACAACTGGACTACATATGAAGGATTTTTGGAAGAAACAACTTTAAATGGACACCTAACAGATTAGAAGGGGTTAGTCATTTTATAAAATTGTAGTGAATCATTTAATATATATGTTAAAGTGTCTTTAAAATACACTTTATATCTACTGGAAGGTGAAAGTGAAAGTCGCTCAGTAGTGTCCAGCTGTTTGTGACCCCATGGACTATACAGTCCATGGAATTCTCCAGGCCAGAATACTGGAGTGAGTAGCCTTTCCCTTCTCCAGGGGTTCTTCCCAACCCAGGTCTCCTGCTTTGCAGGCAGATTCTTTACCAGCTGAGCCACAAGGGAAGCCCTGATATCTACTACTTGCTCAAATACAAAGTTTTAAATACCAAGTTTTAAGAACTTATTTTCTAAGGACTTACCTCCTCCCTTCATTATGCTCTGACAGTTGCAGCCTGCCTACTTTTAAGATACAGCACTATTCTGTCTCTCCAACATTTGTGTTCTTTGCATCATGTTATGTGAGTGCATCTTGCTGTCCTGCAAAGCATTCTGTGTTGCAAGATCTTACAAAGGTTTCTTTGGTGGGAAATATCACTTATGGCATAGTGTCAGATTGAAAAATGTATCCTCCATTGGGGAATATCATGGCATATCACGAGTAATGCCTTCACATATCCCCAGAAGCTGCTGCAGTTTCTGTGTATTATTGATTAATTAATGTTTTACCCAATACTGTACAGACTACTTGGGTAGCAAAAAACAGGAAGGCAGGGTCCACGCGTATCCTTATCTATAGCAGTATGGCCTCCTAAGACCTAGTGCCATTTCTTACACTACATCACAATGCCCACAGTATAAAGAAAATGATAATACACTTATGCAAAAATTGGAGAGGATGTAACCAGTAGTATAGAGAAGCAGAAGAGGGGTAGAAACGTATAACCCAAGGGCATTGAATTTTACTAGAGATAAAACGGTGGCAACTTGAAATCATTCATGCATAATGATCCAAAATTCTTGTGGTTTCAGAGAAGGTATACAGAAATAAGTCCACATATGCTCATATTTCAAATGAGAAGAACTTGTGGCTAGAGGAGGATTACTGACTGAGACATGATCCTTTCCTTAAGCAGCCTCCAGTCTAGCTGAGAAGACAAGGCTCAAGAACAAGACACAAGCTGGTAGCAATTAAGTGCGAGGCATGAGGTGCTGAGAGCCTTAGCTATGACAGAGGCAGAGAGAACGAGGAGGAGAAAGGAGAACATGCGTTTCAGATTTAGTGCCACACCCTTTTATATGCAGGGGTCCCTGGTGGCCCAGATGGTAAAGAATCCACCTGTGATGCAGGAGATCAGGCTTGATTCCTGACTCAGGAAGATCCCCCTGGAGGAGGGCACAGCAATGCACTCCAGTATTCCTGACTGGAGAATACCATGGACAGAGGAGCCTGACGGGACTACAGTCCATAGGGTCACAAAGAGTCAGACATGACTGAAGCGACTTAGCACACACACCTTTTATATGCTTTGTAGCAACTGTATCTATTTAAATGACTAAACTCTGATAGCCAGGACAACTTTCACATCAAATGTCTTACAGGCTCCTGACCTATGAAGTAATTCTAGCTTCTCTATAACTTCCTCCTTTAGGTCACTCATCTACATCCTCTACTAACCTTTGAGGTTAAAACTCTTTGGTGCCAGCTTTACAAGAGTGTGCCAGTTTTGCTGGCTTCCAAACCTCTACCCCTGACACGGTGATGGTCGAGGCCTGTGGCATATATTCGCTTCTCTTAACCGACCTACTGAAACGTGATATATTCCTGTTTAGTCCTTCTGCTGAGATGAGTTACTGGCTTGTCTTTTCCAGGCTAGACTGTGTGTTATTATTCCTGCCCCCTTGTAGGAGTTACCTATTGTTGCATAACAAGTTACCCCAACACGTAGTGGCTTAAAGCAATGAACATTTATTATCGTACATAGTTTCTCAGGATCAGGAATCTGGGAGAAGCTTAGCGCGGTGGTTCTGATTCAGTCTCTCAAGAGGCTGCAAAGTGTCAGTTGGAGCTGCAGTCATCCAGTGGCTGGCATGGGGCTGGAGGATGCACTTCCCAGCTCACTCACATGGCTGTTGGCAAGAGGCCTCAGGTCCTTGCACCTGGGCTTCACTATAGAGTTGCTCACGGTATTAATACTGCAGCTGGGTTCCTATAAAGTTAATGATATGAGAGAGAAAGACAGACAGAGAGAGAAAAAGAGGCAGGGAAGGAGGGAAGCACTGCCTCTTAGGACATATGCCATTAGTTCCACCTTATTCTGTTCATTAAAAGTGAGTCACTCAGTCCAGCCAACACTCAATGGGAAGGGATTACACAAAGATGTGAATATCAAGAGGTATGAACCATATGTGGTAGTTTTATAAAGTCACCGCTTTATAAAGTGACCCCTCCATTCTTCATTTGAAGTAGTTACCTTAGTTTTCTCATATATGTATAATTTTATGATGAAATTAAAGTTATTCTAATCTGTTTGCCTGTGAAACTATATGAAGTCAGTATTTTATATAATAGCCTCAAAATAAGAGTTCCCTTTTCCTCCTACTTTTCAAGAGTGAAAACGTATGTATCTTTCCCCCTAATATTGTCTTCCAGTGAAAGCTGTAGGTTACAATTTTGTAAGTATGTCAGGATAACAGCACAAAACATTCCTTAAATTCACCACGTCAAGAAGCAAATGGAGAACTCTTTCTCCTTCTTGCTGCCAGCTGAAAATATTCATATCCAAATCCTTCACCACTCAGTCAGCAGGCCAAACCCAATTCACTGTAAAAGCGAGCATTTGCCAAACGTTTTCTTTGTTTACTTATATCAGGTAAATAAAGAACTGTATTAATGTGAACATTTGTTCATTTCATAAATAATTGAAATAATTTAGGGCTTGAGTCTTCAGTGTTTAGAGGAAGCAAGAATTCAGCAACTCAGATATAACCTACTGTTGCCATGGTTTGACGTGTGGCAAGATTCCTTTAAACCAGGTATAAATTGGAAATTGGAAGTCAAGGTCATGGCCTCTGTCATTCAGGAATTTACAGCTGGTAAACACTTTAGAACTTGGTTCCTGAAACCATACCTGTTGTCACTAAGAAAACAAAGACTGGTCTGATATCCCCTTCTTCTAAGGAAGCAGTAGAGATTTCACTTTCTTAAATGCATGCCAACTTGGACAGCAGTGAAAGGACTGTCTGATGAAGAAATAATGTTGAAATACCCACGATGGTTGCTCCACCAGAAGTCATCTGCATTCATGGATTTGGACATAGATCCCTGGTTGTGTGTATGAATAGAAAGAAGACAGAATTGTACTCCAGTCTCAGTTCCATCACAGCTGTGTTAACCTCAGCAGTATTTCTGACCTTAGTTTCCTTAAAAGGGAAAAGGGAAAAATGAATAAGTATACTTGTAGATTTGTTCTGAGGGCAAAATATGTTAAAATACTAGTAAAAGGGTTGACACGTAGACATTCAGGAAATGCTGATTCTTCTTCCCTTTGTGTCCCATTGAAGTGTTCTAGAAATACCCCTACCAGAGTGCTTTTTCATGGAACAGCTGTCTGATTTTGTGTCTGTGCTGGTGGATCTGGTGTGGAGGGAAGGTTTTCTGTCTTCTCCATGCAGGACATCAGATTTTAACTGTATTCTGGAGACTTAAGAGAGAATTGTGCTGAATATTTAAGTACTCCCTGAAGTCAGTGCATGATTTAGGAAATTATGTATATTAGAATGTTATGCTGCAACGTGATACATTAAGTCCCAACGAAGCTGTGGTTCCTGGTTCAGACTGTATTAAGTTTCTCTGCTTAAATTTTATTATAGTGTAGATCATCAATATCAAGTGAATCAAGCCAACTATGAAAGCATCACTCATAAGAGAAACACATTTTAATGTATCAAGAAACTACTCTGTGGAATTTTATACAAAATACACCACTTATTTCAGAGACATTTGCTGGAAAGTTGCTAGTGTTGACCTTTACATTAATTTATGTTTACCGAATGCTTTGCAGTCACCTTTATCTCCCATCTCCAAGGACTGCTGATAGTGGATCAAATCAAACCATCACTTTGGAGATAAGACTTTGCTGAGACGGAAGGTACCATCACACCACACACCAAGTGAAAATTCAGGATAATCTGGTCTACGGTATTTTGTAGAGCCCCTTCTACTGTCAAAATGGGCCAAGCTCTAGTCTTGAACCTTTTCTCAAATACTTTATCTTCTATTAATTGAGAACAGTTAGTTATTGTCTCCCAAACTTCCTTCACTTTGCCCGCAGAGCCAGGAAGAAGAATCAGCACACTCTTCGCACCTTTTACTCCTTCCAAGCCATTTATTTCCACTGGAAACTTTCTCTCAACTGCCTTTTCTTACTAGAACTTAATGTACTTAACTCTCTCCTTGTCATATCATCTTGATTTCCTTGTCATATTCTTGCTTGATACGCTCAGCCTTTACTATCTCACACCATTCAAATTCACAAAGGACTACTCTGTAAACCACAGCTCAGTTTTGAAATGTATAATGATAGATATGACAATGAAGAGAATGTAGTTATTCATGATGAAAATGTCTGTCTTACCCCTATAGACCAGGAATTTATGAGGAAGTCTGGGTAGAACCTGATGCTGTTTAGTGAACATGCAAGCAGAGTAGATAAAGTTAGGTGATATTTCTAGTTAATGTCTCTAATACCATGTCTCTAAGCAATGATTGCTTGATGCCCTTCTTCACCAGATACCATGCTGCTAAGAAGACTAGATACTTGACCAGTTCACAGGAGACAATATAGACAATAACTCTACTAAAGACATGCAGAGCTTCTATAGTACTTTTTGCCTTCCTCTTAATAGGTCCCATGCAGACTTGAAAACATGGGATATGTTCTTTAGCCTATCTTTCTTTACTTAAACACAATATAGTCATTTGGGCTTAGGCATTCTTACTTATGACTTCCTTGGTGGCTCAGATAGTTAAAAAAAAAAAAATCTGCCTTCAGTGCAGGAGACCTGAGTTTAACTTTTTGATCAGGAAGATCCCCTGGAGAAGGGAATGGCTACCCACTCCAGTACTCTTGCCTGGAGAATCCCATGGACAGAGGGGTCTGGTGGGGTACAATCAATGGGGTCGCAAAGAATCAGATATGGCTGAGCGACTAACACTTGGATTGGATTCTTATTTATAGTCACCTTGATAAATCTTGGGTATTTCTATATTACCTTCTATTTGAAAGTAACCACATCTATTGATGGTCATGCCATATTATTTTTCCAGAATTCATCATGAAAGGGTGTTCATCATCTAGCAGCCCACCTCACATTCTCTTAACATACTTCTAGCCTGAGTATTATTATAACAACCAGGCACACACAAGCATACCGTGACAGCACCTTACAACCACTGCAATTTGTTGCTTTCTACATCAGGAAATTTTTGCTGTAGCACCTGTAGGAAACTGTTCAGCTAAAGTTTGACTCATGTACAAATCTGGAACTGCAAGGGATTAACAAAACCCAGGACAAGAATCGGTAGAGAAGTAATACCCTCTTCCTCCCCTTGGGTGGACAGTTATGGCTGAGTTCCTCAGACCATTCCCACATGATAAGATCACACTGGTTGATTTGCCACGTTTCTTAAAAAGAATATTTTTTCCCCCTCAGTTGAAAAATGTAAGATTTAGGAGTATTTTAGTTATGCCCATTGTTATAATACATTGGCAAGTAGATATGCCATCATGACTTTAAGAAATATTTTATCAGTTCCCAAATCAATATGCATATTTTTCAGAATATTTAAACCAATCAAAATATTTGTACTATTAAATAAACACAGCATGAGAAAAATTTTAATGAGAAACGTTAAGTAAATCAAATGTAGAATTGCATGATTCTCTCTTTTCAGTGTTTTGGCATAAAAAAGCAAAAAATTGTGAAGTCCCTAATGGTCCAGTGGTTAGGACTCTGCTTTGGTCAGGGGATACCCCAAGTGGAGTGAAGTGGCAAAAAAAAAAAGAAAAAAAAGATGAAAATTGAAGATTTGCCCTTAGAAATGTATTATTTTTTTCTCTTTAAATAATGGAAACATGTTATAGAAAATAGTAACAAAGTAAAATTACTGCAGTAAAATATAAAAAGTATAAAAACTCTAGTACATGACATGGTCTTTGATTTTTGCCTCAAAATGATTTCCCATTTAATACCTTCCCTTAAATTTGATATAAAATCAGGAGTCAGCCAAACATCTTGGTAATGCTAAGAAATTGTACTTTAAATGAAATATGCAAACACTTATTTTCATTTTCTAATCTTAATTCAGAGAAGATAGAAAATACAAGTATTCAGTCCCCAAAGAAATATTAACTCATCAAACTGGGCTGCTTTGGAATAAAAAGACCTACATGTGTGCCCTGTGAACTCAGTTAATGTAACTACGAGTACTGTAATTTTTGCATTTCCTGATTTGTACTAAAATTGCAAGTATATTAGTTTAATATTTTATAGGGAGTTTGGAAGACTGCTCTTGAAATTTTCAAGGTATAGGGTTGTTTTTCTTCTGGAAGGAGAAACCCAGCATCTGACAATAATTCTCTGTAATCTTTTACTTGGCCAAAGGCTCTGATTGGTTATAGACATGGCTTTTCCTCACACACAAATTGAACAATTTCATAAGTAAAGAGGCTTCACTTTTTTTTTTGTTCAAAATAGCAAACTATGCATCAAACCCTCCTTTTGTGTCTGTCCTAGAGACCCTAAAGTATTTGATTTAACACCAGACACTCCAATTAGTTACCTAGTCATCATAGTTAGTCGTTTTTTTTGTTTTGTTTTGTTTTGTTTTTTCTTTTTTTAAATTTTTGTGGGATCTTAATTCCTCAGCCAGGGACTGAACCTGGCTCTGGCAGTAGAAGTGCAGAGTCTTGACCACTGGACCACTCAGGCATTCCCCATAGCTACTTTTTAAAAGGTACTGGGGGAAAGCTACTTTCTTTTTTTACTTTTATTTGCATTTATTTTTTGCAGCATGTATTCCCAAGCCATAACTTTTTGTTTCTTCAGTTTCTTATGGGATATCTTTTTCTTCTGTGCAGCCTCCTCTTCTGGTTTAGGAACAATCTGTTCTTTTTCAGTAATGATCATCTCAGTGTGGCAAGGAGAGCTCACGTAAGGGTTGATCCAGTCATGAGCTCTGTAGGTGCTGCACCGCATCTTGGGTGCTTTGTTCACCTGGATGTTCTCAATAACCGGAGAATCTACACCTAAGCCCTTAAGCTCAGCATTATTTTCTGAATTTTTGAACATGTGCAGTAAAAATTCAGCACTCTTTCTGGGCCGCCGACCCTGCGTCCAGCCCCACTGTTTGGCCTGTGCACACCTTCCCACTCCACCATTGTATCGATGGAATGTCACACGCTGCTTCTTTAAAGTGACATCCTTAAGATACTTGGTGGCTTTTCAGATATGCATACCCTTAACGGCCTGGGCAGTTTTACGAGTTTCATGCAGTTTCACATGTTCTTAAAGTGAACATGAAGGTTTGAACCTCTTGATTTGCATGATTTTGTGGTGTTTCCTGGCTCAAATGAATAGCATACTGTTTATAGCGGTCACCTCAAGCCACTTATCAGAAAAAAAAGGAAAAGCTACTTTTTAAAAAAACTTTTAATTTTATTTTGGAGTATAGCTGTTTAACAATGTTGTAATAGTTTCAGGTGGACAGCAAAGGGACTCAGCCACACATATACATGTACCATTCTCCCCCAAATTACCCTCCCATCAAGGCTTCCACATAGCCTAGAGCAGGGTTCCCTGTGCTATACAGTAGGTCTTAGTTGGTTATCCATTTTAAATATAGCAGAATTTACATGTCCACCCCAAACTCCTAAAAAGGGAGAGTTTGATCTGAATACCTAGAGTGTGTTTCATGCTTTGCAATAGTTCAATTGACATTATTCCTTGTTCTATGTGATGTTGTCTGTCTTTGTTTTTGTGACCTAGCACATCCACAGAGCACTCTGTTATTGACTATAGACAGAACTCAAATAATAAACATTATCATAATTGTAAATTATTTTGTGGAAATAACAGGTTTGTGTTCAGATGCATAGACTGCTTACATAAACCTCTTCCTCCCCAAAAATGTATGTAATTTTGTTTTCACATGGTCATAAGAAACAGTAAATTTCTTGTTTATTATTTTTCACAGCAACATTCATGGACCTTACATTTTGGCTATATTTATTAAATTACCTAGAAACTTCCTAGAAATCAAAAATTCAATTAAAAATTCAAGAAGGTATACAAATCATTTTTATAATTATCAAGGGCTGATTTTAAAAACAGTACAAAACAATCTGAGTAGCTAGCACTTCCTCTACACTTCTTTTTAGGCATCTGTGACAAAAATAATTCAGTTCAGTTCAGTTCAGTTCAGTCGCTCAGTCGTGTCCAACTCTTTGCGATCCCATGAATCGCAGCACGCCAGGCCTCCCTGTCCATCACCAACTCCCAGAGTTCACCCAGACTCACGTCCATCGAGTCAGTGATGCCATCCAGCCATCTCATCCTCTGTCGTCCCCTTCTCCTCCTGCCCCCAACCCCCCCACCCCAGCATCAGAGTCTTTTCCAATGAGTCAACTCTTCACATGAGGTAGCCAAAGTACTGGAGTTTCAGCTTCAGCATCATTCCCTCCAAAGAAATCCCAGGGCTGATCTCCTTCAGAATGGACTGACTGGATCTCCTTGCAGTCCAAGGGACTCTCAAGAGTCTTCTCCAACACCACAGTTCAAAAGCATCAATTCTTCGGCACTCAGCCTTCTTCACATCCAACTCTCACATCCATACATGACCACAGGAAAAACCATAGCCTTGACTATACGGATTTTTGTTGGCAAAGTAATGTCTCTGCTTTTGAATATGCTATCTAGATTGGACATGACTTTCCTTCCAAGGAGTAAGCATCTTTTAATTTCATGGCTGCAATCACCATCTGCAGTGATTTTGGAGCCCCAAAAAATAAAGTCTGACACTGTTTCCACTGTTTCCCCATGAAGCGATGGGACCAGATGCCATGATCTTTGTTTTCTGAATGTTGAGTTTTAAGCCAACTTTTTCACTCTCCTCTTTCACTTTCATCAAGAGGCTTTTTAGTTCCTCTTCACTTTCTGCCATAAGGGTGGTATCATCTGCCTATCTGAGGTTATTGATATTTTTCCCGGCAATCTTGATTCCAGCTTGTGTTTCTTCCAGTCATTCCCTCTATATTGGTCATTTTCATCACATATTATAATGTCTACATCCTTTAAATTATTTTAAATATTTTTAAATTTAAAAATTATTTTTAAATATTTTTAAATTTAAAAATTATTTTAAAATATTTTTAAATTTAAAAAATATTTTAAAATATTTTTAAATTTAAAAATTATTTTTAAATATTTTTTAAATTTAAAAATTATTTTTAAATATTTTTAAATTTAAAAATTATTTTAAATATTTTTAAATATTTAATTATATTTAAATATTATAATGTCTACATCCTTTGTGCCTTTTCCCTCAAGATATCAATACTGTCTTTTCCTTTACTTCCCTATAAACACCTTTTTAAAAAAATTTTTATTGGAATATAGTTGACTTACAATATTGTGTTAGTTTCAGATGCATAGAAAAGTGAATCAGCTATACATACACATATATCCACTCTTTTTCTGATTCTTTTCCCATATAGGTCATTACAGAGTATTGAGTAGAGTTCCTTGTGCTGTACAGTAAGTCGTTATTAGTTATCTATTTTATACATAGTGGTGTGTATATGTCAATCCCAATTTATCCGTTAAAAACATCTGCATACTCACCATCTTCACTTGCTGTCCTCATATTCCTATTTTCAAACCTGTGTTTAGCCCCTCTAGTCCAGCTTTTGGGCTTCCCAGGTGGTTCGAGTGTTAAAGAACCCGCCTTGATCCCCAGGTGGGGAAGATTCCTGAGAATGGCATGGCAACCCACTCCAGTATTCTTGCCTGGAGAATCCTATGGACAGAGGAGCCTGGCAGGCTGCAGTTCACAGGGTCGCAAAGAGTGGGACATGGCTGAAGAAAGTTAGCATGCACACAGTCAGGCTTTCATTCTTCCACTCCACTGAAATATACACTCTTTAAGGTCACTGTTCTTGCTGAATCCAGTGGTTTATCTTCAGTCTTCATATTATTGTACCTGTCTTAGAGCAGCATTTGACAATTGATCAAGCCTACCTTTTGAAAATTTTCTTCTTTTGGCTTCAGAGACATCATACATATGTTTTCCCTTCTATGAAATTGTGTTTTTTTTTTTCCCCTAGTTTTTCTTATTCTTCCTGGCCTCTAAATTTTTAAGAGTCCTAAAGTTGATCTTCACTCAGATTTTAAGGTTTCTTTGTTATTGTTTACATAGAGTTAAGGGCTCTGTGGGTATAGAGATCCTGATTCTCAGAGGGAAAACCAGGGGACATATCAAGAGTCCAGTTGAACAACTATGGCTGCTGTTTGGGCACTTCCAGCTCTTAGTGTCCAGGGACCAGTCTGCAAGATAAGGAGTCACCATTCTCTTGCAAGGGAAATTGACCCCGATCATCAGGAGGAGGTAGGACTGGTTAGAATATGTGAGGAGCTCAGGTAATTCACTTGGGCAGACCCTCAGTACTCCTTTGACCAATCATTTTTTTTCTAAGGTTTTTTTTTTTTTTTTTTTGATGTGGATCATTTTTAAAGTCTGTATTGAATTTGTTACAATATTGCTTCTGTTTTAGTTTTTTGGCTGCAAAGCATGTGAGATCTTAACTCCCCAACCAGGGATAGAACCTGCCCCCCCTTCATTGAAAGGCAAAGTTCTAACCACTGGACAGCCAGAAGAGTCCCCTCTCTTGAGGAATTCTGATGGTAAATTGAATTTGTTATTGTTGTTGAGTCATTAAGTCGTGTCCAACTCTGTGACCTCATGGATTGCAGCGCGCCAGGCTTCCCTGTCCTTCACTATCTCCCTGTTTGCTGAAACTCATGTCCATTGAGTCAGTGATGCCATCCAACCGTCTCATCATCTGTCACCCCCTTCTCCTCTTGCCCTCAATTTTTCCCAGGTGTAGTAACTCTGACCAGAGAAAGATATGGTAAGCAATGCGCAGATACCTGAAAAGAAAGGGTCTAGTCATGTCGGGTAAACCATCGAGACCAGCAGAGTTGCTAGCTGAGGGTGAGGGGATCTGGAATGTATAGGAGAGGGGGGATACAGCCAGTGTTAGCTGTGGCCCTGTGACCAGCTGCAGCAGTGAGAACTGTTGCTTGTCTCACTAACCTTCCCTTTCCAAATTTCCCTCAGGAAGAAAAGTTCATGAGGAGCTGCTTTGGAAGCTATGCAAAGAGTAAGAGATGCAAGGGATGGATTATGGTGACCCTGACTTATTTCCCCAGCTTCTGAGAATGCTGCTGGAAGATGATCCTCAGCTGTCAACCTTCTATAGGAATTTCCTCAGAAGAAAACTGCCTTGCCCAAGGTCATGACTCCTTTCCAGGATAGCTGGTATCCTGTGATCCATCAGAGTGGGAATATAAAGGTCTGACCCCATGTTCCAACTCAGGACAGTTGTGAAGGGCTGTCCCACCTGCACAGCTACATGTGGGGTCAGCTGAGGCTTCACTGGGACTGCATTACGGCTCAGCTTCTACCTCTGCCCGATCCTACTTCATTCTCTTCTCTTCCATGAGTATTGATCCTGAATGCACTCCTCAGTAAGCTTCACACACACTAATCTCCTCAAGCTCTGCTTCTGAGGAAATCCAACTGGAGACAATAGAATATTGTCTCCAGTACCTGAACTCACTACATGCTTGTAACCAGGCATATAACTAATTACAGTTCCTCAACATGCCAAAAGGATCTGTACATGTTCTCCCTGCCTCAGGTACCCAGGCCATTTTGGTCAGGCCAACTCACATTCATGCTCCAAGACTAAGCTCCAGACAGTTTTACCACCTCCTTGAAGCCTCCTCTAACCCCACTGCCATTCCCAACATGTGCTCTTCCAGAAGCCTGTGCCTCCTTTGAGCACATATTTCACTGTACCAATCTGGAATTATAGATTTACTTGTCTGTACAAGACTGAGACTTCCTTAAACTCAACATTTGTCTGGTCTTTCATTTTTGTATTCTAATGCTAATACAGGGCATCTGATAATGATGGGCATTCAATAAATGTTTTTTAAATGACTGAATGGAATAGAGACTTTTCTCTATGTCACAGGCAAATGTTTATGTAATATAGATTTGAAAATATAGATTTTGGAGCCAGCCTGTCTTGTAACGGAGACCTAACTCTATATTTAATTAGAGTTCTGTTGAAATAACCTTGGGCAAATTGCTTAACCACTCCAAGCCTCATTTCCCTTAGGTATAAAATGAAAATTATAATAACACCAATTTTATAAGGCTGTTATAAGAATTAAAACAATAATCATAATGGGTATGATATTATCAAATACCATTCTCATTTGTTGCAGCCTACCATACTGCAGACAGAATGCCAAGGCTTTTTGTTTTCTTTAAATTGAGGTACAGTTGCTTTACAATGTTGTGTTAGTTGTGTTGTGTACAATGTTGTTGTGTACAACAAAATGGATCCGCTATATGTATACATATATCCCCTCCTCTTGGACCTCCCCCCCAACCCCACCCTCTAGGTTATCACAGAGCACCGAGCTGATCTGCCTACACTACACAGTAGCTTCCCACTCGCTATCTACTTTACACGTGGCAGTACACATATGTCAATCCCAATCTCCCAATTCATTTCACCCCCCTGCGAACCCCACTCCTTGTCCACACATACATTCTCTACATCTGTGTATCTCTTCCTGCCCTGCAAATAGGTTGATCTATACCATTTTCCTAAATTCAACATATAGGTGTTAATATATGATATCTGTTTTTCTCTTTCTGACTTACTTCAGTCTGTATGACAGATTCATTTCACCTGTAACTCTCATTCAGTCTTCCAAACAAATCTACAGAGTTAATGGCAATTAACTTTTTAAAAATCTTAATCCATTAAGATTAAAAAAAAAAGAACAGCAAACTTAGACTCACAGATTATATTTAGTTTATCTAATATGCACAGTGTGTTCATGAGGATAGGCTATGCCAAGCTGCAGTAATAAATCAACCTTAAAATTTCAAGAGATGAACAGATAAAGGTTTACTTCTTCCACATACAATGTATACTGTGAATCCAGTGGTTCTCCTGGGTACCTTCATTCTGACTTTTCTTCAGGGATATAAGACTGTGTCTTGCATCTATGCCATCTTGATTATATGGCTTGCAGTTCACTGCAGCAGGAAAAGATTGACCTGTGGGAGGATGGTGGCTGCATGTAAGCCTTTAAGTACATCAATCAACTGACATACATTCTTCTAAAAACAGCACATTGGCCAGAATTAGTCACGCAGTTTTACCTGACTTCAAGGAATCTGTAAAATGTGATGAGGGAACATAAGGCTATTTAGTGAATAATAAATGTTTCTGCTATACCTGGCTTGTAGGCCAGATTCAAAATGGTGATATGTTTGCCTTATATGGGGGCTTCCCTGGTAGCTCAGTGGTAAAGAATCTGCCTGCAATGCAGGAGCTTCAGGAGACATGGGTCAGAAAGATCTCCTGGAGGAGGACATGGCAGCCCACTCCAGTGTTCTTGCCTGGAGAACCCCATGGACAGAGAAACCTGGCGGGCTACAGTCCATAGGGTCGCAAAGAGTCAGATACTACTGAAGCAACTTTGCACGCACACACACACACACATGCCTTATATACTCCAAAGCTAGGTTTGCTAGATAAAGTACAGGACACCCAGGTAACTCTGAATTCCAAATAAATTCATATTTTTAGTGTAAGTATACCCCATGCAATGTTTGGGACATTCTTGTAATAAAAAAATAGCCATTTTCTAATCTGAAATTTTGATTTTAATTTGCTAAATTTGGCAACTTATCCTAAGGCCGGAGGTTTCACACATGACTAAAACGTGGTGCTCATTTCAAGTAGAGAAGTACTTCTTCACCTAAAGTTATTCAAAAATGTTTAGCTAATGAGGACACATCTGCAGGTTGAACTTTGTTAGTTGCTCAGCCATGTCTGGTTCTTTGTGATCCCATGAACGGTAGCCTGCCAGGCTTCTCTGTCCATGGAATTCTCCAGGCAAGAATACTGGAGTGGGTAGCCCTTCCCTTAGCCATTTGCCTATTCACAACTTCAACTGCACCATATTAAGGTTTTAAAAAGAAGACGAGACAGCAAAAGAGACACCGATGTATAGATCAGTCTTATGGACTCTGTGGGAGAGGGAGAGGGTGGGGAGATTTGGGAGAATAGCATTGAAACATGTATAATACCATGTATGAAACGAGTCGCCAGCCCAGGTTCGATGCAGGGTACTGGATGCTTGGGGCTGGTGCACTGGGACGACCCAGAGGGAGGGTAGGGGAGGGAGGTGGGAGGAGGGTTCACGATGGGGAATGTGGGTATACCTGTGGTGGATTCATTTCGATATTTGGCAAAACTAATACAATATTGTAAAGTTTAAAAATAAAATAAAATTAAAAAAAATAAAAGAAAGTAAAAAAAAATTAAAAAAATAAAAAGAAGAGTTGAATTTTAAAACCTGGATCTATGTAAACTCCATAACCACCTAAGGATGTAGCTAACTTTCTGCAATTCCAGTTGCCCGAGTCTAACCTTTCCTTATTTATTAAAATTAAGAGGTTTGACTGGAAAATCTTGAGTGCCTTCTTCCTCTTAAAATCTAGAATCCTATAACTCTATCATGTTTCTTCTGTAGCAAGGTGTCAGGGTATTAATGAAAACATATCACAAATAGTACTTCTCTCACAAATAACATGTTATCTCTCAAAGTTCATTCCTCAGAAGGCCATATTCTTATTTTAATGATAGTGCTGTTGCTTAAATCATTTTTGGAGAACATAGCAACATATTGAGTATCCTCTCTGGTGGCAAATTACTTTTCCATGAAAGTGGATTTGATTTTTGTAACCAGACCAAAAATTATTCAAAGCCAAGTCCAATGGATGGTAAAACTGAAAAATACATAGAAATTGTAAACAAAATATGATATGAGTTTATCAAATATATGAAACTGATTTATTTTTGAGCATCTTAAGCCAGAGGTTTAAAGCAGTTAGGAGAACCGATACTGAGCAACAGTTACATCCGTGGAATAAGTGCCTGGCCTCCAACTTTAAGGGGCTCACACTCAATGGGATGTGTAAGTTCTGCCAGTTGGTTACAAAAAGTCACTCTCTATCAAGAAGCTAGTGATTCATGGCTCTTCATGATAAAGTATTGAAAATACAATCCACATGATTTATTACCCAAATGCTCTTTTATCCTGAGACATAGTTCCTTTCTGGTGAACTTTTCAACTATGTTAAGAAAAGAAATGCCAAGTCCTGATGGTTTTCCACCTCCCAGCAGAATACATACATACATATATACACATGAAACTTCCCTTCGCTTATTCATCAAATGATTTTAAAAGTACCAGGACCTATATTCTACCACGTAAAGATTCTATGACAATGGAAGAAAACAGAAAAAATGCTTCTTTCAAAAGGAAAATGTAACATGTTATCATTGAAGATGATTTTACATAAAAGGCAAAGATTTGAAAATAAAACATATTTCTAGACAGAAACAAAACAGGGATAATCAAATAAATAAAATCACACAAATTTGGCCGTATCTCTAGGCCTAGTCCAATAGCATGTGTTTTAGTGATACAGCCATGGACAGATAAAGGAGTAGAGCTGAAGGCCTTCTGCCTCCACATTTTTTCATTTTCTCCCCATCTCCAATTTTCTCTTCTCCTTTCTTTCCTTTTTTGATTTTTATGGATTACACATACATTTTTGCATGGTGTGTATAAAAGCACATACACATATGTAAAAGAACATTAAAAACACAATTCAGAGTCACGCTCAAGCATGATTTGGAAATATTTATCTAAAAACATTCAAATTTTTACATAACCTGAACTAATAATTCTAATTTTAGAAATTTACCTTAATAAAACTCTAGTGGGTTGAACGGTGCCCCCACAAAGTTCTGTGCGTGTTCTAGCCCAGCATTTGTTAATGTTACTATATGAGGGAAAAGAGTCCTGGAAGTTACAATTTAGTTAATGATCTTGTGATGATAAAATCATTCTGGGTAGGCCCTAAATCCAATGACAACTGTACTTGTAAGACTAAGGCAGAGGGAGATTACAGAGACAGAAGAGGACGAGGCGGTGTGAATGCAGAGGCAGGTATTGAAAGGATCCAGCCACAAGTCAAGCAACGCCAACCATAATGCAACGAACATTATCTTGCTTAAAAGCCTGGCATGTGGGAATTCCATGATGGTCCAGTGGTTAGGACCCTGTGCTCTCACTGCCCAGAGCCAGGCTATGACTCCCGGTTGGTAAACTAGGATCCCACAAGCCACAGGCATGGCTGGAAAAAAATAAAGAAGCCTGGGATCAGTGTAGCTCTGCCAGATATCTGATTTTTAACCCCTAGAATTAAAAGAGGATAATTTCTGTTGTTTATACTGACCAAGTTTGCAGTAATTTGTTATAGCAAACTCTGACAACTAATACAGAAACTACCATAAAATCAATAAATATGATAAGCATACTTTATAGTAGCAAGGTGAAAACAACATCTTATAATATACCATGTCTATAATAGAGAGACCATTATATCTACTACTGTGGGCAAGAATCCCTAAGAAGAAATGGAGTAGCTATCATAGTCAACAAAAGAGTCCAAAACGCAGTACTTGGATGCAGTCTCAAAAATGACAGAATGATCTATGTTCATTTCCAGCGCAAACCATTCAGTATCACAGTAATCCAAGTCTATGCCCCGACCAGTAATACTGAAGAAGCTGAAGTTGAATAGTTCTATGAAGACCTACAAGACCTTCTAAATCTAAGACCCCAAAAAAGATGTCCTCTTCATTATAGAGGACTGGAATGCAAAAGTAGGAAATCAAGAGCTACCTGGAGTAACAGGCAAATTTGGCCTGGAGTACAGAATGAAGCAGGGCAAAGGCTAACAGTGGAGAAGGAAATGGCAACCCACTCCAGTGTTCTTGCCTGGAGAATCCCAGGGATGGGGGAGCCTGGTGGGCTGCTGTCTATGGGGTTGCACAGAGTTGGACATGACTAAAGTGACTTAGCAGCAAAGGCTAACAGAGTTTTGTCAAGAGAACGCAAAGGTCATAGCAAACACCCTCTTCCAACAACATAAGAGGAGACTCTACACATGGACATCACAAGACGGTCAATACCAAATTCAGACTGATTCTATTCTTTGCAGCCAAAGATTGAGAAGTTCTATACAATCAGCAAAAACAAGACCGGGAGCTGACTGTGGCTCAGATCATGAATTCTTTATTGCCAAATTCAGACTTAAATTGAAGAAAGTAGGGAAAACCACTAGACCATACAGGTATGATCTAAACCAAATCCCTTATGATTATACAGTGGAAGTGACAAATAGATTCAAGGGATTAGATCTGATAAACAAGAGTGCCTGAAGAACTATGGATGGAGGTTCATGACATTGTACAGGAGGCAGAGACCAAGAGCATCCCCAAGAAAAAGAAATGCAAAAAGGCAAAATGGTTGTCTGAGGAGGCCTTACAAATAGCTGAGAAAAGAAGAGACACAAAAGGCAAAGGAGAAAAGGAAAGAGATACCCATTTGAATGCAGAGTTCCAAGGAATAGCAAGGAGAGATAAGAAAGCCTTCCTCAGCGATCAATGCAAAGAAACAATAGAATGGGAAAGACTAGAGATCTCTTTAGGAAAATTAGAGATACCAAAGGAACATTTCATACAAAGATGGGTACAATAAAGGACAGAAATGGTAGGCACCTAACAGAAGCAGAAGATATTAAGAAGAGGTGGCAAGAATACACAGAACTATACAAAAAAGATTTTCATGACCAAGATAATCACGATGGTGTGATCACTCACCTAGAGCCAGACATCCTGGAATGCGAAAAAGTCAAGTGGGCCTTAGGAAGCATCACTACGAACAAAACTAGTGGAGGTGATGGAATTACAGTTGAGCCTTTTCAGATTCTAGAAGATGATACTGTGAAGGTGCTGCATTCAACATAACAACAAATCTGGAAAACTCAGCAGTGGCCACAGGACTGGAAAAGGTCAGTTTTCATTCCAATCCCAAAGAAAGGCAATGCCAAAGAATGTTCAAACTACTGCACAATTGCACTCACATCACACGCTAGCAAAGTAATGCCAAAATTCTCTGAGCCAGGCTTCAACAGTACATGAATCATGAACTTCCAGATGCTCAAACTGGATTTAGAAAAGGCAGAGGAATCAGAGATCAAATTACCAGCATCCCCTGGATCATCGAAGAAGCAAGAGAGTTTCAGAAAAACCTCTATTTCTGCTTTATTGACTATGCCAAAGCCTTTGACTGTGTGGATCACAGCAAACTGTGGAAAATTCTAAAGAGATGGGAATACCAGACCACCTGACCTGCCTCCTGAGAAATCTGTATGCAGGTCAAGAAGCAACAGTTAGAACTTGACATGGAACAGCAGACTGTTCACAAATCAGGAATGGAGTATGTCAAGGCTGTATATTGTCACCCTGCTTATTTAACTTATATGCAGAGTATCTTGCGAAATGCCAGGCTGGATGAAGCACAAGCTGGAATCAACATTGTCAGGAGAAATATCAATAACCTCAGATATGCAGATGACACCACCCTTATGGCAGAAAGCGAAGAAGAGCTAAAGAGCCTCTTGATGAAAGCAAAAGAGCAGAGTGAAAAAGTTGGCTTAAAACTCAACATTCAGAAAACTAAGATCATGGCATCCAGGACAAAGAACTTGACATTTCCTCAAAGAGGATATACAAATGACCAAAAAAAATACCAAAAGATTCTCAACACCACTCATCCTTAGAGAAACGCAAATAAAAATCACAATGGGTTATCACCTCACACCCATTAGAATGCTGCTAAGTCACTTCAGTCGTGTCAGACTCTATGCGACCCCATAGATGGCAGCCCACCAGGCTCCCCCAACCATGGGATTTTCCAGGCAAGAGTACTGGAGTGGGTTGCCATTGCCTTCTCCAATTAGAATATCTCCTATCAAAAAACAGCCAACCAGAAAATAGTAATTGTTAGCAAGGACATGAAGAAATTGGAATCTTTGTGTACTGTTGGTGGGAATATAAAAGGGTTCAACTGCCATGGAAAACAATATGATAGTTCCTCAAGAAATTAAAAATAGAATGATCCAGCAATCTCACTTCTGGGTTTATATCTAAAAGAACTGAAAGCAGGATCTCAGAGATATTTGCACAGCCATGTTCATAGCATTATTCACCACAGCCAAGAGATGAAAGCAGGGGATATGTCACTGACAGATAAGTGGAAAACCAAAATTTGGTGCATTCATACAATGGAATAGTATTTAGGCTTAAAAAGGAAGGGAAGGAAGGAGTATTTGGTATATACTGTAACATCTATGAACCTTGAGGACATTATGCTAAATGAAATAAACTAGTCACAAAAAGACAAATACTATATGGTTCCATTCATGTAAGTTGCCTAAAGTGGTCAAATTCATAGAAACAGAAAGTAGGATGGTGGGTGCCAAAGACTGGGGAAAGGGGAAATGGGAGATGTTGTCTAATAGTTATAGAGTTTTGGTTTTGCCAGATAAAGAGTTCTGGAGATCTGTCATACAATGATGTGAATATACTGAACACATCTGAATTGTATACTTAGACATAGTTAAGATGGTTAACATAACATCAAAGTATATATTTTAAATATTTTCAGTTTATTGTACATATAAATAAGCTATTGGTAAGCAATTTTATCGAGTGACTAAGAATGCAGACTCCAAAGTCAGACTGCCTGGCCTCAAATCTCAACTTTGCCACCTACTAGTGATGTGATCTGGAAGAAGGCAATGGCACCCCACTCCAGTACTCTTGCCTGGAAAATCCCATGGACAGAGGAGCCTGGTAGGCTGCAGTCCATGGGGTCGCGGGGAGTCGGACACGACTGAGTGACTTCACTTTCACTTTTCACTTTCATGCATTGGAGAAGGAAATGGCAACCCACTCCAGTGTTCTTGCCTGGAGAACCCCAGGGATGGCAGGGCCTGGTGGGCTGCCATCTATGGGGTCGCACAGAGTCAGACACGACTGAAGCGACTTAGCAGCAGCAGCAGCAGCAGTGATGTGATCTTGGGCGAGTCATTTAATAACTCTGTTCCTCAGATTTCTCTGTAAATAGAGTTTAATCACAATAGTACCACTCTATTATTGTTGTTGCTTAGTTGCTAACCATGTTCGACTCTTTCATGACCCCATGGACTGAAGCCCGCCAGGCTTTTCAGTCCATGGGATTATCCTGGCAAGAGTACTGGAGTGGGTTGCCATTTCCTTCTCCAGGGAATCTTCATGACCCAGGGGTTGAACCCACATCTCTTGCATTAGCAGGCAAATTCTTTACCACTGAGTCACCAGGGAAGACCCAGTACCACCTTACAGAACTGTTTTTTGAATTAGATGAACTAATATTCGTAAAACAAGGTCTAGAACACTGTGTTAAATAAATGTAGTGACCTATCAGTCTCACTCCTGATGTATTTCTACATAGAAATATTAACAGAGTTTATTTCTAAGGGGATGGCCTACTAGAAATTTTAATCTATTTTTCTCAGCTTATATGCATTTTAAAATCTTTTTATTACATGTGTATCAGTTCCATAATAAAAGCAATAGAAGAGTATATGAATACAAAATAAGTCAGATGGTCCATCTAGTTTGGAAGTTTGTCTCTCTTGGTAATACTTAGGAAATAATTTCTGAGCCAACATGGATTATTTATTATATTTCAAAAAAGTAAAAACAAGTGTGAGTTGCTCAGTCACATCTGACTCTTTGAGACCACATAGCCCGCCAGGCTCCTCTGTCCATGGGATACCCCAGCCAAGAACACTGGAGTGGGTTGCCATTCCCTTCTCCACGGGATCGTCCCAACCCACGGGGCGAATCCAGGTGTCCTGCATTGCAGGCAGATTCTTTACTATCTGAGCCACCAGGGAAGCCCGATATTTCAAAAATCTTTCTAGTATTTTTAGCACTATTATTGAAAGAAAAAAAAGAGAAAGATACTATTATATGTGAGTGAGAATAACAAAGTCTACAATAACAGCCTGTAACTGTTGTTATAAAAATTATGGTCTATAATCCCCTAAATTTTTTTAGTTATTAACTATGAGTGTAATTTCCTCACTGTTTGTAGGCTGGGTGACAATAACAAATTAAATGCAAGACTGCAGAGGTATTCCATAAGGATGCCTTCCTGACCCATTATTTTTGCAACACTGGGAAAAGCCATGGTAGATTTGGTGTTGATCCTGCTTTTCCCCTGGACAGAGTCAGCTCTGGCCTGCTCTATCTCTCATTACTGTGATGACGGCCCTATCCAGATGCTAAATACTCAAGAGACACTCCAATACAGTATTAAACACTCTGAACACTTCATCCCCAAAGAATGTAGCATTCCAAGAGAAAACAGGCCTCCTTCTGACACCAGTAAAATTGTGAAGGTGTGTGATAAATCAGGCATCAAAATGAGAGGCCTCAAATTCTTAAATGTGCTCTGCCCCTTACAGTGAGTCCCTGCCCTTCTCTTTCCAAAACAGAAACAGTCATATATTTTAAATAATGATACTAAAGCTTGCAAATACACATCAGTAGAAACAACTGTAAAATATGTTCAACTATAAAGTGTTCCAATCACCTACTATGCAGTTAAGAAGGCTGTTCTAGATGGGAATCAGAATAAATAGAGATGTTCACTAACAAACTGTGTGAAATATCTTAAGCCCCTTGAGGTGATTTATTTTGAGAGGATATGCAGGAATGTTTTGTCTTAACCATTTGTCTTAATGGTTTCTTCCATTTTCTTTCTTTCGTTTCCTTTCTTTTCCTCCCTCCCTCTCTTCTTTTCTTCCTCCCTTCTTTCACACAAAAGTTTTTAATTCTTAGTGTACCATTTACTTGAAACATCAACTTTCTAAAGAAATACAAAATGTTTAAAATCTAAAATAATGACTTTTACCTATATCAAATAAAACAAAACAATGGCTTGTTTTTCAAACAAATAGATTTGGTTATAAGCTAGAATTATTTTTCCATTAAAAAATAAACCTATTTCAATCAGTAATATATAAAACATTGTTTCTAAAATGACCAGTGCTTAGTTTTCTAACAAAAATGCAAAATAATCTGCCTCAGAACAATGGAAATATATAAATTAGGATTACTAGTATTAACTACAATTTACTAAACATAAGATTTACTTATTTTGCTAAAGCAATATATAATTCCTAGTATTTTTATTCATCTTATTTTTTACTGAGATAATGTGAAGTAAAGAAGTGTATGCCTCAATGAATTTTTACATCCATGATCCACCAGCCAGATCAAGATAGAGAACACTTAAAAGATTATGTTTCCCTTCAATTTTGGGTGTATAAATCTCTCTCTGAAGATACAGACTAAAATGTAGATACATAGGCCACATTCCCAGAGATTCAATAATAATAATCTGGGATAGGGTCCCTAAGACTACATCTTAAATAAACTCCTCTACTTGGAGAATCTTTGCCCTTGAAGGAAGCCTAACTTGACTTATGACTCTAAAAGTTCCACTACTCTCAACTTCAAAGATAATTTTTCTAGGAAATCTAGGTGTTTTTTTTTTACTGAGGAAGAACATAGATAGGACATTTGGTATCCTTGTGTAATTTTTACTGTTATTTTCTCTTCTTTTGAGGCAGTCTCCCAAATGAAGTTTCTATCAATCCATGACAAAATGAATAATTTTAGTCCCTAGTGAATATACCCTAGTAACATATCCTTTCTGTAGAAAATTTTCAAAAAATGGGAAAACTTAAATCAAGACCACTAAGCCATTGTTTATATAGTTATTTATCTTTTTCAGTGCTTTTCTATGTATAGTTTTTTTTTAACAAGAATATGTGTGTATGTGTGTATATATATATATGTATATATATAAATTGAACCTGCCATTACCACCCAATACGGAAGACCTGGGTTTGATCCCTGGGTTGGGAAGTTCTCCTGGAGAAGGAAATGGCAACCCACTCCAGTATTCTAGCCTGGAAAATCCCATGGACAGGGGAGCCTCTTAGGCTGCAATCCATGGGGTCGCAAAGAGTCGGACATGACTGAGCGACTTCACTTTCACTTTACCACCTGACTTTTCTTCAGCACTTTGCAACATTATTAAAAATTATTTCAATGTAGTTTTATCTAATAGAATGTTCTAACTTTTGAAAGCATCATAATTTACTACTCTGTATTTAAAATTTTAAACATAGACATTGTTTCCACTTTTTAAAAATGTAAAGAACAGTGTGATGAATATTTTTGTACACATTTTAAAATTTCATTTAAAAATATTTCTTTAAGATAGATTGTTAAAGAAAGAAATTGATATGGAGGGTATAAGCATTTTTAGGGCTTCCCAGGTGGCACTAGTGGTAAAGAACCTGCCTGCCAATGCAGGAGCCACAGGAGATGCAGGTTCAATCCTTGAGTCGGGAAGACTCCCTGGAGGAGGATGTGGCAACCCACTCCAGTATTCTTGCCTGGAAAATCCTGTGGACAGAGGAGGCTGGCAGGCTGCAGTCCATAGAGTTGCCCAGAGTCAGACACAACTGAACTGACTCAGCACACATGCACACGGGCATTTTTAAGGCTTTTAATATATATTGTGATTCAGTTATCTATTGCTGCTGCTGCTAAGTCACTTCAGTAGTTTCCAACTCTGTGCGACCCCATAGATGGTAGCCCACCAGGCTCCGATTCTCCAGGCAAGAGTACTGGAGTAGGGTGCCATTGCCTTCTCCCCAGTTATCTACTGCTGTATAACAAAATCTCCAGAGCTTAGTGGCTTAAAATAAAGTCATTTATTATTTAGATAGATAGTATTGGCTGAGTTCACTCATGCAGCTGCATTGAGCTGAAAGCTTGACTGAGGCTAGAATGTCTAAAATGGCTTCACTTATGTATCTGGGACCTTAGCTGGGGTAGTTGGAATACCTGGGGACTGGTTTGACCTGTTTCTGCATAGTCTCTCATCATTAAGTAGTCTAGCTTGAACTTATTTATATCACAGCTGGATCCCCTAAGAGTAAAAGTGAAAACTGCCAGGCTTCTCAAGATCTGTACCTAGAAGCCAAAGCAAGTCATGGCACCCACCCAGATTTAAGGAGAAGAGAAACAGACTCTACTCTTTAATGGAAAACCTCCAAAATCATGTTGCAGAAGGGTATGTGGGGTTGAAGGTATTGCTGCGGTCATCTTTGGAAACAATGACCACCTATTGTCATATTATTACTTTATAAAGCACAGATTTATTATAAAAACTATATGTAAAACATACTTCCATCAGATTGGTAAAATTAAAAAGTGTCAGCAAGGATGTATAGCAATAATAACTTTCATATACTCCTGATATGGGGACAATCTTGATGCTCACTTTATAAAACAATTTGGCCTTAATTGCCAAAGGTCATAGGTATATACCCTAATGAAATAGGCATACAGGTAGGCCAGGGTATATGTATAATAAGGTTCATAGCATCATCATTCATAGATCATTACATCCCCAAACTGAAAACAACCTTAAAGTTCACGGAATCTAGAACAGATTTTAAGAAAATGTGGAATATTATAGAACAATGAAAATGAACAAACTATACTCACAGCAGTATAGATGAATCCTCCAAACATAATGTTGAATATAAAATACAAGTCATAAAGTGATTCATGTAATTTGATTTCATTTATGTAAAGTTCAAAAACAATCAAAAGTACACTATGTTGTTTAGGGATGCATACATAAATAATCAAGCTATAACGAGCAGAGAAATGTTTACTATATTAAAGTCAAAGGATGAGTTTGGTCTAGTAAGGGGGAAGGAGGATGGAGAGTAGCATCCAGGTAGAGGAAAAAGAATAACTGGGTGACAGACGAAGTTGACTGGATTTGAGGAATTTAAAGGAAGCCCATGAGTAACAGGAAGAACAAGAGCTCAGAGGCCAATGTAAGGATTTTCAGACTTCATGCTAAGAGAAACGAAAAGCCACTGATTGGCTGTAAGCAATATGATCAGGTTTTCATTTTCAAAGAGCTATTTTGTCTGTCATATATAAAACAGATTAGAGAAAATAAAAAATGCATACAGGAATAATATTAGGAATCTATTGTAAATGGCTTCAGGTGAGAGATAATAGGGCTGAAAGTGGTGCAGTGAGGGTGAATAAAAAAAGGATGGATCCAAAATGGGCTTGTTGAGTGGAATTAAGAAGACTTGATGATTAGGGGCACATCCCTGGCAGTCCAGTGGCTGAGACTTCACCTTCCAATGCTGGGGGTGCAGGGTCCATCCCTCATCAGGGAGCTGGGATCCCACATGCCTTGCAAAAAAAACCAAAACATAAAACAGAAGCAGTATTGTAAGAAGTTCAATAAAGAAGTTAAAAAAAAAAAAAAAAGAAGAAGAAAAAGAAAAAGACTTGATGATTAGGGAGTTCAGAAAACAGAATGAGTCATCCTATTTTCTGGCATGATCAGCAAGGTGCCATTGATCAACAAAGGGGACATTAATGGGGAGTTCGGTCCTGATTTGGATTCTTGAGAGACACACAAGTGCAGACGTTACCTAAGCAGGTAAATAAATTATCTGGAGCTCAGACTGAGCTAGAGAGAGAAATTTGATATTTTTTCTTTTAATGTACCATGGTAGTAAATGATATAGAGCATACCTGAAGTACCAAGAGCAGAGAAAATGACTCAGAAAGGACAGACGGAAGCAAAAAACAGTGAAAATGATAATATTATCTATGTGCAGGACACTACACATGATTGCAGGATCACAAAGGTAAGCTATGGTGCCTAGTTTACCATGAAGTGGAGGATACAGACACTTAGATTACACAAATCTTACCTGGTAAATGATAAGAACTACAAGATAACTCTGAGATCCCAGAGCAGGGCAGTTAAGTCTGGAAAGCTGAATGAGAATCAGCAATAAGGGGAAAGATGGAAAAGGCACTCCAAGCAGAAGCAATAGGATGTATAAAAGCATTGAGCAGCTTTTATGCAGAGGGCTTGAAGTTTATGCAACAGGAGGTCAGACAAAAGAGAGAGAAAAGCTCAATGATGGATGGTTTGCATGTCCTCCTAAGAAGTTTAGGGTTTATTGGGTAGGAAAGAGAGTGTATATTCCTGTGTTTGGGAGATTGCTTAGACCAAGCATGAAGGGTGAGGGCAAAGCTGAATACAGCAAAGCTGGTTAGGAAACAAATAAGCTGCTACATGTATGGAAAATGGCGATAGGGATAAAGAGGTGAGCAACGTATTTGATAACTATTTAAGGTTACTCTTTAACTCAAGGAGCCTGTGTGAGGTTGTACTTGCTTAGTTCCAGGTTTCTCCCAGCTTTAAACACAGTTGTCAGGTATATGGGAGAGATGGCAGAAGCCCAGGTTTTAGATTTTTGAATTTCTACAAAACAAAAAGGAAAAACAAGCAACCAGTAACAAGTAACCACTACGTAAGCACAGCAACCGCATGGAGTTGCTGTTGCCAAAGCACCTGGGTAACATTCACCACAAAGCTGTAGTGTTTCAGTCACTAAGTGTTCCACTCTTTTCCAACCCCACGGACTGTAGCCCACCAGGCTCCTTTGTCTGTGGGATTCTCCAGGCAAGAACGCTGGTTATTCAGTCTCTCAGTCATGTGCAACTCTGTGACCCCATGGACTGCAGCACACCAGGCTTCCCTGTCCTTCACCATCTCCCAGAGCTTGCTCAAACTTATGTCCATTGAGTCAGTGAGGCCATCCCATCCTCTGTCATCCCCTTCTCCTCCCGCCTTCTGTCTTTCCCAGCATCAGGGTCTTTTCCAATGAGTTGGCTCTTTGCATTAGGTGGCCAGAGTATGGGAGTTTCAGCATCAGTCCTTCCAATGAATATTCAGGGTTGATTTCCTTTACGATTGACTGGTTTGAGCTCCTTGCAGTCCAAGGGACTCTCAAGAGTTTTCTCCAACACCAAGTTCAAAAGCCATTAATTCTTTGGTGGTCCTTTATGGTCCAACTCTCACATCCATACATGACTACTGGAAAAACCATAGCTTTGACTATACAGACATTTGTCAGCCTAGTAATGTCTATGCTAAAAAGTGTATTAAAAAATACACTGTCTAGGTTGGTCATAGCTTTTCTTCCAAGGAGCAAATGTCTTTTAATTTCATGGCTGCAGTCACCATCTGCAGTGATTTTGGAGCCCAAGAAAATAACGTCTCTCACTGTTGCCATGTTTCCCTATCTATTTGCCATGAGCTGATGGGACCGGATGCCGTGATCTTAGTGTTTTGAATGTTGAGTTTTAAGACAGCTTTTTCACTCTCCTCTTTCATTTTCATCAAGAGTCTCTTTAGTTCCTCTTCACTTTCTGCCACAAGGATGGTGTCATCTGCATATCTTAGGTCATTGATATTTCTCCCAGCAATCTTGCTTCTAGCTTGTGCTTCATCCAGCCCAGCATTTCGCGTGATGTACTCTGCATCTAAGTTAAATAAACAAGGTGACAATATACAGCCTTGACGTACTCCCTTCCCAATTTTGAATAAAACGATTTCAAGATGGCGGAGTAGAAGGATGCATGCTCATTTTCTCCTGGGAGAACACCAAAATCACAACTAGCTGCTGAACAACCATCCACAAGATAATGTTGGATCCCATGAAAAAAAGATACACCGCGTCTAAGGGCAAAGGAGAAGCCACAACAAGATGGTAGAAGGGGCACAATTGCATTTAAAATTAAACCTCAAACCTGCCAGAGATGCAAACAAAGGGTGCAAACAAAACCTTGTGCACACCAAGGCCCAGGGAAAGGAGCAGTGACCTCCACAAAAGACTGAGCCAGATCTTCCTTTGAGTATTTGAGTGCCTCCTGTGGAGGTATGAGTCAGCAGTGGCCTGACGCAAAAACAGGGGCTCTGGCAGCAGCAGTCCTGGGAGGTGCAGTATGCTGGCATAAGTACTTTTGAAGGAGGGCTCCATTACTGCCATTACCCCTACCATAGTTTAGCCTCAGGCCAAACTACAGGGAGGGAACACAGTCCCACCCATCAGCAGAAAATTGGGTTAAAGATTTACTGAGCATGGCCCCTAAAGGAAATCAGTCCTGAATATTCATTGGAAGGACTGATGCTGAAGCTGAAGCTCCAATACTTTGGCTACCTGATGTGAAGAACTGACTTACTAGAAAAGACCCTGATGCTGGGAAAGATTGAAGGCAGGAGGAGAAGGTGACGACAGAGGATGAGCTGGTTGGATGGCATCACCGACTCGATGGACATGACTTTGAGCAAACTCTGGGAGTTGGTGATGGACAGGGAAGCCGGGCATGCTGCAGTCCATGGGATCGCAAAGAGTCAGACAGGACTGAGTGATTGGACTGAACTCAACTGAGCATGGTCTTTTCCACAAGAGCAAGACCCAGTTCTCCCCACAGCCAGTCCGTTCCATCAGGAAGCTTCCACAAGCCTCTTATCCTCATCCATCAGAGGGCAGACAGAATGAAAACCAAGCTAACCAAATTGACCACATGGATGGCAGCCTTGTCTAACTCAGTGAAACTATGAGCCATGCCATGCAGGGCCACCCAAGACAAACGGGTCATGGTGGAGAGTTCTGCAAAGTGTGGTCCACTGGAGAAGGGAATGGTAAACCAATTCAGCATTCTTGACTTGAGAACCCCATTAAAAGTATGAAAAAGCAAAAAGAATACCAGAGTAGTTTGCTATTTCCTCCTCCAGGGGATCTTCCCGACCCAGGGATCAAACCAGCAAATCCTGCGGCTCCTGCATTGGGAGCACATTCTTTACCACTGAACCACCTGGAAAGCCCCCAAAAATGGCCACAACAGTCACAGATTCTCAGAGTTCTGTGCTGGAGGAAGGAAGCTGGCGGGCTAAGGCTGCAAAGCAGTGGAATTCAGTTGCAGGCAGGTGTGCCTAGCCATCAGGAGTGCGTGGCTCCCAGCACAGCAGCAACAGGGCAGTGGGCAAGGGAGCTTGTGCTTTTTGGCTCCGCCCCCGCCGGCGCGCGCCTGCGCAGAGCTGCAGGGGTCAGAGCAACTGAGCCACTTAGTGACTCCAAAACCTGAGACTGGCTGGTGCTCAGATATGAGACACAGTAAGGAAGGAGAAGCCTCTGAGAGTAGAGTAAATCTCTGCAGCACCTGAACAAGTAGGACAAAGTAAAGGAAGTTCCAGGGGGTAGGAAATAGGGCCGGGAATTACAGAAAGCAAGACACCAAGGTCGGAGAGGGCAATGGCACCCCACTCCAGTACTTTTGCCTAGAAAATCCCATGGACGGAGGAGCCTGGTAGGCTGCAGTCCATGGGGTCGCTAGAGTCGGACACGACTGAGCGACTTCACTTTCACTTTTCACTTTCATGCATTGGAGAAGGAAATGGCAACCCACTCCAGTGTTCTTGCCTGGAGAATCCCAGGGACGGGAAGCCTGGTGGGCTGCAGTCTATGGGCCACACAGAGTCAGACACGACTGAAACGACTTAGCAGCAGTAGCAGCAGACACCAAGGTTTGGACCACTGCACAAAAGCAGCAGAAGAGGGAGCATGCTGGACTTGGAAACGCTTTTCTCCACCAGTCTCACTGTAAAAAGACGAGGAGGGGTAGTGGTGGGGACACACACACACACACACACACACACACACACACACACAAAAGCCACAAACCTCCCTGATTTCCCATAGAAATGAGCATGAGGAAAGTATCCAGGGAAAATCTCATACAACATTTATTATAAGAAAAAATAAGGAGCAAACTAGCATCTTTACAGGTGGGAAAAGCAGGCCAGGAAGATGTACCCACAAAAGAGACCAAACTATAACCTACCATTTCAAAACAAACCTAAGCGACATTAAGCAAATTATTCAAGATGTGAAAGAACATCATAAATCAGAATCAGAAAGGCTCAGCATTGAGGTGACAGAATTCAGAAAAGAATTAACTTATTAATTAAGAAGAATTAGGTTAATGAATGCCTTAAAAGTAACAGAAAATGAAAAGGGAAAGTTCTTCATTTTAAAAGAGAAATTAGAGAATTCTCTGGCAGTCCAGTGATTAGGAGCCAGTGCTTTCACGGCTGTGGCCCTGGTTCAATCCATGATCAGGGAACCAAGATTCTGAAAGCAGTATGGCTAAGCCAAAAAAAAAAAAAAAGAGAGAGAGAGAGAAAGAGAGAAAAATTATTTTAAAAATATAAACAAAATGGAGAAATAGATTAAAAAACTGAATCTAATACATAGATCTGTTCTGGCAGCTACAGACTGAGAGCCCTACTTTTTACCTGTTGCTCCATCTTTTTATATTGTGGCCCCACTCAGGTCTTGTTACATGGCAAGTATAGAATTATTGTTGTTTAGTTGATTAGTCATGTTGGACTCTTTTTGCAACCCCATGGACTATAGGCTGCCAAGCTCCTCTGTCCATGGAATTTTCCAGGCAAGAACACTGGAGTGGGTTGCCATGCCCTTCTCCCAGGTATCTTCCCGACCCAGGGATCAAGCCCCTGTCTCCTGCTTGGCAGGCAAATTCATTACCATCTGAGCCACCTGGGAAGCACCAAGAATAGAATACCTTTGTTAAATAAATGGTGCTTAACTCCTGTGACAACTCCCTTATTCCCCATCTCCAGGACTCAGAGGAGCCTTCAAAGGTAAGAATACCTCTTCCTCCATGGCGTTGAGTTAATTTTCTAAAGTCACCTAGGAGAATAAAAAAGGGGAGATCTCCCTTTCAGAGATGAAATACCAGGACTCAGGGCATTTTTTCATGTTTTTTCCTTTTTCAGTAGTTCTGCTTCTCCTGTATCCACTGTGTCCTGGTATGTAAGCAGACTCTTCTATCATGTAAGAAATGTTAAGGATAGAGACATATTCATTTGGCCTAAATCACACATATTAATTCATTCAAAACTTCATTCGGCAAATAGTTATTAAGCAACAAATAATTATTGGGCAGTAATGAACAGGACTGAAGATTAGTTTCCTGCTTTCATGGAATTACCATGAGCTGAGAAGGATGTGGCTTCCCAGCTGGTACTAGTGGTAAAGAAACTGCCTGCCAATGCAGGAGATGCAAGAGACACAGGTTTGATCCCTTGGTTGGGAAGATCCCCTGGAGTAGGGCATGGCAACCCACTCCAGCATTCTTGCCTGGAGACTCCCTTGGACAGAGGACCCTGATGGACTACAGGCCACAGGATCACACAGAGTTGGACACGACTGAAGCAACTTAGCACGTACACATGAGCATAATGTAAACCAATACTGAACAACAACATAGGCTGTGATGAGCATTGGGAGGGAAGTTAACAAGGTGAGGTAAGGTTGGAGGGAATTATTCCAAACAGGAAAATCAGGGAAGACCTCTCAAACCACATGCATAGTCTCAAATCATCTGGAAAGCTGGATAGTATTTTTCTTAAATATCTATTTATTTGGCTGCATGGGTCTTAGTTGCAGCACATGGGATCTTTCATTGCATCATGCAGGATCTTTCATTCCAGCGCAAGGAATCTCTAGTTGTGGCACGTGGGCTTCGTTGCTGCACTGCATGTGAGGCCTCATTTCCCTGACCAGGGAAAGGACCCACATCTTCTGCACTGAAAGGCAGATTCATAACTACTGGACCACCAGGGAAGTCCCAGTTGGTTAATATTAAGATATTTAAGTGCTTTCACATGAACCCCAGTTGCTCTTCTACTCTAAGGGCCTCCTTTCCATTACATCATTTTCTTCAAAAGGTACATGGGTCTAGACATAAATAGACATAGACATAAATGATCTTAAGACCATTCCTGATCTTAAGAACTCATAGTTTAGCAGAAGAAACAAACATGTAAACAGTTAAGAAAATACAACATGGCTAAGAGGAGACCACCAGCATGAGCAAGGTCCATTCCTTATTAACTCTTCTGCTTTAGCCTTCTGGTGTCCCTGAAAACTCTGTTTACCTGTTTGGGTTTTAGGCTGAAAATTCTGCCTGTCTCCCTATAGAATCTTAATATTTACTTCGACATTGTTGGCTATATCAAAAGTAACTTGACTTGCATGCTCTGCTAGCTTAATTCCCTCACTGGCGGTAGATTCTAGTGTTGGCTTGAGATATACATAACAAAGTACTGGGGAAAATATTTTTAAAACTTACTTTCTTAAAGAGACCATATTTTTCATGTCAGATTTTTCAAATAAGATGTCTGGCCAGATAATTGAAGCTGGCTGTTATCGCACAAGAGAATGTGTTCAAGTGATAATTGTCATGATTAGAAGCCTGTACTGCATTTCAGTATTACCATTTCCTGTCAGTAATCATGCTAGTCTGGAAAGCAGGCAGTGAACGTTTATTTGGACTGCAGGAATTTTTAAAGACAGATAACACAGGCACAGAATACTCTATGAAAGACACACAGAGTTAAAAGTATTTGAACAGATACATAGGTATTTGAATTATGTCCTGGAGTGGCTAGTGGTTTATATTAGCTTGTCAACTCTTAGATTCATCACAACTCTTTCAGATTCCTCTGAGATACTTCTGACTACTGGGAATTGCTACTTTCCCCCCAAGAATGGCGTCGCCACATTCCAGGTCCTAGCACTGGGGAAAGATAAAAAGAGCAGTGATGGTTCCCTTTGCCCAATATCCTTCACTTCACATATTACAACGGCTCCAAATAAGGTAGATTTAGCTGTCAATCCTAGCTTTATATGAGGTGGTAAGTGAAGAAAAAAGGGGATTTAAGTCCTCCAAAGGCACCTTCTCTCTGTATGATTCTTTAATGAGGATGACAGCAGAATTGAGGTTTCTGGAAATGCTCACAGGCATTAGGTGGAATCAGTACACAGTTCCAATAAGGCCCCCCAGAGAAAAGGAATAAGGTCAGGAAAAAGTCAGCTTCTGAAGATACACACTCCAAGAAGCAATAATTATTTGGGGGCAGGGGGAAACTTAGAAAACACATAGACGTAAGATGTGTCTGTGCTTATGATTTAATTAAACCACTATAGTAATGCTCCATGCACACCTTCATGATTGCACTTACCACACTAAAATATAAATTGTTTAGGCATTTGTCTCTTCTGCCTAATCATGAGTTCCTTCATGTTGTTGTTGTTTATTCACTAAGCCATGTCCAACTCTTTGCAGTCCCAAAGACTGTAGCCTGACAGGCTCCTCTGTCCATGGGATTTCCATGGAGTGGGTTACCATTTCCTTCTCCAGGGGATCTTCCCAACCCAGGGATCGAACCCGTGTCTCCTGCATTGGCAGGTGTGTTCTTTACCACTGAACCACCGTGGAAGCCCTCCTTCACGTAGAAACAGCATTTTAGTTATTTTCTCATTCTCGGGATCTAGTACTGTGTCAGGCATATTCAATGAGTGGGAAATATAAGTAAAAAAGGCAGACATTAAAATGCAATAGGTATCTGCATGCAGTATGTAAAAAGGGTAGCTGGATTAACATAATGTTATTTAGCATTATTTAGAAATATTGAAGAGAGCTATTGAATCAGAAGACATGAGAATTCTGAATATGTGTTCACTATAGTAGTGACAGGTATTCATTAGACTATTCCAAAATATGGATGAATTTCTGTCAAGCATATGTTGTCTGGATATCCAGGTTCTATGCATTTCTATAGCATTTGTTGAGTACTTGATATATGTGAGGTACTAAGACAGAAATTGGGACTACAAAGACATCTATTTCTGCTCTAAATCTTTACTATTTCCTTTCTTCTGCTAATTTTGGACTAAGTTCTTTTCTGTAGTTCTTTAAGGTGTAGAGTTAGGTTGCTTTGGGGGAATCTTTCTTGCTTCTTAATGTAGAGAAACAATAAACTTGGTGACTTACATGAGCAGAACTTAGCATGGAAGGAGTATATGGCTCCAGAGAGATAAAGTTCTAAAGAACTTTATAGAGTGCGAAGACATTTTTCTAATATACTCCATGAAATAGGAAGTGCAGAGTCTATTAAGTACCACAGATTGTGTGGCTTGAACAACACAAATTTTTTGTGTCACAAATCTGGAGACTAGAAGTTCAAGGTCAATATCTTGGAAGGGTTGTTTCGTCAAAGGCCTCTCTCCTTGGCTTACAGATGGCCATCTTTTCCCTGTGTCTTCACACAGTCTTTCTGTTGTACATGTTTGTATCCTAATCTTTTCTGCTTATCAGGACACAGTCATCTAGGATTAGAGTACACCCTAATGATGTCTTTTTAACTTAATTACCTTTGTAAAGATCCTAAGTCCAAATATAGTTGGAGGCTTGGCCTTCAGCTTATGAATTTCAACAGTTGTTGTTTAGTCACTAAGTCATGTCTGAATCTTCCGTGACCCCATGGATGGTGGCCTTCCAGGCTCCTCTGTCCATGGGATTTCCCAGGCAAGAATACTGGAGTGGGTTGCCATTTCCTTCTCAAGGGGATTTTCCTGACCCGGAGATCGAACTGGAGTTTCCTGCATTGGCAGGCGGATTCTTTACCAGTGGACCACCAGGGAAGCCTGAATTTCAGGAGTTGTTATTCAGTCTCTAAGTCATGTCCCACTCTTTGCAGCTTTATAGACTCCAACACGCCAGGCTTTTCTGCCCTTCACTATCTCCCAGAGTTTGCTCAGACTCATGTCCGTTGAGTCAGTGATGCTATCCAACCATCTCATCCTTTGCTGCCCTCTCCTCCTTTTGCCTTCAATCTTTCCCAGCATCAGGGTCTTTTCTAATGAGCTGGCTCTTCACATCAGGTGGCTGAACTACTGAAGCTTCAGCCTCAGCATCATCCTTCCAATGAATATTCAGGGTTAATTTCCTTTAGGATTGACTGGCTTGATCTCCTTGCTATCCAAGGGACTTGCAAGAGTCTCCAACATGACAATTCAAAAGCATTAATTCTTTAGCACTCAGCCTTCTTTATGGTCCAATTCTCACATCCATACATGACTCTGGAAAAACCATAGCTTTGGCTATGTGGACCTTTGTTGGCAGAGTGATGTCTTTGCTTTTTAATATGCTGTCTAGGTTTGCCATAGCTTTCCTTCTAGGCAGCAAGTCTCTTTTAATTTCATGGCAGCAGTCATCATTAGCAATGATTTTGGAACCCAAGAAAATAAAACAAACCATCACTGCTTCCACTTTTTCCCCTTCTATTTGACATGAAGTGATGGGACCTGATGCCATGATCTTAGTTTTTTGAATGTTGAAATTTAAACCAGCTTTTTCACTCTCCTCTTTCACTCTCATCAAGAGGCTCTTTAGTTCCTCTTTGCTTTCTGGTGTTAGAGTTGTATCATCTGTGTATCTGAGGTCATTGATATTTCTCCCTGCAATCTTGATTCCAGCTTGTGCTTCATCCATCCTGGCATTTCACATGATGTACTCTGCATATAAGTTAAATAAACAGGGTGACAATATACAGCTTTGTTACTCCTTTCCCAATTTTGAGCCAGTCAATTGTTTCATTTAAGGTTCTAATTGTTGCCTTTGGACTTGCATACAGGTTTCTCAGGAGATAGGTAAGGTGGTCTGGTATTCCCATTTCTTTAAGAACTTTCCACAGTTTGTTGCAATCCACACAGTCAAAGCCTTTAGCATAATAAAAGGAAGACAGACGTAAATGTTTTTCTATAACTCCCTTGCTTTCTCTATGATCCAACAAATGTAGGTAATTTGATCTCTAGTTCCTCTGCCTTTTCTAAACTCAGCTTACACATCTTGAAGTTCTTGGTTCACATATTGCTGAAGCCTAGCTTGAAGAATTTTGAGCATAACCTTACTAGCCAAGAGAACACACCGGCCAGAGCAAACATCCTCTTCCAGCAACACAAGAGAAGACTCTACACATGGACATCACCAAATGGTCAATACCTAAATCAGTCTGATTATATTCTTTGCAGCCAAAGATGGAGAAACTCTATATAATCTGCAAAAACAAGACCAGGAGCTGACTGTGGTTCAGATCATGAGCTCTTTATTGCCAAATTGAGACTTAAATTGAAGAAAGTAGGGTAAGCCACAAGACCATTCGGGTATGACCTACATCAAATCCCTTACAATTACACAGTGGAAGTGACAAATAGATTCAAGGGATTAGAGCTGATAGACAAGAGTGCCTGAAGAACTATGGATGGAGATTTGTGACATTGTACAGGAGGCAGTGATCAAGCCATCCCCAAGAAAAAGAAAGGCAAAAAGGCAAAATGGTTGTCTGAGGAGGCCTTACAAATAGCTGAGAAAAGAAGAGACGCAAAAGGCAAAGGAGAAAAGGAAAGAGATACCCATTTGAATGCAGAGTTCCAAGGAATAGCAAGGAGAGATAAGAAAGCCTTCTGCAGTAATCAGTGCAAAGAAATAGAAGAAAACAATAGAATGGGAAAGATTAGAGATCTCTTTAAGAAAACTAGAGATACCAAAGGAACATTTCATGCAAAGAACAGAAATGGTATGGATCTAACAGAAGCAGAAGATATTAAGAAGAGGTGGCAAGAATACTATACAAGAATATATACAGAAGAATTCAGAAGAACTATACAAAAAAGAATATATAGAGAAGAACTATACAAAAAAGATCTTCATGACCTAGATAACCACGATGGTGTGATCACTCACCTAGAGCCAGACATCCTGGAATGCAAAGTCAAGTGGGCCTTAGGAGGCATCACTACAAACAAAGCTAGAGGAGGTGATGGGATTCCAGTTGAGCTATTTCAAATCCTAAAAGATGATGCTGTGAAAGTGCTGCACTCATTATGCCAGCAAATCTGGAAAACTCAGCAGTTGCCACAGGACTGGAGAAGGTCAGTTTTTATTCCAATCCCAAAGGCAAATGCCAAAGAAAGTTCAATTGAGTGCACAATTACACTCATCTCACATTAGCAAAGTAATGCTCAAAATTCTCCAAGCCAGGCTTCAACAGTACGTGAACCGTGAACTTCCATATGTTCAAACTGCATTTGGAAAAGGCAGAGGAACCAGAGATCAAATTGCCATCATTCGTTATGTCATCAAAAAAGCAAAAGAGTTCCAGAAAAACATCTACTTCTCCTTTATTGATTACACCAAAGCCTTTGACTATGTGGATCACAATAAACTGTGGAAAATTCTGAAAGAGTTGGGAAGACCAGACCACCTTACCTGCCTCCTAAGAAATCTGTATGCAGGTCAAGAAGCAAGATTTAGAAACAGATATGGAACAACAGACTGGTTCCAAAACAGGTAAGGAATATGTCAAAGTTGTATATTGTTACCCTGCTTATTTAATTTACATGCAGAGTACCTCATGTGAAACGCCGGGTTGGATGAAGCACAAGCTGGAATCAAGATTGCCAGGAGAAATATCAATAACATCAGATATGCCAATGACACCAACCTTTTTGGTAGAAAGTGAACAGGAACTAAAGAACCTCTTGATGCAAGTGAAAGAGGAAAGTTGGCTTAAAACTCAACATTTAAAAAACTAAGATCATGGCATCAGGTCCCATCACTTCATGGCAAACAGATGGTAAAACAATGGAAACAGTGAAAGACTTTATTTTTAGGGGGGCTTCAAAATCACTGCAGATGGTGATTGCAGCCATGAAATTAAAAGATGCTTGCTCCTTGGAAGAAAAGCTCTGACCAACCTAGACAGCATATTAAAAAGCAGAGACTTTACTTTGCCGACAAAGTCCATCTAGTCAAAGCTATGGTTTTTCCAGTAGTCATGTATGGATGTGAGAGTTGGACTATAAAGAAAGCTGAGTGCTAAAGAATTGATGCTTTTGAGCTGTGGTGTTTGAGAAGCCTCTTGAGAGTCCCTTAGGCTCAAGGAGATCAAACCAGTCAATCATAAAGGAAATCAGTCCTGAATATTCATTGGAAGGACTGTTGCTGAAGCTGAAGTGCCAATACTTTGGTCACCTGATGGGAAGAACTGACTCATTTGAAAAGACCCTGATGCTGGGAAAGATTGAAGGCAGGAGGACAAGGGGACAACAGAGGATAAGGTGGTTGTATGACATCAGCGACATGATGGACATGAGTTTAAGGAAGCTCCAGGAGTTGGTGATGGACAGGGAAGCCTGGTGTGCTACAGTCCATGGGGTCGCAAAGAGTTGGACACGACTGAGCAAGTGAACTTACTAGCATGCAGAATGAGTACAATTGTTTGGTAGTTTAAACATTCTTTGGCATTGCCTTTCTTTAGGATTAGAATAAAAACTGATCTTTTCTGGTCCTGAGGCCACTGGTGAGTTTTCCAAATTTGCTGACACATTGAGTGCAGCACTTTAACAGCATCATCTTTTAGGATTTGAAACAGCTAAGCTGGAGTTCCATCACCTCCACTAGCTTTGTTCTTAGTAATGCTTCCTAAGACCCATTTGACTTCAGACTCCAGAATGTCTGACTCTAGGTGAGTGATCACACCATCGTGTTTATCCAGGTCATTAAGACCTTTCTTGTATAGTTCTGTGTATTCTTGCCACCTCTTCTTAATCTCTTTTGGTTCTGTTATATCCTTCTCATTTCTATCATTTATCATGCCCATCTTACATGAAGTGTTCCCTTGATATCTCCAATTTTCTTGAAGAGATCTGTAGTCTTTCCAGTTCTATTGTTTTCCTCTACTTCTTTGCATTGTTCATTTAAGAAGGTCTTCTTATCTCTCCTTGCTATTCTCTGAAACTCTGCATTCAGTTGGGTATATTTTTCCCTTTCTTCCTTGCTTCTCTTCTTTCCTCAGCCATTTGTAAAGCCTCTCCAATCACTTTGCCTTCTTGCATTTCTTTTTCTTTGGAATGTTCTTGGTCACTGCCTCCTGTACAGTGTTCTGAACCTCTGTCCATAGTTCTTCAGGCACTCTGTCTACCAGATCTAATCCCTTGCATGTTTTTGTCACCTGCACAGTATAATCACACCAGATTTTATTGAGGTCATGCCTGAATGACCTAGTAGTTTTCCCTAATTTATTCAATTTAAGCCTGAATTTTGCAATTAGGAGCCTATGATCTGAGCCACAGTCAGCTCCCAGTCTTGTTTTTACTGACTGTATCAAGCTTCTCCATCTTTTGCTACAAAGAATATAATCAATCTGATTTCAGTATTGACCATTTGGTGATGTCTATGTGTACAGATGTCTCTTGTGTTGTTGGAAAAAGGTGTTTGCTATGACCAGTGTGTTCTCTTGACAAAACGCTGTTAGCCTTCACCCTGCTTCATTTTTTACTCCAAGGCCAAACTTGCCTGTTACTCCAGGTATCTCTTGAATTCCTACTTTTGCATTCCAATCCCCTAAGATGAAAAGCACATTTTTGTGTGTTTGTGTTAGTTCTAGAAAGTCTTGTAGGTCTTCCTAGAACCAGTCAATTTCAGCTTCTTCAGCATTAGTGGTTGGTGCATAGATTTGGATTACTGAGATGTTGAATGGTTTGCCTTGGAAATGAACTGAGATCATTCTATCATTTTTGAAGTTGCACCCAAGTACTGCATTTCAGACTCTTTTGTTGACCATGAGGGCTACTCCATTTTTTCTAAGGGGTTTTTGCCCACAATAGTAGATATAATGATCATCTGATCACTAGCAGATACATCCACAACTGAGCATTGTTTCCACTTCGGCCCATCGGCTTCCTTCTTTCTGGAGCTATTAATAATTGCCCTCTACTCTTCCCCAGTAGCATATTGCACACCTTCTAACCCAAGGGCTCATCTTCTGGTGTCATATATTTTTGCCTTTTCATAATTCATGGGGTTCTCTCAGCATGAATACCACAGTGGTTTGCCATTCCCTCCTCCAGTGGACCACGTTTTATGAGAACTCTCCACTATGACCTATCCATCTTGGATCGCGCATATTTTCATTAAGTTTCACAAGCCCCTTCACCACAACAAGGCTGTGATCCATGAATGGGGATTATCAGGAGAGGGGGGCGCAATTCTGCCCATAACAAGGTTAGATATACATTTAGGTCATTCAAATAGGAGGGTGGATGACAGGCTTGATTTGTGCAGGACTTGGGACAGGAAGACCCTTTGGAAGACAATCACAATAATCTGTGTGAGTGATGATCAGAGCCTGAGCTAGAAAGAGGACAGTGTATTGAAGTGAGATGCTAAAAGATTTATCAGGAAAAAGGGGCTTGCAGGATAGAATTCAAACTCCTCAGTATAGTCCATAGAGCCTTTGACAATTCAGCCCTGAGCGCTCAATACAGCTGAATGTTCTGCCACTCAGCATCAGGCATGCTACCCTCTAGGCGTAAAGACCTTCTCAAAGTCTCCGATCACTTTTTCTCCAGGTCAAGTCTGTGTGCCTGATCTTCCCTCTTCAGAAAACATTCTTCTCCCTTTTCTTAATCAGCTAAACATCTATTCAGGCAGAGGTAGCCCAGTGTTATCTTCCCCGTGAAACTCCAACTTTCTCTGGCAATGAATCACTTCCTCCTCCAGACACTCTCTGCATAGACTCTCTCACATGGTGCTCTGATTCTTTTATATTTTACAGCTGGCCACCCCCACTAAACTGTAAACTCCTTTTGGGCTGGGATTGGTTCTTTTTCTTTGTTCCCCCAGAGGCTGACATGGTGATCGGCAAATGGAAATTGTGAAGGTATCTGATGAGTGTATGAGAAAGTCTTCTGATACCACTGATATCCTACGAGGTGAGGCCTTGCCTGTCATTCCTCTGTAATATCTCTTTTTAACTACAACACTAGGAAGAGACTAAAGCAAGAAAGTCAGATTTTCCATATTTGGGGCTGAATCTCTCTTATAAAAAGTAGCAAGACATTTTCACGAACCAGCAAGGAAAATTCCAAGGGAAAATCCAGGCAAATCACCAGAGTTTCCAATTTGTCACCACTTTAATCCTTCTTGTAAATCACTTCCAGTATAATTTTAAAGGAAAAAATACCACTGTCTTCATGTCTTTTTCTATTGAAGAACTTCAGGAGTGACTCCCATTGCCTATCTGGTTAAATCCAAGTTTCCCTGTCTGTTTTGAAGATTTTCCACAGCCTGGCTGTGTTTCACCTATCCAATCCACTGTCCACCCAACAGTCAGAATTAACTTCCTGAAACACAGATAAGATTATTGCTGTAACACTCAAAAATACTTTAAGGCTCCTCATGACCACAGATAAATTTCACATTCCTCACAGAAGCTTTCTACTATTTGGCCCTGGTGTTGCGTTTTCTATAACATCTAGTTTTCTATATAACATCTAGTTTTCTATCTCCAGCTCTTACCTTTCTCCTGAATTCCAGATTCATATGCACCACTGCCTAATCAGTATTTCAACTTAGATGTCTAATAGACATCCAAAGCATAGTATGCCCAACTCTTGATTTCTCTCCTTTAAATATGCAACTATCACATCCTTCCTTACCTCAGCAAATGGTCTCTAGGTCTAGAAAGACCTTAGAGTTATCTTGGACCCTTGTCATCTAATCTACTGGCAAATTTTGCTAGTTCTGCATTCAGTAAATATTCAGAATTTCACTACTGTCCACAACTCTTTCAAGTGCTACCACTCTGATCTAAGCCACCGTCATCGTGTTTGAGTTATTTCAGTAGTCCCTAACTGGTCCCTCTGCGTATATGTTTGTTCTCCCACCCTCTTTCAAACCCTCAAGGCCGTGTATTATATTATTACATTCATATGACAGTCCTGAATAGAAAGGATCAGCCACCAATGCCGAGACTTGTAGGAGACGCGGGTTCCATCCCTGGGTTGGAAAGATACCCTGCAGTAGGAAATGGCAACCCACTCCAGTACTCTTGCCTGGGAAATCCCATGGACCGAGGAGCCTGGTGGGCTGCAGTCCATGGGGTCGCAAGAGTCGGACAGGACGGAGGGACTAAACAACAACTTCAAGACATCTATTGTCTTGAAGAAATTTCGCCTGCCGCTCCACCCACGCCCACAATAGCCAGGAGGGATGGCGGGAGGAGGGCGGGAGGATCTCACGCATGCGCTATTGTTCTCTGAGCGCTCGCGTTTGAACCCCGCCCCTTTCTTTAACTGGTTTAGCCACTGCACTTGCGCAGTTCAGGACTGTTTGTTCCTTTGTCGGCGCTATCAATAAAGTTTTAGCTAGCGCACGCTTTCCTTTTCCTTGGCAAGATGGCGGAGTACGACTTGACTACTCGCATCGCGCACTTTTTAGATCGGCATTTAGTCTTTCCGTTGCTTGAGTTTCTCTCCGTAAAAGAGGTAAGGGGTTTTTTGAGCGCGCGGAAGGCGTGGGAGTGCTTGAGATGCGAGGTATGGCCAAAAAGCAGTGGCAGAAGCCTTAGGCCTGATGCGTGGGATGCGGCCGTGAGTTTGGTCTTGAGACGGGCTGTAAGGACCTGCTAGTAGTTTAGTGTCAGCCCTGTTGATTAGCTACGCGAAATTCTGCCGTGAGCAGGGGTAAGGTGACAATACGAAACTCAGGGGCGAAAGGGAACTCAGGGGCGAAAGGGAATGATCTCCACTTCTTGAGATGCCGGTGCCGTAGGGACTTCCGCGTCATTCCTCTCGGAAGTTGGCGATTGGCTGGCTCTGCTGTAGTAATGCTTGACTAGCTGGCTTCTAAAAGCAAAAAATTTAATTTTTTTCCCGGGCACTGTAGGAAGGGTGGTTTGGCTCTGTGCTTTTCTTTGCTGGATGGTTTGGAATGATTTTCTTACACTTAAATATCTAGTCCCTTAATTTCCGTAAAGTTATGAGTTCTTTGCGAGGAGTTTAGCGTTTCTGTAGATAGCCACTTCTAGAAGCGTCGCATGTTTGATTCGATGGGAAGGGGGACCCAAAAAATAACAAACCAGCAATTTTTATCTTGAAAGTTGGTTTTCAGCGTATAGATGTACGGACTTCGAGTGATTGGAATTGGTCGCTAATGTTTATTTAGCTATTCAAGATACCTTGAAAAAATATGTGGTTCTGGACCTAATTTAAAAACATATCTCAGCCCTAAAAGTTTGAAAATCTTAGGCTTAGTTACACTTAAGTTTATTGGGAAATTGGTGTATTTTAGTAGTTACAATAAAGCGATATTGCTGTGAGGAAAGAATTAGAATATTGACCAGAAAAAATAGACGCGTTCTGTTTGCAGAAGCAGAGTAAAACTCGAGTCTACTTAGGGCACTCTAGATTTGGGGAGTAGATTTTGTGTGTCCGAACAGCAAAACAATTAAAAAGCCCTACAAATAAACATTAAATTCTTCTGATAAGTTTTCAAATTTTCCCATGGTGCATTGGACAAGTATAACCCTCAAATTCGTATGAACCTTTTCTAAAAACCTACAGACAACTCTGTAGTTGTTGAAATTAGAGAACAGCCAAGTTTATTTTCAATACTGTTCAAAAATGTCTTGCCATATAAAACTTGGTTCTGTCTTGGTTTTTCTTTTATAGGATGTACTTAATCTATATTATAGAGCTTGAATAAAACAGTTAGTTGGCCTTCTGTTGTCTTTTTTGGATAATTGAGAAAGATTCATCAAAGATCAAGGAATAGAAAAATATCTTCTTTACTTCTAAACTAACCAGACTTCTTGTTTAATGGTCTTTACACTTTGGTTTTTCAAGGCAGACAGATGACAGGGAGGAATACATAAGTGTTAATTAGTTTTTCATTGGGCAGGACCAAAACTGAACAGAGCTGAGAATCAGTGGGAAATAACAGCTCTAACTATGTTTTCTTGGAGAAAATATTGGTAGTTTGGCTGTAATACTTCGAGAGGCAGAAGATGCTGGAATATTTATCAGCAGCCATGAAATTAAAAGACACTCCTTGGAAGGAAAGTTATGACCAACCTAGATAGAATATTCAAAAGCAGAGACATTAGTTTGCCAACAAAGGTCTGTCTAGTTAAGGCTATGGTTTTTCCAGTGGTCATGTATGGATGTGAGAGTTGGACTGTGAAGAAAGGTGAGTGCCGAAGAATTGATGCTTTTGAACTGTGGTGTTGGAGAAGCCTCTTGAGAGTCCCTTGGACTGCAAGGAGATCCAACCAGTCCATTCTGAAGGAGATCAGCCCTGGGTGTTCTTCGGAAGGAATGATGCTAAAGCTGAAACTCTGGTACTTTGGCCACCTCATGCGAAGAGTGGACTCACTGGAAAAGACTCTGATGCTGGGAGGGATTGGGGGCAGGAGGGGAAGGGGACGACAGAGGATGAGATGGCTGGATGGCATCACTGACTCGATGGACATGAGTTTGAGTGGACTCCAGGAGTTGGTGATGGACAGGGAGGCCTGGCATGCTGTGATTCATGGGGTCGCAGAGTCGGACACGACTGAGCAACTGAACTGAACTGAAGTATAGGATTACCATGGAATTATGAGAAATCCAAGATAAAATCTCATCACTAAAAAACTTACCCTTTGGTGGAGAAAGGTCTGTAATTATAAGTCCAAGAGTAATAAATGTCAGAGAAGTACTATCGGAGTGTTATCAAAATTGAAGAGGTACTATTCTGTGGGCAAAAAGGATTTTGAGGAGGGGAGTCCGAGTTTTATAGGCTAGATGGTTAGGATAGATACTCAGTGATGATGAGGGTATTAATTAAGTATATTTATAGTATATTGGAGAATATAAGCTCCATGAGAGCAGGAACTGTGTTTTCTCCCTTATGTTCTCAGTAAAGAGAGTCTGATATAAAGGCTTTTCATGATTATTTAATAAATGTGTGAATACTTATTTGAAGCTTGATGTTCTTTATTCTCAAGTGAAGTAGAAGGCCAGATAATTTTTAAGAGCCTGGGGAATGAATTGAGACCTGGACTAGGATCCTGTCTCTGTAGGATCCTGTCTCTGTCAGCACTCTGGTGCACTTGGGAGCTATCTTTCCCATCTTGACTAAACCTTTTCTCATGCATCAAGTGTTCCTACTACTACCACCCTCATGGGGTAAGTTAGAAAAATTCATGAACTAGTGCGTATAAAGAATTCAGTCTTCTGGTACAGAGTAGCTACTCCAAAGCCTCCAAAGGAGGCTGCTGCTGCTGCTAAGTCGCTTCAGTCGTGACTAGGCTGTCCTATATGAGAGGGGAGCGAGGCATTCAGTTGGGGTTTTGAGGAGTGAGGTCAAGCATGGAAATGGTGACTGAAGAAGCTGACCAAAGACAAGTGCAAGGATTGGTGAGTGTGAAGAGCCTAACTTTGATTGGAAATCTTACATTTATAAGTGGTCATTCTTGGAATGAGAGAAACAGTAGAAGGTTATTTGAGTAGCGTAGACAATGTGGTGGATAAATGCCATCTCAAGATTGATGAAAAAGAATTGTTGATTTGAGAAAAGCAGAGATTTGATTGAATAACATTATTGCCTAGTTCTGAAATATTTTATAATTAACCTTAGCCAGAACATAGAAAAGAGATAAATTTTTCCAGTGCTAGTGATTGACATTGAATTCTGTTTGGTTGGAGAAAATGAATGGAATAAATGATAACTAGTACAGAGAAGAGCTTTAAAATAGCCAAAACCTGGTGGGCTACTGTCAGTCCATGGGGCCACAAAGACTCAGACATGACTGAGCACACGTTAAAGAGAAGAGCTTGGAAATAGCAAAACTATCCAAACTAACGTGGAAAGTGACCATCAAAAACTGTAAAAATTAGAACAGAAGGTGTGTTGAGGGTGATCAAGCATTTCAGAAACAGTGGTAGAAGAGGTGATGAATTTAAGTTAGAAATGTAGAGATGAGGTACTGGATGAAAGTTATAATTTGCAAGATAAAGAAGCTTTAAGGGCTTGAGTATTTGAAGAATCATCAGTGTAGATGTTGGATTTGTAGAGAGTGATAGCAGGAAGAGGTGTTGAAAGATTTTTAGTTTATTAATAAGTAGTTTTCAAGAGGTAGACAGACTGAATTGGCCAACTGTAGCATGTGAACCAAATAAAGCCCTCTCTCCCTGTTTTGTATGGTCTGAGCTTAAAAAAAAATTTAACAGATGAGCATTTGCAGTTGTTCTTAACTATAGAACACTAACTGTACACCAGTTGAGTGAAATTTTTCCTGTCTAGAAAGAATTCCATTCTTCTCATTAGAACTGTGTTGCAAAAAATTTTATTCTGTGTTATATTTTTTAATTTCAAAAAGAAAATTGTAACTTTTCTTTCTTATGGTACTTACATATTGTATTCTTGATTTTTGCGTTTTGGCTCACAAAATTTAAAATGTTTACTATCTTTTCTTTACAGAAAAAGTGTGCCTATAAGATAAAATTTAGAGAGAATGATGTAAGTGGGTGTAGATTTAAGAAGGGGCCATTGAGGTCTGAGGCAGAGCAGCAATGCTTTGGATCTACAGCTGGGAGAAACGTTACGAATTAAAGGCTGTTGATGAAGTGACTAGGAGAGGTGGCATGCCAGGAAAAGGATCTATTCACCTAAGGTTCGAGTTTCCATAGGGCAAACTGAAAGGAAACTTTGTTGTTGTTTTGTTTTATAAGTCAACTTCTTACCAAGTATAACGTACATACAGAAAAGTGAGCAAATAAAATGCTTTTTTTCCTCCCAAGGAAGCACACTTATGTGTGACCACCATCCAGATCAAAAAATAAAATGTTGCAAACATCCTAAAAATCTTTCTTCTGACCATTCTTAGTCATTACTCACTCTTCCCAAAGGTAAGCACTAGTTTGATTAGTTTGGCTGTTAAAATTTTTATATACATGGAATTAAGCATTCACCAGCACCTACTGCTTTGTATGACTTCTTTCCACATTGTGAGATTTATCTAAGTTAGGGTGGTAGTAGTTCATTCATTTTCAATTTGGGATGTTAATCCATTGTATGAATAGACTGCTGTTGATTCATTCTCATGTTGATAGACTTGGCTGTTACAAATAACGTTTCTGGGAACAGTCTTGGTAATGTCCTTTGAATGTATACACCCATTTATTTTGGGTACCTAGGAGTAGAATTGCTAGGTTAAAGAATATTTTAGTTTTGGAAGATAAAAACAGTTTTCCAAAGAGGTTGTAGTTCTGGCAGCAGAGTAAATTGTTCAGTTTCTCTACATTTATACCAACACTGATATTGTCAGTTTTTTAGATTTTAGTGTGGTTTTAATTTATATTTCCTTTTAATTAAGGAATTAATGAGGTTGAGGACCTTTCTCAGTGTTTATTGGCCATTTGGGTATACTATTGTGGAGTGCCTGTTAAAATCTTACAGCCATTTTCAATTGGATTGTCTTTTTCTTACTATTTTGTGGGAGTTCTATGTAGTTCGGAAGGTTCAGGTTTGATCTCGTGGCTGTACCGTTTGACCACCTTTATCTTGTCTTTTCATGAATAGTAAAATGTTGTAGAAATTATCTGCATTTTTCTTTGCATGGCAAAACTAGATTTAGTACAAAAATCTTGTGCTGAAATGGTATCATCTTGAGTACTTGATTAAAAATTGTTTTTGAATTAACATTACCGTCTCTCTACCTGAGTGCCCTCGTGTAAAATCCTTACATGTTGCTCAGTACACGACATGTTTATGTGAGTTTGCTTATGTATCTATTTGGTCCCAGAACTGTGGGCTAAATTCATGTTTATTGGACTTTTTGCCAAAGCGAAACCTGTTACGACAAGATTGACAGAATGGGTGCTAGTTTTGTTTCAGGAGTGTAGATGGAAAGCATGAAGGATTTTAACTATTTAGAGAAAAAGTATGTGGAATATAAAGGAGAGACCACCTCAAGGAGAAATGAGTAGGCATCTTGTGGATGTGAGTGACTGAGAAGGTAAAACATTTAAGAGTTGATTCCTAATTACCTGATTGTGGAAAGGTGTCAGCTATACCATGTGCTTCTCAGTGGGGTTGGTATGGTTGGTTGTTTACCCATAGCCTTGTTCTTTCTAGGCTAAAAGGTGACTTGTAGGGACACATAAAAGATCAGAAGTTGGTGAGAATGGTTTTGCTTTATTTTAAAGTTGTTAGGTAAACAAAATCTTTTGTCTCTGTAAGTTGATTGCTTGCCTTTATTGTAGGAGCATGAATTAATAGTGTATGATATTTTACTAAAATATTGTAGTTTAGGATATGTTCCCAGGTACACTAATCTTTACTATTAACTACTTTTTTTGAGGGAACTTGAGTTTATTCATTAGAAAGTTGTTTTGTTTTGTTTTGTTTTGTTTGCAGATATATAATGAAAAGGAGTTGTTACAAGGGAAATTGGATCTTCTTAGTGATACCAACATGGTAGACTTTGCTATGGATGTGTACAAAAACCTTTATTCTGATGATATTCCTCATGGTAAGTTTTTTCATTACATCTGAAGTTTGACATGTGAGCTGAGGGCATGTGTATTAAACATTTTGTGATTTATAAAAGAACTTTAGCTGAAGTTTTAATAATTATTTGAATGATTTAAAAGTTGTTTGAGTGAAAGGTAATAAATATAAAGGCTACAGGTCTTCAAAAAGTATTTTCTTTCATAAAAGGTGTGAATCTACTTTAAAACATGGTCATCAATGTTTTCAGTTCATAGTATGCATCATCAGAGTTGTACTTACTAATCAGATTGTTTCCTTAGAATTATCTGAGAATGTTGCAGGTTTTTTGGCTTGCTAACTTTTTCAGTTAGCATCGTGTGTGCATTAGAGATTTCCTGTTTGTCTTGAAGCATCTGAGAATAGCCCTGGTCCTCAAAAGCTTGGTCCCCAGAAGTACCATCTTCAGCTCACCTGGGAGAGCTTGTTAGAAATGCGAATTCTTGTGCACAGATTTACTTAGCCAGAGAAAGTTGGCCAAAGACCAGCACTCAAATTAGGGAACTACTGTGGTATAGTATTTTCTAAATCCCTGTTTTCTGTAGTAATAAGTAAAGTTGCTCCGTCGTGTGCAACTCTCTGTGACCCAATGGACGGTAGCCTACCAGGCTCCTCTGTCCATGGGATTTTCCAGGCAAGAGTACTGGAGTGGGTTGCCATTTCCTTCTCCAGTAGATATTCTTTAAAAACAAAAAAAACACTGCAAGTAATATTAAAAGATTTTAAGAACTCTTCAGTAGAGAAATAACAATTTGCTCTATTTAAATAGACATTTCTCAACATTTGATCTAGATTCCCTCTGTGTGTGAGAAACACTCTTCTAGTATATACTTTCTAATATATAATGTAGAAATTATCTTAAACATAATCACTGTTTTGACTTCTTCTAAAATTTCCTGCAAGAACCATAGCTCTTTATATTTTAATTTGTGGTGAAAAAGTAGACTTACTATTTCTCTGAAACTTTAAAACATGCTAACAGGGTAGGTTACGTGCAGGTTTTCTCTGACTTCATAGTGCAGTAAAAAGGAACTATAGAATTGTCTGTGAGAGATTGCCGAACTGGATTTATAGCGAAAAGAGAAGTTACTGATTGGATTTAAATTCCATTCAATCTAGTTGAAAACCTGTAGTAATAATGTATGGAAACCCTTTTGGGCCTGTGTTCAGAAACTGGGATAGTCTGCTGAGAGAATGCAGTGACAGCAAATATGAAAACACCGAGAATGAAGTCTCTGAAATGTAAAGTTAGGTAATTGGTTCCTCAACAGCTTCTTTCAGACTGTATCTGTATATTCCTCAGTTTGCTCTGAGAGTAAGAAGACTTTGTGATGCTAGAAAGAAACAAATTGGATCTAGGGGAGTTACTGACTTGGTGGCTCCTGGCATGTGAATATGTTGGGGAGAAATATATATGCGTACAATTTAGATAGATTGAAAAATGTCCAAGACATCCTCATAGTTAGTATAATTTAACATTGTAGTACTCCTTTGCATTTTTAATAGCTTTGAGAGAAAAAAGAACAACTGTTGTTGCACAGCTGAAACAGCTTCAAGCAGAAACTGAACCAATTGTGAAGATGTTTGAAGATCCAGAAACTACAAGGCAAATGCAGTCAACCAGGTAGCTTCTTTCTTTTTTAAAAAAGTATTTTATTGAAGTTGCATTGATATATAATGTTGTGTTAATTTCTGCTGTACAACAGAGTAATTCAGTTCTGCGTGTATATAGGTTTTGTGTTCTCCAGCATGGTTTTTTCACGGGATATTGAAAATAGTTCTTGTACTGCACAGTAGGTCCTTGTGGTTATCCATTAGATACATTTAAAGCTTCCATCTGGTAATCCTCGCCTCTCCCCCTGCGCCCCCCCCCGCCCCGGCCCAGGCAACTACAAGTCTGTCCTCTGCGTCTGTGAATTTATTTCTGTTTTGTAGTTCGTGTCGTAGCTTAGATTCCACATCCAAGTGATGTCATATGGTGTTTGTCTTTCTGTTTTTGACTTAGTATGATGTAGGTACAATCATGTTGTTACAGTGGGTGTTATTTCATTCATTTTATGGCTGAGTAGTATTCCATTGTTTATATGTACATCTTTATCCATTCACCTGTTACTGGACATTTTACGTTGTTTTCATAACAACTCGGTTACTGTGAATGGCACTCTTATGAACATAGGGGTTCGTGTATCTTTTTGAACTACAGTTTTGTTTATATATGTGCTCAGGAGTGGGATTGCTGGATCATATGGTAGCTCTGTTTTTAGTTTTTTGAGATGCCTCCATACCGTTTTCCACAGAGGCTGCACCAATTTGCATTCCCACCAACAGTGTAGGAGGGTTTCCGTTTGTCCACAACCTCACCAGCATTTATTGTTAGACTTTTAATAATGGCCATTCTCCCTGGTGTGAGATGGTACCTCATTGCAGTTTTGATTTGCATTTCTCTAATAATTAGCAGTGTTGGGCACATTTTCATATGCCTGTTGGCCATCTGTATGACTTCTTTGGAGAAGTGTTTATTTAGACCTTCATGTCCTTTTTCAGTTGGGTTGCTTGCTTTGTTGTTGTTGAGTTATATGAGCTGTTGTATTTTTTTTTTTTGGTTTTGTCACATTGGGTGGCATGTAGGATCTTAATTCCCCAACCAGAGTTCAGACCTGTTCCTCCTGCAGTAGAAGTGAGAAGTCCTGAGCACTGGACCACCAGGGAATTCCCTTATGAGCTGTTTGTATTTTGGGAAATTAAGCCTTTGTTGGTCGTATCATTTGTATATATATTTTCCAGTCAGTGGATTATCTTTTCATTTTGCTTATGGTTTCTTTTGCTGTACAAAAGCTTATAAATTTGACTAGGTCCTCTTTGCTTATTTCTGTTTTTATTTCTATTGCCTTCAGGTAACCTCTCCTTAATTTGAATTCTAAAATTCTCTTTTCTGGATTAATACAAACATTAATTCATGCTTTATCTAGTAACTCAGTCTAAAAGTTCATTGTCTAAATGATGACTTTGTTTACTTTGCTTTATCTTTATTGTGTAGGGACCAAGAAGTCCTTAATTATAACTGATAATACTAAATGTTTTTAGAACTTCTTGACCAGTTAATCCAAATGTCATTATGCTGAGCACCTCCACCCCTCTTTCCAGGGACTTCTGGGAATGTCTGGAGACATTTTCGGTTGTCACAATTAGATGCTGCTGGCATCTAAAGAGAGGCCAGGAATGCAGCTGTACATCCTACAGTGCATCAGATACTATTCTCCCTTCCCCCTAAAAGAATCACCCAACCCAAAATGTCAGTAGTGCTGCGGGTGAGAAACTCTGTGCCTAGGGAGGACCTGTTCGGGAAATCCTGAGCTCTCTTATCACATTGCATCATTCTCTCCTATCCTTCCATGCCCAGCCCGAGGAGGGTGGTAGAGAGCTGATAGGTTATTTTTTATTCGTGACTTCCTCTTAGCTAGAAGTAGACTTATTGTTTGGTTTCCAAAGAAAGCATGTTACCTTACTCTGACTTTACTAAGTGAAGACCTTTGTGTCATTAAAAATGTTTAAAAATAAAGTCCTCTAGTAAAATTGAATATTACCATCATGGAAAATCTTTTCTATCAATACATTCACTTGAGGAGGAGTTCAGGATTTTACCATGTTGCACCTTGAGTTCTTATGATACATCATTGAACCAAATTTTTAGAGTGATTGGCTCTAAGTTTATTTGTGATTTGAGAAAGTGTTACCAGATATTTCTTTTTATAAAAGCAGCAAGTACTACAGTGTACTTGCTATACATACATACTATACATGTACATACTATGCTGCGGCTACTGCTGAGTCGCTTCAGCCGTGTCCGACTCTGTGCGACCCCACCGACGGCAGCCCACGAAGCTCCTCTGTCCCTGGGATTCTCCAGGCAAGAATACTGGAGTGGGTTGCCGTTTCCTTCTCAAATGCATGAAAGTGAAAAGTGAAAGTGAAGTCGCTCAGTGGTGCCCAACTCTTAGCGACCCCATGGACTGCAGCCTACCAGGCTCCTCTGTCCATGGGATTTTCCAGGCAAGAGTACTGGAGTGGGGTGCCATTGCCTTCTCCATATACTTTATAATATAAAGTGTGTAACAGAGTTCTTCATTGTGGTCTACAGCAAGTATTAAGTGAGGTGTTTTTTAAAAATCTTTTTATGTTAAAATTTTGTAAATGTTTTTATTATTATAATATGCTCATATCCCCTCCCCATTAAACTTTCAAGTAAAATTATGCTCCCAAAGACATGCAACAGTATTCATTCTTGCAGTAAACATAAGGAAATGGTTTCAGTCTTGAAAATGTGCAAAAGGCGGGCAACTCTGCCACCTGTCATTTGTCCCTTGTGTCTTTGTCACTAATTTGTTTTTTACTAGGCTGCCAGCATCTCAAGTTATGCTACTTCTAGAAAAGTTTAATTGGGTTTTTTGACCCTTTGGTATGAACTGTATACTGATAGAATGTGTAGCACAGATAGCCTGTAAGTTAAGCATGCTTTGTTAGTCTTCGAAATTTGCCAAATCACTGTTCTTATGAAAAATACTAACATTGTGGAGGGGGGCAAAATTAATCTATAGGATTAATTTGTGCTTGTTTGTATCGTCTGTTTATTTCCTTCTCTATTCTAATATATTATCAATTAGAAATGTGTCCTCAAGAGAGCAAATAGCATTTTCAGTAGGTTACCACCTAAATAGATCTCACTGATGTCACTATAAGAATAGTCAGAATGTTCTGGTTTTATTACCTGAAAAACTGAGATCATGTGGTGAATCAGAACATAGGATTTTTAATTAGGGCTTAAGAAATCTCAAAAGTGAAATTTTAAACTTTAGTTTTCCTTGAGTTCCTATTCCTTATGTTCAAAACATGTAATGTTCTGTTTATTTCTGCTGCTGCTAAGTCGCTTCAGTTGTGTCCGACTCTGTGCGACCCCAGAGACGGCAGCCCACCAGGCTCTCCGTCCCTGGGATTCTCCAGGCAAGAACACTGGAGTGGGTTGCCATTTCCTTCTCCAGTTTATTTCTGGAAGTCTTGTTTTTAGTGTTAAATATTAAAGTAATTGTGTGGCTTTATGTGAGTAATAAGGTAGAAGTTGAATATGCTTGTTTTCTGTGGTCTGTGAAAGACAGTAATTTTTAAATTTTTTTATTAAGGGATGGTCGGATGCTGTTTGACTACCTGGCAGACAAGCATGGTGTAAGTGGTCTTTTAAAAAACTGTTTAGTTGTCATATTGTAATAAAGGTACAATGCTGAATAAATAATAAAGAACAATGCTTAATAGTTAGATTCATGGCTTGAAAAGGATGTAATTTCCCAATTAATGTGTTAGACATAAGACCAGGTATGTTTTTGGAGCTTTAAAAATTAGTCTTGATTGGAAAATAATACGCTTGTAATTACCTTTAGATAACATGTTAGCTTTTTGTATTTCTGACAAGCAGGTAAAACAGAACTAAATATGAATTAAAATGCCTTGAAGAATAGCAATAAGTAACACTTTGGCTACCTTGTGGAATGTAGTAGCCCTTGATGTTACCAAGACCTTTATAAATCTCAGATAAAGGAATGTTATTATAGGCTTACATAGTCATCTTCCAGTCTCCTTCCCTTGCATTAACTCAAAGTGTGTGTATAATCATTTGCATATAATTAATTATTTAGCTTGCATTCAAGTTTTGTCTTTTATTTAACACATAATTATTGTAACAGGAGGCATGTTGACTACTGGGCATGATTACTTTTTCTAGTTTCTATGTAAAATGTTTTGATATATTTGTTAATGTTCTAGTTTGGAGCCTTTCTCTTAGATTTCTTCTCTTTCACTAGGTTTGAATCATAAACTCTAAAAATGGGTGTAATTTGGGGGCCAGTTTTTGCAGAGAACTGAAATTTACTGTACACATTATTTATACAGAATCAGAAAATCTTAACAGGGATGCATGTGCTAGATAGTTGTCTAAGCTCCTTTACCAGCTAAGGGATGCACACGTCAGACCTTCAGCTATAGTTCAAGTTTGTATCACAACAGTGAAGATGTTACAATTCATAACTCAAGGCCAGAGCTGTGAATGTGAAATTCAGTAATTCCTAATATATATTTTAAGGGTCATGTGGTTTTCTGATATTGGGCTGGGGGAGGGATCAATTTTTGAAAGAATTGCTATCTGGGGACATTTGAAAGAGTAAATGGTTTGAATCTTAAAACTCAAAATTAAGAAGCATAACCTAAGCTTTTTTCTTTTTGTAGTTCAGGCAGGAATATTTAGATACACTGTACAGGTATGCAAAATTCCAGTATGAATGTGGAAATTACTCTGGAGCAGCAGAATATCTTTACTTCTTTAGAGTGTTGGTAAGTAATCTTTTCTTTTCCCTCTCTTTTGTAGGTTGCCTTGGTTCTTCAAAACAGGTCTATAGATTTGGGTCTGTCCATTAAGTTTTCAGCCATCATTGGCAAAAGAAAAAGTAAACTTTCAACAAAAGCCAGAGAGAAACAGGAAACCTTATGTCAGGGCCTCAAAGTTTGGAGGGAGATTTAGCTTGTCCTTGAAATCCAAAAGTAGGAACCACTAATTTGTCATTTTATATATACATGTATGATTTTAGCATTTGTAGAGTTCTATCATGTAATAGATTTGTTATAATAATACTGCCCGGCACAGTGAATGGCACATTGTAGGTGGCATATTACTTAATTTTTAGTGAGTAAATCTATTATTGCTAATTTTAGTTCAACGTTTTATGCTGCACGTATTCCTTGAACTTGTTCTAAACAGCTGTGGAATTCTAATGACATTTTAAAAAGATTTTATGCCTTAATAGTAACTTTTTCTACTTACTTCCCCCCCTCAGGTATGAGACCATAAATTTCAATTTTTTTCCCCATTTTGTAGGGAGTAGATGAGTTTAAATGGTATTGCTACATAATAGCAATTTTGTCTTACCTGACAAGTTCTAGTTTCATTGCTTTTGTCAGGTAAAGAGAGTTGTGTGAAGCTAAAGGAAAAATCAGGCTTCACACTGACAGATTTCTTTCTCATTCTGTCTTCTGTTTAGGTAATTATATTAATAAATGCCTTCTAAAATCTCCAGAATTCTTGTTTTAACTAGCCTCTCATTTGAGAAATTATAATTCGTTACTTTGGTTTAGTAAGAAACTGCTTACATCTCTGATAACTCTAGTTAATCCTAGAAGTTGGGAAATTACCTCTTAAGACAGGGACTTTTTGTGTTCTAACCTTGGAACAGTCCCTTCTTTCTGTCTCTGTTTTCTGGTACCTTTTTCTTTTAGCCCCACATGTCACAAAGAAAACATTCAATGGCTCCTATCTTTGGTTGTTTTCTAGGAAATTAGATTTTCCTTTTTTTGTAAGGGAAGGAAGAGTTTGGTATTATTAAATAAATCTTATACTTTAAAAAAATACTTAGACAACTTTGTTTTTTAAAAGTACCATCCTTTCAAAGAAATAGATTTCACTTTATTTCTGAGTTTGATTTGGAGAAAAAAAATTTTTTTTCTTTTACTCCTATTTGTAAATGAATTCTTAATTTGCAGTTTAGCTGTGGTTAGCTTGCAAGTGCATTGAAGGTAATGGATGATGCTAAATTTGTAGTGGCTTATCAGAAAATTCCATCAGTTTTACTTTTAATATTATGAAGGATTTAAGAGAGCAAAAGTTGATTACTTTGGAAATGTAAACAGCTTAGAAGAGGATTGTAAAATCAGAAGCCTGCTATGATTACAGGTACATGAAAAGAGTTGGTTATTCATATCATTTGTTAATGCTGGGAGTGAATTTTGAGAATGAAGATTTAGTGTCATGTTAGAGTTCTAGCACAGTAAATTTATTGTTGCTGCTCAGTGAGTGAATGTGCCATTTTGCTAAGACATGGAAACTTAAGGTACCTGCTGGAAATCCAGATATTGAAACTCTTCTAGCATATCCACCCTTGAAAGCAGGTTGGTATGAAGAGCCAACTGTAATGACATGGACTTGAGCCAGAGTAGTATGCATGAACCTTTTGGGAATTAAAAAACTTGCTGCACTGCTACAAAAAGCTTTTTATCCTAACATGTATTACATATTTTAGTTTTAATAGTATTATTATGTTTATGTAGTATGGTTTAGTCTGAAAATTTCTGCATGTGCTTCATGTATGGGGCCTCCCTGGTGGCTCAGATAGATGGTGTATACTTTAAAAGTTTGCAGAGTTTTTATATTTACTTTTGTAAAATATGAAGATCTCACTTGGTTTCCTGTCTTTAAAAAATTCTGGATTGATCTTAAGCTTTTGCATCACCTGGCAAATCTTATGATAGAACTCAGATGACATTCCAGTGGTTGAATACCATGGTCCAGATACAAAATTAATGTTTTATGTTAAGAATCAAAATACAGTGATTGGACAGTACTCAGAAATTAGGTGCAATTCACTTTAAACTTTTTATCCCATCTTGTGCCACAGAAAAATTGAGTTACATGGAGTTGGTTATTTCATGTTGGCATATTGATAAAGGCTAACCAAGCTGAGTTTTAAGCTGGTTTATTTTACTTTTGATATAGATAGGCACAATTATAAAATCTGTGTATTTGAGATCTTCTTAATAGCAAAGATAAAAATCCTATATTAAATTTGGGATAAATAATATCAAGTGTTTTTGCTTATTGGTTATTTAATTTTTTTGCAAAGGACCTGTTTTCATTTCTCAGTTCTTTCCTAGTAGTTGATTAGTCTTTTAAATCTATGGTTAGGGAAACATAAGCTATGAAAGAACCATTGTAACTATGATCTGAGATTAGAATTTGACTCTCTGAGTGACCTATTGTAGGTTAGTGTTGTATAAATTAAAGCTGTGTGACCCTAGAATCTACTTTTATTTTTAAAAGATTTGGTGGCTTTTAGAAAATACCAACTAGTACTTAAATGCACCCTCATTGACTGCGAAACTTCTTTGAATAATACTGTAAGAAATTCATTAATTTAAATTGAAATGGTGCAATAAATTTGGTAAAAATTTTGGAAATTTTTTTGTTTTGAAAGTTATTATCACTGTATTTTAATTATTTTGTTAGAATTTGCCCTCACTGTGGTCTTTGGTCTGGCTTCGAAATATAACCCCTCCCCTCATCCAACAGCTATTTGAAATAAAAGTAATTTTAAGATGCTGGGACTGTTGGTGATCGTATTTGTGTATGTGATTCACTTAGAATTTAAAATTTCCTACTCTTCAGTACTTGTCATTCAATTTAAAGGTACTTTTCCTTGACTCAAGAAAATTTGAGTAATGTTGAGTTGCTGCTGCTGCTAAGTCACTTCAGTTGTGTCCGACTCTGTGCGACCCCATAGACGGCAGCTCACCAGGCTCCCCCGTCCCTGGGATTCTCCAGGCAAGAACACTGGAGTGGGTTCCCATTTCCTTGAGTTGTTGGATTTTAAAATCTTTTCTTTTTTTTTTTTAGTGTATTTATTTATTTTGAGTTTTAGAATCTTGACTGAAGATTTGGATCAGATGTGCTCTGCTTGATAATGTCACTGTAAAAGATGTGTATTTCATACATCGTTCATCCCATTTTAACATCTAAAATTGGGATGTGTCCTAAATTGACCTAAAATAATTAATACACCTTAAAATTGATGACATCTTAAATTTCAGTGAAATATTAGTACTTAGATTTCTTTGTAAGGATCAAACATCTTCTCTTTTGTAATTTGAACAATAGTTTTATGATATTTGTGTCAGGTTTTTAATTTCAGTAAGTTTTAACATGCACATACCTGTGCAGCCAGCACCAAATCAAGATAAAGAATATTTTACCCCAGAAAGACCCCTTGTTTCCATTTGCAGTCATACCTCATCTCTTGTTCGTCTACTGATTGATTTCCATCCCTGTTAGAGTGGCCTTGTAGAATTTCATTTTAAGAGGAATGATATTTTTAAGCTTGTGCCTGGCATATTTTGGCTAGCAAGTTTTTGAGATGTGTTTGTGTTGTTGTATGTATCAGAAGTTTGATTCTTTACCTTCTAGGAATATACTAGTTTTTCTGTTCATTCATTAATAAACATTTGGATTAGTTCTGGGTTTTGTCTGTTTCAAATAAAGATAATGAATATTCGTATACAAGTTTTTTGTGGACATAAATTGTAACAATAATAAGAACCAGTGGTTTCATTATGTTTCCAATTTTAATTTGCAAATTCAGTCTCTGCTATTTGCCTGTTCTAAGAGTTTGCCTGTTTTAAGAGTTTGTTATATATTTTTCAGTATATTTGAATTAGTTATTGCCGTCAAAGGAAGAATCTTAGTATAGGCTGAGTCTGAATTAGGTGTGGTCTTAATCCTCATAGTTAAGGCAGCCTATAGTACTCTGTATCGTCATTTCTAGTCTCATTATTGTTTTGGTAATGACTCATATTTTCTGAGTTTGTATTATGTGTCAGATGATGATGTAATCATCTTTACATATATTATGTCATCTAACTCATACAACAATTGAGGTGGGTTCTGATAGTATCTTTATCCTATAAATGAGGAAGCTAAAGCACAGATGGCTCAGCTGTTTATAGTGGTAGAGCCAAAATTCTTAGTTTTTGGATTTCCAGTCCTGCCCATATAATTTTATTTAACTTGTAATTATGATATGTACTAATGGTACTTTACAATTAATACCACCATGTAAATGCTTCAGTGAAAAAGGTATTCTGCCTCCAGTACACTCACTTGCTTCTGCTGCTTTAGCACAGTTCAGAGTCATTATATAATCCACTTTTCTTTGCCTTGCTTTTTGAGAGTCCGGCTTTACTTGTTTTTGTTGGTAGCCTAGTCCTTATAGGTGTTTGGGTTTATGATACTCTTCGACCAATGGCAAGAGGAGAGAGCATGGCCCTCATTTCTCTTTTTTTGTAGGTTAAAATTGCAGTGTGAAATCTATAGCTTTTATGAATAGAGGTATAATTTTCAACAAGTTATGCTCTCCATGCATCATTTCTGCCCTCATTTTTAATGAAGATAAAAAGTTTTTATTTACCTTTCATGGTATTAGGATTGTATAAGAAAATGAACTTTTGTTGCTCATTGCATATTCCTTTGATAATTATTAATGTTATTAGCCAATACACTTGCTTTTCTTTTTGTGACTTTTTCCACTTGTATCGTAATTCAGAAAGTTTTTTGTTCTGAAAATTTTTTTTAAATTGTAAATGAGATCCACAAGTCTTCATTTCCACATCTTTACTCCAAATTTTTAGCAACAAATTGCTTCTGAATCTTAAATCTTGGCAAAGATTTAGGGCTCTAAAATTCGATTAATTGTGTATGTGCTGTGTACTTAGTCACTCAGTCGTGTCCAACTCTTTGCAACTCCATGGACTATAGCCCACCAGACTCCTCTGTCCATTGGGATTCTCTAGGCAAGAATACTGGAGTGGGTTGCCATGCCTTCTCCATGGGATCTTCCCAGCCCAGGGATCAAACCCAGGTCTCCTGCATTGCAGGCAGATTCTTTACCATCTGAACCACCAGGGAAACCCTGATTAAAATTATCTGAAATGGATTATGCTAAAACACTGGTGCTGTATCCTAGTTTTAGGTTACTCTTTATTTTCTGATCTAGACTGAATATCAAAGACCTGAGTATTTTTAGTAAATTAAGTTAAATGAAAGCTGTTTGAGTCAGCTTAACCAGTGTGATCCAAATAAAGGGCAGTTTTGGGAAGAGAGCTTTAGATTTTTTAGTAGGCTGGGTGGATATGTAGGGTTTAACATTATCTATTCCTCCAGAGTATTCAGAATATAATTAATTATGATGGCTTCAACAGGTTCCAGCAACGGATAGAAATGCTTTGAGTTCACTCTGGGGAAAACTGGCCTCTGAGATCTTAATGCAGAATTGGGATGCAGCCATGGAAGACCTGACACGGCTAAAAGAGACCATAGATAATAATGTGAGTTACACCTTTTTAAGGTGATTCTCTGAAGTTTCTATGTATCCTTCATACTTCTTAATAGGAAAAGCACTGTGTACTTTTAAAAGGAAGGAAGAATGGGAGGGAGGAAGACTAAACTAAAATGTTGACCTTACTTAAAAATCACAGTGGGTTAGTGGGTTGATTAATTTTACTGAATCTCCTTGAAGGAAGTTGTCAAACTTCTTTTGGCTCTTAGAGAAAATAACTCCACTTTCATTTTTGTTAGAGCTGTAATGCCTCTCTTACCTGTTTCAGTGGAAGAGACATAATACTCTTAGTGCTACCCTTTATTGAAAGTCCTATGCAGAAGACATTTTTCATCTCCTATTAGTGTCTAATAAAACCTCTTTTAATGGAGTATTTAATTTAGTGCTTGCTTTTAAAAATGTTTTCTGAAATGAGTGTAACTTAGAGGCTCTGTAAAAATGGCTTAGTGGACATTGTTGAATTTGTCTCTGAGAACAGGGAAATTTTGAATGTCAAGGGTCATGTAGAGAGCAGAGTAGTATAGGAGATTGGACTTTGATCGTAAGAATCACAGTGTGCATGCTTTAGAAGGTTCTCATTTTAAAATTCCAGTATTAGCAATAATTTATTCCCTTTCCTCTTTCTCATATATTAATATTTCCTTTGTATACATTTTTTAATCCTTTAGTCTGTGAGTTCTCCACTTCAGTCTCTTCAGCAGCGGACATGGCTTATTCATTGGTCTCTGTTTGTTTTCTTCAATCATCCCAAAGGGCGCGATAACATTATTGATCTCTTCCTTTACCAGCCACAGTAAGTTATTTCACTGTTTTTGGTTTTTTTTTAATATTTATTTGTTTATTTATCTGGCCGCACTGTGTCTTTGTTGTGGCCTGCGGGAGCTTTTAGTTGTGGCATGTGGGATCTAGCTTCCCAACCAGGGATTGAACTGGGCCCCCTGCATCGGAGCTGCAGTTTTAGCCACTGGACCACCAGCGAAGTCCCCACTGTATAATTTTCACTTTAATTATATGAAATCAAACGGGATTTTTAAAATTTAAAATGTACTTCTAACATTTAAATTTGTTTTCACATTTTTTTTTCCCTTCTTCATGTGGTAGATGTGCTTGTTCATGGAAAAAGCTTACATATAACTCTTAAGTAAATTATTTGATAAAAGTATATTCTGAGCCCTAAAGTGCTCTTTAAGTGTGGTCCCTGGGCCACCAGCATCAGCATTTTGCAGAATGTTATGCCTTATCCTAGAAGAACTGAATAGAATCTTCTGTGTAACAAAAATCCAGGTAATTCATACTTGCATGAAAGCTTCAGAATTCGAAGACTTTAGGCTGTATTATTTGGAAGGAAGATAATACATCCCAGGAATCCCTATTATATCATCTTTGCTCTATCATCCAGCTTTTGGTAACAAGAAATACACTGCTTTGTGAACTATACTATTCTATCATTAGGTAGAAGTCATTTTTAAAATTTATTCTTTATGCCTCTGAATCTTCTACCTGTTATTTCTTAATATTTTGGTTGGAGCAACAGAAAACAGGACTTACTTTATGAAAATATTTCAGATACCTGAAGATAATTTTCCTTATTTTTCTTTCCTTCAAGCTAAATATCTCTGATTTTATCAAGTAATGTAGTTTGTTACGTTCTTTAGTATTATGGCTGCCGTTCTTAGATAACCACCAGTTTATCCATAGCGTTTTCAAAATCTGGATGTTTAAAATTGAAAGCTTATTCTAGAATATCTAAGCTTTATAGAAAACAGTGGCAATATTAGCTTCAGTGACCAGTGCATATGCTTTTATTAATTTAACCCAAGATTTCATTAACTTTTGTTTCTGGGTGTGACTTATTAACTGCATTGTTGGCTAAATCACACATAAATACTTTGAGCCATATTTCTGTTATTTTTAACCTAAATTAAGATAGAGATCCTAATACATTTCACTTGATTTTTGCTTATTGTTGTCTGTCAAATTAAGATTTTAATTTTTTTCTAAAATGTGTATTTACTTTACAAAAGTATAGTTTAGGAATTGATGGTATAATACCCTTTTAATATAAAATCAGTGAACATTGAATAACCTATATTTTTTGTGTGATTTTCTGAAGTTTTAAAAACAAGGCAGTAGTACTCTAGCAATATTTTTACATAAGTTGATGAAATATAATCATCTAAACTGATCACATTAGTAACCATGTTCTTTAAATGCTCAGTTTATTAAGGTTTTTAACACTGAAATATTTGACTTCTTCAGTTAAGTTGTTAACGTGAACATCTGAACTTTAAATTTAAGAGAAATTATTGGTGGTGATAAAGATGAAAAATATTTGCCAACCAAGAAGTGCCAGTAATTTTTAAATGTAGAAACAGGGAGCCATTTTTAAATGGTATAAATTGTGTTTTCTCCATTAAATGCTAAATATTCCCCTGAATCTGGCAAATAGAAGCACTTTTATCAGAAATCTGCTTGGCTTATTTTCTGTATTAATATTATAACTTAAGTTCAGTATTAGTGTATTTAGTCAGTATTTGCAGGATAGTGAAAGTTGCTCAGTTGTGTCCGACTCTTTGTGACCCCGTAGACTATACAGTCCATGGAATTTTCCAGGCCATAATACTGGAGTGGGTAGACTTTACCTTCTCCAGGGGATCTTCCAAACCCAGGGATCAAACCCAGGTCTCCCTCAGGTGGATTCTTTACCAGCTGAGCCACAAGGGAAGCCCTTGTATCATGATACAGTAGTCCAGTTTGTTAAAACTGAACACAGGCAAGGAAGTTTTTGTAACAGGAAATTTTTTTGATCTTTCCTTGAAAAAGCAAAAACTACATGGCATTAAGTGAGGTAGAAGACAGTGTATGATTCCAGCATTAAATTTTAAATGTAAATTACAAGAGATAAAATTTTTTATAACTTACATGGTTTACAGTTATTTATTTTATTAGAGATTATAGCATTCAGATATACCATCTAGGTTCACAATAGTCGGTAAGGCATAAAAGCTTATTTCTATCTGAGCTGCTGTTCCTCCTTAAAGAAACCCTCTTTGTAGGAAATTGAACGTTGCTCAGTCTTGTCTTGCCTAGGACTGTATAGTTCCTAGGGTTCTTTTGCAACCCTAGGAACTATACAGTCCATGGAGTTCTCCAGGCCAGAATACTGGAGTGAGTAGCCTTTCCCTTCTCCAAGGGATCTTCCCAACCCAGGGATCAAACCCAGGTCTTCTGCATTGCAGGCGGATTCTTTACCAGCTGAGGCACCAGGGAAGCCCCTAAAATTTTATAGTTGCATACTCTTTGCTGGATGCAATAATAGATTGTAATCTGGAAAGTTAAGTTATAGTACATTTGTTGCATTAAGTAAGCTCTTAGAAAAGGTTAAAAAAGGAAAGTCACTGTGTACTCAAGTAAGATCCTACAAGGATGTTATATTTTTTTCTGACTTTTGGTATAGGAAGCCCACAGCTTTATTTGGTAGTATTTTAGGGGTTTATTTGCAAAGAAAAAAGCTAAACCAACTTCAAAAAAACTGACATGCCATCATTTGCTATAAGTGCTAAGAGGACTAAGAACATGAAACATTGACCAGATTGTTCTGACCCTATAGGTTTAATATTTATATAGGAAGTTGTGGAGTACAGAAGATTTCTTTATGAATACTTGGAATCAGGATAGAATATTAATTTATGTGACTAGAATGTTTAATAGCACCATTCATATTAACATATCCATTTCCACAATATTTTTGTCACTAGGTCTATCCAGGATCCAGGTCAGGAACATGTTGTGGTGTGTATGTCACCCTAAATATTTGAGTGGACTTTTCCAAGATTTGCTTTTTTCTATACTTCTCTTTTTATGATTCTATTTCAGATCAACTACCTCTCACTTTGCCCCCATCTTCTTTCTTTCCTGGTCCCCAGTATTGATTTAAATATTTTTTATCAAGTTCTCAAGTCTTCCTAATAACGATAGTTTTCTCTTACTAAATTGATGAGTACTACCTATCTTTAATTTTAAACTATCCATGCATCTTATGAAAAAAGATGTTTTGTGAGAATTTCAAATTCAAAAATTAAGGATATAGTTCTCAGTATTTATGGGGGTTAATCAGACATGCATTCAAATGAGGGGAGATTAAAAATAAAATTGTCATGTAGTATTTTGCCTCCCTTCTGAATAATAAACCTGTAAGATTGTCTTATGAATTTATTAATATCTCTAAAGTCATGAGTGCAAAGTATGAACCTTCCCTAAATGAGCAAATTTGATTCAGACATTAGATACTGTAATAGCTGGCTCTAATCTTGGTACCTAGCAGGTGGGTTATAAGGACAGGTTTTCTTGTATAAAGTCATAGGGATCCCTAGGAATTGGCCTTCCACGCTACTACTTATGGATAGACTCACTCTCCTATAGTTTTTATAGTTTCATGTGTATCCAGAGAGGAATATTATTGAGCTGATTTTAAAAACACATCTTTAAATAAAATAAACAAGAAAAGTAAAAATATTCAAACCCACTGTAAAAATTCTATAATACAGATCAAGGGGAAATAGTATGGATTTGTTCTTGACAACCTTATGGCTTTTATATAATTACAACTATATTTAATTCCTTAGTAGAATCATTTATTATAAATAGTAGAAATATAAAGGTAGTAGTTGAGATAGCAGAAAGTTTTGTTGAAGATAAAAAATCAAACTTATAAAGGAAAACAATGCAAAAAATATTTGTTTTTTAAATTTTAAAGTAATATAAAGGTTCATGGTTATAAAAATATAATTAAAATAACAACTTAGAATTAAGACAGTTAATTATGAAGCTGTATTTTGTAAGTAGGCTTAATGCTTTCATTTGTATTTCCATGGGTTCATGTATAAAAAAGAATACCTTATGCCATTAAAAATCTCTGAATACGTTTTTAAAAACTAGAAATTTCATAGCATGTGCTTCCTGGACAAAAATACAGTAAAACTGGGCATTATTAAAAGTTTTATAAATAACTGAATCAAAGAGATTAAGTGTTATAATTATGAAATACCTGCCAAAGCAGCACTCAGAAATTAGTTCATAGCCTAGAATACTTGTTCGACTTTTAAAACCTTGATTAAAAGTACAGAAAAACAGAACAAAGGCAGTGAAAATAAAATTAGCAATGTATTAGTAAATGTCAAACATTTTCATCCTCCCAACTTAGTATTACAGCTTTAAAATTTCTCCAAAATATGGTGCTTATCATCTTCACTTGCCATAGGGTCAGGTTGCCATCATATTTTCTTCCTCATTAGTAATGTCTTAATGACATATTCTCATTTTTGCCTGATTATAACTTTTTCATGTGAGAAAACACCCAGTTGGCTTGACAGATTATTGTTTCATTCGTTTTCCTAGATTGCATATTCTTTAAGTAGAGTAGGTTTTAGGAAGTAGTGTGTAACTTGCATTTATGTCTCTACAGTCAGTATGTCTGTTTCAATTGTCATTGGTATATAGTAGGTATTAATGGAGAAAGTATCATATTTTTCTGGTTTTAATTTCTAATAGCACAGAAATACAATTGAATGTGGTTCATTGAGTATATATTAAATTGATAGTTTATATAGATTGTGATTTCAGGCTTTTTTCAAGTACAAAAAGTACTGCGATGATTATTTATACTTTTGTCCTTGAAGTGAAAGTTTAGATGCCAGAGCCGGTTGAGTCTCTTATATCATATACATTATCATTTCTGCCATAATTTATTCTGAATCTAAAATGGAGATGATTTACACGTTTGAAAATGTTGAACTTTTAAATGTAATATAATATATAAGATAAGGTATCAAATGTAAGCTGGAACAGTGTTCGTAGGCTATTAGAGATGAGGCTTCCAAACGTAGATGCTATTTAGTAAGAAGAATGCATATGTAATACAATGCTCTCGTTACTCTCCATTTGTAAAAAAAGATTCAAAGTTCAGTTAGCAAAAGAATGTTTGATTTGTTTTCTAAATAAAAAAATGTGTATTTCCTAAGAAATTTCAAGTTTTACTGTTAACAGTCAACTAGATCGTGTCCAGAATTTATCCTCACATACTATCTGCCGTTATTTTTCCAAAACTTCCTAATTGTTCCTGACAAGAAAACTTTTTTATGCAAGTATTTTACTTGCTTCAGCTTAGGATGATCTCTAAAAATCCATCCTCTGCAGTTATAGTAAGTCTAGCCTTTTTAAATTTTTTTAGCCTTTCTGGAAATACCCTTTTCTTCTTTTTGTACCAATTCAAAGCCTGCCTGTTTTTCAAGATCCAGCTCAGGTTTACTTCCTACATAAGGTCCTGTATATTGTGCCTACCTTATACTTGAAGTTTAATTAATGTCTTTCTAAAAAAAACTTACAATTGCCTTATCACCCTAACTAGATTATAAGCATGTTTGAGAGGAGAATTTTATTTGGTGGTTTATTCTGTCTTATCCTTTGATTACTAAACATTCTGACTTATAATTAAAAAATACTGTAAGAACACTTCCATAAAATTAAACAATCAGAGCAGGGTTGTGCTAGAGAAAGAGTAAACTTTCTTATTTGACCTTCCTGAAATTGCACTTCAGAACACAATAAATACTGAACCTCTTATTTAAAGGAAAAATAGTTTTAAGTTAGATTTCAAAAATGGAGAAAGTATAGGCTCTTTTCTTACATAGTTTATAATCCAAACAAATAACACAAGTAGCTTAAGAACATATTTAACTAAATATAGATGTACTGTGCCAGAGAAGGCGATGGCACCCCACTCTAGTACTCTTGCCTGGAAAACCCATGGATGGAGGAGCCCGGCAGGCTGCAGTCCATGGGGTCGCTCAGAGTCAGACATGACTGAGTGACTTCACTTTCACTTTTCACCTTCATGCACTGGAGAAGGAAATGGCAACCCACTTCGGTGTTCTTGCCTGGAGAATCCCAGGGACGGGGGAGCCTGGTGGGTTCCGTCTGTGGGGTCGCACAGAGTCGGACACGACTGAAGCGACTTGGCAGCAGCAGCAGATGTATTGTGCGTGTTAAACAGTATAAATTTATGACACTTACCAGTGAGACCTGGAGAAGTTAGAAGATGAAAATTGATTTGACTTTAAAATTTTTATTGATAAAGAAGAAAGGAGATGAATGATAGAGAAGTATAACAGAAAAGCACAGTGGTTACTGGCAGGCTGTTAAATAGCAATACCTAGTTTTTTTATATTTGAACTAAATCATATGATTACTGATCCTTAGTTTACACTAAGATGACTTGCCCAGAATCACCCTTAATCCTCACTCCCTTCCTTTTTGTACTGATCAATATAGATAACTTGCACCCATACATAGACAGGATCGCTTCTTTCCTAGCAGGTAGGAATTCCCTGCTGTGTTTGGAAGTCTACTGTGGTAATGCTGTATACCAAAAGCTATGGACCGCGAGCTAAAAATTGTGGCCCATTACCTTTTTTCTCATGGCCTGCAATCTGAGAATGACTTTTGCATTTTAAATGGTTAGGAAAAACAGTGAAAAGAATAATATTTTGTGATGTGAAAATTATGAAATTACAGTTTTAATGTCATTGATCTATATTGATCTATCTGATCCGTGCACGTATAGAGATAGATGGATATAGAGAGATACAGAGATGATCTATATCTGCTTTCGGACAGTAACAGCAGAGTAGAATTGTTGTGACGGAAATGGTCATACGTTGTTGCGCTTGCCTTGCTTCACTGCTGCTCAGTGCTCTTTGAATCCCAGTGATGCTGCCCTAGTGCCTGGCCCTTTTCAAGTGTCATGTGTATCTACATGGCAGCATTTTATCAGTGCATACTCATCATGTCAAAACAACAGGAGAAAAGTGGATTTCAGATGTGCTTAAATTTTAAGGCACAATACACTGGAAATATTTTGTTTCAAATTAGAAAGCAAAGCATTGAACTGACATTGTAGATATGCTAAAAGTGTACAGTGTTCATCCATATAACCAGACCATAAGCACTCATTACAGTATTCCCAACTGATTATAAAGCAGCTCTCAGAAAATTTAGGAAATTTAAAACAATATTGCAGCAGAATTTCCTCACAAAATTAAGGAAAATGAGGCTTCAACCAAAGTAAGTTTCTGAACAGCTCTTTTGTTAACCAAGTAAGGAAAGCCGTTTACTAGTTACGTTCAGTTGCAGCAGCCAAAAAAATATGTCCAGAAAAAAAGAATTGGTTTAAAACTTATAGCCTTCTACTGAGAACTGTTCCTCAGAGCTGAAGATATTGGGAGCACATAAGTAGTCAATTAAAAAATAAAGTATATGATTTTTTAGTGATTTCTTAGATTCTGTTGATAGATGTTTATCATTATGGCTAGTTGTTGATTTGAGGAATCACTGTTGGAATTTGAAGTGTCTGAAGAACATGCCTTTATTATAAATAGTCTGTGGAACAACTACAGTTGAAAATATTTTCAGAGTTAAGAAAACACTAATTTAGTACAACCTGGAGTGGAATCTGCTAAACTATGTTAAAAATATTGGTGGCAAATATATGTGGGGGAGAAAATTGCTTATTATTGGACAAATTTACAAAGCTTGTGAAAATGTGAGGTGTTGAAAGCCTATAGTTGTCCATTGCACTATACATTTCCATGTATTTTGTGGAAGATTCCTGAATCCATGGTGTATTATTAAACCATTAGCGTCAACAGTGAGCTTCATTTTCTTTTGTGGGCTTAACTGTTCACAGTCCCTGAGTTTCTGTTTGATCAATAGAATATCTTGACTTTCCCTAGTACCACAGTGATAAAATGGCTTTGCAGTGGCAAAGTTTTATTGTGACTTTTTCTAGGTTGGAGTAAGATGGAAATTTTCCTTAACAAAAAATTGCCCTCAACCACTATGAGCAAGCCCTGGATGGCTCTGGAAGTTATATTTTGGTATAGACTTAACGTTTCTTAGTTCAACCTAAAATTACATATCTGAACAGTACTTATATGCAGACTTGTACTGCAGCAGGCATTTGATGATGAATAACATAGTATGAATCCTAAGTAATGTCTAGCTGCTTTAACCTTTCCTGTTCTTTCAAAAGTCTAAAGAAGAAATGAGACCTTCATGCCCACACAGATTTGTAGCAGATACATTTTTTTAAGCTCAAGTTACATTTCCAAAAAGTTTTAGATCTCATTGTAAGTACAAAGGAAATTTCTGTGTATGAAAATCCATCTAACTGTGCAGTTGAAATAGAAATGATTTATTTGCAATATAATGATAGCTAAAAGGCAGTATCAAAAGATCTTAACAGAATTCTAAAAAAGCCTTCCCCAAGTGATAAATATGCTAAATTAAAGTCTTATCATTGATATTAATGTTTGGTAGTACCTGCATACATTAAAAAATCATTGTCAGGTTAAATATGAAAAATCTCATTACAGATTAGCATTAACAAATAAACATTTGCAATAAATTTTAATAGGGATCTCTAAATTTGAACCCAATTAAGCAAAGTTGGAATTTTACTATTTTTATTAGTAGACTTGAATTATAAATATTTGTAGTCAGCTATTATATTTTTGAGTTTTTATAATAAAATATTTTAGAAATTTGTTTTATTTTTATATAGGTGCCTGATTAATATTCTGAGTCTTGCCTCTTGACCTGCAAAACCTAAAATATTCATTATCTGGCCCTTCACAATAATTTTCTAACCCAGCTATATACCCACATAGAGAGAAATGATTTCTTAAGGACATCATTTTCCAATAAAAACAGTGAAATTATACATGATGCAATAATACAGAGAAAGGATAAGTAAAAAGGAGGGGGTTACCATTATATAAAATAAACTTTAATCTTGTATGAATAAATCTATGAATGAGTTCCATAAATGTCTACTAAAACTACCTACTTCAAATCTGATTAAGAAAATCAATCATGCTCTCCTATATACCATGTCTCTGGTAATAGTATTGAGGCAGTCACTTGTACTGAACAACAAAAATTGCATTTAAACTTTTCTGCCTGAAACTCATACTTAATTTTTCAGATAATGAAGCTTTTAGCTGATTTAGTTAGTTATCTTTTCTTAGAAATTGTTTTGTTCTTGAGTTAATGTTGATTATTTTTATACCTTGCCTTGTTTAGAGGGAATTTAAAGAGGAGTAAGTGGAACTAGATTTTATCTAAATGGTAGGTTATTATCAGATTGTAGGGTCCTCTGATGAGTTCAAACAACATTTTATGGCGTATCTACATTATGACAAAGTATAGAGATTTATTAACATTATAATCTGGGAGATCTTGGGAGATAAGGTTTCTCTTCTGGACCTTGAAGAATGGCTAGCATTTAGACGTTGAGAGGGATGTGTTTGGGGGAGCAGTTCATGTGGCGTGAGCTTTAATGAGAAGTGAGGAAAGCAGGAGGCAGTCAGTGGTATGCTGGGAGATAGAGCTGGGTGGGTACTTTGGAGCTTGAAGATTCAACTAAAAGAAATGGACTTTATTGACAAATATTTCCAACATGGTGCTCAGAGGTTCTTACTGGATAAAAATGAGAGAGCTGTAAAAGGAAATTGAGCAGAAGAAATACAGGTATAAATACCGAATGACCAGGGTGGTCAGCTGCTTATCATCAGAATAGTTTCCAGTCTTCCATCCCCTGAAATTAATTGTTTTTAATTCAATTTGTGTAAGCTCCTGATTCTCTTAATTATGAGGAGTGTTTTGCACATAGCTTTTCATAACATTTGTTCTTACAGGTAAATGAAATCTTTTGAAACAGACTGATGGCTTATATAAGAGCCTTTCAAAATCCTTTTACTCAGCAGTGGTAATAGAATTATTTACCTCTTAAGTGAGTCTCTCATCTCACTCCAAATTGAGAAATACCAGCTAGCATTCTTACATTTAAACTTTTTCTTGGTGAAGATGGCCCTAATAATACTCATTTGTAATTGTTTTACAATCCTTGGTTACTGGAACAGTGCAGTCTGATGGGCTGCTTAAGTGTTTTCTTTAAATCACAGATGATTATAGATCTAGAAAACTTGGTAAGTTATTAAGTAAATTGCATGTTTTTATTTAGGTATCTTAATGCAATTCAAACGATGTGTCCACATATTCTCCGCTACTTGACCACAGCAGTCATAACAAACAAAGATGTTCGAAAACGCCGGCAGGTGCTAAAAGATCTGGTCAAAGTTATTCAGCAGGTAAAAAGTAAAATCTTTATTGATTTTTAAAATGTGCCTAAACTTTAACCTTTTTTTCTTGAAGAAGTAGGACTCTTAGTTCTTAACGGTGAAAAGAGTGAAAGTGAAAGTCGCTCAGTCGTGTCCCACTCTCCTCAACCCCGTGGCCTATACAGTCCGTGGGATTCTCCAGGCCAGAATACTGGAGTGGGTGGCCTTTCAGTTCTTCAGGGGATCTTTCCAACCCAGGGATCGAACCAGGGTCTCCTGCATTGCAGGCAGATTCTTTACCAGCTGAGCTATCAGGGAAGCCCCTGTTGGTAGGCTAAAAATCTTTTTAAAAATAGGAGGAAAATATACATGAAAAGAGCCCCAAATGGGCATATGCTGCCTTTCAGTTCAAGATATATTTATGGTAGGTGTGGCATGAATGAATACTGCTCTCTGCTAGTTGGATACTTAATATATTATTGTGTATTAGTGTTGCTCTTACTGCAAAGAGTAAAGGAGATGCGGAGCCTGGATTTTTTTTTGAAGGACACTACCTAAATAATACCAAAGTAGTTAATCTTTACATAATTTTAATATACCTATCTTGTGCACAAGCTATAGCACTACTGCTTGGTTTTTAGTGAATATAACTAAACAATAACTCAACAATAACTAACTGTGGGTTCAAAAAGAACTTCAATATTTATTTTAGCTGAGAATAATTTAGATAGAAAAAGGCAGTTTTATTCATCAGAATATGAATACACTTGGAGAAGTTCATCACTGTTTATTGACTAAGGGAGGCTTTTGGCTGTAGAGGAATTTGAAAGCTTCTGGAATGGTTCTAGGATGACCATTTAGAGAACTTGGTTTAGAAGGCATTATAAGGTTAAGGTGTGGCCATGAATTAGGATATGAGCAGTTGCTTTGAGAAGATAGTACTTGGTAATTTGTTAGAAACTAATGGTAAGGGAGGAGAAAATAGGAAGATTGGGGGCTGTCTACTACTAAACAGTGTTGAATCAAATCCAGCTTAACCTTTGACTTAATTTTACAGGAGTCTTACACATATAAAGACCCAATTACAGAATTTGTTGAATGCTTATATGTTAATTTTGACTTTGATGGGGCTCAGAAAAAGCTAAGGGAATGTGAATCAGTAAGTATACATTTTTGCTTACAAATTAATAATTCTTTAATTTGGGGGTATTATAAGAATTAACAGAGTTTTATTAATTATGTCAGAAATGTTTATTAACCTTAAAATGGCAGACTGTTTAGAAATGTGTTGGGTCGAAGACATTTCTAATGTTATTACTATGTGTCTACCCCTTTTGTTAACAGTTGATTAAAATATTAAGGGCTTTATAAATACACACATAATTTCATGTCTTATCCTGAATGAATAAAAATATGTGAAATGCTTTATATGTATAAGCAAAATTATATCAAGTTTTACATCACAGTTGTGATTCCAGCATGTTACATAAGCAGGCCTAATTTGAAATTTTTCTTATGACTGTATTTTAACATTTGCTATAAATCAGTCAAGCTAAGAGTGAATTTTTAAACTAGTGTCTTCTGTTAGCTGGCAGAAACTAAGGTACTGTCAGAGCATCTGAGAAAGTTGGGCTTACAGTCTTTTTTCTTAGTAAGTTAGTTTGCAAGTTTTGAAAAACTAAGGATTACTTGTTAAATGCATTTACCAAATCTGTAAGTAAGTATACCTTTAGAGATGATTTTCAAACATTGAACAAAATTTGTAACAACTTGGGTATATGTAGTATAACAACTAGTGTACATGCAGTCAAATGTGACATTATTAGATATTGGTGTTTATTGTAATACTAAGTATCTAGGCCGTGCCAGGCAGTGGGGCACTTGGTTGCTGTTCTTGAAGTTAAAATATTCTCTTTTAATTATGATACATCTGTGAAATAGGTGTCACCCTTTGAATTTTTTTCTCCTGTGGCTTTCGGCTCTACTTATTATCACAGAAGTATGCATATCTTTAGTTCATATCTACTTTAAAAAGCTGGAAATACATTATCTACAGAGCATTTCTATAGATTAATGACAGGACAAAGCTTCTTTGTCGTAAGGCTGATCAGGTCATCAGTGGAACAAGGAAACGTTGTAGTTTTTAGCTCTTTTTCTTGTAGCATTCATTTTCTTCTTATTTGCATTTCTAGAGACTTGAATATAGTGTTCTGAAAAGTGCTGTGAAGTAGAACCTGTGATATTAGATGAGAGAGTTGTAATGAAAGGAATAATGAGTAGAGAACAAAGAACATATTTGAGACAAATTTTTAAAATTGCTCATCGGCACTTATAATTTTTTCCTCTTATATTTTATTCGTATAGGTGCTAGTGAATGATTTCTTCTTGGTGGCTTGTCTTGAGGATTTCATTGAAAATGCCCGTCTGTTCATATTTGAGACTTTTTGTCGCATCCATCAGTGTATCAGCATTAAGTAAGAATACTGATTTAATTTATACTTTCTACTTTTAAATTCCTATAAACTTTTCATTTATTATAAAGTTACAGTTACCAGGATTCCAGTTAGTTGGATTTCTATTGTATTTCTCTGTGCTATAGTAGAAAAAGGAAATGTCATAGTGATTTATTAAAAATCCTAAATTTTGTTTGAATTCTGGGATGCTTCAGATCCTTCTTATTTTCTATATGTGTGGGAAAGCATGATTTTTGAAAATTACTTGAAGGCAGTATTATGATTGTCAGAGAGTTACTTTTTAAAAGAATACTTTTATACCATTACATGGGGAGAAAAGAGCAATGACCAGTTTTAGAATGGTTTTCAACAGGAGTTCACTTAAGGAATTAGTCCTTAGTAAATTGGAAATGCTGTTGAAAAGACCACATTTGGTAATTATTTCAGTGAATTGAATTTATTTTATTTAATTATATATTTGAATTCTCATAGTAAACTCCTGTGACATCCTAAAATGTTGAAACATGGAAAAGTTATGGAGAATTTCAGTTGAAATTTTCTCTGTTGTGTGAAGAAATTGTTCGGGAAAAAATTGTGAAACTTACGTAATTTATTAGAAACTGATTTTATGTATTAGGAATTGAAAAATAGCAGTGCCCCTTGACCACAGATGAAGGCAAACAGTTAATGCTCCTTAAATGTTTAAAAACTTACTACGTTAATGTTTGCCTCTTAGGAGTTGTATGTACACCAAAGTTTTTCTTTAGAGCCTTTGGTTTTCACTAAGTCATCCATTATTGCTTGCCTTATTTTAGTGGGTTGTCATTGAAGTGGTTATTTAGAGTTAGAATTCTAGTGTGAACATGGGTCTTTTCCTTTGGGAGTTGAAGCTTTGACCTTATTTAGTACTTTATTATAGCTAGCAGATATACTGATACAATTTTAAAAATCTGGTTCCCAATCTAGTTCTAACAGTCATTAGTCCTGAAATGCAGTATTATCTATGTAAGCATCCATATTTATGTATATGCACAAGCAGATAAAGGAAGAGCTCTTTCACTTTGTTTTGCCTGCACTTGTGTTCTGCTTTCCTCCTGACTCCGTGGAACCATATGACTGACTCTGGAAACCCAGTTTTATGAAACACTGATTCAGTACAACTCCTTTGTTTTGTAGCGCCCCGTTTACAGCTGAGAAACTGAAGGCTCAGAGACATTAAGCAGCTTAGGTCTTATTTAATGCAAGATTCTGAGCTAATAGCTCTCTGACATTCATTGTCTTGACCCTGGTTATAAATTCTTTCTTTTTCATTGTGAGCAATTGATATTTTTAGAAATAGCCGATTTAGAGTAATTTGTCATTAGTGTATCATTTGAGCCAGAGGATAAAGATGGAAAAAACCATGAGTCAGTGTTTAATTTTTTGTCCAGAATCTGTAGAGTTTTGTTTTTTATCTTACGAATATAGATTCCCTGAAGCCACCACAAACTTTCTGAATCCAGTTTTCTGTGTTATGCTGTGTAGGGCTTTTGTGTTACACTAAATAGGGCTACTTTACTGTTGCAGTTAGGGTGATTATTCCAAAGCACATCCAAGATTGAGAACCATTGCATCAGGTCACAAAATTTTTTTAGGCACATAGTTATAGCCTGCTAGGGTAATGGATTGAAAAATGAGTGATTGAATATTTTTAGTATGCAGTGAATTAAGAGGGTAGAGGATAAGCATAAAGTATAGCTTCATGTGAATAAACAGTTCTCCTTAGTGCAACAGTGCTATCTCAGATTGTAAGGTTTGGGGGGTGGTACCAGAGAGGATGGGGGCCAGTAGGACTCAGTCCAGGGGCCTAGGCTTCTTCATGTTTTTAGAACTGCTTTAATGGGTTAGAAATATGACTGAAATAATGTTAAGCATCTGAGTTGGGCTTTTATAAATATAGCAAATATCTTCAGTCAGACACCAGGGACTTGGAATCCATGATAATGACCAAACTAGCTATTGTTTACATTCAAACAGTACATAGAAAAAATTACTGTTCTCTAGTTCAGAGGTTTTTAAACCTAGCTATACATCAGAATCATCTGGAGAACTTAAAAAACCACCAGTATAACTTAAACTTAAGAATGGATTTTTCTGGCTTTACCACAGACCTTCTGAATCAGAATCTCTGGGATCAAGACTTGAGAATCTGGTTTAAAACTTCCCAGGTCCAACCCCTAAAAAATTAAAGCATTCTCAGAATGGGAAGGGGCAGATCTCAGCACCTATAATTTTCAGAGCTCCTCTCAATAATTCTGATGTAAGAATTAATGAAGAAATCCTCTGTGCCCTTTACAATTTCCTTCAATGGTAACATTTGGTGAACCATAGTAAAATACACAACCACCCTATTGATATTGATACACTCAGATATAGAACATTTCTGACACCACACAAATTCCTCAGATTGCTCTTTTATACCTGTACCCACTTCCTTCTCGCCTCTTATGAACCCTTGGCAACCATTCATCTGTTTGCTATTTCTGTAATTCTGTCATTTAAAGGATGTGTAGAACTTTTTAAAAAGTAGTGTTCGGGGTAGTCCATGCATATGATACAGATTATGATATAATTAGTTAAGAGTTTGATATAATATGATATAATTAGTTAATAGTTTAACTATGACAATTTTTGAAAGAAGAAAATATTACAGATGTGAATGAGTGCCAGGCACTAGATGGAAAGTAGAGAACACAGCCTCAGAGCTTAAAATCCAGAGGGAACCAGATATTAAATAAAGATAAGATTATAATTAGAATAGGCATTTTGAAGAAAAATACAGAGTAATTAGAATAACATGGACATAATTTGTATACAGAAAAGTCAGAGAAGTAATTTGGATTGAAGTTTCACTGAACCCTGATAGCTCTCTAAAGTATCTTTAAGTAGACTCTTCCATCGTATACTAATTATGACAAATCACTCCATTTACTAGTTTACGCTGGCCTATCTCTGCTTCTAATTAATTTAGTTATTTGATATTTGATCTTTTTTAGGGCTAGGGGGAAGGATTTGTCTTTGTCTTCCTTTCTTTCCCCTAGTGGACACATATCAAATGCTATTCAGCATTTTAAAGCCCATGGTTGTTTATTAAATAACCCTTTCCATTTGTGATTTGGAACATTCTCTGTTGATAGGATTCTTCACTAAAGGGCACATGTGATAGTCTTATCTTTATAAAAATGTATGTTAAGAATGTTTTTATCAGTTTATACACAGCCCTTTAGATTTATAGGATAAGTTACAAATCTGTTTACCATGAAGTATGCAACATCTGTCAAAAAAGATTACTGTGGTGGGATTTAATTTAGTATAGCCGAATAGTTTATCAGATATGGTGTGTCTGAAATTTAAAAGCTGTTCTAGAATAATCCTTGGACCAGTTTTCAGTTGTAGATAAAAACAAAGTATGGAAGTAATATTTTGAATGTGTATGATAAACATGTTGGAGCATACATTAATATAATTTCCCTATGGGGGTTAGTTTTGGCTTTTCACAAAAGTATGTATTTGCCAACTGCTCTTGCATTTAAGTTATGAAGTCATTCCACTTTGCTTATTTTATTCAATAACATTTTAGATCTTTATTTTTTTCTTAAAGGCCTTATTACCATATAGCAATTTATACTTAATTATACTTTGATATTAGAGATAAAAGATATGTTTCCAGATGGAGATTATTTTTAACAGCCATTATCATTGTATTTCTGTGTTAATTATCAAGTAATATAGTGTCATTTTTGACTAATGAGATGTTGGTAAATTCAGTGAGAATTTTCATTTGTCATACAGAGCATTTCATGTCTCAGTTTTCTCCTGTTTTCTTTCTCCTATTTCCTCCTAATCTTACAGTTAAATACAGTTTACACTTAACACTTACTTTTTAATTAATTGTCATAGGATATCCTTATAAAAGACTGGAGCTCTTTGGATATATAAAATAGTTAGCCACAGTCTTCAGTGGAAAACAGGCCAGAGATTTCCATGACTTAATGGCTTAAGTCAGTATTTTTTTAAATAAGTTGCACTTATCAACTAAAATTTGGAAAGCCAAGTTATTAAACAGGTAATTGATAAGCTTCTGAAATTCTGGACCCTAAATCTTTATTTGTTAAGATACATCAGGGTAAGGGCTATGGAAGGGTTCAGAAAAAGGAGACTGTCGAAAAGATAAGTCATTGGAAACCTGATAGACAATCAGCCTAGAGTTGATGAAAGCCTAATTGGTTCTCTAGATTTAGGTTTATATACCTTATGTTCTTAGGTGGGACAGCTGGTCTTAATGCCTTTCCAGAAAGAAGAAAAGTATCTGATTTTGTGCTAAGAGTTATGAATATGTTTTACTAATGACATTGAATAGAGGATAAAATAATTATTTTTTTTATGCCTTAAAGTAGCACTTAGGATTCTTTTTTTTTTCCCCTTTGCCCCAAAGGAATGAAGGCTTCCCAGGTGGCAAAGTGTTAAAGAATCCGCTTGCCAATGCAGGAGACACAGGGTCAGGAAGATCCCCTGAAGTAGGAAATAGCAACACACTCCCAATATTCTTGCTTGAAAAATTCCTTGGACAGAGGAGCCTACTGGGCTAGTCCATGGGGTCACAATGTCTGAGCATGCACACACATGCCAAAGGAATGATTTACATATTTATTTAGTCAGTTATTACTAAGCTTTTCCTTTATGGTACTGACTGTATTTTATTTAAAAGTTCTTTCTCATAGTAGGTTTATATGCTATTTACCTAATTTCTTCTAAGGACCTCTGTGACTTTATTTCTTCTGTTTGAATCCATCGAGGATTTATTTGGAAATAGAAAGTAGCTCCTCTCCCTGTCCCCAAAATAGCCAACATGATTTATTGAAAAACTGTTTTCTCCCACTTATTTGAAATGTCATCCATATTGTATTTGAAATTATTACTTGTTTATGGGACTTTTTCTCAACTCTTTAATCTTTTATAAATTGTGTGTTAGTGTCTGAACTTAACATCAAGTAAGTGCTGAGTTAATTTAGCACCTTGTTTGAAATAAGGTAGATTTGTAGTATGTTTAGTATTCAATATTTGTTTTCTCTGGAATTGATAATGGCCACTTTCCCGCCATTTGCTTTGTTGTTTTCCTTAATGACTTTTTCATTAATTCCACTTCAGACTTTTTGCCGGTTTATAAATCTCTTTTCAAAATTGATTTTTCTATCAGTTTTATCTTCCTCAAAAAATCTGGACTTGGACATAATATTATGCCTTCCTTTATTATCTTACTTGGTAAAGCATATTCTTCAGTGGCTTTATAAGGTAGGGTACTTTGAAGGTAAATTTTTTTCACATACGAAATTCTGTATTTTACTTTCATACTTGAGTAATGGTATTGCTAGGCATGGTACTCTCATTTGAAAACTACTCCACAATTTTGTTGTAGAAGTCAGAAGACTTTTTTTTTTTTTTTGAATTCCTCATCTTTTATACCAGAGAAGGCAATGGCAACCTACTCCAGTACTCTTTGCTGGAAAATCCCATGGATGGAGGAGCCTGGTGGGCTGCCGTCTATGGGGTTGCACGGAGTCGGACATGACTAAAGGGACTTAGCAGCAGCAACGTCTTTTATACAGGTGTTTTGTTTTCCTCTCTAGCAGTGGGAAGGAGGGAGGTTTTTTTGGTGCCCGTTGTCTGAAATTTTACAGTGATATGCCTTTGTATAGGTCTGTTTTAATTTTTCGTATTTATTGTTGCTGTCAGTCACTTAAGTTGTGTCCGACTCTTTGCAACCCTGTGGACTGCAGCATGCCAGACTTGCTCTCTTCCACTATCTCCTGGAGTTTGCTCAAGTTCATGTCCATTGAGTCAGTGATGCTTTCTAACCATCTTATCCTCTGCCACCCTCTTCACCTTTTTGCCTTCAATCTTTCCCAACATCAGGGTCTTTTCTAATGAGTTGGATCTTGGCATCAGGTGGACAAAGTGTTGGAGCTTCAGCATCAGTCCTTCCAGTGAATATTCAGGTTGACTTCCTTTAGGATTGACTGGTTTTATTTCCTTTTAAGGAGATCAGTTCTTCATATTGAACTCTTTAAATTTAGAAGTTCATGGCCTCCAGGTCTGGGAATTTTTCTTGAATTACAATTATTTCTTTAACAGTTTCTTCTTTATGTTCACTGTTTATTCTTTCTGGAACTTCTGTTATTCAGGTATTAGACCTCCTGGATCAGACTTCCAATTTTCATTTCATTTCTCTATTTTCCATCATAGTATCTTTGTTTTCTACACTCTGGGAGATTTTCTCCCAGAGAAGTCTTCTGTGGATTAAAAATAGTCTCTGATGTTATTTTTCAGTTTCCGAAAGAAAGACCTCTGTCACTCTTCTTTTTCTGAATATTTTTTATAGCATTCTGTTCTTATTTTATGAATGCAGTTCCACAGTTTTTAATTTTACTAAGGATATTAATGATACTTTTTGTTCTGCTACTGCTGCCAAGTCACTTCAGTCATGTCTGACTCTGTGCAACCCCATAGACGGCAGCCCACCAGGCTCCCCCCGTCCCTGGGATTCTCCAGGCAAGAACACTGGAGTGAGTTGCCAAATTGAGATGTAATTAACATATAGCAGAACATTAGTTTTAAGTGTACAACATAATGATTTGATATTTGTGTATATTGTGAAATGATCACCTTAATAGGTGTACTTGATGTTCATTGCCACACATAGTTGCAGTTTATTCTCTTGTGATGAGATTTACTCTTAATTGTAGTCCCCATGCTATACATTATATTCCATGGCTTATTTATTCTATAACTGGAAGTTTGTACCTTTTGACCCTTCATCCAGTCCCACCCATCCCATCTCTTCTTTGTATCCGTGAGCATTTTTTGTTTTGTTTTAGAGTCCACATGTAAGTGAGATCATGTGGTATTTTTTTTTTTTGGTCTGGCTTAATTCACTTGGCAGACTGCCCTCAACATGCAGGTAGTACAGTTTCATTTTTTTAATGGTTAAATAACTCTGTGTGTGTGTAATCACATTTTCTTTATTCATTCATCCACTGATGGCTGTTTAGGTTGCTTGGTATTATAAGTAATGCTGCAGTAAACATGGGTTTACCTATATCTTTTCAAGTTAGAATTTTCATTTCCTTCAGATAAATTTAAGTGGAATAGCTGGGTCATACTGGGTTCTATTTTTAGCTGGGTTCTATTTTAATTGTTTGAAGAATCCATTTAGTGTCTTCCACAGTGATTGTACCAATTTACTTAACTACCAGCAATGCGTCAAGAGTTTCCCTTTCTCCACATCCTTGCTAATACTTATTTCTTACCTTTTTAATGATAACCATTCTAACAGGTATGAGATGATATCATTGTTTTGATTTGTGTATGTTTCTCTGATGATTAGTGATGTCGAGCATGTTTTCATGTACCTCTTAGCCCTATGTATGTCTTCCTTGGAAAAACATTTATTCAGGTCCTCTGCCCATTTTTAAATCAAATTGTTTGGTGGTGGTTTTTTTTTTTTTTTTTTTTTTGGATACTGAGTTGATATGTGTTCTTTCTGTATTTTGGAAATTAACCCCTTATATATGTGGTTTGCAATACTTTCTCCCGCTTGGTAGGCTACTTTTCATCTTGTTGATAGTTTCCTTTACTGTGCAGGGGCTTTTTAGTTTGATGTTTATTTTTGCTTTTGTTACCTTTGTGTTTGAATTTATTTTGGTATCAGATGTAAAAAATCCTCACAATGACGTATGTCAAGAACTTACTGCTTGTGTGTGTGTGTATTTTTTAAAGGAGTTTTATATTTCCAGGTTTTAAAGTTCAAGTCTTTAATTCATTTTGAGTTAATTTTTGTATATGGGGTGAGGACTGGTCCAGTTTCATTTGTTTGCATGTAATTGTCCAGTTTTCCCAGCACCATTTGTTGGAAAGTGACTGTTCTTTTTCCATTGTATATTCTTGCCTCCTTTGTCATAAATTAATTTACCATATATGCTTCAGTTTGAGCTCTCTATTCTGTTCCATTAATCTGTGTGTCTATTTTTATGCCAGTAGCATACGTTTTGATTACTATAGCTTTGTGATGTAGTTTGAAATCAAGGAATGTGAAGCCTCCAGCTTTGTTCTTTTTTCTCAAGATTTGGGAAAGGATGTTTGGGGTTTTGGGCTTCCCTGGTGGCTTAGATGGTAAAGAATCTGCCTGCAGTGTGGGAGACCTGGGTTCGATCCCTTTGTTGGGAAGGTCTTCTGGAGGAGGGCATAGCAACCCACTCCAGTATTCTTGCCTGGAAAATTCCATGGACAGAGGAGCCTGGTGGGCTGCAGTCCATGTGTTTGCAAAGAGTCAGACATGACTGAATGACTAAGCATGCACTTGGGGTTTTATGTGTTACTTACTTAACATATTCAAGGACTTCCCTGGCAGTCCAGTGGTTAAAACTTCACCTTTCAGTGCAGGGAGTACAAGTTTGATCCCTAGTTGGGGAGCTAAAATCCCACATCCCTTGGGGCCAAAAAACCAAAACATAAAAAAGGAAGCAATATTGTAACAAATTCAAAACTTTAAAAAATGATCCACATTTAAAAAAAAAAAAGTTCAGTATCACTTGAGCAGGAGAGCTTTTCAACTAAAAGGTGTGAATAAGGGATTTACACAAATATTTAATGTATCTTTATTTTATTGAAGTTTTATAATGTGTTAATTTCTGCTGTACAGCAAAGTGATTAATTTATATATGGGCTTCCCTGATAGCTCAGTTGGTAAAGAATCCATCTCCAATGCGGGAGACCTGGGTTCAATTCCTGGGTGGGTAAGATCCCCTGGAGAAGGGAATGGCAACCCACTCCAGTATTATTTTATTGAAGTATAGTTGATTTATAATGTGTTAATTTCTGTACAGCAAAGTGATTCATTTATATATATATATAATTATAACAAATTCAACAAATATATATATATATTCCTTTTCATATTCCTTTCCTTTATGGGTTATTATGGGATATTGAATATAGTTCCCTGTGCTGTTTTTTTCATAGGACCTTGTTGGTTATCCAGTCTCTAGTTAATAGTTAGCATCTGCTAATACCATATTCCCAATCCATCCCTCCCCCAGCCCTCCTCCTTTTTGGCAGCCACAAGTCTGTTCTCTGTGACTTTGAGTCTGTTTCATAGAGAAGTTCGTTTGTGTCATACTTTAGATTCCATGTGTAAGTTAAATCATACGGTATTTATGTTTCTCTCTCTGACTTAATTCACTTAGTATATCTCTAGGTCCATACATGTTGCAGCAGATGGCATTATTTCACAATCTTCTTTATGCCTGAGCAGTATTCTCTTGTGTATATATACCACATCTTTATCTATTCATCTGTCATTGGACATTTAGGTTGTTTCCATGTCTTGGCTGTTGTGAATAGTGCTGCTGTGAACATAGGGGTGCGTGCGTCTCTTTGAATTATGGTTTTGTCTGGCTGTATCTCCAGGAGTGGGATTGCTGGGTCATATGGCAACTCTAGTTTTTTGAGCAACTTCTATACTGTTTTCTACAGTGGTCCCACCAATTTACATTCCCATCAACAGTGTAGGAGGGTTCCTTTTCTCCACACCATCTCCATTATTTGTTTGTAGACTTTTAATGGTGGCCATTCTGAGTGGTGGTCATTGTAATTTTGACTTGCATTTCTCTAATAATTAGCAATTATTTGCTATCTGTATGTGTTTGGAGAAATGTCTGTTTAGGTTTTCTGCCCATTTTTTGGATTAGGTTTTTTGTTGTTCTTATTTAGTTATATGAGCTGTTTGTATATTTTGGAAATTAAGTCTTTGTCAGTCACATCATATGCAAGTATTTTTCACAGTCAATAGATTGGCTTTTTGTTTAGTTTTTTTTACTATGCAAAAGCTTGTGTTTGATTACATTCCATTTGTTTACTTTAATATTTATTGCCTTGGGAGACTGACCTAAGAAAACAGTATGGTTTACGTTAGGAAATGTTTCACCTGTGTTCCCTTCTCAGCGTTTTAAATCGTGTCATGTCTTAAATATAAGGTTTTAAACCTAAAATGTCTTCTTTAAGCTGCCTGCAGACAAGGTTGAGATTTTAATGTTATCTGAATAATCTGGAAGTTATTTTTGAGTTTGAAACTTAGATTGAATTAGGATTTTTTTCCCCAGAAATTCTGCCTTTTGATATATTTTGTCTTTTAATTGATAAACTGAATTCTTTTAAATAACACAAAATAAGCATGGGGTAGGATAGCTAAAGGCAAGTTTTTGTTTCTTCAAGCTTTAATAAGATACTTTTTTTTATTTTTAAATCTTTTACTTTTTTTTTTTCCATAAAATCAGCAAAATGTAAGAGAATTGTGAACTTAGAGAACTTCCCTCTGTTATTTAATTTCTTTTACTGTGTATATTTTACTGTTACTTAAAATGGATTATTGCCACATTCTCTTATTCTTAAAGTGTTTGGTAGCCTAGATAATCTGAGAAGGTATCAATAATTTACTAATACTTCTCAGACCTTATTTCAGATTTTTCTTTGACTTGATTTAATAAGTAGAGGTTCAGCAAGCACATTGCAAAACAGTAAATCCTCAAAATGGTGTTATGAGTCAGAGCAGGCACACGTTTGTGGGTCTTGATACATGTTGTCAGATTGCTCCAGCCATGATGGAGTAAGACTTAGAATATGTATGTAAAGAAAGAAAGAAGAATAGAAAATTCTAAGTAGAGTTATACAGAATAAAATTGTCTTTCTTTTGTTTTATAACTTGACATTAAACATTTCCATACATAAATTATCCCCAAACCTCCAAACTAGAACTAGTTAAACCCTTTTACACTCACATAGCTTCTTCCTCTTTTTCCTTCTTACACTTAAAATAGTTTATATATTTGGAGGATTAGGTGCTTGTCCCCTACTCCTCAACTCTAGCTTTAAACTTTTATAAAAGTGGAAGACAGACTATGTTGTCACAAGCATCTAACACAATTCATATTTTGTTGAATAAGTGACAGGAAAGGAAAAGAATTGGTTTGGTTTGGATGGGCTGTGGTATTCATGAAGAAGAAGGCTGAAAAGTTCAATTGTAGCTAAATTGTAGAGAACAATGAAACTTGGAAGTTTGAATGTTATTGTTTTGGTAGAAGGGCTCATATTTTTGAAAGGAATTTAGGAATAAGCTGGTAGTTGGGCTTTAGGACTAAGCTGGCAACTATAAGATGAGACTCAAGAGGCAGATTAGTTAGAATATTATGAAACAGTCACAAAGCCAGCACTGGGGTAGTAACTAGGGTAGGAATCAGACGGTAAGTAAGTTTTTATTAATTGCCTCCTCTCTACTGGGCATTGTGCTAATTGCTGGATATATAGACATGAACGGGGAAGCTGTGGTGCATGCTCTTGGGTTACATGGACAGTCTATCATTAAACAAGATACTCAGTTTACAGCTCTATGAAAGTGAAAGTGTTAGCTGCTCAGTTGTGTACAACTCTTTGCGACCCCATGGACTGTAGCCTGCCAGGCTCCTCTGACCATGGGATTCTCCAGGCAAGAATACTGAAGTATGTAGCCATTCCCTTCTCCGAGGGATCTTCCCCATCCAGGGATCAAACCCAGGTCTCCTACATTGCACATGGGTTCTTCACCATATGAGTTACCAGAGACTATGAATGCTCTGCAAAAAACAGAGAATGGTGAAAACATCAAACAGATACATAATGGTTGGGAGAAGTGTCTTGGAAGGCCAATGAGGGTCCTGTTTTCTCTGATACCTATATAACACATCGCTAAGTGAAGAAAAAGGGGTATTAGCCTTTGAAACAAAAGGCACAACATTTGCAAAGACCCTGAAGTGGTTTAAAACATGTCTTAGTTAATGAACAGTGAGGTTTAGTCTGGTTGGTGGAGAGAAGAGTTTCAAGATGAAAGTAGTTTGTTAGGGAACTTCGATTAGAGTCAGTGGTTAAAGAGATAATTGGTAGGACTTCTCAATGGCTCAGATGGTAAAGAATCTGCCTGCAATGCAGGAGACCTGGGTTTGGTCCCTGGATCAGGAAGATCTCCTTGAGAAGGGAATGGCTACCCATTCCTTGCGGGCTATAGTCCATGGAGTCGAAAAGAATCAGACATAACTGAGTGACTTAAGCACAGCAGACATTATGCAACTATAAGGCCTTGGTTACTCTGCTTGAGTTCTTAGTCACTTTATAATATCCAGTAAAGTAACCCTGAATGTTTCATTATAATTTTAATTATGTAAACATCCTCCATAAAGAGCTTTTATTTATAGTTTTAAAAATCTTTTAAAAACTGACTATATCCAGTTAGTAGCTACTAGGAATAACATATCTGTTTTTTAAAAACAGTATATGGAGATATTGAAGATTGGAGTTTTAATATATTTAGTACAGATTGTTTCATTTGTGCTTTTCAGAGTAAAATGGTCTTGGCTTCACTTTAAAGAGTTGTATTTTGGGGGAATGGAGGAGACATACAAAAGAGAAGTTGTTACAGGAGTTGATAAAATAATGTTTTGGAAAATATGTTCTTTACCTTTAGAGTAGCAGCTTCAGCTAAAAGTATTAGGCAATTGCTTACTTTAGCAGTGCAGAAGAAAATGAAATATACACATTTCTAAAATAAGTCAAGTACCAGTTGGAAAATAAGTCAAGTACCAGTAGGAAAAACACGGAGTTTATTGAGAAGCCATAGGAAACACCAGCTGCAGGAATTTTTCCTAGTCAAAAAAATGCCTTGTTGTTTCAGTAAAATGACATACTTCCCTATTTTTAGTAACATAAATAGGGTTTGCTTAGAGAACAATGATAAAGACAATAAAATGAAACCTGATCGTGAAATTGAAGTAGTAGTCATGGACTAATTGTTCTTTGTTTGCTGAGAATGTGTACTTAAGGCAGAATTGATCATAAAAAGAGAACAGAATTTGACATGTAAATCCAAGGAGTTTTATGGTCGAGTTGGCTCATACTCATCGTCATGATGTTTTTTAATTTCAAGCTTATTTTAGGGATAAATTTTAAATGATTGCCTTCATTGATTTAGCAGTAACTTTAATGATAGCCTAACTTTTTACATTTGAAACGAAATTCTTCTCTTTGTCAGTAAACATGAAATAGAGATAGCTCAGATTATATTATTCCCATTAAGGTATTTTTGTTAACTTGATTGATTACTTTTGGATTAAGACTTCTGCAATTACATAGCTATATGATTTCCAGTGTATTAAAAATTTATACTTTAAAATTGGGAGTGCTATTAGATTAGGAATTTTGATATTCTAGTTTTTTTCATCAAAGTAGTGATAATATTAGAAGACCTGGCAAGTGTATAATATCTTCATTGAACACAAGTGAAAGAGGAGAGTTAATATTTGAGTATAAACACCTATATTTGGGGCTTCCCTGGTGGCTCAGAGGTTAAGGTGTGTGGAATGCCGGAGACCCGGGTCGGGTTCGATCCCTGGGTCGGGAAGATCCCCTGGAGAAGGAAATGGCAACCCACTCCAGTACTCTTGCCTGGAGAATCCCATGGAGGGAGGAGCCTGGTAGGTTACAGTCCACGGGGTCGCAAAGAGTCAGGCACGACTGAGCAACTTCAGTTCACTTCACCTGTATACGCATATATGTATACCATCCTTTTAAATATTATACATTCATACATAGATACTCTTTCATCGTTTGACTGACTGACTTACCTGCTACGAAGGCTTGTGTTTGTGTTAATCCTGAAAAATTAAGGCCTGCAGTGGCCTCTTTTTCAAGAGGCCTCTGATCATTAATTAGAAAATGCAAATTGGATGATGACATCAAAGACTTTAAATCAGGGTCTTGGTGTCTGTCATCTTTCTCCTTCCCTCTCTCCTCTGTTTGTGTTTTCTCTGTATGTATGTATGTCTCTTTTTCCTTAAACTCAGTGGCCATTTAGGTATCTATAGTGTACAGTTCAAGGGAATGTCCTTAGTGCAGAAGAAAATGAAATTCAGCAGCCCTGAATTTTAGTTATGTGCTGCATTTTATTATTTTTAATTACTAATGCTCCTTGTAATGGGTTTAATGTCTATAATCATTACACATCGTACAACATTTTTCTCCCTTAGATCATTAGTAGTGGAGTACTACTAAGTAAGATACTTTTATGGAAGCTAGAAGGATTTGTATAAATACAGAATATGGGGCCCTCCCCTTCAAGAACCTTAAATCTGTTAGGTGAAATGAGCTAGATTGTGAACAGCTCAAGAAAATAGCACAAACATGAACAATGCAATTTTAAGAGTCACAATATTTAAGAGAAGATGACCCATAAGTACTTAAAAGTTTCCATATAGAGTATAGGTCAGAGACTGTGTATATAAAGCTAAGTTTTTAACTCAGTTAATGTCATTTTCTTTCTTTTTTCTTTTTCATTAGCATGTTGGCAGATAAACTGAACATGACTCCAGAAGAAGCTGAAAGGTGGATTGTAAATTTGATTAGAAATGCAAGGCTGGATGCCAAGATTGATTCTAAATTAGTGAGTGTTGTCTGTGCTATGTACTAGATGTCAGTTGCTGATTATTTTATACTTTTGGGGGAGTTTTTGTTAGGACATTCATTCTAGAATTTTTGTTTTAATATATAATAGTTTTTTTGAAGGCAGTAGCATTCTCTTGTTTTTTTTTTTTTTGTTGTTGGATGAATATTGTCATCTGTACTGTGCATAAAAATATTTGCAACATACATGTAGGTTGTGATGTTATACTTATGACTTAAGGAACTCGGTTGTTAACGTTATAGGACCAATTTTTCTGTCTCATTTTAGGGTCATGTGGTTATGGGTAACAATGCAGTCTCACCCTATCAGCAAGTGATTGAAAAGACCAAAAGCCTTTCATTTAGAAGCCAGATGTTGGCCATGAATATTGAGAAGAAACTTAATCAGAATAGTAGGTCAGAGGTAAGAACCACACATCTTCTGTTGTCTCAAATTTGGCAGTAAATAATATAATTGTTACATGGGCATCATTTGAGAACAAATTAATTTTGGTTGTGTCTGATTTTGTATTTGGGGGTAATTTTATTTAAGAATCACTTACACTGAAAAGATTTTTCTTATATGTTTTATGCGTTAGTTAGGAAACAAATTAAATTATGTGTTCCTAGTTTTATTACAATTGGGTGTTTTTTTCTCTTAGCCTTCCTGTGTGCCTTCATTATGTCATTTCCTTAGTGTTTTCAACACATCATTTTGATACTGGCAGTGATAAGTTACATGTGTTATCTCTCTTTCAGGTGCTTGAAATTTGTGTTCCTTTAAAGAACTACTTCTGCAAAATTGTTGATCTTATTATGTTAGTGTTGATTTTACAAAATTTTATTTTATCTGATATTCATATTTAAGTGTCAGAAAAATAGATTTCCACTTTGGGTAGAAATCCTGCCTGTTAGATATTAAAGGAATTTGTATAGCCTTGAAATTTTGGGATTCCAAACTACCCCTAGTACTTTTCAGGCATTATGATTACTTATAGCTGGAGGGTAGAAAGTTTTTAGAAAATAGTCGAGCTACATTCAAGGATCTCATCTGATTGAAGTTTTAGTTAACAGATTTGTGTCCTTAGCATAGTCCTTCAGTTTTAAACATTATTGTCCTTGCCTATTCCATCCAAGTGTAGAATTAACTGAGCCTGAAAAATAACTATCGTGTAGTTGTTATTTCTGTATGCTTAAGGGTTAAGTTCTATTGTTTTGGGTATAATATTGTCATTGTTATACTTTATAATTGGTCAAAAACTGTATCAGATGATATTTTGTTGTGTTGTTCTGAAACACCTCACATTTGGTAATTGCAGAAGTTGTTGTAGAGAATAGATTGGCAGAAGTGTGGCTAAAAAAATGCTAGTGTCACTTTTTTTTGAAGTTGGCTTTTCAGAAATTATTTCTTTTCACCCTGTTGATTTCTCTTTGTGTATTTTAGGCTCCTAACTGGGCAGCTCAGGACTCTGGCTTCTACTGAAGAACTGTACAGAAAAATTGAAAAACCTTTAAAAGAAAGGCGAAATAATAAAGCCATTATATGAAGGTGAAACCTTTTAGAAACAACGTATTTAGTATAAATTTTGGAGAATTTGAATAAAATTGACAGTTTCATTTTATTTCTTTGTGTATGTGTGTGATTTTTTTTTTAACTTTTCGTTTTGGAATAATTATATCAATAGTTTTCCAGTAAGTTGCAAAAATAGCAGAGAGAGGCCTTATGCAACCTAAATATAGTTTTTCCCAATTTTTTCCTTGTGTTACTATAATCCCAATATCAAAACTGGGGTATTGACATTGGCACAGTGGTATGAATAACTCTGCCATTTTATCACTTTGGGTGTTACCATCTCTGCAGTCAAGAATTAGAGCTTTCATTATCATCAGGAAGGTCTCCTCGTGCTACCCCTTTGGAGTCATGCCTACTGCAACAGCTCTAACACCGGACAGCCACTAATCTGTTCTATCTGTAATTTTGTTATATGAAAGTGTTAGTCACTCAGTCGTGTCTGACTCTTTGTGACCCCATGGACTGTAGCCTCCCAGGCTCCTCTGTCCATGGAATTCTCCAGGAAAGATTTTCCTGACCTAGGGTTGGAACCCAGGTCTCCCACATTAAAGGCAGATTCTTTACAATCTGAGCCACAGTGGAGATATAATCTTGTCATTATGAGAACGTTACAGCAACAGTATATGACTTTTTTTGAGGTTAGCTTTTTCTACTCATAATCCCCTTGAGATCTGTTCAAGTTATGTATGTCTGTGGTTTGTTTCTTTTTATTTCTAAGTTGTATTCCATGATATTAATGTACCACATTGTTTGACCTGTACCTCTTTTAGAATAGTTTGATTGTCTCCAGTTGGGGCTATTAACAAATAAGGCTACCACTTCTTAATGCCTTAGTTAAAGTGGCTCCCTAGTCACTCACTAGGCTTCTACAGAGACTTAAATAGGAGTGTAAGCTGAATTTTATAAATACCTTATTGAATATGATGTGTGTATGTGCACATACACATACACAGAGTTAAACACACAGAATATTAAACAGAGTTAAATATTCAAGAAGTATATACAGTCCCCTTAGTCTCCTTTACCTAGAAGTGGTTTGATTTTCCACTTTTTTGAACTAAAACCCAGTCACATGACAGAAATACCTGTTAACTGCTCTCAACAAATGGTACAAAGATAAAAGATACATGCATATTTTTCTTTTATTTGACACCTGATCAGGCCGCCATTAACATACAGTTAAGTTTGGAGAATACAGGTCAAATCTGGTGCTCGTGTTGTGTTCCGGTCTCTGGTTTGTGGTATTGGTTCTTCTAAACTATAATGCAAAAGTGCTGAAACTAAAGGGGAGGATTCCCAAAGAGGGTAAGCCAAATGCTAATTTTTGACTCATCTATAACCAGTGTTGTGAGAATGCCAAGTTTAGAGGACCGCTTATAGAAAATGATCGAGGTTCATAGAGAAAGTACCAAAAGGTGGCATATCAGTAACCAGATAGAAGTACACCCTCATTACCTCACGTGGGAGCTAATTCCTTGGATCAGAAGTACTGATCTATAATAAATGGAGCAATAGTTATATAAAATTGCATGTGTTAGTCAGGCTACATTGAAATGGGAAGGCTGTTAAGATGCCTTTGTTTCCATCTGCACCAGTGACCTGAGGGCAAAATGTTCTGAAAACATCATTAACACTCACTTTTTAAGTCAATTGTTCAACCAAGGTGTTAATAGCAAAGATTTCTAGGTGATTATATCACTAGCAATTAAAAGCAAGTCTGACAGTTACTTCATTTGTCATAGTGGACCCATAAAAACTGTAGGGAGGAAGAGAATTTGTCAGGCATTTTTAACACTTATTTATCTAAATAACCCAAAGGGAAAAAAAAAGGATTCAAACATTTGACTGCCTCACTCATGCCTGGAAGCACTGCAAATTTGATGTTAATATTTATATATTGTTGATGAGGAAACATACACAGATGATTTACTCAGGGTCATACCTAGTAAATGTTAAAGCATGGAATTGAAAACAGGCTTTTTCAGTTACATCACACACTATCTCTCCTTACGTCATTATTGCTTTATAAATCCTTCCAGACTAAGTTTACATAGGGTTAGAGGATATATGTTAAGTACGTTGTAAACGAGGATCTTGATTCACAAAACCATCTCATTATCTTGAAATGAGAGCAGAGGGTGTATTTTTTAACCAATATAATCATTTGATACTATTTGATTCCCAAAAGGACCTATTGGAACATAATAAAACTTTAATGACTATCTGTTTTTTTTATATTTAAATGTTCTTTCAAGATTATCCACTATATAAAGTTCAATTCAATTCAATTTAGTCGCTCAGTCTTGTCCGAGGCTTTGCAACCCTATGAACTCCAGCATGCCAGGCCTCCCTGTCCATCACCAACTCCTGGAGTCCACCCAAACCCATGTCCATCGAGTCAGTGATGCCATCCAACCATATCATCCTCTGTTGTCCCCTTCTCCTCCTGCCCTCAATCTTTCCCAGCATCAGGGTCTTTTTAAATGAGTCAGCTCTTCACATCAGGTGGCCAGAGTATTGGAGTTTCAGCTTCAACATCAGTCCTTCCAATGAATACCCAGGACTGATCTCCTTTAGGATGGACTGGTTGGATCTCCTTGCAGTCCAAGGGACTCTCAAGAGTCTTCTCCAACACCACAGTGCAAAAGCATCAATTCTTTGGCGCTCAACTTTCTTTACAGTCCAAATCTCACATCCATACATGACCACTGGAAGAATGATAGCCTTGACTAGAAGGACCATTGTGGACAAACTAATGTCTCTGCTTTTGAATATGCTGTCTAGGATGGTCATAACTTTCCTTCCAAGGAGTAAGTGTCTTTTAATTTCATGGCTGCAATCACCATCTGCAGTGATTTTGGAGCCCAGAAAAATAGAGTCAGCCACTGTTTCCCCATTGTTTGCCATGAAGTGATGGGACTGGATGCCATGATCTTAGTTTTCTGAATTTTGAGCTTTAAGCCAACTTTTTCACTCTCCTCTCTCACTTTCATCAAGAGGCTTTTGAGTTCCTCTTCACTTTCTGCCATAAGGGTGGTGTCATCTGCATATCTGAGGTTATTGATATTTCTCCCAGCAATCTTGATTCCAGCTTGTGTTTCTTCCAGACCAGCGTTTCTCATGATGTACTCTGCATAGAAGTTAAATAAGCAGGGTGACAATATACAGCCTTGACGTACTCCTTTTCCTATTTGGAACCAGTCTGTTGGACCATGTCCAGTTCTAACTGTTGCTTCCTGACCTGCATATAGCGTTCTCAAGAGGCAGGTCAGGTGGTCTGGTATTGTGATCCACACAGTCAAAAAGGCTTTGGCATAGTCAATAAAGCAGAAATAGATGTGTTTTCTGGAATTCTTGCTTTTTTGATGATCCAGCAGATGTTGGCAATTTGATCTCTGGTTCCTCTGCCTTTTCTAAAACCAGCTTGAACCTCTGGACGTTCACAGTTCCTGTATTGCTGAGGCCTGGCTTGGAGAATTTTAAGCATCACTTTACTAGCGCGCGAGATGAGTGCAATTGTGCAGTAGTTTGAGCATTCTTTGGCATTGCCTTTCTTTGAGATTGGATTGAAAACTGACCTTTTCCAGTCCTGTGGCCACTGCTGAGTTTTCCAAATTTGCTGGCATATTGAGTGCAGCACTTTCACAGCATCACCTTTTAGGATTTGAAATAGCTCCACTGGAATTCCATCACCTCCAATAGCTTTGTTCATAGTGATGCTTCCTAAGGCCTACTTGACTTCACATTCCAGCAAGTCTGGCTTTAGGTGAGTGATCACACCATTGTGATTATCTGGGTCATGAAGATCTTTTTTGTATAGTTCTGTGTATTCTTACCACCTCTTAATATCTTCTGCTTCTGTTAGGTCCATACCATTTCTGTCCTTTATTGTGCCCATCTTTGCATGAAATGTTTCCTTGGTATCTCTAGTCTTTCCCATTCTGTTGTTTTCCTCATTTCTTTGCATTGATCACTGAGGAAGGCTTTCTTATCTCTCCTTGCTATTCTTTGGAAGTCTGCATTCAAATGGGTATATCTTTCCTTTTCTCCTTTGCTTTTCGCTTCCCTTCTTTTCATGGCTATTTGTAGGGCCTCCCCAGACAGCCATTTTGCTTTTTTGCATTTCTTTTTCTTGGGGATGGTCTTGATTCCTGTCTCCTGTACAATGTCATGAACCTCCGTCCATAGTTCATCAGGCACTCTTCAGATCTAGTCCCTTAAATCTATTTCTCACGTCCACTGTATAGTCATACAGGATTTGATTTAGGTCACACCTGAATGGTCTAGTGGTTTTCCCTATTTTATTCAATTTTAAGTCTCAATTTGGCAATAAGGAGTTCGTGATCTGAGCCACAGTCAGCTCCCAGTCTTGTTTTTGCTGACTCTATAGAGCTTTTCCATCTTTGTCTGCAAAGAATATAATCAATCTGATTTCAGTGTCGACCATCTGGTAATGTCCACGTGTAGAGTCTTCTCTTGTGTTGTTGGAAGAGGGTGTTTGCTATGACCAGTGTGTTCTCTTGGCAGAACTCTATTAGCCTTTGCCCTGCTTCATTCTGTACTCCAATGCCAAATTTGCCTGTTACTCCAGGTGTTTCTTGACTTCCTACTTTTGCATTCCAGTCCCCTATAAGGAAAAGGACATCTTTTTTAGGTGTTAGTTCTAAAAGGTCTTGTAGGTCTTCATAGAACTGTTCAACTTGAGCTTCTTCAGCATTAGTGGTCAGGGCATAGACTTGGATTACCGTGATTTTCAATGGTTTGCCTTGGAAATGAACAGAGATCATTCTGTCATTTCTGAGATCGCATCCAAATACTTCATTTCAAACTCTTGTTGACTATGATGGCTCCTCCATTTCTTCTAAGGGATTCCTGCCCACAGTAGTAGATATAATGGTATCTACTCTTGTCATCTCCTGTTTGACCACTTCCAATTTGCCTTTGCCTAAAGTTAATATTCATATTTTACTACTTTACTTTTCAAATACTACTGCCCTTTGAATTTGAAACATGATGTCACCAAGGATTACCAGTATCAATCAGAAAAAAAATTTATATAACTAATGGTCATATTTGCACATTACCAAAATGTATTCATTGATGAAATGTATGTTTGAAGCATGTATAAAAACAAATTACTTGGTTCTGGATTTAACATTAGGTTTTGATAACAGGTAAACTGTCCTAGTAAGATGCTGACCACAAATGATGTACTAATTAATATTTTTGTGCTCTTTATTTTTTTGCATTCTATAATTGGCACTTCTTTGTGTCAGCAGCTTTTACAGGCACTGGAACACATCAAAGAAACTTAAATAGTTGCTTGTGTGTCTTTTTTAAAACTTTTTTATGTTCATAAATGTGTATGCTTTTTAAAATACGAAATATACAAAAGACTGTATTTAACATCTCCAGTTTAAAGAAAAATAAAACCTATACCCATTAATTAATATCTCCTACCTACTACTTGGCTTAAGAAATTGAGTGGTTCTCTTAACTTTGAAGAGCTTGTGAGCCCCTCACTAATTGTATTTTCCTCTTTGTCCCTAAGAAGTAACCATTACCATGACTTTGTGTTATTTCTTTGTATATCCCTACAAAAAGACCTGTTTCTTTTCTTCATATTTTTGATGTATATTTAATTGAAATGCTTTGTATTCTATGGCTTGCATTGTCAACACTGCAACTAACCCATGTTAATTTGATAAATTCATCTATAGTCCGTTCTTTTTCACTGCTTTGTAGTATTCTCTGGTCTGATTATACGATAACTAATTCATTCAACTGTTGAACATGGGGTGTTTCCACCTTCTTACCTGAAATTTATGAAACTGGGCTGACAGTCATGTGTCTAACTGAAATGTTAAATCCATTTCCTCTTATGTTTATGAGTTTATTTCTACCATCTTACTATAACACTTTCTATATGTTCCACTTTGGCTTTTTTCACCTCCATTTCTTGCCCTCTTATGGTTCCATTTTTCTTTCATCTTCTATTAGTTGGGCGACTAAGCATTCTATTGTTACAGCAGTCACCCTAGAAATTTTAATGACCGTGTGGGGTCTTAGCTTGCGCTGCATACAGGCTTTTTGTAGTTGCGGTGGGTGGAGGTTTCTCTGTGGGGCATGGGCTCTAGGGCATGCCGGCTTTGGTAGTTGCAGCTCAGGCTCTAGAATGCGGGCTCAGTAGTTGCGGTGCACAGGCTTTGTTGCCTCAGGGCACGTGGACTCTTTCAGACCAGAGACAGAACCCATGTTCCCTGCATTTGCAGGTGCGTTCCTCACCACTGGGCCACTGGGAAGTCCTTAACAGGTAGTTCTGACCTTAGTGTCATGAAGAAAGCTGCTGCTGGTCATCTTGATCTCCACTTGTTATTTGTGTCCATAGTCTCTCCTTTTCATTGTAACTTCATAAATTAAGACATTATTTTGTACAATAATATCCATTTCCTTGTTCATTCTTTTTTGCGATTAGACTTTTTTTCCTCGAATTGCTTTTAGCATTTCTTTTCCACTGGTGTACAACACTGTGGCTAAGTGAATTTTACTTATACTGACAATATTTATTGGGCCTCCTGATTCTGAAAATGGATTTTGTCTTGCATTAGTCCTAGAAAAGTAACTCTTCGGATATTTCTCTTTTTTCAGTTCCTCAGGTTTTGAGTTCTCACACCAGATAAACCTCCCTACCTTCCAAATTTTTTACTTCCGTGTCTGTGTTGCATTAGATTTTGGGTAATTTCTTCAGATTTGTCTTCTGATTCATTAATGATCTCTTCAGCTGTTTCTGATTTGCCATTAAACATCCATTCAGCTTTTTATTTCAATGATTTTCATTTATTTTGTATTTTGTGTTTTGAATCTACTTCCCTGCCACTACTCTTATCCATGCTGGCATCCATTGTTTGATGAGTACAGTAGCTTCTGAATTACTCTCCCTATAAGTATTCTTGACATTTCCCCTCCCACCATTCCCAGCTGTTTTCCGTATAAGAATAGTCTTTTAGAATTTAAATCTGATTGTTTTTCTTCCCTGGTTAAAATTCTTCAGTGGCTCCAAACTGTTAGCCTAAAGACTGAATCCCTGACTATCATTATCTAATATCTGCTTGCTGCATCCTCCTTGTATACCAGCCTCAAGCCGCACTGACCTTCTCTGCCCTTCAGAGCAGTAACTTCCAGCTATTTTGGCTACTGAAGAATAAGAGAAACATTAAATTATAACCCAATACTATAAAAACATACTTGATGCAAAAGTTTATGAAACAATGCCCACCCTTTCTATATGTGATGATCTCTTTTTCTATTCTGTTGGTATTCATAATCCAATTGGTATCAATTCACATTTGAAAAATACTTCTCTAAAGAGCAAGAGTCCTCCCTGTGCTTTAATATTTGTAATGCTGTTCCCTCTACCTGGGAATAAATTTTTTCTCCTGTCTCCCTCTTTCCAGAAGCACACATGTACTTTTAGTTTATTTTTTCTCCAGAACTCAACTCAGTTACCAAAGAAAACTTGACATTTCCTTACTAAAGGAAAATTTCTTTTACCCCTAAACTAGGCTAGATTCTTCTATTACAGTTTTATCTCATTTGTATTATTATGCTCAAAATTCTCCAAGTTGGGCTTCAACCGTACATGAACCGAGAACTTCCAGATGTTCAAGCTGGATTTAGAAAAGGCAGAGGAACCAGAGATCAAATTGCCAACATCCATTGAATCATAGAAAAAGCAAGAAAATTCCAGAAAAACATCTACTTTGCAATTACAACAAACTGTGGAAAATTCTTAGACATGGGAATACCAGACCACCTTACTTGCCTCCTGAGAAATCTGTGTGCAGGTCAAGAAACAATAGTTAGAACCAGACATGGAATGACAGACCGGTTCCAAATTGGAAAAGGAGTACATCAAGGCTGTGACTGTATATTGTCACCCTGTTGATTTAACATATGCAGAGGACATCATGTGAAATGCTGGGCTGGATGAAGCACAAGCTGGAATGAAGATTGCAGAGAGAAATATGAATAACCTCAGATATGCAGCTGACACCACCCTTGTGGCAGAAAGCAAAGGGAAACTAAAGAGCCTCTTGATGAAAGTAAACGAGGAGAGTGAAAAAGCTGTATTAAAACTCTCAGAAAATTAAGATTATGACATCTGGTCCCATCACTTCATGGCAAATAAATGGGGAAACAATGGAAACAGTGACAGACTTTATTTTCTTGGGCTCAGGCTCCAAAATCACTGCAGATGGTGACTGCAGCCATGAAATTAAAAGACACTCCTTGGAAGAAAAGTTATGACCAACATGGACAGCATATTAAAAAGCAGAGGCATTACTTTGCCCACAAAAGTCTGTCTAGTCAAAGCTATGGTTTTTCCAGTAGTCATGTATGGATGTGAGTGTTTGATCATAAAGCTGAATGCCGAAGAATTGATGCTTTTGAACTATGGTGCTGGAGAAGATTCTTAAGTCCCTTGAACTGCAAGATCAAACCAGTCCATCCTAAAGGAAATCAGTCCTGAATATTCATTGGAAGGACTGATGCTGAAATGGAAGCTTTACTACTTTGGCCACCCAATGAGAAGAACTGACTCACTAGAAAAGAACTGATGCTGGGAAAGATTGAAGGCAGGAGGAGAAGGGGACGACAGAGGACAAGATGGTTAGATGGCATCACCAACTCAATGGACATGGGTTTGAGCAAGCTCCGGAGTTGGTGATGGACAGGGAAGCCTGGTGTGCTGTAGTCCGTGGGGTCACAGAATCAGACATGACTGAGCGACTGAACTGAACTGAACCCCACTTACATTAACAATTTTATAATTAATTGGTTAATATTTGCCCAAGACTATCAGTGTCATTTGTTTATGGATAATATTTGTCTTATTCTTTGCCAAATTCCTAATGCTTGGCTTGTATTAGGCCCTTAATTAACTATTGAATAGACTTTGCAGGTGGTGCTAGTGGTAAAGAACATGCCTGCCAATGCAGGAGATGTAAAAGAAGTGGGTTCAGTCTCTTGAGTTGGGAAGAGCCCATGGAGGAGCTCATGGCAGCCCACTCCAGTATTCTTGCCTTGAGAATCCCATGGGCAGAGGAGCCTGGCGGGCTACAGTCCATAGGGTTGCAAAGAGTCAGACATGACTGAAGCAACTTAACACATACAAACTATTGAATGAAAGAATAAATGTTGTTCAGAATGGTACAGAGGAAAAATTGTGGACTTGGAGGGAGAGAGTTTGATAAACGTACCTTTTCAAAAGCTTACAAAGAGTTCCCCAGCACTTCTTTCCATGAGTTTACAGTTGATGTCTGATACACAGACACAAATGTAATACAGTTTGTTAGGTACTGTTGTATTTGAAAATTTGAAAATGGACTGATGAAGTGTTACAGTATCCTTTTTTTTTTTTTTTTTAAGTGGTTAAGGTCACTGGAAAACTTGTTAAAATCTACACAATACTGCAATTTATGAGAAGTTTCAAAACTTTCTCTTGGTCTTGGCTCTTTCTTGGTAGAAGCAAAAATAGAAGCAGATATTCTAATGATCTCAGATATTTTCCTTCCTTTTTACTTCACAGCTAAACAACGTATAAAAGTATTGACTTCTAAAATGACAATATTCTGAACTTGGAATTGTTTGTCAGACTACTGTTGATCCCCATATCTAACCAATATTTTGTTTTCCAGTTGGATGTGTGGACAAAGGAAGAGATACAGTTATCCTCAAAGATCCTCATGCATCTTGAAGAGGTCACTTGGAAAGTAAACTCTTTATTTTAGTACCACTGCTAAAACAGGAGCAGTGGAAGCCCTAAATCAGATTTGCCTCAGCCTTAGACGTCAGTGGTAAAATACTGAGCAGTACAGACCATCAGTAAGAGAAGTAAACAAGGTCAGGGCTAGAGTGAAATGTTTAAAACTTCCAATGAGTCTTTAATTAGACTCTTAGAAGGAGCCTGCTGTTAAATTGTTTTATGTATTTTCCATGCAAATAATTTACTCCCACACATTTTAATTCTCTCAGAGATCAAACCATCCTCTGGAAAAGTGTTAACTTACTGGAGAGGTAGCACAAACACTGTTAAGTTTTGTTAATTTTTCATCTCCTGTATTTAATAAACTGTTTGACTATTAGAATCTGCAAGAAATAACATTAAGCATCTCCTATTTTGGTTCTAAAACTGTGACTCTCATGCTGACTTCCATTTAGCCTAATGAGACTGGGAGAACAATGCCAGATTGATTCATTTTGTTTTTAAGTATTGTGAGGACAATGGAGAAGTTGACATTTTGAACTGGAAATCAGCATGGGTGCTTAGGCACAATTCCAGGTAAATAAACGAAGTATATGTCTGGGTATGCGTAAGTCTGATGACAAAAGTATACTTCTAAGATTCCATGTGCATCAGTGTCAGATAGCAGCTGTTTGAGGACCAGAGGATGACTTATGTGCAGAATAGCATGGAAAAAAACAAATGGATTGCAGAAAGACAGTCTTACTTGATCAGGGCTTGAAATGTGGTGCTCTTCTGAGGGAGTAAAACAGTATTCTATTGCATTTATGTGTAGATATGTTGTTTTTCTTAACCTCTACATTCCCTTTTAAGCCTGGTAGCCATAATTTGTTCATTTTGTACTCCCTAAACAGTAGATTTAATAGTAGATACTTAGTAGATATTTCCTCCACTACTTATTCGTTTATTCAGGTGATTCCCTCTGGTTTCCTCAACTTAGGGAGTATCTCTATTTTAAAGACAAATAGTCTGCATAGAGAGAATGCACTGATTAGTTATGTCTGTTCAGTTTGCCAATTAGAATGGAGCTGTTGGTCATCTGTGCAGAAGTCAATCAGTGTTTTTCTACTCCTAGTCAGAGACTTGCAACTTGAACCTTTGCCAGTGTTTCCTAAGTGTGTGCCATTGGATGCGAGAAGACCAGAAAAGGGTTCACGTAGATCTGCTTAAAATTATCACAACTTTTAAAAACAAAGCAAATCATGAATCTCCTAGTGGCAAGTCAGAAGTTTATCTTTGTATATCAAAAGGTCAGTACATTGGTACCGTATATGCTGCCGTAAGTGTAAATACTGCATTAATAGGGACAGAACTTTAAAAGCTGTGACAAGTGTTGAAACTTGTTATCATTCTTACTTAAAAATTAAATTTTCTGCTGGTGAGTTAGCATAATCAGGCCTACAAAATACTGGGCAGAATGTGTGAATAGCCGTCCAGAATTCTAAGTGATCTGTATGTTTCAATAGATGTTTTAATGTGCTGTGCTAAGTCACTTCAGTCGAGTCTGACTTTTTGCAGTCCTATGGACTAGCCCACCAGGCTCCTCTGTCCATGGGATTCTGTAGGCAAGAATACTGGAGTGGGTTGCCACACCCTCCTCCTGGGGATCTTCCCAACCCAGGGATCAAACTTACATCTCTTACATCTCCTGTATTGGCAGGTGACTTCTTTACCACTAGTGCCACATGGGAAGCCCATAATTTTTTTATTTTTTAAAAATTTATTTATTTTAATCGGAGGCTAATTACTTTACAATATTGTAGTGGTTTTTGCCATGCATTGACATGACTCAGCCGTGGGTGTACATGTGTTCCCCATCCTGAACCCCCCTCCCACCTCCCTCCCCATCCCATCCCTCAGGGTCATCCCAGTGCACCAGCCCCGAGCACCCTGTCTCATGAATCGAATAGATGACATAATTAGAGATCATTCTTGGTTGTCTAGACATAACTCCCTTGTCTTGGGACTTGCACTTTGTTCTCTGAAGATCTGTAGGACTCAAATGAGGTTTCACTGACAGCCAATAATAATGCCTCATATTTGCTTCATTTTCCACTTTTAGTTAACATTCACTTGTAATGATTTACAGCATTTCAAGTGAGTCTCAAAACAGCCTTGTATTGTAACTTGGCCATTAGTTTTCAGGTTTACCATTTGATCACCTGGCAGCCATTTCTTATCTAACCATAGTGACTTAAGGAACTCTGGGAAGAACACTTGACTATATAGTTTATTATTTGTTTTCTTTTTAAGTAAGTCCCATACTGACAGAATTTCTTTTGTGAGATGCTACATTCTTTTACTAAGTTAACAGAATGAAATTTAAGTTCATCATTCATCAAAGTTTAAAAAATGCTGAAATGATTTTCTTCCTTTTGGAGCATTTAAAGAAAAAAATGAGAGAATTCCCTTTGGCATCTCTGGATGTTTGAATAGACAACAAGGAAGAACTGTAGCTTTTTTCCTCTTTTTTAAGCTAAATTATCCTAAGAACACTCTGCTCTGACATAGGAATGCCAGTGGAATAAGAGATGGTAACCTAAGATGTACCAGGAGACTCGAGGTTTTGTGTGTTTGAAACTTATATTCTACTATAATGACTAAATTGTAGAGAAGCAGAACTAATGTGTGTGTGTGTGTTTTAATTTACCCAATGTTTTTTGGGTTCTATCTTCTAGGAGTAGACAAACTTCTTTTGTTTTTTGTTTGTTTGCTTATTTTTAAAAGTTCACTCTTAAATTATATAAAACAATGAGAGAAAAAAACTTTAAAGTTGTACTACATTAGAACAATATATTTGCTCAAAATAAAAATGCCAAAGACATAAAGGTATAAAGTTTTATGCAGTGTTTTCTCTCATATAACTTATTTACTGTTTTTTTGTCTTTCAACTTTTAATTTCACTATAAACAAAAATGAAGTAAATACAACTCACTGAATTTCTGAATACTAGATGGAACTTCAGTATTTAAAAAAGCATAACTCTTATGAACTTGCTTTTGGTTTTAATTCATGAATAATTATGCTAAGTTCTTATGTATGAGTGGGCAAAAAAACATGCAGTTGTGTTTTGGTATGTGTTCTTCCAGATATTTCAGTGATAATCATGGTAACCAAGAAAGGAAATTTGGATCGGAAGGCCTTTTTCTGTACAAGATTCTAACCATCACCCTAAGAATAATTCCAACATGTATAGGGTGATATTGAAAGTCCTTCAATGTATGTACATGACATAAACTCACTGACATTAAGTGGTGGAGAACACGGATGTGGAATTAAGGATAAACTTTTGGAACAAATACATACAATACCATGCTCTTTTCCAGCTTCACTGCTGTGATCAGAAAAATATTTGGGTAAGTAATAAATAATAAATTAGTAAAAATATAATGGTTTCTATAACAGGATATTTTCTATCAGACTTTCCCCTCCATCCTTCATGTTTAAAGCTTTCCTCAGTGGAATAAAAATTGTAGATCTTAGCTTTAACATATATTATTACCATAAAGTAAAGGAATCTACACACACACACACACACACACACATACACACACTTGTAGAACAGAGACATGGGTGTTGTGCAATCAACAAAACACAGTTGTGCAATAATTAAAGAATTTTTAAACTGAAGATTAAATTGGAATGTTGTTATAAACATAAGGGAAATGGCCAACATTTTTCTTTGTATCAAAAGAAAATGCATTTCTAAAAATAAGCACCCTCTTTGTGATGACCCTTTAAAATAGTTTTAAGTGATTCCATTCACAGATGAGCTTTTGGATCTGCAGCACTTTGCTGTAAGTGGTTTGCTCTTTGATCCTGTAGCCTTTAATCAGGTGTGTATCGAGAAGAAGAAAGCACTGGCTTGGCAATATCACCCTCCAAATTCTACATCTCCCTGACAGTGAACATGCCATGACTAAAACAGGCTGCTGGGTCCTGAAAGGTTTCCTTTGGTGTATGAATTTAAGAAAACATTGGGTAAAGTTAATTCCCACTGGTAAGCTTTATTTTATCAAATTGAGGCAAACATGGATCTTTCTAAAATTACCAAATTTAAAAATCACCTTGACTGAAAAGAAAAAGTGTTTTTATCTTCCATGTTTCATTTTACATTCCCGGAAGTTAGAATTAAGTAAAAGAAAGGATTGAGAATGTTACCTAGTCTTTGAAGTGTTGCTCCTGACCTTTACCAGTCAATTCCTTCGTAATGCAAAGTGGATTTAGTGTAACCTAAAGGTCTTTGTGTATATATATACATATATATATACTTAGAGTGTCTTGGATGATGCCTTCAGAAATGCAAAAAGCAAAGAATTATTTTTATTCCCCACCCACTCCACTCAAATTCACACTTATCTCTACTCTGTCATTTAGATTCCAGACCTTCATCCTTACCTAAACAGTTTTTCCCCCTAATAATAACTTAATCTAAGTTGTTATTAAGACTAAGAACTAGGTTTCATTTCTTTTTGGCCAATTAAAAATTGTTACAACATAGTCCTGGATAAGTTTCTTAACTTCTCTAAGGACTTTTTCCAATACCTGTTTCATAGGGTTGTGAGGTTAAGTGAAGCGATTTGTGCACAGTGCCTACACTCAGTCCATGTTAGCGAGCACTCAATTTTCCTTTTTGCCCTCCCCCTCCCTTCCTCCCTTACCTGCTCTCTCCTCCTCCCTTCTCTCCCTGCCCTTCCTCCTCCTCCACTCCGAGTGAGTAGTTGGCACAGGGTTAACTACTCAGTAAAGTGGTGGTTTTCATTGTTGTGAAACTGTTCTCTTAAGAATCAAACCCTCATCATTTCTCTCCGGAAACACTGAACTTTGTTAATTGATCCACATGCCCTATTAATATTTTTCACAATGAAGTTCTGTATCCACTGATTCAAAATTTCTAAAATTCAGTGTTTAAAGTCACACACTGAGGACAATGAAATATTGCAAAAACCACTGTTAATAACTTATGCTTTCCATCTTTGTGTAGATGCTCCATATAATCGCTGTCTTCATATAGACTTATTCTGGCGATTTTTAAATGACTTTGAGAATATTTTATATAAAGTTTTACTTGAAAAGACTACCATGTGCCAGGCACTGTGACTTAAGTGCTTTACGTACATTATCCTGTTTAGTTCTCAGCAACCCATGAGATGTTTAGTATTATTGCCATCCATTTTACAGAGAAGGAAATAAACACAGTCATGCTCAAGGTCATACGGCTATAAATGGTATAGAAGGATTGGAACCCAGATGCTCTGTCTGATTCCAGATCCTATGCTCCTAAACACTAGCCTATACTGCCCCTCTGCTTCCAGAAGTAATTTTATAATTTAATAAAATGCATCCTTAACCTAGTATTTTATGAATACTTGAGTTACAATTAAGAATACTTCCTGGAAATTAACTTTTAAAAGGAAAACATTTTTTTTTCCTAATAGCACTGAAAAATAAAACTAAAACCTTACCATTGACTTTTCATCTTTTTGATGACTGTCAATAAGGTTTTCTCATTTGCTGTGTTGAAATAAGGGAATATGTCTGAAGGATGGCATCAGTGTTGTAGAGACAAAATCATGACCCATGAAGAAACAGTTGAAGAATCTGGAGACATTCAGACTTGAGAAAACCCAGGGTGGGTAAAAAGTTTTCAAATATTTGAAGGGCTTGCATGTGAAGGAAGGATTAGACATATTGTGAGAGACCCAAGAGAACAGAATTAGAACCACTTGGTGGAAGCAATTAGATGAGAGCTGTCTAACAATTAGAGCTATAGCACCACTGAAAAATCCCATTCTGAAATACAGTGATAAAACCTTTACCAGTCACACTTAATATCTACTCACTTTCTAGCTCATAGTTTCAGGAAAAGGAAAGGCAGCTCATTTTTGGCAAGAACCCTCAGACACCTTAAAGTGTGCTCAGTTGGTCTCTGAGATGAGGCTATAATGTAAAAAAGATGATTTTCATAAAAAGTCAAATTATAAACTGCAGTTCAGTTCTGTTCGCTCAGTCATGTATGACTCTTTGCGACCACATGAACCACAGCATGCCAAGCCTCCCTGTCCATCACCAACTCCCGGAGTCCACCCAAACCCACGTCCATCAGGTCAGTGATGCCATCCAACCATCTCATCCTCTGTCGTCTCCTTCTCCTCCTGCCCTCAATCTTTCCCAGCATCAGGGTGTTTTCATGTGAGTCAGCTCTTCACATCAGGTGGCCAAAGTATTGGAGTTTCGGCTTCAACATCAGTCCTTCCAGTGAACACCCAGGACTGATCTTTAGGATGAACTGGCTAGATCTCCTTGCAGTACAAGTTACTCTCAACAGTCTTCTTCAACAGCACAGTTCAAAAGCATCAATTCTTCGGCACTCAGCTTTCTTTATAGTCCAACTCTCACATCCATACTTGACCACTGGAAAAACCATAGCCTTGACTAGACGGACCTTTGTTGGCAAAGTAATGTCTCTGCTTTTGAATATGCTGTCTAGGTTGGTCATAACTTTCCTTCCAAGGAGTAAGCGTCATTTAATTTCATGGCTGCAATCCCCATCTGTGGTGATTTTGAAGCCCCCCCCCAAAATAAAGTCAGCCACTGTTTCCCCATCTATTTGCATGAAGTGATGGACCGGATGCCATGATCTTCGTTTTCTGAATGTTGAGCTTTAAGCCAACTTTTTCACTCTCCTCTTTCACTTTCATCAGGAGGCTCTTTAGTTCTTCTTCACTTTCTGCCATAAGGGTGGTGTCATCTGCATATCTGAGGTTATTGATATTTCTCCTGGCAATCTTGATTCCAGCTTGTGCTTCCTCCAGTCCAGCATTTCTCATGATGTACTCTGCATAGAAGTTAAATAAGTAGGGTGACAATATACAGCCTTGACGTACTCCTTTTCCTATTTGGAACCAGTCTGTTGTTCCATGTCCAGTTCTAACTGTTGCTTCCTGACCGGCATACAGGTTTCTCAAGAGACAGGTCAGGTGGTCTGGTATTCCCATCTCTTTCAGAATTTTCCACAGTTTATTGTGATCCACACAGTCAAAGGCTTTGGCATAGCCAATAAAGCAGAAATAGATGTTTTTCTGGAACTCTTTTGTTTTTTCCATGATCCGGAGGATGTTGGCAATTTGATCTCTGGTTCCTCTGCCTTTTCTAAAACCAGCTTGAACATCTGGAAGTTCACGGTTCACATATTGCTGAAGCCTGGCTTGGAGAATTTTAAGCATCACTTTACTAGCGTGTGAGATGAGTGCAATTGTGCGGTAGTTTGAGCATTCTTTGGCACTGCCTTTCTTTGGGGTTGGAATGATAGCTAACTTTTTCCAGTCCTGTCCTATGGCCACTGCTGAGTTTTCTAAATTTGCTGGCATATTGAGTGCAGCACTTTCACAGCATCACCTTTTAGGATTTGAAATAGCTCCACTGGAATTCCATCACCTCCACTAGCTTTGTTCGTAGTGATGCTTCCTAAGGCCCACTTGACTTCACATTCCAGGATGTCTGGCTTTAGGTGTGTGTATTATAAACTTAATACATTTAAAAAGTTAAAATTTCATCAAACCAGAAACCTGCCCCAGATCCCACCATCTAGGGACAATAATTTGAAATATTATTAATAACATCTATATTTGTGTGATTATAAAATGAATATCATAGAAAATGTAAATACAGAAAAGCATAAAAAACAAATATAAGGAAAGGAAAAGAGGGGACTTCTTTAGTGGTCCAGCGGCTAAGACTCCATGCTCCCAATGCAGGAGACTTGGGTTCGATCACCCTTTTTGGGGAGCTGGATCCCACATTCTGCGACTAAAAATATCTCATGAGCCACACTAAAAGATCCTGTATGCCACAACTAAGACCCAGCGCAGCCAATAAATACATAAAAATAAACATTAAACAAAGAGAAAAGAAGTAAAAGTAATCACAATCCTTTATATAATCACCACTTAATTTTGACATATTTGTCTTCTAGTCCTTTATTTTACTATTTTTATATGTTTTAATGAAGCAATACAAAGTTTTGCAGGCCATTCTTTTCATATAGCTTTATATTATAGACATTGCCTCATTATTTTAATAATTCAAGGATGTAATTGTTAATGGAGACCTACGTGTCTATCTTATGAATGTACTGTGATATATTAAACCAATTTCCTATCACAAAAATTACATTATGCCACAGTTTGTTAGCTTAGTGACATTGCAGTGCACATCTTGGTTTATTACTAATTATCTAAATGCTAATTGTGCTCGTAAGTTAGATTTCTAGGAGACAGATTATTAATTCCTCCAATGATTTTGATATGTCTGACCAAACTGACCTCTGAAACGCATGAAAACCATGTATCATTCCAATTATTTCTTTTAGCTTATTGAAAAGAATGCTATTACTTTTTAGCATATTTATCTTCTATTCTGCTACTTTGCTGAAAACCCATTAATTTTAGAGCTTTGATTTTCACTAGTTTTCTAAGCATATAGTTATATGATCTACAAACAATAGCCTTTAATCCTTTCTGGTTTTTTTTTTTTTTTTTCTGTTTTTTATTTTTTAACTTTACAATATGGTATTGGTTTTGCTGTTTTTGTTTTATCTCGTTGTTCTGGAATTACTAGTTGGTGCAGTGTTACCCGATAGTGATGATAGTGGGTGTCCACTCAGCTTCCTGGTTTTACCAGATATTTTAAAACCTTGAACAGCTACTTATGGTTTTGCCTGTTTGTTCATTTCCAAAATCAGGAATCTATGTGGAATGCCATTTGACATCTACTGGCATAGGTGGTAGAATACATTAATAACTCAGCAGTGGACTGTCTGCATTCCTGGAATTAATCCTGCATTATCCTGGTGAAAGATTTATCTGTTAATTCACCTTTGAGATGTGTTGTTAATAATTGACTTTTTAAAATCAGTATTTCTAAGTGACATTGGTTCAGTTATTTATCTGGTCTCAGTTTCAGAGTTATGCTAATTTCATAAAATTAATTCATTAGCTTTATTTCCAGATTCTGTGGCAGTTTGTATAGCTTGAGAAATATCTAGTTTTTGAAAATATAAAAGACCTTGCCAGTAAAGCTGGTATCTGGCATTTTTGTAGTAGTTTTTAAAAATTAACTTTTTATTTAAAAGTAAAATATATGTATAGTAATGTGCACAAGCCTAATAAAATTTTAAATACAAACACACACACACACACTTACACTCCTCTGTAACCACCACCTAAATCCAGATAGAAATCATTTCCAACATCCTAGTCAAAATTTTTACTAAGCTAATTTCTATTCTGGCTTGAAAATTATTTTTAGTCCCATATTTTTTCTCTTGTGAGTAGTTTCAGTGAACACATGCCCTACCCCTTTTAACCACTGTATTAGTTTGTAAAAGCTGCTGTAACAAAATACTGCAAACTAGGTTGCTTAAACAACAGAAATTAATTTTCTCACAATTCTGGAAGCCAGACATCCAAAATCAAGGTATTAGTGTGTCTGATTTCTGTTGAGGCTTCTATCCTTGACTTACAGATGTTCTCCTTCTTGCTGTGTCTTCACATGGCCTTTCTTCTGTGAGTGCACATCCCTGACGTCTTTTTGTATGTCCAAATTTCCTCTTTTGAAGACATAAGTCAGATTGGATTATGGTCATCACGGCAGTTGGTGATTGCAGCCATGAAATTAAAAGATACTTACTCTTTGGAAGGAAAGTTATGACCAACCTAGACAGCATATTAAAAAGCAGAGACATTACTTTGCCAACATAGGTCCATCTAGTCAAGGCTATGGTTTTTCCAGTGGTCATGTATGGATGTGAGAGTTGGACTGTGAAGAAAGCTGAACTCCAAAGAATTGATGCTTTTGAACTATGGTGTTGGAGAAGCCTCTTGAGAGTCCCTTGGACTGCAAGGAGATCCAACCAGTCCATTCTAAAGGAGATCGGTCCTGAGTGTTCTTTGGAAGGAATGATGCTAAAGCTGAAACTCCAGTACTTTGGCCACCTCATGTGAAGAGTTGACTCATTGGAAAAGAGTCTGATGCTGGGAGGTATTGGGGGCAGGAGGAGAAGGGGACGACAGAGGATGAGATGGCTGTATGGCATCACCGACTCGATGGACATGAGTTTGAGTGAACTCCGGGAGTTGGTGATGGACAGGGAGGCCTGGCATGCTGCGGTTCATGGGGTTGCAAAGAGTCAGACACGACTGAGTGACTGAACTGAACTGAACTGAACTGAAAGGGACAAAGGCTTCAACATACGAATTTTGTAGGGAGCATAATTCAGTCCATAAGAGCCACCTAACATTTCTAACACCTTCCCTGAATCTGGGGAGTTTCTCACTTCAGTAGGCCATATGTTTAGAAGTTAGAATCCAGAAACTCTTTTGTTCAAGCATGTGCCATGTGCCAAGGCTTCTGCAAACACCTATGATTGTACTGCACAGCTTAGGGAGATGGTATTCACATAAACTCCACGAGAATGATATTTTACAGTTCTTCTGTATTCAACTTCTCTATCATATGACTTAGGCCCATTATTCTCCATCGTTTTGAAACTAGTTTCACAAAGAAAGAAGTATTTCAGAAATCAATTCCAATGCTGAAGAGAGCAGGGCCATGAAACTTCCAGAGACAGAAAATCTAGTGACACTGTCCACTGCCCAGTGTGTGCAGAAATAATATCTACCCTGTGGTTGCTGAAAAGGCAGTTGCTCAGGGACAATCCAGCAGAGTAACCTGGGCATCATTCTGCCATCATGGTTTCCATGTTGGACTAGCTGATTCTAATAGAAATTCAGCATAATATCCTTTACAAAATAGATTATTTTTCTTGAGTTCTTTGTAGTGCATTCTTTTGCTTACAACTAAGAGCCCTACTAGATACCTTAGTTTTTGCAGGAATTTTGTTTCTTAGAAAAAAGAAGGATTTCTTGGTGTCTGTTTGTGAAATATAGCAGGTACCTAAACAAGATGAAAGTGTGTATGTGCAACTTGAAAATAGTTAGATTTCTATGTACTCATTACTTAAATCAAGAAATTGCCAATGTCTTTTCGTGTTCCTGCCATTTGTACCTCTTCCCATTCTGATGTTTCTGTCAACCAACCCCTTGCTTTTCTTCAAAGTTTTTACCACCAGCATATGTACAACTAAAGAATATGTTGTGAGGTTGTGAGTGTTTATGAAATTTATGTAAGTGGAATGATATTGTATGTATTTTTCTATGGCTGGTTTTCTTTTGCTTAACACAATATTTTTGAAATTTGTCCACATGGATACACATAGTTGTAGCTTACTCATATCACTGTGTCAAGATTCTTTGTGTGATCCCATAACTTATATATCTATTCCATCAGTGATAGACTTTTAATTCTTTTATAAATAATAAAAGAGGTATTATTTCAAGAATTTTCCTAGAGATTTTAACATGCATTAGTTAATTAATTTTACATTATTAAGATCTCAACTTCATAAAAAATATTTATTCCCCCGGGACAGTATACAATACTTAGCACGGCTTATTTCAGTCACCTGTCCCCCATTTATATCCCATTGTTGTCATTATTTGAATTCTAACTTATATTGTTTTTATTTTAATCCAGAAAGATATTAGTGTTGTTGTTTTATACTATCAATATTTTATTGAACTTATCTATAAAACCCTCTCCTTCTTGAAGTTTAAACTTTTCATCAGATTGAGATCCTATTCCATGTATCTGAAACACATATTTTAGAATTTTCTTTAGTAATATTTTATTGATAACAAGCTAGCTGTTTATCCATCTCTGAAGACATTTTTTATTTCTTTTAGTTGTAATGACTTTTTGGTTACAGTCATTCTAGGTATAGAATTCTGATTGTTCCCTTCTTTTAGCAAAATTGAGCCCCTCATTTCATAGACTTCTGGGTTCCATTGTTGCTACTGAAAATCTGTTATCAACTTAATTTTTCATCCTTTGAAGATTGTTTATCTTTTTCTCTTAGGCTTCCCTGAAGATCTCTCTGCCTTTGAAGTTCTGTAGTTTCATTATGATATCCAGGTGTTATCTTTTTTTTCTTTTAACTTTAATTAGAATTCGTGAACTATTTGAGTGAGTTGATGATGATAGAAGATGATTTTCATCAGTCTTGGAAAAATTTTCAGTCAATATCTCTGTTTTTCTCTATACTTCATGTGATTTTTTCCCAAAGTGTTGCTATGTATGTCTCTTTCATGTACCTATCAAAATACTGCATTAGTAACCTAATGAATACATCAGTCTAAAACAACAATAAATGATTTATTATCTCTCACAGTCTCTGTTGGTCACATTCAGTATATACTCTGAATTAGTCATTATTTGGGGTCATGAGATTACAGTGCTTTGTTGGCTGGGGCTGTAGTTATCTGAAGGCTTAGGGGACCCTGGAGTACCCATTATCAAGGTGGCAGAGGCCTTATTTCCTCTGTTTGGGACTGCTGAGAATAGACCTCATGGCATAGCAGTCATACTTGTTCAGTCTTTTTCTCTTTATAAAGATTGGATAGGTGACTTCCAAGCTCTTTTCATGTCACAGCAGAAACTGGAAGTGCTGATTTTGTCTGTTGAACTTCAGTTTGAAATTTTTATTCTATTTCTATTCTGTTTTAGATTTTAAAATCTTTCCTTAATTATATCACTTACCACATAAATAGCAAATGGAACAGTGGGAATGGATGAAATTGCCTCATAACAGAATGGGAAAAGAATCTAGGGCTGGGAAACTCTTTAACATTTAAAAGGCAAAAGAAGGCAACCCCCCCTTGCCTGCTCACCTGCATCCTTCACACGCATCCTATATTAATAAATCCACTTCTTGCCTATCCAAAAAATAAAAGATATAGAAGGAAGCACATTATTTTTATAGCTTCTTGAATGTTAGTTTTAAATTTTCCATTTGTTATTTTTTAAAAGCAATAATAAATATTATGCATTTTTGCCTTTCGACAACTTTGACTATATTCCGTAACATGTGATCCAGTAGAAGAAACACTTCATTTTGAAGTTGTTTAGGTTTTTTGGTTTAAATTTCCATTATAAATTTATCTTTTTATTGCTTTGCAATCTATAAACTAACCTGCTATATTTTAACTTTGCAGAACTTATGTTTCTTTTTTGGTCTTGTGAAGGTTAGCATGTTAATTTTACTTCTATGTTTTAAAAATTATGTGAAGTGTTTTCAGACTGAATCATTAATTTTTCAAATCTCTGATTATTTTTTTCTATCTGATATGAGAGAATTTACAGTGGAATGTTAAAATTTTCTATCTCAAGTATATTTCTAAATATTTCACATATATTTTAGTGATTCTACGTTTTAGTGCTGAATAATTTGATATACAGACTTTTATACAGTTATTTTTATAATGTATTATTATACACATATATATAACTGTGGGTATATCTTTTTCCTCACATAATGTTTTTTTCCTTTATCTCTCCTTTTTATGAAATTCAATCTTTTGACATCTGTTTTAATTGTGTTTACCTAATAGGTTTTACGGTATCTGTTAATTTTAAACTGGTCTGTTATTTTTATATTTGCTTCTCTTTTCTGAACATTTGCCTTTATTTTTATCTACTTTGTTGTTTCTACCTTTAAACTGGAACTTTAAACAGTTCCAGTGCTAGTTCTATGTATATTTTTATATAGTTGAATGCATAGTAAATACACAATTTTTATTATACGTTTTTAATTTTGCAGTGTGACGAAACAGTTTTCCTTGTCAAAAATCTTCTCACACTTATAGTGAATGATGTTGGTGTTTTATAATTTTACCATGCACTTTCTTTTGTTGGGTATTAGGTTGTTTTTTTTTTTGTAATTGTTTCAAGTAATATTTCAATAAACTTCTCTGTATTTTGATTTAGAATAGTTTCTCCAAAGTGGAATTAATGAGTCAAAGTGGACAAACATTTATAATAAGGCTTTTGTTTATAGTTCCATTTTAAAAATAAATTTATTCTTTTCATCAGTGACTGAGATGGAATCCAAACAAATATGCTACAGCTTATATATCCCAAGGTATCATCCTCCTTAAAGTGGACATTCTGCACAGATAACACGCTGCAAATACTAAAACTCCCCTTTATGAGTTGCTCTCAGAGCCTAACACACAACTTTTTAGTGATTTTCATGTGGTAATCTTAATTTTTGAGAATACATTTGATTTTTAGAAATGGAAGTCTTTCAAATTCATATCTTATGACTCAGAAGGAAGAACAAACCCTCCAATGGAAGTTTTAGTATATAGATATCTGAATAAAACAGAATTTTGACCCAAGTATTTCTGACTTCCAAGCCCATGTACTTAACTAAACTTACCTCCAGCAGACAAGTATTTATTAAGTTTTATTGTTGAGTTTTTTTATTCTAAGCATTTGCTAGGTGTCAAGATAGAGTAGGGACCATAACGGATATTTTTTTTGTTCTTATGCTGCCAAGACTTTATTTTATACTCAATGTTCTTCTTTCAGTTATACTCTTTTAAGCACTTAAGTAATGGTACTTTAAAAAACTCTATCTTGTTAATTGATAAGTAGTGCTTATATACACCTCCTTATGATAATATCATTTCTTTAAAAGCAGAAGACATTAAGTCCTTTTATTGCTTGACTGCTATGAAGTTAATGTTGGTCGGTTAGTATTTGCTCTAATGAATGTCTGATTGTATACTGAGTTTGACTCAAACTCATTTTATGTAGGGTGACATTATAATTTATCATCTAAGCTGACAAATATGATTGCCCTAACTTTATGTAGTGTGTTAGAGAAAGGGTTTTACAAGGCAGCAGACAGGTGCTTTGGAGATTTTTAAAATGTGCTAAGAGGATAGGAAAATGAATCTGATTTTGGAGGATTTCAAGGTAAATTTCTGTTGTGAAAAATATTTTCATCAAAATGAAAAGTGGAAGTTTGATAAATATTTCTTAGGATGTCTTTTATTCCAACATCTTTATTTTATCAAGTCAGATTTTAAAATCAGCCATAGCTTAAAATATAGATTACTCTTTTTTTAATCCAGTACAATGGTATAATTGCTTTAAGCATTATGGGAACAGAAGCAATTGGTCCTAGACTTACAGAAAATAACTTAGTCATAAATTTTGGAACCTCCAAAAAGAAGATAAGCATTGGGTATTTTCCAGCTCATTTATCTTGGCATTTAGCATGTAGGTTCAAAAGCATCTGAATTTTAATAGCTTAGATACTTAGATCATTTCTTGAGCCCTATTTTGTTTTCTTCAAGTCAGCAAGAGTATATGAAGAAATAATCAATTTTAAATGACATCTGAAAAACATTTGATATCATCTCCTGCAATTCCCATAGTTTTATTTTTTAACTCAGGGTAACGTGAACCATAGTAATTCTTCGACTAAGAAAAATTAGTAATTAAGATATTTAATATTTTACTCTGAAAAATGTCCATAGCTGTTTAAAGTATAAATAGAGATTAAGTAATGTGTATTTTGGAAAGATGAAAACCCATCCCATTTACTCATGTGAAGTGTTTGGTGAGTTTCCTAGATAAAGTTGGTCCTAACAATTAACTGACTTTTAAATTAGCATAGCAAAATGATGCCATAGGTGATGAGACAGGTTAGAGTTAAGTAAATCATATGAACTCTAATTTAAACATAAATCTTATTTTGGATTTACTTCTTATTAATAGTGAGTACTTTGTATGCCATAGATTGGAGTCTCCTAAAGACACATTAGAGTGAATAGTATCAGAATCTTTGGAGATTCTTGTTTAAAATGCATCCAGTTTGAAACCATCATTCTAGTTGATCAAGTTTCAGCAAGCCTGACCAAGAGAAAGAGAGAAAACCCAATTTACCAATATCAGCAATGAGAAAGGGGATATTTCTACAGACCCTGAAGAAATTAAAAGGATAAAAATACTATTATCTTCTCTATGCTCATAAATCCTGTAACAGATTGAATTGACAAAATCTTCAAAAGACACAAATCATCAAAACTCACTCAGAAATAGATAACCTGAATTGTTCTATAACTATTAAAAGAAATTTAATTTATATGTTAAATGCCTTCCCGCAAAGAAAACTGGCTCCACTGACAAATTATACAAAACATTTAAGAAAGAAGTAAATGAATTCTATACAAACTGTTTTAGAAGATAGAAGAGGCAGAAACACTTCCCAACTCTTTTTAAGAAGTCAGCCTGATGGCTCAGAAGGTAAAGAATCTGTGATGCAGGAGACCCAGTTTCTATCCCTGGGTCAGGAAGATCCCCTGGAGCAGGGACTGACAATTCACTCCAGTATTCTTTCCTGGAGAATTCCATCGACAGAGAAGCCTAGCAGGCTACCGTCCATGGGGTCTCAAAGAATCCGACACGACTGAGCAACTTAACGCTTTCACTTTTCATTATTCTGATACCAACTCTAGACAAAGACATTACAAGAAAAGAACACAACAGACTGAAAAACCTCATGAACACAATGACAAAAATCCTCAACACTATATTATCAAATGTAGCAACATATAAAAGAGTAATAAGTTACAACAAAGTGAAGTTTATCCCAGAAATGGAAGACCAGTTCAACATAGAATAATCAATCAATATATTTCACAATATTAACAGGTTAAAGAAAACCACATGATACTTTAAATAGATTTAGAAAAAGTGCTTGAAAAAATTCAACAACCGTTCATGATAAAAGTTCATAATAAACTAGGAATGAAAGGAAATTTCCTTAATCTGACATAAGGCATAAAAAAAAAAAAAAAACTACAGCTTGCATCACCACTGAACATCTATATGTAGAAACAAAGCACCTTGATCTATACCCCATATCTTATACCAAATTTACCTTTAACTGTACCATAGATATAAATATAAGTGGTAAAACTATAAAAATTTTGGAAGAAAACGTAAGGGAAAATCTTTGAGATCTTAAGTTAGGGAAAGAGTTCTTAGATACATCAAAACCATAATCTATAAAAGAAAAATATTGACTAACTGAAATTCATAAAAACATTTTTATTCTCAAAATGGCACTGTTAATAAAGTGAAAATGCATATCATAGACTTGGAGAAAATATTTGAAAAGGACTTGGATCCAGATATAAAATGAAAACTCAAAAATAAGAAAACAACCTAATTTTGAAATGGACAAAAGATTTGAAGAGACAGTTCACCAAAGAAGGTGTACTAATGGCAAATATGCACAACATCATTGGCCTTAGGGATATGCAAATTGAAACTGCAATGTGCTACCACGACTCACAGACCAAAATGGTTGAAATCAAAGACTGACCATTCCGCATGCACAGGAAGCTGTGTAGCAACTGGAACTCTTATCCTTTGCTGTGAGAATACAATGTGGCATCTTGGAAAACAGTTTTACTGTTATTTGTAAATTTAAGCATACAATTAAAATGCAATTCTGCATTTCCACTCACAGGCATTTACTAAGTGGAAATCAGCACAGAATTAGGCAAAATGAGGAGACAGAGGAATATCTTCCTAACAAAGGAACAAGACAAAACCCTAGAAAAACTTAGTGAAATGGAGATAGGCAATCTAACTGATAAAGAGTTCAAGATAATATCATAAAGATGCTTAATGAACTTGGAAGAAGAATCCATGAACACAGTGATAAGTTTAAACAAAGAGAAGATATAAAGGAATCCCCCCCCCCCCAAAAAAAGATTGTTGAAATTATATCAAACATCTCTTGACCACAGTGCTATGAGACTGGAAATCAACTATGAGGGAAAAAACTGCCAAAACACAAATATATGGAGACTAAACAATATGTGCTAAACAATCAATGGGTCACTGAAGAAAATAAAGAGAAAAAAAAATTATCTGGAGACAAATGAAAACACAATGGTCCAAAATATATGGCACTTAGCAAAAGCAGTTCTAAGAGAGAGGTTTATGCTGATACAAGCTTACCTCAGAAAATAAGAAAAATCTCAAATACCACATTAGCAAACTAAAGAATAAAAATCATATTATCATCTCAATAGATGCAAAAAAGTTTTTGACAAAACTCAACATTCATTTATGATAAAATCTCTTAATAAGAGCAGAAACATACCTCACATATTAAAGACCTTATATGAGAGACTGACAACCAATATAATATTGAGTGGTGAAAAGCTGAAAGCATTTCATCTGAGATCAGGGACAAGACAAGGATGCCCACTGTCACTCATTTTTATTCAATACAGTATTGGAAGCCCTAACCATAGCAATCAAACAAGAAAATGAAATAAAAGGAATCCAAGTTAGAAAGAAAGAGTAAAACTCACTGTTTGCAGATGAAATGATGCTCTATATAAAAAATCTTAAAGATGACACCAAAAACCCATCAGACTAGTATATAAATTTAGTAAAGTTGTAAGATACAAATTAATATACTGAAATCTGTTGCATTTCTATACACTAACAATGAGCTATCAGTAAAAGAAATTAAGAATACAATCATATTTACAGTTGCATCAAAAAGAATAAAATACCTATGAATAAACCTAACAAAGGCGGTAAAAGACTTATACTAAAAAAACTGTAAGCCACTAATTAAAGAAATTGCAGGTAAAGAGATGTACTGTGTTAATGGATTGCAAGAATTAATATTGTTAAAATGACCATACTACTCAAAGCAATCTACAAATTCAATGCAATCCTTATCGAAATACCCATAATATTTTTCACAGCTACAGAACAAATATTTCTAATTCTTTTATGGAAAAGCAAAACACTGACCCCAAATAGTCAAAACAATCTTTAGAAAGGAGAACAAGGCTGGAGATATCACACACCTTGATTTCAAACCATACTACAAAGCTATGTAATTAAAATAGTATGATACTGGCACAAAAACAGGCATGCATAGATCAATGGAACAGAGTGGATTGCTCGGAAATAAACCCACACTTACATGGTCAATTAATCTATGACAAATAAGACAAGAATATACAATGGGGAAAACTGGACTACTCTGCCAGAACATATACAAAAATAAACTCAGAATGGATTAAAGACAAATGTTAAGATTTGAAACTATAAAACTCCTAGAAAAAATGTAGTCAGTACAATAGTTGACATGAGTTTTAGCAGTATTTTGGGGGCTATGTCTCCTCAAATGATAGAAACAAAAGCAAAAATAAACAAATTGGACTACGTCAAACTACAAAGTTGTACACATTGAAAGTAATTGTCAACAAAATGAAATGCACTTAGTGAGAGAAGATATTGGCAAACATTATATCCAATAAGGGGTTAATATCCAGAATATACAAAAATTCATAAAACTTAAAATCCACCAAACAACTGAATTAAAAATTGGGCAGAGGATCTGAATAGACATTTTCCCAAAGACATACTGATGGCCAACAGACCCATGAAAAGATGTTCAACATCACTAACCATCAGGGAAATGCAAATCAAAGCCGCAGTGAGATACCATCTCACACATGACAGAATGGCTTTCACTGAAAGGACAAGAAATAGCAGGTGTTAGCAGGATATGACAGAGAAGGCAATGGCACCCCACTCCAGTACTTTTGCCTAGAAAATCCCATGGACGGAGGAGCCTGGTAGGCTGCAGTCCATGGGGTCGCTAGAGTCGGACACGACTTGAGCGACTTCACTTTCACTTTTCACTTTCATGCATTGGAGAAGGAAATGGCAACCCACTCCAGTGTTCTTGCCTGCAGAATCCCAGGGACGGGAAGCCTGGTGGGCTGCAGTATATGGGTCGCACAGAGTCCAACACGACTGAAGCGACTTAGCAGCAGTAGCAGCAGGATATGAGGAAAAGGGAAACTTGTACACTGTTCATGGGAATGTAAACTAGTGCAACTACTATGGAAAACAACATGGAGGTTCCTCAAAGAATTAGAACTGCCATATGATCCAACAGTTTCACTTCTGGGTATCTACTTAAAGAAAAAAATAGCACCAATTCAATAAGATATATGGAGTCCAAAGTTCATGCAGCATTATTTACAATAGTCAAGATGTGGATGCAATCTAAATGTCTCAGTTCAGTTCAGTCGCTCAGTCATGTCTGACTCCTTGCAACCCCATGGACTGTGGCATGCCAGGCTTCCCCGTCCATCACCAACTCCTGGAGCTTACTCAAACTCATGTCCATTGAGTCGGTGATGCCATCCAGCCATCTCATCCTCTGTCGTCTCCTTCTCCTCCCGCCTTCAATGTTTCCCAGCATTAGGGTCTTTTCAAATGAGTCAGTTCTTTGTATCAGGTGACCAAAGTATTGGAGTGTCAGCTTCAGCGTCAGTCCTATTCAGGACTGATTTCCTTTAGGGTTGACTAGTTGGATCTCCTTGCAGCCAAAGGACTCTCAAGAGTCTTCTCCAACACCACAGTTCAAAAGCATCTAATTGTCTATTGATATACAAATGGATAAAGAATATGTGGTGTATATATACTACATATGTATATGTACATACACACAGGGGAATGTTACTCAGCCATTTTTAAAAATGAAATTTTTTCCACTTGCAACAACATGGGTGGATCTAGAGGGTATGATATTAAGTGAAATAAATCAGATAAAGACAAATATCACATGATCTCACTTATATGTGGAATGTAGAAAACAAAACAAAAACAGACTCATAGATATACAGAAAAAACTCGTGGTTGCCAGAAGGAAGGGAGGTTGGGGGTCAAAAATAGGTGAAGAGGAGTAAGGGGTACAAACCTGCAGTTATATAGTGAGTCAGAAGGATATTAAGGAGTATGACCAATAATATTGTAATAACTTTGGATGAGGACAGATGGTTACTAGGCTTATCGTGGTGATCATTTCATAATTATGCAAATGTCAATGCATTATGTAGTACACCTGAAACTAGCAATATTTTATATCAATAATATTTCAATTAATAAAAACTTTTGAAGTTTTAAATTAGGTGTTAAAAATTATTCTCTTAATTTACTGAGTGCTACAATACAAGATGCTGTTTGACATAAGTCCAAGTAGTCATCTGTTTTCTTTTTCTATTATAAAACTGAGTATCTTAAAATCAGAAAATTTTAAGAAGTCACGATTTGCATATAAAAAAGGACTTAAGTTTCAGAGTTGGACCATATTCAGCTGAAAATCTGTGATGGTGACTTATGTATAAAAAAGAAAAAAATAGACTATTTCCAATGTGATTTCATTTATATGATGCTCTCAGAAAGGTAAAACTATAGAGATAGAATACGTATCAATGGTAGCCAGGCACTGAGGGTAGGGGGAAAGACTAATTCCCAAAGTGCAAACCAGGAGATCTGGGGGAGGCTGATGGAACTGTTATATATTTTGTTTGTGGTAATGGTTGTACAACTATGTACATTTGTCAAAACTCATAGAACTGTATACCAAAAAGTTTTACCATTTGTAAACTGATATAAAAACCCATCTACAGCTCTGATTTTTTTCACTTTATCATCTCTCAGTCATTTCTCTACATACTAGTTTTTTAAATTCCTCCTCCTCAGTTAATTAAAACAGGAGTTTTGCAAGGCGCATCTCTACACTTAATCAGTTTAAAAATTACTTTGCAGTTATATAAACAAAAAGATAAGCAAATGTCATGTCGGGGCCCAAGATTTAACTACATGTGGTTATTCATATGAAAAGTATAAAGTTTTAGCTATTATTTAAATGACATGATTAACTATAAAGTAATACTTATCTATTGTCATACTGTACTTTTTCCATGATGGTTCTAAAAGCACTGTGTGGTGTTTTCACTGGTTAGAGCAATAGATGCAGCAGAGAATTCAGAGAGGGATCCAACTGGTAACTTCTACTCTGAGGAAACAAGGAAGTGAATAATCTTAGGGACTGATGGGAGAAAAGAAAATGTCTTGATATTCCCCAAAGTCCTACTGAGCAGGGTTGATGGTCACACTCACTTTTTCTTCCCGTGCAACACCCATTCACTTATGGTGATGTACATAGAGAGCAGTACGATAAGAAATTTCTTTGGAGCATATGCAATACTGTCAGTCCAACCAGTGATGACCTCTGTTAATTCGGTATCATTGCACATTGGAAGGATGAAGTTGATAGATTTTATTTCTCATTGCATTCTGTTGAAAGGCAGTGAAAAGAAGGAGGAGAAGGAAGACAGGGAGCGGAGTGAGAGAAAAAAAAGTAGAATAAGGAAAAGCATCAATCCCAAAGGGCTGGTGAAATCTACAGGGAGGTAGCAGAGTGTTATGGCAGAACATAAATGTTGGGGTCAGACATATTTAGGTTCAAACCTCAGCCTGTCACTTACAGCTTACTTAGGAAAGTTACTTAATCTCTATGAGCCTCAGTTTCCCCGATTTTAAAGCGGAAATTTAACAAAATATTAAAAATTATTGTGAGAATTAACAAGATCTTGTAAGGGGGCTGCATTTAACGTTTGGTCCAATGAGGATACGTAAGTAATAATTGTTACTATTAATGTTATAATTTACCTTTGTAAATCAGCATGGAATAACTAAATTGACTGTATGCAAGTTGCTATTATTCCTTCTATTCTAACATTCACTTTGGGCACAGTGATATAATTTCTCTGATTTTAGTTTTCCCATCTATAAGATGAGTCTAAGAATAATAGTAATGATTTCATAGTATCATTGTGAGGACCAAATAAGTTATACTTTTAATGCTCTTAGAACAGTGGTTTGCACATAGTAACTACACAATAAGGGTTAGCTATCACAATAAACTGTGGAAAATTCTTCAAGAGATGGGAATACCAGACCACCTGATCTGCCTCTTGAGAAATCTGTATGCAGGTCAGGAAGCAACAGTTAGAACTGGACATGGAACAACAGACTGGTTCCAAATAGGAAAAGGAGTGCGTCAAGGCTGTATATTGTCACCCTGCTTATTTAACTTATATGCAGAGTACATCATGAGAAACGCTGGGCTGGAAGAAGCACAAGCTGGAATCAAGATTGCCAGGAGAAATATCAATAACCTCAGATATGCAGATGACATCACCCTAATGGCAGAAAGTGAAGAGGAACTAAAAAGCCTCTTGATGAAGGTGAAAGTGGAGAGTGAAAAAGTTGGCCTAAAGCTCAACATTCAGAAAATGAAGATCACGGCATCCGGTCCCACCACTTCATGGGAAATAGATGGAGAAACAGTGGAAACAGTGTCAGACTTTATTTTTCTGGGCCCTAAAATCACTGCAGATGGTGACTGCAGCCATGAAATTAAAAGACGCTTACTCCTTGGAAGGAAAGTTATGACCAACCTAGATAGCATATTCAAAAGCAGAGACATTACTTTGCCAACAAAGGTCCATCTAGTCAAGGCTATGGTTTTTCCTGTGGTCATGTATGGATGTGAGAGTTGGACTGTGAAGAAGGCTGAGTGCCGAAGAATTGATGCTTTTGAACTGTGGTGTGGGAGAAGCCTCTTGAGAGTCCCTTGGACTGCAAGGAGATCCAACCAGTCCATTCTAAGGGAGATCAGCCCTGGGATTTCTTTGGAAGGAATGATGCTAAAGCTGAAGCTCCAGTACTTTGGCCACCTCATGTGAAGAATTGACTCATTGGAAAAGACTCTGATGCTGGGAGGGATTGGGGGCAGGAGGAGAAGGGGACGACAGAGGATGAGATGGCTGGATGGCATCACTGACTCGATGGACATGAGTCTGAGTGGGCTCCGGATGTTGGTGATGGACAGGGAGGCCTGACGTGCTGCGATTCATGGAGTCGCAAAGAGTCGGACACAACTGAGCGACTGATCTGATCTGATCACTACTACTATGATTACTATTGTTATTGCTGTTATTATTCTCAACCAAGAATTAACATGTACTAATTGAGCACTGTTATGAGTCCAACTGTGTTGATAAAAGATTTGTGAGATATGCTGAGTATTAAACCATGAAGTATTGAGTCTAAGTTCTTACCACTAAGAACTAATTAGTATTTGATTAATTAATTAGTATTTGATTAATTAATGAAGGTATGCATTAGTAACCCAGAGAATAGTCAGTGAATTGGTGAGGAAGAATGAGGAAAAACAATATTCATATTCTGAGAGAACTGAATACATGAGAAGGAAAAAAGGAGACTCTATTAGGCTGGGATAAAGGCATTAAAGCATAAGCAGAGCAAAGTATAGATGGAGAAGCAAATGTCAACTGGCATGGATACAGGAAACTGCAATATAGTAAAGTAATGCAATGAATTGCTATACAGCAGGGAAAATTAACTAATTATACCTATATACCAGTGTGGACAAATATTACAAACAGAATATGGAGTAAAACAAGCAGTCACAAAATAAAAGCTATTATTATCTATTTATATAAAATTCTAAGATAGGCAAAACTAAATCACATTGTTACAGGATAACAAACATAAATGATAAACTTATAACAGTGATTATTTCAAAAGTTAAAATAGTGATTACATCTGGGGAAAGGAAGAGAAGGTCTCATGAAAAATTAATGTTCTATCATTTCATAATGAAGGTATGTATGAGAACGTGGGTATTTTGTTTACAATTTTTTAAAAAATATACGTGTATGCTTTATATATTCTTTTTTATGGATGACGTATTTCATAATAAAAAGTAAAATAGATTAAAAGTAAGAGTGAGTGGAATCCAGGAAGTTAGCATGCTCAACTAGAGGATATTGTATGCTGTGGACATTGTATGCAGGAATTAAAACAAATAAGGTGATATTCAATCCATTTCTAAGTGCTAAATGGAGTCCAACTGGTTGCTTTCCTCCCCCTGTAAGCTTAAAAATCTCACCTTCCTCAATATATAAAAACAAATAATGGAAGTCATCAAGCAGAGTCAAGGGGTCATGATGGAGGGTATTGAAACCTCAGAGAGGAATGTTACCTCTGACACCTAGCTAGCTGGGCTAGGGTATCAGACGCAAGGCAAGAGTTAGGCATTGATAGCCAGCAGTTGTCTGTCAATATTCAGGGCTTCCTCATTACAATTGAGGCCCTTATTCCAGTTGACAAATGACACCCCACTGTAAGAGACGATGAAATTCATTCTGCTATCGAGGGTATGGTTAAAGCAGAATCTGGTCAGTCCTCAGTGGGAAAATGGAAGAGATCAAGCAGGGATAAACCAAAGGAATGTACTTCTACCAGGAAGATCAGAAAGAGATATAGGCTGATACATGTGCAAGTTTAGACACTTGGAGTTTATCTCTTGTGTCCAAAATCTGCCCCAGACATTCCATTACTCATTGCTCTTTTTCTTTTAATTCTGCTGTCGAGGAAATAAGATGCACGCTGAGCAGGTGGGAACTAAATTCAGTAAGTTTCACATTCTATTTGAATGCTTCTAGAATTTAGCCAGCAATGAAAAGGTTTAGTCTGAGCTCCTTATTATTATTATTTTTTAATATCCAGCCAGCTAAGAGATAGATAGCTGGATATTTGAAAGTATTATTTGGGTTGTTTTTTATTATTTGTTATTATTATCTGTGTTATTTGGGTTCAATTAAAATTGCTCTGTCTCTATCCCTCACTCTCAGAAAGTCTTCTGGGAACAAGGTAAATGTCCAGGGGTAAACAGAACACTAGAGTACAGAAGAAGCTTGCCTTTTTATGACCTTTATTTTATTGTTGTTATTGTATGTAAAGTAGTAGACAATTTACATAATCCCTCAACAACCTTGCAAAATTGCTCTTTTTCTCAATAAGAAAACGGAGATGCTGAGAGGTTAAATAATTTGACCAGAAACGTATAGTGCAGCTCGGGTGCCAACTTGGTTCTGTCTGAAAACAACTCAAAGGCAGTAGTCAGGTAATCTCTAGTCTCTTAAAAAGCAGGCTGCTGCTGCTGCTAAGTCACTTCAGTCGTGTCCGACTCTGTGCGACCCCATAGACGGCAGCCCACCAGGCTCCTATGTCCCTGGGATTCTCCAGGCAAGAGTACTGGAGTGTGTTGCCATTTCATTCTCCAATGCACGCATACATGCTAAATCGCTTCCGTTGTGTCCGACTCCTTGTGACCTCATAAACGGCAGCCCATCAGGCTCCTCTGTCCACAGGATTCTCTAGGCAAGAATACTGGAGTGGGTTGCCATTTCCTCCTCCAAAAAGCAAGAATACTGGAGCGGGTTGCCATTTCCTTCTCCAAAAAGCAAAAAGAAGGAGAAGACTTGAAAAGGAATCTTATCAGAGCTGGTCACAGACGTGGGAAGATCGTTCCCTGAAAGACTGGTGTATCTAGGGGAAGTCTTTCTGAGCTAATCAAAGACTGGAAGGTAAGGGGACCATGTGAACTGGAAAAGGTGTAAGTCATCTAAAGTGGGCAGTGGCTCCTCATGCACCATTGTTGTAATGTGGGATTTAGGCCTAATTTTCTTACTTTTCAAGAGGCCAGAAATCCACACATTAGGTTAAAAAAAAAAAATCTCCTGAGTTTTTACAAAAGACACTATAATGACCAAACAAAGTCTGCCATCAGTCTGAATTTGCCCTGTAGGCAACTAGTTGGCAACCGTGAACTTATTCCAATGCTGCCAACTTGGGCTTGCAGATGGTTTTCTTCTTAGCCTTCAGAGAATTAACTAGCTGTCCCTTCTTCAGGGAAGGCCAGATTTGTTCTTCCAGTTGGACTTTCTCTAGTTCTCTATGGATCCCTATCCTGTCTCTCCCTCCACAGACCTATTTTTTTTGTTTAATTAACATGTTTAATGTTTTTCTTTCCTGCTAGGCTGTAAGTTCATGAAGGAAGGAGACATTTCTGTGTTGGTCATTGTCACTGGGCTCCCCAGAATCAGATTGGCTGATGGAGAGTTATGTGAAGAACATTTACTGAAGAGCGTGCTCAGGAGCACCAGGTGGGTGAGGGAACAGGACTGGTCTGGGAGATATTAGGGTGAATGACTTAGTAGAGCTCCTACCTGGGAGACAGCCATCTATAGTATATAATTTGTGTGTTATTACTTTAAAATAAAGATATGAAAAAATGGGTTTTATTTGAAATTATATTAAATTCTATATTATTTACTTTTCTGTTATGTAAATGCTATTTTTTTTCCAACCAAAGCAATGAAACTAGTTAACAGTGGCAATTAGTAGTAATTAATAGTAGGACTAATGAATTATATGTGTGAGGAAGATTTAATAATATTTTGATAATATTTCTTTCCTCTGATGTAATGATTTATTTTAACTCTTTTTCTTAATGGGGTACTAAATAATTGCAGGCTATACTTGTATGTATTTTTAAGATTCATATTATTTAAACAGATACTGCCCATATCTGTTTAATCAAAAAAGTAACAATGAGATGTTTCTTATTGTCTTATGATAGCAGTAGAATATTTGTACTCTTTCAGTTTGCTTTTTCTTTTTGTTGAAGATTTATTTATTTCTTTATATTTGGCTGTGCCGAGTCTTCGTTCCTGCACGTGGGCTTTCTCTAGTTGCGGCAAGTGGGGGCCACTCTGTGCAGCGTGCGGGTTTCTCATTGTGGCAGCTTCTCTTGTTGTGGAGCGAGGGCTCAGAATGTGGGCTCAGTGGTTGTGGTGCAGGGGCTTCGTTGCCACATGGCATGTGGAGTCTTATTGGCAGGCAGATTCTTTACCACTGGACCGTGAAGGAAGCCCCTCAGTTTCCTTTTTCAGTGACACCTCTCTGAATGCCGGAAGCCTTTGCCTTAGGACATATTTTTTCCTTTTATGTAGTGGTGGAAGTAAACGTAGTTGAATGTAAAATTCATTTTGACTTGCAGGTCTGCTCTTTTTTCTTCCAATTTTATTGAGATATAATTGATATACAGCACTGTATAAATTTAAGGTGTACAGCATAGTGGTTCAGCTTACATATGTTGTCAAATGATTACCATGTTTAGTGAGCATCCGTTTTATCATGCAAATACAAAATTAAGGAAATAGAAATTTTTTTTCTTGTGGTGAGAACTCATGAGGATTTACTGTCTTAAAAACTTTCACTTATACAGAAGTGGTAATTATGTTTATCATGTTGTACATTATGTCTTTTGTAAGTAAGTTATAAGTGCTTACTTACAACTGGAAGTTTGACCTTTTGACTGCCTTCATTGAATCTCCCCTTTCACAATCTCAATAAGTACAAATCTGACCTCTTTTTCTATGAGTTTATTTGTTGGTTTGTCTGTTTCTGAAGTATAATTAATCTACAACACTGTGTTAGAGCCTGTTACACACCACAGTGATTTGATATTTCTATATATTTCAAAATGATCCCCATGATAAGTCTAGTTACCAAAGATAGTACATAGGTATAAGCCCTCTTATTTCTGATGTCAATCCAATCTGATATTGATCCAGATATCATCCCAACAATTTGGGCATTGAATATTTGGGATTTTACTTGGTAATAACAGCATGTTTTTAGATGTATAAGAATTAATTTCAAGGTCTTCCAAAAGTCCATTCATTTTATATCTACACACCAGCTGTTATCAATCAGATCCTGTGCATGTAGAAGTTAATCAGGTATGTTGCTGCTGCTGCTAAGTCGCTCAGTCGTGTCCGACTCTGTGCAACCCCATAGACGGCAGCCCACCAGGCTCCCCCGTCCCTGGGATTCTCCAGGCAAGAACACTAGAGTGGGTTGCCATTTCCTTCTCCAATGCAGGAAAGTGAAAAGTGAAAGTGAAGTCGCTCAGTCATGTCCGACTTTTAGCGACCCCATGGACTTCAGCCTACCAGGCTCCTCCATCCATGGGATTTTCCAGGCAAGAGTACTGGAGTGGGGTGCCATTGCCTTCTCTGTCAAGTAGGTTATCCGTATCTAAATCATTCATCATTTTTAAACATTCTTAAGCACATAGGACATCACCATATTAAATACTCTTTCTCAGCGTCGAAGGCAGAGGTAATCTGAACTTGTGAAATTGAAAAGTTGGATTTCAAATAGGGTAATTTAGTAAAGGAATGAGAAAGTCCTGTTTAACTTGGCTGCCATTTTCTGAGTTTTAAATCAGTCTTATTTCTCAAAAAAAAGAGTCATTTTTTTTCACTGTATGAATTTTGCTGAAATCTACACATAACATCAAACAATTCACGTGCAGTCAATCCACCCTTTTCCAGGTTCCTTATGGCCTCTTTAAAGATCATTGAAGTTTCAGAGAAACAGCATATACACTTCTGTTTTACTGTAATCTTTTTTCCATTCTCCTTCTGGATGCATTTTCATATTAGAGAAGGACATTATTCTTGTCTCACACTTTAAAAATATGATTTTACAGTAAGCTAATGTTTTAACATCTTTTCTGTGCCAGTAACACTGGCCAGACCAATCCTGTGGTCACACATCTAAGGACACAATCTCCTTCCATTTCTATAAAGCCAATAATCTTATGAAGTGCTTCTGTACATTTTATGGAAACTGAAAAGTGACCAATATTTTTATTATAAAAACCTCAATATTATGGGCAAGCAATTAAGTCTTTTTCCCCAAAAATAACTGTTGTGCACAGGTGTGTAGAACATAGCAGGTAAGACCTTTTTATTTTCTTTAGTAAGAAGTTTCTAGATAAGAATTTTACAAAATTTAACTTTGAATAGTACATCTGTTGAATATAGAGATAGATGAGCAAAATCTACTTCTGTTTGAACAAGATAGTAACCATATTTTGTATTTTCTGTAGTTTGATTAAAATCTTTATAGAAATCAACAAGATGATTTAAAACTCCATTTGTTTTTCAAATCAAAATACCTACGAACCAAGGGGAGCCTTTTTTCTTGCCATGATTAAATTTATCACTTATACTATAGAAAGTATGGTCATTGGTAATATCTGACTTAATTCTAAGGGATCAATACATCTGTTATCAAAATTCTCCATTTTTGGGGGGGGCACAAATAATTTTTATTGGACCACAGTATTTTAGTTGGGACCTCTGAATCAGAAGATACAGGTTTACCCAGCATCATGGAGCAATGAAGGGACTGATAATGTGCTGTATATGGTATACCTAGATTAATTTGTGGCCAGTATTTTCAACTGGTATCTTTTGGATAAGATGGGATAAAAAAACGTTGATTGCTTTAAAGTACTTGTGTGTTTCATTCCTAACTTGAGAGATTTAATCTTCTTAGGTGATTTTACCTCTCTTTCTCCACCATGCCCGACCAGTTCTTTTTTATATATCACACCCATATGGTACCAACAGTAGTTCCTCTTTTAGTTTGGTCATGTGTTCAGAATTTAATCAAGTGCTTCTAACAGTATGAAAGACCAAGCCTTGAGCTGTATATTTTACGGGGGTACTCTGACTCAACACTTCATCTTCAACTCTTTACTGGAGTTAATCCTAATTTTTAGAAAATTGTTTAATTTTCCTACATGCTACAGGCATAGGAAGCTGTACTAAAAGGAAGAGGCTTTGATAGGAAACTGCAGTGAGTCCTGATGTCACTTAGTTCAGCACAATGGAAATAGAAGCCACCTCCCTTCTGTTGTTCCATTTCCCCTTTTGGATGAGCAAGAGAGAATCATCTTTAGGGCATTATGTATTCATCGAGGGGCAGTGACCTTAATCCATAAAGCCCTATAGAGTTTATGCTTTGATTACCTTAAAGCCCGCCTCCCCTTATACAGTGTCCCAGACAATCAAAATTGCCCCACAACGTGCCTGCTAATGTTCCCAATTTCAGTAGACCCAAGACTGAGCCATCTGGTAAATAAGGCTTGGCACAGAGATTCCCCTTAAAGTGATCTGACCATGCCACATAGTTTGCCTAGAAATCTCTTCCTGAATTGCCATGAGGCTAGGCCAGTTTTAGAACTCTCTTTGGATCATTGGAGAATAGAGTAACTAAAATAAACTATAATTGTAGATTTACTACAACAATGCTTCTTTTTTCTAAATAATGGTATTTAGAGATTTCTTGTGATTAAAAGGGGATGAATGAAGGTTAAATTCAATATGGGGAAAAATATTTTTTGGAGGACCTACAGTTTGGCAGGAAATTGGTATGTTTTCTCATTTGACTCTCACAACTCTATGACATAGATGTTATTATTCTTATTTTACAAATGAGGAAACTGGCTTAGAAATGTTAAGTAACATTTCCAAAAGTGATGGACTTGTCATTCAAATTCAAGTGCATGGGCTCCAGATTCCGGGTCTTTACACTCTGTTACCCAAACAATAACTCTTTCTGAACTCCTTATTTCTCACTCTGGCTCTAATTAATTTTTTCTTTATCCTCTTTACTTTTATTATATTGTCCACCAGCCTGTATATATTTTCCTCATTTCTCCTTTTGGTAGTCTCTTAATATCTTCTTTTAATGACTATATTTTTAGTTTCATTTCTCATCTCCTACAGCTTTAGCCATTGTTATCTTTCCTGGACCAATGTATTAATTTACTAACCGATCTCATATTTATTCTCTCTCCTCTGGATCTATTCTTCATACGTGATTATCTTAAAAGAAATAACTAAATTATGCTACTGCTTTGTTCAAAATCCTGAGATGGGCTCACATCACAGTTTAGACTAAAATCCTCTCTACTGATGGCCGAGACAGCTCTGTGGAATCTGGCCTCCACCTTTCTCTCTCATTGTGTCTCCTGCTACTGCTCCCCAGGCTCCCCTAACTCCAGCCACACTGGTTTACCCACAGGAGCTTGCATCCAAGTTCATTCCTGCTTTTGTCCCTGGTGCTCCTTTGCCTTCCTCTGACTTTTCTTGGCTCATTCTCTTCATTTAGGTCTCTGATCAAACTTATATCCTTGAAAACTTGAGAGAGGTCTTCCTTGACAATTCTAAAATAACTACCAACTAGTCCTACTTTGGGGTTTCCCTGGTGGCCCAGATGGTAAAGAATCTGCCTGCAATGCAGGAGACTCAGGTTCAATCCCTGGGTCTGGAAGATTCTCTGGAGAAGGGAAAGGCAACCCACTTCAATATTCTTGCCTGAAGAGTTCCATGGACAGAGGAGCCTGGTGGGTACAGTCCATAGGGTCACAGAGTTGGACACAACCGAGTGACTAATGCACACAGTCGTACGTTAATGCATTACCCTAGAATTTACCACTCACTACCTGGAATTATATTAGTCATGAACACAAAGTTATTCTCTTTGTCTTTCTCCTGCTGTGAGAATATAGGCTCCATGGTAACAGGAACCTTTTCCGTCTTGTTTATCACTGCATCCCAGAGCCTAGTAGAGTCCCTGCTTATACTCAGGGACTCAAGAAATATTTGTTGAGTGAATAAAGATATACTTATATAAGTGCCTCAGGAATTTTCAGGGTGATCTTAGCAAACTGCTTTTCTGAACTCTAAATTATTTTTTCATTTCCCTTATTTATTTATTTTTAAATCAAGCTCTTACTTTAGCACTTGATCTCATACTGCCTTATGACATATATTATATTATTACTTAAATAATGTCCATACAATATTATTATAGTTTGTTTTTCAATAGTAGCTTAAGGTACTACTCTTAGTATTATCCAGATGCTTTGTTATTTATTGACTGAATTAATGACATGTTATTAAATCCCAAAACAATATTCTAATGCTTTTAAAATATTATTTCTTTTATCCTTATAAAGATTTATAGAAATATATTTCTTTTCTCCTTTATCTCCTTTATTACTAAAAGGAGAAAATTCTTATTCTCTTGCAAATAAAACCATGGTTCAGAAAGGAGAAATGAAATGCTTCATTAAGGTTGTACATCTAAGAAAAGATGAAGTGGGTCTTAAACATAGATACTGACTTGAAAACAAATGATCCTTCCACTAGAGGCTATAGCTTTGCAGTAAATCTCTATGAATGTAATTTCATTCATATGGCATAATGACTCCCAAATCCTACTGAGCTGACTTGTCTATTGTGGGTGAAGAGGAAGAGGAGAATGTGTTGCTCTTGATTACCAACTTTATGCCATGTACTTATGGTGTTGTGTGAAGAAAGACTAGAAAGGCAACTGAGTCTACTCAAAAGAAAGGCGTTTAAAAACATAAAACACATGGGCACAGAGGGTAAAGCACAGTCTTGACCCAGTCTTCCATATTATAATACTGAGCCCCAAGACACACTGTGTTGCTTCCCCTTTTCCCTCCCATGACCATTATTCCTAACCAGGCCTGAGACACGCAAGATAGTGTAGCTCTACTTAAAACTGGGACACTTAAAGTATCAGTTCAGTTCAGTTCAGTCGCTCAGTCATGTCCAACTCTTTGCGACCCCATGAATCACAGCACGCCAGGCCTCCCTGTCCATCACCATCTCCCGGAGTTCACTCAGACTCACATCCATCGAGTCAGTGATGCCATCCAGCCATGTATAGCCTAAGGGAAAAAGTTTCAGTCACTAGCTGACCATATTTCAGTTCTCCATAGCTGTCCAAAGCTATATCCTTGGCATTTTTGCAAGCATGACATGGTGCAAGATGCCTGGCAAAACCCAAAATTCCTGCCTGAAGAGCACACGAGAGGGAAGCAGCACACCTTAGGGGTTTGGTGATTTGAGAAGTTTGACATTTCATGTCGTGATCTTTACATTTACTGCACTTTCTCATTCAAGCTGAATTTCATGAATATTATCATGAATCAGTGGCAAGGTTTCAAACACAAGAACCACCACGGCATCCTATATGACAAAGCAGATTCCAGGGTCCTTGTTGCTAGAGATTCTCATTTAGTTGACCTTGAGTGAACCTGAGAACCCATCTAAACAAGTAGTTCCAGGTGATTCTGATAACACATTATCTGCAGAGATATATCCGTGTAGGAAAACCTTTCTCCCCACTCAGATATTTTAACTCTGCAATTGTATTTTATGTCTCTGAATAATTTATTATTCTCCATATGAACATGAAGGACAAGTGAATATTGTTAAGTATATTAATATTAGAGACTGAAATCCAAAATGATAATCAGCCAAGAGATTGTTCTTATAATGATTTATTCAAGTCTTTTTTTTTTTTTTTGGTCTTGTAGGGCTTTTAATGCACAGTCAATCTTTTAAATTAGACATTGGCCAAGTGTTAGCTCACAATCTATATTACTAAGTACTAAAAGCTGGCCCAGAATTCTGGCAAGAAGGATGAACTGTGAACAGTGAGGCCTGACAACCAAAATGGTATGAAGTGCTTAGATCACCTTGTGGGGAAATCTTGGCACTAATACTAATCCGTATTTCCCAGAAGATTCCTCTAAGTGTCACACAGTGAGGAAACCATTAGCAGACACACTGTGAGAGGATTTTGATTGCTTTGATACGTACGTGCTGCATCTTCTGGGTATTTTTTTACTGCTTTCATTACATTAACTTCTCTAAATAGTTATTGAAAACTTAGACTCTATAAAGTTATATAGTCACATTCCTTGCTCTATTTACCCCATAAGATATGGATAGAAGCAGCCCTGGACGTTATTAATTGCGAGAGACTATGAAAAGCACTACACAAAGGGTATGAACAGTGCTCAGAGTTTGGAGGCTGTGAAGAAGGTGGAGAGATGATATTTGAGCTAGACCATCAAGTGTAAGTAGCCTTTCAGTTGGAAGAGAAGGGAACAAAAGCCTTTCCAAAGAGAAGGGCTGCTTTAGGATAGAATAATAGCAACTAATATTTATGGAGAACTTATTATTTGCTAGACACTGTTATGAGCACTTTGTGTTTTATCTCATTTAATTCTCAAAAAACTATGCAATGGGTGCTGTTAGTATCTTCCATGTGTAAATAAGGAGACCCATCTGTGTGCATAGGTTTGCAATGTTCTTGGGTAGCATGATTGGTTAGGCAGTGGCAAATGGCATGGTGTGACCTGAGCCAACAGAGGACTCAAGGTAGGCCGGGGCCAGGCGATGAAGTGCGTCTGTTAGATTCTTTCATTACACAGAGGATTTGGTTTTACTTTTTTAAATTAGTGTTTCTAATTACAAAGGTGATGTCTACATATGATTTTAAAATGTACAAAGAGCACATAATAAAAAGAATCTTTGGCACCCTTGATCTTCAGTTCCACTGCCTTCCTCCTGGGAAGCAACCATGATCACCAACGACTTGTGTATCTTTGTGGACACAGTGTGTGTAACGTCTCTTGTCTTTGCCCTTTGTTGCACACTCTAGTACACACTATACAGACCTTGCTTTGTATCTTGAGATTGTTCTGTATCAGCACATTTGGCACATTTGGCTCTATCTCATTCTTTTCCACAGCTTCGTGTTTCCCAATTATGTGGTTGAACCATGGTTTATTTAACCAGTCCACTAATGATAGACATTAAATATGTTGCTAGTCAATACACAACGCTGATTTGAATATTTTTGTCTTTGAAAACATTCACGTTTTACTTACAGGAGATGCTCCTCAAGGTGAAATTTCTGTGCCCCAGGAATAACTGTAAACAGGGGAGTGGCATGAACAAGTTGGCCTTTTAGAGCAGTCCATCTGGCCCTTGTGTGGTGGATACAGTGGTGGGAGGAGCAACTAGAAGCAAGGAGGTTGCGAGGCTTGCGTTTCTTCAAGAGTGAGACAGTGAGAGCTGTGGAAAGCCCTGGCAAGGAGTCCTGGGAGTGAAGGACAGATTGGAGGAACAGTTTCTGGATACAGTCATTGAGAGAGTTTGCACCGACCATCTGACTTTTCCTCTCCTTTACTCCTTTCTGTTTTCCACTGAGTTCTTTTCAGCAGGTATCCAGAGCCCGTGATCAGAAAGTATTTGTGCCAACATCACCACCTCTGTCTTTGGGGGTAAAGTATTTTGAATTTAGTAACCACAGATAATTTAAGGAGCCAACAAGCAGTGGGAGGAAACTGTTCTTAAAAATGAATTCCCAAAGGGACCGTCCAGTTACCTTCCTGGGCAGTGCATGCTCCCAACTCTGCCAAAGGATTGCAGATGGAGCTGTGTATCTGTGTATCTTTTCTTGCCATCTTTCCTTTCAGTGCAGTTCAGTTCAGTCGCTCAGTTATGTCTGACTCTTTGTGACCCCATGGATTGCAGCATGCCAGGTTTCTCTGTTCATCTTTCCTTTAAAAAAATTTTTTTTTCCTACACATAAAAGCAAACTTGTTATCTTTTTCATTTGAGGGTAACTACCATACCCTCATTAAGCCCCATGATTTCTTCATTTGTTGTCTAGTCATAATCTTAATTACCCCCGCTTAAATAAGCTTAACCTACTTAAAAGAGAAATAACAAACTAATCCTAGTTTGACAACACATGTACCTTGCATCTGGCATTGGAAGCAACAAGGTTTACCCAGCATCTATCACTGTGCAGCTTCCAAGGGGAAAATGCAAAGAAGCGAAGGCTCGCGGTTATCATCATCTTTTCTCTCTGTCTCTTGCATGGAGTCAGCTTTGGAAATGGACTCACTCACTCCAAGCCTGAGCACCAGAGACCTCCACAGCCCTTGCGCCCTAGGGCTATCCAGCTTTATGTAACAGAGAAATGGAGCAGAACTCCTCCTGGTGTGGTTGCAAATCAATTAGAATTTGAGAAACATGACACTGAAAGCCAGAGAGGACTGGCTGCCAGTCACACAGCATGCCTTTCTGCCAGGGCATTCCTGCGCCCGGTGACTTGGTGTGGCTCACCGTTTTGGCTAGGAAGGAACCCAGCACCCTCACAGGCCCATGCTGCTCATCTGTCAGGCAGGTTTTGATGATGGACATCGTAGGACAGTAGTTGTTGTTCGTGGGGTGGGGGGAAGTGGAATCTGCAGCTTTGTCTTCCAGGCAAAGGGCATTCACAGTGAGCTCGGGGCTTCCTAATGCTTCCGTTTTAATTACTATTGTTCAGTTTCCCTGGAGGAAGAAGAAAGGAAAAGGAAAGTTGTAACTGGGATTTTTCAGGTGGTGGGGCCTATTTATTTGTTATTAGTGGTGAACCTGACTTTATTCAGCACATTTCTCTCCCTATATATATATTTTTGGCTGTTTGTTGCTGTGTGTGGGCTTTCTCTAGCTGCGGTGCGTGGGCTTCTCATTGCAGTGGCCTCTCGTTGCAGAGCAGGGCTCTAGGGCAGGAGGGCTCGGTAGTTGTGGTGCATGGGCTTAGTTGCTCTGAGGCGTGTGGAATCTTCGAGGACCAGAGATCGAACCTGTGTTCCCTATACTGGCAGGTGGATTCTTAACCACTGTACCACCAGGGAAGTCTAGCACATTTCTTTTTATTCCTGAAGACACTGAAGTTCAGAGTAGGTGGAGAAACAGAAACAGTAGAGATGAGAAGGAGGAAACATGGGGTAAGTTTTCAATTCACTTCCTGCTTACGTGCCTGGAACATTTCTCTAAGGCAGAACTTCTCAAATAGAACTTCTCAAACTTCTCACAATTTCAGGATTCCAAAATATTGATCATTTCAGCTCACAAGTGGCAGAACAAGGCCTTAAAAGGGACTTCAGCAGCCTTCTCTATATATCTCAAGTCATTTTCAAATATGGTCCTTTTGTGCACATGTGACATATTTAGAGGCACTAAGAAAAGCTGTCTTGGAACCTAACAGTCCTAAATTCTTGGAGAGAAACACAGATGGCTATTTGACCCCATCAAAGCTCTGGTTTGCTAGGCTGTGTGGGTGTGGATGTGTGTTTACATATATATGCATTATGTACATATGTGTGTCTGTACACATATCTATTTCAATAGAGAGAATTAGAGAGTTAATCAATCAAGTTAATCAAGAATTAGAGAGTTAATCAAGCATATGTTCCAAAAGCATATGCTTTGGAGTCCAGAAGATTTGGTTTAAAATTTCACTTCACCATTTTCTCATTGTGTGTGAACTTGAGCAGGTTACTAAACTCTTTTGAACCTTGGTTTCCTGGGAAGTAAATACCTACCTCTCAGGGTCATGATCTTGAGCAAGTCAAATTCTTTGTTCTTCAGTTTCCTCATGTGTAAAATGGGATAATAATAGTATCTATCTCAAACTTCTGTAAGGATTAATATGTTAACTCATGTCTTAGTATATGAGTTAATATGTATATAAATTGGTTAGAACATTGCCTGGTATGTGATTCACTGTGAAGTTGTGAGTCTTCATTATCACCAACCACCATCATCAAGTAAAATGATGGGTCTCATAGACAGGATAGCTATCATCGTCATTACTGTAGTTAGCTTTGGGGAAGAAAATGGTTTTTGTTCCCACCATAGAAAATAAAAATGTGTGGAGCTCTGACAATGTGGAAAAAACTGCTGAGAATATAGGAGATAAGGCTGTTTTCTGAGTGAGTGTAACGTAGACATCATCTTCGCAGCCTAGAAGATGAGCTCAACGCTGGCCTCTTATCTTGTCAAAGGTCTCTTTATTCATTCCTTCCCAGCTTCCCTCTGTCCTATTCCCATCTTTGTTAAAGCACTTATCCATTAATCCTGCCAAAAAGAAGAATGGGAATATTTGTGTTCTTTGGAATCCCTGCCTGTTCTTGCCAAATCAAAAACCCGGCTGCCAAGGAAGCCTTGCCCGGGGGCTCCCTGGCTTCCCTTTGGCGTTCCCATTCTGCTGATCTCCACATTGGCAGCTGAAGGGAACAATGCTCATGGGAAAGAGTGTGAAGAGTCAGCAAAAGCTGAGCTGAGCTAAAGTATTATTAGAAACAGAAGAATAATCAACAAACTGAGCTTTCAGACAGGAAAATGGAGACAATGGAGAACAAGTCCAGTGGGTACCTCACAGGGCCAGGAGTCGTGGGTCACATATATTGTGGAGGCGTGTGGCATGGCAAAGTGAGCCCCGTGTGTGCACTTCTTGTTGCTCCCTGTCATTCCATCTTAATCCACCCCATCTCTAAGAATCTGAGCAGAGAGCAGCCCCTGGGAGAGGGAGAAAGCAGTAGTCGCCTCCCTGATTTATTCTGCCCACCCCCGCCTTTTCCCTGTGCCTGCTGGATTGTCAGGGAGCTGGAAGAAGGAGGGCATGAGTCAGAACTGGAATAGTCCAACTAGAGTTCAGTCCAAAGCTCCCAGGATGGCAGTCCGGCCCAGGGGTTAGGACAGCCACATGGGAGTCACAGGGACCTGAGTTCAAATCATAGCTCTTCTCTGCAACTGAATGAGCATGCTCAGGTTATTCATTTCTCTAAGCCTTGGGACCCGCATCTGAGAGACAGAATTAAAGGCAGTTGCACATATTACATTGTGACTGAACAAGCTAAAGTATGGAGAGAATTGCCACAGTGGGCATCACAGGTGCTTAAGAAATGCTGCTGCTGCCGCTAAGTCACATCAGTCGTGTCCGACTCTGTGCGACCCCATAGACGGCAGCCCACCAGGCTCCCCCATAAGAAATGCTAGCTATCATTATTATCATTAACATTAAAGTCGCATATTAACTGCTCTTCAATGAGTCTGTCCACTGCCACCCCTGAGACAAAATCTTTTTCCTTTTTTTGCTCACATCTGCTGACAGCTTCCTGTTTCCCTTCTTGACTCCATTTCCTCTTTGAATACTGCCACTGATGTTGCTTTAATCTGGTTTTACTTGCATGTATGCATTCACTCTTTGAGATAGTCCCAGGACTCTGAGCTCTCCTTGAGCCACCCTGATGGGGAGTTAAGGTTGGAGAGGGCTCAAGTCTCAGATCTCATCTCCTGCTCTGATCCCACCGAAATCTTTCCCTGCCACATCCAATCTGACTGAGGAGTCTTACAAACTGCAGATGCATTCATGCGGCACTTGCTAGGAGCAGGAGAAGGGAAACGATCCCTCCCAGTGGAATGATCTTTGGGAGGGAAGGTGGAACGGAGACTGGGTTACACAAAAGGGAAATATCTTGCTGTCAGTAGGTTCTTACTGGCAGTTATTTTGGTTTCTGGGTTTCAAACTGCTGTGCAAAGTCAGCTACTGACAGTTTGGGTCGCTGCTTGTTGATGCAAGAAGATCATAAGCCAATCCAAGGTTCCCCCAAGCCTCCTCCATGGGATTGTTTCAAGGAAAAATAAAGAGAAAAAGTGCCATTGGTATCTTGTCTCTCTGAAGCTTTGATAGTCTCTCCAGTTATCATTCTGAAAAGCACTCTGATCCAGTATTTCACAAGAAAACCTAAAGAAGCATGTAAAAATAATCTTCTCCGGACTCCCAGGGGGGATGGCATTAGATGCTACAGATGGAAATGTTGGCTCAAAGGAACTGAGCTTCAGAACGAACAGGGCCTGTTGGATGGTTGTAGACATGGGGTGTCCCCACATGTCGGAATGGGGGGAAGGTGGTTCATCCCCTTAATTGGCATGCAAAGAGGGCATCAAGATACTTACTTACTTACAAGATACTTACAAGAGTGACTCTTCAGTCCCAGGGTTCTAAGCCTTACAAATCTAACTGATGTCTTTGGTAGAGAATTTGGTCGGCTTTGAAAAGCAGCAGAGGAAGAGTTTTCACTCAGTGTGAGGACTCAGTATTTGAAGGCTTATGAAACGAATACCGGGGTGATACTGGGTGTTTGAGACACTTTCTTTGTTTCTGAATCCATTTTCAAGCAATGCTATCTGAGAACTTATTGAAATGGCTCAGGATATAATTATTTCTGTCTTCTTGGCCTGACCTGAGGGATTTGTTCTTTTCCATCTCCTATGTCTAACGAATTCTTGTCACTAAGTTCAATTTCTGGAATAATCTAGTTGACAATCATCTATAAAGTCTAGTGTGTCCTGGACATATCTAGTTAAAGAATCATACCTGAATTCTTATTTGCTGTGTTGCACAGCAGAGCTGAGATCTGTATGCCCACACTAGAGGGGGTAAAGCAATGCAGTGCAATGAAATAAGGTATTCTATCCTTTTAAAGACAATTTCTTGTCCAACTTAGGCACCTTAACTTTGGTGAGCTAAGGACCATCTACTTTTTTCTTGTCCCTCCCCTAACAAGGAGGACCAATTCATCCATCCAGTCACTCAACAAATATTTATTGAACATCTGCTGTGTGATAGGAACTCTTCCGGATACTGGGGATGGAGTAGAGAATAAAACCAAGTTAATGCTCTCATGGAATTATACTTTACTAGAAGATGAAAGACCAATAACCCAATGACTATGTTATTAATGCTGGTGGAGACAAGTGCTATGATGAAAAACAGATCAGGCTATCTAGCAGAAGACGTGTTTGGCAAGCAAACTACTTGACTAGAGAGAAAGTAAAGCTTTAACACTTTAGATATCATTCATTCTGTACAGTTTACCCACTTGAAAGCCTCAGGACTCTCAAATGATGTCCGTGACACTCAGCAAAAAATACATATCTTTGTGCAGACATAGAGATATATGTACTTGCCATAAAGAGGGAACCATGTATCAAGGTCAGGTTTCACTGCCCCATGGACACCCCATGGACACCTCAGAGATGAACTGGGCATAAATAGGCCTGTGGTGCTGAACTTGACACATTCACTTTATTTCCTCTTCTTTTTTTTGGCTTTAATTCTGCATTTTAAAAATCATTAACTATGCATATTATCTACAGCAGTTCTCTAGAATTATTTCATCTTGCATCACTAAAACTCTATATCCATCAACAGCAGTTCCCTGTTTCCCCCTCCCAACAGTACCTGACAACCAACCACCATTCTACTTTCTGTTCCTATGAGTTTATGTTGGATACTTCATAGAAGTAGAATTATACAACATTTGTCCTTTTGTGACTGGCTTATTTCACTTAGCATAACGTTCTCAAATTTCACCCATGTTGTAGCATGTGGCAGGATTTCCTTTTCTAAGGCTGAATAACATTCAGCAAATTCACATACACATACAAATATATTTTATTTTCACTGTTCATATAATATACATATTTTTACTGTATATATGTCTATATAATATATATACACCACATTTTCTTCATCCATTCATTCGTCAGTGGACATTTAGGTTATTTCTATATTCTCATGGTGGATCCAAATTTGGATTTGTGGATTGTGCTGCAGTGAGCACGAGTAACCAAATATCTCTTTGGCATCTTTTTGCAACTTTTGGGGGGACCAATTTAGCCATTCTTGAGCCTCTATATGATGTGTTGTCCCTGAATAAAATGCATGGATCACTTTCCTTCAGCCCGCATGCATCAAGCACCAGCTATCTCCCAGGCTCTGGAGTCACAGAGGAGAACAGTAATACAAGATGGCACTTCTGTGATGCTGTGCGCCCTTTTAAGAACCTTGGGAGGCAGGTAATATTATTGTCACTCAGAGAGAATACAGAGGCACACAGTTAACTAGCAGAAAGAGAAATGGATTTAGTCTCAGGCAGTTTGGCCCCAGAGACTGTGCTTGTAACCCTCACACTGAAAAATCTCCTCTTTGCCTTTCAAGTGTTCAGAGTATGGCAGGACTGGGCTGACAGACAAGGAAATGACTATATTCAACCATGCAGGAACTGCAGTTGTGTAGATGCTCAAACAATTTGCTTTGCAAATAAGGAGCAAAAAGCACTGAACTCTTTGAAGTTGGGCAGGATTTTCTCGGGGCAGAGAGGTTTAGGTTAAATCCTGACAGGTGAGCAGGAGGAACAAATCAACACAGGCACCGTTAAGGCCCCTTCCAGGTAAAATAAAATCTAGGTGTGTTTTTTCACATCTGTTTTGTGCATACACCTGTATTCAATCCCTGCTGTTCAAGTTGTGTGTTAGACTTAACTGTAAGTATTCTATGTATTATCTTATTAATCCCAAACCCTTGTCACTGAAGGGCAAGTATAATAATCATCTTACAGGTGAGGAAACAAGTTCAGAGAGGTGACGTGTGGTGCCCAAGAATATCCAGCCAAAGTCAAGTTCCGTGTGTTGGACTCAAGCTGGTTCTCCTGACACTGCAAAATAAAAAGGACAGATGAGGTGGAAGTCAAGCTCTTCACCCTGGGAGACCCCTGAGGGTGCAATTGACCAAGCAAAGGTATGGTGTGAGCTGATCCAACTTGGTCCACTGACTGATACACCTGCCTGGAGTACACAGCAGAAAAGGAGAGGCTAAGAACAAGGGCGATATAGCGAGCTCTTTCTTTAAAGAGAAGAAAGGCCGGCCGGCCCCTCCCCCAGCCTGGCACTTGGGCCGGTGGTTGCAGCGGGTGTTTGGTTGCCTCGCAGCCTCTGTTCTCCCGGGTCTAAGGTTGCAGCGCAAGGCTCCGTTCACCCGACACTATTGAAAAGTGGGGCGAGAGAAACAGTGGCTTATCACGAGGAGCGGAGGCCTCTGTCCTGCTGCGTTCTGCCGTGCACTTGGCATTCTGAAAGCACTTGTAGACGGACTGCCAAAATGCCAGCTTTTTTTTTTTTTTTTTTAATCCAAGGTAGGGTCAGATTTTCTCTCCATCCACCCTCCTCCCCTTCTTCCAAGGTGGTAATCGCATCACAGGGAAACCTGAGCTCGCGGTTTTTTTTTTTTTTTTTTTTTTTGCCGCTTGTTTCTATTTGCCTGGAAAATACATTTGCTGGAGAAGAGTACAGGAGGAACTGCCTCCTGATTTATTGCTCTTTCCCTGTGAAGTTTTCTCTTCTGAGAATCCTATTGTGTCAGAACTGGGGTGGGATTGAGTCTTGGTAATGAGATTAATAAAGGGTATATTCTGGTCTTTCAAGCTCTGTGATGTGGCAACTTACTAAGGAGAACAGAGAAGGGATGGTTTGTTAAATTGCTTTGCTGTTCCTGCAGAACTTTAAATACTACCCCGATGGGCAGACCCAGGTTGGAGGCTGTCTCACAGGTCCTCCTTGGAACTCTGTAGCACAGTCTCTTAATTTCCTCATTTCCTCCCACACATCAAGGCAAAATGCCTTTGACAAGGGGATGGGAAGAGGAATGAGTGTGGTTTGCCTTCAGTTCAAAGCATCCTTAGTGATACAGGTTCTCCGTGAATGTGTGTTAAATGAGTGAGTTAGGTTTTAGAAAAGAGTGGGTCATGGTGGAAATGGGGGCAATGGTTGCAGAGAGTGAGGAAGAGAATGGTGGGCCACAGTGGGGAGACAGAGCTGCTGTTCTAACCTCCTGTGCTTTTTCTACCATCAGAATGCTTCACAGTCCTGGCATGAGAAATCCAAATATGCTCAATGTGTTCACATAGAAGAGAACTTATCTCTGTGAAAACAATAGTTGGGGAGTATTTTTAATAGAACTTATATCTGTTTTTACTTTGGGTTCGAAGAGCGACTCACACCCAATGACATTTTCTCTTTTGTGAAACAATCATGTAGTTAAGCACTAGTCACCAATGGCCCCGGGATGGGTTTCTTTTTTGTAGTTACCCCAAAGGGTTTGAAGGGAAAAGGTTTTCTTGTTTCTTTTTAAAAATCATTTATCAAGTCCAGAAACCATATTTTGGTAGACATGGAAGAAAGGATATTTTTGATAAATATACAGGAAGATGAAGCAAAGATTACCTTGATTTTAATTCTTAAAATAATGCAATTGCTTTGTGTGTGATTTTTAAAACCACTTTACTGATACATAATTTACAGTCCATAAACTTCAGTATGTAAACAATTCAGCGGACTTCAGTTTACTGACAGAGTGGCTACTATCACCATACTCGAAGTTTTTAGCATCTTCGTCCCCTAAATAGAAACTCTGTACCCAGAAGCACTCTTCACTCCTTTCAGCCCCCAGCCCTAGGCAAGCGCTGTCCTATCGATCTGTCTCTCTGGTTTTATCACCTTTGGACTTTTCATAAAAGCGGAATTATCTAATATGTGGTCTTTCATGTGACTTCCTCCACTTTGCATAAGGTTTTCAAGGTTCATCTGAACCATGTTGTGGCTGGTGTCAGTACTTCATTCCTTTCTATGGCTGAATAATGTTATGTTGTGTGGCTATACCACATTAATTAATGTGTTTTTACTTTTAAAAATGATTTATTAAAAATTTTTATTTATATTGGAATGTAGTTGATTTACAATATTATATGAGTTTCAAGTGTATAGTAAAGTGATTTAGTTATACATATACAGGTATCTGGGCTTCCCAGGTAGCTCAGTGGTAAAAGAATCTGCCTGCCAATGCAGGAGACACAGGAGACATGGGTTCGATCCCTGGGTCAGAAAGATCCATTGGAGGAGGAAATGGTAACCGAGTCTAGTATTCTTGCCTGGGAAATCTGATAGACAGAGGAGCTTGGCTGGCTACAGTCTATGGGGTAGCAAAAAGTCAGACACGACTAAGCATGCTTGCACATACAGGTATCTCTTCTTTTTCAGATTCTTTCCCCATGTAGGTTATTACAGAGTACTGAGTACAGTTCCCTGTGCTATACGTAGTCCTGTTGATTGTCTGAAAATAATCCAATTTCTTTTAAATGACAAAATACAAAGTTATAAGCAGTTGGGATCATAATTTCTGAATGTGTGAGGTAATTATGTACATTTTAAGTGGAGTTAGACTTAACTCCTGAATTCTAATTTACTTGTGGTAGAGTATTATTTTGCAACCTTTTACTAAGCTGGGGATGAGAATAAGTTGAAACACAGTTGTACCTAAATAGTTCCATGGGGGTGGGGGGGAGAGATTAAAATGCTGCCAATTCACTGTGTGACATCACTTATATATGGAATCTACAAAATACAACAAACTAGTGAATATAACAAAAAGAAACAGATTCACAGGTACAGAGAACAATCTAGTGGTTGCCAGCGGGGAGGCACTATAAGGGCAGGGGATTAAGAGGTACAAACTATTATGCATAAATAAGCTACAAGCATATATTGTACAGCACAGGGAATGTAACCAGTATTTTATAATAACTATAAGAGGAGTATGACCTTTTAAAATTGTGAATCACTATATTCTACACTTGTAACTTCTATAATATTGTATATCAACAATAATATCAAAAAAAACAGAGAGAAGAATCTGAAAAAGACAAAATCAATGGTGAGACCTTGCTCCACATTGCTTGTAATGACTCTTGAGGCTAAAGAAGATGGGTTCTACTTGAATAGGTTGAGGCCTAGAGGAGCAAAAATTGGATTCAGAATCCTAGTGACTTCACTGGATAGCAATGCATGCTTAGATTTCTTGGTGAGACCCTGGGACCCTAAAAGAGCTCCATTGGTCAAGGGCAATGTCTCTCCTGTTCATAGGTCTATTCAGAACTTCTAATAAAGACTTGTTCTCCAAGCCAGGCTTCAGCAATACATGAACTGTGAAATTCCAGATGTTCAAGCTGGTTTTAGAAAAGGCAGAGGAACCAGAAATCAAATTGCCAACATCCTCTGGATCATCAAAAAAGCGACAGTTCCAGAAAAACAGCTATTTTTGCTTTATTGACTATGCCAAAGCCTTTGACTGTGTGGATCACAATAAACTGTGGAAAATTCTGAAAGAGGTGGGCATACCAGACCACCTGACCTGCCTCTTGAGAAACCTGTATGCAGGTCTGGAAGCAATGGTTAGAGCTGGACATGGAACAACAGACTGATTCCAAATAGGAAAAGGAGTATGTTAAGGCTCTATATTGTCACCCTGATTATTTAACTTATATGCAGAGTACATCATGAGAAATGCTGGGCTGGAGGAAGCACAAGCTGAAATCAAGATTGCCAGGAGAAATATCAATAACCTCAGATATGCAGATGACACCACCCTTATGGCAGAAAGTAAAGAACTAAAGAGAAGAAGAACTCTTGATGAAAGTGAAAGAGGAGAGTGAAAAAGTTGGCTTAAAGCTCAACATTCATTTTGATATTTGGCAAAACTAATACAATTATGTAAAGTTTAAAAAAAAAAAAAAAAGCTCAACATTCAAAAAACTAAGATCATGGCATCCGGTCCCATCACTTCATTGCAAATAGACGGGGAAACAGTGGAAACAGTGGCTGACTTTATTTTTCTGGGCTCCAAAATCACTGCAGATGGTGACTTCAGCCATGAAATTAAAAGACACTTACTCCTTGGAAGGAAAGTTATGACCAACCTAGACAGCATATTAAAAAGCAGAGACATTACTTTGCCAACAAAGGTCCTTTTAGTCAAGGCTATGGTTTTTCCAGTGGTCATGTATGGATGTAAGAGTTGGACTATAAATAAAGCTGAGTGCCAGAGAATTGATGCTTTCGAACTGTGGTGTTGGAGAAGACTCTTTGAGAGTCCCTTGGACTGCAAGGAGATCCAACCAGTCCATCCTAAAGGAGATCAGTCCTGGGTGTTCGTTGGAAGGACTGATGCTGAAGCTGAAACTCCAATACTTTGGCCACCTGATATGAAGAGCTGACTCATTTGAAAAAGACCCTGATGCTGGGAAAGATTAAGGGCAGGAGGAGAGGGGGACAACGGAAGATGAGATGGTTGGATGGCATCACCGAGTCGATGGACATGGGTTTGGGTGGACTCCGGGAGTTGGTGATGGACAGGGAGGCCTGGCGTGCTGTGGTTCATGGTGTTGCAAAGAGTCAGACATGACTGAGTGACCGAACTGAACTGAACTGAAATAATTACCAAGTTGGCTGAATGAAATTAAATGGAAATGAAAATCTGAGACTTTATTGGGTTAAGTGCTGATGATTCAGCAGTGGATAAGACAAAGTTCCTACCCCTATGGTGCTTCTGTTCTCACACAACAGTAATCATTCCACAGGAAATATATATTTTTATTGAGAAACTATTTTTCCAGAGTAACTTGTACCAAGTCAGTTTCATTCCTTGTTGATTCCTATAGCATACAGTTAAACATTTCTAATATTTCCACTTTCATTCTTATTTAATTAACTTGTTTTATTATTTTTACAGAGACTTTTTTTTTCCTGTGAGAACTTTGCAGTGAAATTTGATTCCTTGGATAGTTTTTTTGCCCATATAGAGTATACCAATTATGACTTAGTCTATTTGTAATTTTTGGACTTCCTTTTGATTCCTGTTTTTTAGTAAGTCTAACTGTCCCAGGTCAAATTGAAGTCCTCACAATGTGGCTGTTGCCAATCTTACTTTATGTTGATTGGTTCTACCATTTGTTATAAATGAGATAAGAGATCACTAGTTTGTATTTATGTCCCTACTAACTCTTGACATACTGCAGGATGACTCTACTGTCTGGAATTAGTCTCCCACATTGTAAACACATTTCCTCTGATCACTTTGCATATTCTGTTCTCTCTGTCAGCAGAACAGAGTGTCACCATGTCCTGTTTCATCTCTAACTTTATCTCCTCCAGTGACACTTGAGGCATTGTGAGTTTCAGCCAAATGGACTTCCCACTGAATGTTGCTTTAACTTCTTTGTTCTTTCCAACTTGAGAGGTTTTGCTTATGTCAATTTTACCAAACTCTTTAGGTCTGTGAAGGATGTTTCCGAATCTTCCAATCAAAGGTAAAATTTTTTACTTCTTTGATGGCACAGATATTATGTTCTTAGGCTATGTTACATTATATATTAAGATATGTATAGTACATATACACCATGACATATAACGACCTTGTCTTATTTTCCATAGTTATCTTGAAATTCCTTGAAGGCAGTGTTTGTGCCTTATTTATAGCTATGTTATCTAGGATTACTTAGAATACCAAACTGAATCCCTCTTTGAACCCCTATCACAGTAGGCTGGAGGGATAATCAGTCTCATTCTTGTTGCTTCCCCTCCCGTTGTAGGTCCACACTGCTACTATTGAGACAGCTTCATCCAAGCTGGAAGGGTCCTTCCATTTTTTGTAGCTGTGTACCTTCTGTACTGTATGTGGGGGTGGGAAACAGGCATGGAGGTTCCTGGGCCTAGGTTCCTTGGTAACTCATACAGACAAATCTCTGAGGCCTTGTCAGCCCCAGGAGTACTCCCCTGAGATGGTCCTGTGTCCTCATCCTTTTTTTTCTGTAGAATACACATTTAGAGAAATGTGTATTCTACCCATTTAATATAAGCTCTTCAGTAAGTTTTTCCCAAAGGGCTTCCCCGGTGGCTCAGTGGTAAAGAATCCACTTGCCAATTCAGGAGATGCAGGTGCGCTCCCTGGCTGGTAAGATCCCCTGGAGAAGGAAATGCAACCCACTCCAGTATTCTTGCCTGGGAAATCCCATGGACAGAGGAGCCTAGAGGGCTACAGTCCATGGGGTTGCACGAATCAGACATGACCTAGCTAGCAATTAAACAACAACAAGTTTTTTCTAATAGCCAAAAAAAAAAAAAAAAAAAAGCAAAAAGCCATCTTCTTTAAGTGGCTTCTGCCTTCTTAGCAAAATTCTCTGCATCACAGAATTACTAAGGGCCTGGTTACTTGCTTGGAATGGAAGGGGAAGGGAAAAGCATAAAGAATAAAAATGTATTAATATTTTAGGGAAAAATCCTTCCACATTAAAAAGCTGAAAGACTGGCTCAGAGATGTGAACCTGAATAAAAATAAAGGACTAATCTGAATCAGGGTCTTAGTCAGTTGTTCAACAAACTTGACTCAGGAGACCAGTCAAATCTCAGCCATAGGAAACAGGAGAAAATAAGTATTGGCAGGTGAGCTGCTAGGGATTTGGTTATGAGAAAGAGTTAGAAATGTCAACAGGAAGAGAAGAAGCATCAGAAAGGTTTAGCAAAGAGAGAGGAGGGCATTGAGACTCAGGGTTAGGACACTGGCCTTAAGGAGGACCCACGGGAACCAGGCAGAACCCTAGCTCTGGAGAGGTGGGCATTGGGTCAGGCAGTCACAACAGGGTGTTCAATAAGGAAAAACAAAACTAGAACCCAATCACCAGAAAGGGATTCAAAGGTTAATCAGAAACAAGGCTGACTTCATGCTGGGTTGCTGCATCATTGAGCTAGGTGATTATGGTTCCAGAATTTACCCTCTAAAAGGAGAGAGGAAGATAGAGGGTGGGCTAAGTTTCAGCCTGCTGTAGAAATATGAGTTGCCCAAGGGATGGAGAATGAGGGATGGGAAAGGAATGGAGAGTGAGTCAGGCAGGCCATTAAACCAGGGTTTCATGCACAGAGTTTGAAAAAGACACTGGCATAAAAATTAGTCTTCACACACTTCTCTACACATGGATGCTGTCAACACGTCTAAACATGTTGACCAAAATAAAAATGGCCTTCTTTTAAAAGATTACCACTTGCATTTCCTTCTCAAAAATTTCCCATTGCCACAATTCCAAGGTAGAGAATGTCTCATATGTTGAAAAATATAGTGACAATATTGTTCTGATAGTGACTGGTTAGTGAAGACTCCAGTACGAATAGCACATTTTCTGGGAGGATCAGAGAACATGTCATGGTTGATTGCCAGTTTGTGAACCATTAGTCAGGAAACACTTGTGTCAAGGTAACTCCAAGACCTTCAGTTGGGCAACCACTATAATTGACGCAGTGAAGGCAGTTGAATGTTATTCAGTGACTTCATAAGCAAATATGTCCAATCTCTTTCCACTTTAATCTGTACCACATTCTGCAACCACAAAAAGTTTTCTCAAACTATTAGTTAAACACATTCTTTCTCTTGCTTCAAAACTTTCCATAGATCCTTAATACATGTGCATACTAAGTTACTTCAGTCATGTCCAACTCTTTGCCACCCCATGGCCTGTAGCCCACCAGGCTCCTCTGTCCATGGGATTCTCCAGACAAGAAAACTGGAGTGGGTTGCTGTGCCCCACTCCAGGGGATCTTCCTAAACCAGAGATCAAACCCATGTCTCCTGTGGCTCCTGCATTGCAGGTAGATTCTTTACCACTGAGTCACCAGGGGATGCCCAGTCCTTAATCTGTTCCATGTCAATTCCAAAGCCTTCACAAAGATCTCCACAACTTGAATGCACTCCATCTATTCAGTGTTCTCTCATTGTTCCCAGGCATAGTCTTTCCTTAGTCTCTTCTCTGAATATGTCAGGCTAATCAGGCAAATCTGCCCTCCACTTCTGGTCATGCTGCTCCTGCCACTGGAGTAAATTTCTGTTTTCTTTGGGATGACCAGATCCTGACATCTTTCAAGATCAAGGAGTTGTTTCACTTCCTCCATGAAGCCATTTCCAAGAATTTTCTCTGTTCTTTCAATTCTCAATATTGCAGAAACAAATAGTCATCTACTTACATCAACCCTACTTTTCCTTTTCTTTTATAGAATCCCAGTTTTGTTCTGTGGAGAAGGGAGTGGCAGCCCACTCCAGTACTCTTGCCTGGAAAATCCCATGGCCAGATAAGCATGGGGGGGCTACAGTCTATAGCGTCACAGTCAGACATGACTGAATGACAGCATGCAAGCAATTTTGTTCTGGACAGCTCTTTTGTGGCAAGGAGTGATAATATTCTGGCTAGTGAGACAGAAATGAATTTCCAGGAATTGCTTTCCCAATTTAGACATGGTATCGCCTTTTCCTCCTGGTGCTTCTTTCATGTTTTTTCCAGCTTTATTGGGAAAAAATTGACATATAACATTTTGTAAGTAAGATATACATATACATATAAGTGATTCTACTATTGAAAGTGAAAGTGAAGTCACTCAGTCATGTCCGACTGTTTGTGACCCCATGGACTATAGCCTACCAGGCTCCTCCCTCTATGGGATTCTCCAAGCAAGAGTACTGGAGTGGGTTGCCATTTCCTTCTCCAGGGGATCTTCCTAACCCAGGGATTGAACCCAGGTCTCCCACATTCCAGGCAAACGCTTTAACCTCTGAGCCACTAGGGAAGCCCTTAATGTTACTTATATCTTTTACCTCATACAGTTACCTTTTGTGTGTCTTTTTGTGTGGTAAGAACAATTAAGATTTACTCTCTTAGCAATTTTCAAGTATACAGTTATATAACATAGTCAACTATAATCATCATGCTGAATATAATTTCCATAACCAATTCATTTTATATTTGGAAATTTATTCCTTTGACCAGCATCTCTTTTCCTCAACCTTCCAGGCCCTGGAACCACCAATCAACTCTCAGTTACTCTAAGTTCAGCATCTTTAGATTCCATACATGTGATACCGGTATATGTCCTTCTCTGACTTATCTGACTTAGCATAATGCCCTCAAGTTTTATATATGTTGTTGCAAATGGCAAGACTTCCTTCTTTCTCATGGCTGAATAATATTCCATTGTTTGTTTATATACATCACATTTTCTTTATGCATTCACATGAAGGTTGTTTTTATCTCTTGGATATTGTGAATAAGACTGCAATGTGCATGGGAGTGCAGTATCTCTTCCAGATGGTGATTTCATCTCCTTTAACTTATACTTATAGCCAATCTTACTTTTATACTTAGGAATAGGATTGCTGTATCAAATGGTAGTTCTAGTTTTAATTGTTTTCCCTAGTGGCCATACCAATTTACGGTTCTATCAATAATGCACCAGACTCCTCTTTTTTCCACACCCTTGCCAGCACTTGTCATTTCTTGTCTTTTGATACTAACCATTCTGAGGTATGAGGTATGAGGTTTATCATTTATCACAAATATCATCATGATTTGCATTATCCTGATGATTAGTGATGTTGAACACCTTTCTATGGCCATTTTTATGTCTTTCTTGGGAAAATGTCTATTCAGGTTCTTTGCCCACTTTTTAATCAAATTATGTTTTTGTCTTTGAGTTGTATGTGTTTCCCTCTCTGTTTTAAATATTAACCACTTAGCTATTTGGTTTGCAATATTTTCTCTCATTCTCTAGGTTGCCTTTTCATTTTGTTGACTGTTTCTTTTGCTGTGCAGAAATGTTTTAGTTTAGTATAGTCCTACTTGTTTATTTTTGCTTTTGTTGCTTGTGTTTTTGGTGTCATATAAAAAGAATCACTACCAAGACTGATGTCAAAGAGGTTTTCCCTATGTTTTATTCTAGGAGTTTTGTGGCTTCACATCTTCCATTTAGGCCTTTAATCTATTTTGAGTTAATTTATGTGATTGGTGTTAGATAGGGGTCTATTTTCATTATTTTGTATGGTGACTATCCAGTTTTCCTAGCACCATTTATTGAAGAGACTATTCTTCTCTGAAAATATTCTTGGCTCCTTGGTCAAATACTAGTTCCCTGTATATGCATAGGTTTATTTGGGGCTCTTCATTCTGTTTCATTGATCTATATTTGTTTTTATGCCAATACCATACTGTTTTGGTTACTATAGCTTTGTAGCGCAGTATAGTTTGAAATCAGGAAGTACAATGCTCACAGCTTTGCTCTTTTTTCTCAAGATTGTTTAGACTATTGAGTGTCTTGTGGTTACACACAAATTATAGGAAAATGACATTGAATTTTGATAGAGGATACATTGAATCTACAGATGGTTTGGGCTGGCATGGACATTTTAACAATATTAATGCTTTTAATCCATAAGCAAAAAATCTTTGTGTCTTTTTCAACTTCTTTCATCAGTGTTTTATAGTTTTCAGTATATAAATCTTTCACCTCCTTGGTTAAATTTATTCTTAAGTATTTTATTGATTTTGATGCTATTGTAAATGGGGTTTTTAAAAAAGTTTTTTTCAGATAGTTCAATGTCAGTGTATAGAAACATGATTGATTTTTGTATCCAGCAGGTTTACTGAATTTATTTATTAGTTCTAACAGTTTTTCAGCTTTATTGAAATATAATTGACAAATAATAAGATATTTAAAGTGTACCTTGTGGTGATTCGATATGTGTATATATTGTGAAAAGATTCCTCCAATCTAGTTAAACACATCATCACCTCACATATTATTAAGGAGACCATTTAAATTCTACTCTCTTAGCAAATTTCAATTGTATAATACAGTTTTATCAACTAGAGTTGTCATGTTATACAGTATACGTGTGTGTATACTTGGTCATTCAGTTGTATCTTACTCTTTGCTACCCCATGGACTGTCGCCTGCCAGGCTCCTCTGTTCATGGGATTCTCCAGCCAAGAACACTGGAATGAGTAGCCATTCCCTATTCCAGGGGATCTTCCTGACCCAGGAATTGAATCTCTTGCATTGCAGGTGGACTCTTTACTGTCTGAACCTTATAAGGGGAAACCCTTATTCTTCTTATAATTGAAACTTTGTAGTCTTTTGCCAATCCCTCCCTATTTTCCTTATGTCCAAGCCCCTGGGACCATTTTTCTACTCTCTCCAACAGTTTTGTTTTTTTTTTTGGAGAGGGATAAAGTCTTCAGGATTTTCCCTATCATCTGCAAACAGAGGTGATATGATCTTATCATCTCATCTTTCTCGCTGGTTTGGATGTTTTCTATTTATTTTTCTTACCTACTTGCTCTGGCTGAAACTTCCAGTACCATGTTGAATAGCAATGATGAGAGGGGGCACCCTTGTCTTATTTCTGATTTTAGGGAAAAAGCCTTCAGCCTTTCAACTGTTGAGTATGGTGTTAGCTGTGCTTGTCATAAATGACCTTTATTACATTCCTTTTATACCTAAATGTTGAGAATTCTTATCATGAAAGAATGTTGAATTTTGTCAAATGCTTTTTCTGTATCTACTGATAAATTGTATGATTTTTTTTTTCTCTTTCATCTTCTCTCTAGAACTTGAACTATAAGTTGCAAGTGTAGCAGTCATCTCCCGGTTACAAAATAACCAAATTAATAAAAAAAAAAGCTAAAGATGGCACAGCATAAAGAGGGAAGTAGACTGGGATGTTGGTAATATCATGGAACTATTGCAGTAGCAGCTCTACACTGCCTATCTATAGCCATATTTTTTTCTTGCGTGACAATGTAATCCCCCATTTGGATAATTCAGAATAGGTTAGTGGATGATATGTATAACTTACTAGAACACCTATCTAATATCCTCATGTACTTAGAGTCATTGTCATAACATAAATCAATTATTTATTCCCTTTATCTCTTTATCTTTTCTAATTTTCTCTCTTCAATAATTTTATCTCTTCAATAATTAGAAGAGATAATTATCTCTTAATAATAATTAGAAGAGATAATTTATCTCTTCAATAATTAGATAATTATTTCCTTGTGGATGGGTATGGTTTTATATTATTTATCAGTAGTTTATCACTATTCTTAGATACTATTAGTGGCATCTAGTAAATAAGTGCAAATAACATTCAATGTTGACTGTATAAATCAGCCAATAACTATATAATAATATAAACTATGCATCCAGCATAATAGAGATCATGCAAGCTGGGGGAGTTTGCATTTTGAAGTAGTTTTATTGTGATACTAGAAGTCAGATTTTTGCATATGGGTTTTTAATGTGCCTGCTTAAAAATGGTCATTAAGAGTCTTTCACATCTTAGATTATTACATTTAAGTATTTAATTTCATTATATTTCATTATTAAAGGAATGCTTATAATTTCAATAAGCAGTGTTAAAAACAGAATAATTAGATGACAGAGTCAGGCAACCTTATATAACCTAAACTATATCTTAATATAGTACTTATTATGCGATGAATGATATAATACTATGAGAATATTTTTTTGCATTTCCATGCAAATTAGAAATTCTTACATTTCCAATGCTAATAGGATAGAAATATTCTTTCATTAGCTGTGTAAGAAGCCATCCCTGCAATTCAAGAAGTCAAGAAACTGAAAGACCTAGGTGTTGATGAATTATCTATTTAAAGTTAAGTTCACCAAGATGATTAGAAGAAAAGAGTGGGATGGGAGATGGGAGGGAGGTCTAAGAGAGAGGGGATATATGTATCCATATAGCTGACTTACGTTATTGTACAGCAGAAACCAACACAATATTATAAAGCAATTGTGAAAGTTTTGGTCACTCAGTCATGTACGACTCTGTGACCCAAAGGACTGTAGTCCAACAAGCTCCTCTGTCCATGGAATTCTCCAGGCAAGAATATTGGAGTGGGTTGGCATTTCCTTCTCCAGATGATCTTCCCAACCCAGGGATTGAACCTGGCTCTCCCTTATTGCAGGCAGACTCTTTATCAACTGAGACTCCAAAAATAAAATTTTAAAAAAGATGATAGGAATAAGTCATGGAGAGAGAAACAGTGAGCCAGGTACTAAAGTGATGATGAATAAAGAAGACTGATCAAGAAGTAAATGACAGCACAAAGGAAAGTCAGTAAGGGATAGTCTCAAATGATTATGTGTTGGTATCAAGTATTATTAAAATAATTGGCCCTGGAATGGTTCAGGGGACTCTTTCATTTAGAGTCTCTGTTACCACACAGATGAACAGAGTTTGGGAGCAGAATGGGTACACTAGGCAGAAAGCTGATTCTCTGTCCCTGTGAGCTCTTACAGGAAGGAGACCAGACAAGGGTTCATCACATGGCTGAACTTGCTTCCAAGTAGTGAAAACCAGTGGACAATATTAGAGGGACAGAGTGATGTAAAACCTCGAATGGAAGGGTTTTGGATCTGAAAAAAGAGCGTGAGTTGAGGATTGGCTCAGAATCATAGGGAAAGAGCCAAGCTCTGCTCTTGCTCTGACTTTTTTTCCTGTTGATTGTATCCACACTAAATATCAAGGCCTAATATTTACTCCTCAACCTCCTCCTGTGCTTGCATTAGAGATGTCCAGCTCCTATCTATTCGATAATTAGAGTTCTAGAATATGAACTTGTGGAATTGGGAAGTAGATGGGTGGGAACTTGGTCCACACCAGACCCTCTTCAACCTTCTGGTTCACTCTAGAATCTATGCTTTTCAATCTGAGAACCTGAGAAAGTGGTGTGTGATTGACTTCTTTGCATAATTTGATAGAGTAATGAACCTTACTGGGTGTAAAGCATGCAGCAGACACATAACTACTTCAGTATATGCACTAATTAATGCATATGATATCTATAGTCTGTGGGAGTAGGTAGGCAGCTGAGCCAAGGGAGATTGTGAGGAGGCTGAACAGCATTAGCTCATTGGTAATTGATGTTAATAGCAACCAGTGACAATTTGTCTCTTTGTACTATGAAAAGTATATATGTCAGTTCTTCCATCCTCAGTCTTAGTGATGCCAGTTTACTCCTGCTATAAGTTCCAAGAGAATAACCAATATCACCTTATGAATGTAATTATTACCAAATCCTACTTATTACCAGAGAAAGTGATTCATTGGCATTATACCCCATGTCTTTGCCAGGACCATGGCTGAAAGCAGACTGTAGTCTTATTATTAAGAATTGGTCATATATAACTGTATTTGAAATTTTCAATTGTCCTCTGGCTCTTTTCTTCTTTGGCTAAAAGATCAGGTGTCAGCTAAGTGATCTATATTTGTAAACTCTCACCTGACTAGGTAAGAAATGATCTACTCGGTGTCTGCTTTAAAGTAACAATGGTTTAGTAGGAGGAGCAAAGGTCCAGGGTCAGAAAAACTTGATTTACACTCTGGCTTTGCTACTAACTAGTGGGTAATTTTAGTGGCTCAGACGGTAAAGAATCTGACTGCAATTTGGGAGACCTGGGTTCAGTCCCTGGGTTGGGAAGATCCCCTGGAGGAGGGCATGGCAACCTACTCCAATATTCTTGCCTGGAGAATCACCATGGACAGAGGACCCTGGTGGGCTACAGGCCATGGGGTTGCAAAGAGTCGGACATGACTGAGCGACTAAGCACGTTAAGTTTTCCCAAATCTGTTTCCTCATCTGGAAATGTGGTAACATTAATGAGTAATAGTAAGAATTAAATTATTAAATTAGCAAAAATTCTCTAACATAGTACCTGAAACATAAAAGATGCTCAATAAACACCAGTTATTCCAGGGGATGTCAATAACTTGTCTTGACTTGTTGATTTTCATCTGTGTAGAGACCCCCAAAATCCAGCTATAAATTATACAGAAAAAAAATAATCCCCAAACATCAGAAAACCCTTCTATTCTAATGCCATTCCTCAATCCTGGGTATTTGGATGTCTATTTACATTTTAGGGTGAGATGTCTCTAAGGGCAAATGATGTACTTTTAAAAGAGAGATTAAGCTTTATTACTTTATTTTCTAGTGGCTGAAACTCTTGCCAGGCATTTTGCTATATTCTATCTTTTTTTATTATATTCTATCTTTATATGCGAAATGGATATTAGAGTAAAGGGATTGGGGGTGTAAAAATAAGAGAGAAGTCAGAAGGAGAAAAGTGAGAGCAACAAGAAATACCCTTTCTCTCTTAAGTTATATTTGTCCATTTGCATATGCAGGGTATCTAAGAGGGTGGTTGGTAACTGATTTCTTGGTATGCACAATTTGGTAGAGTTATGGAGTTTAATGAGTGTGAAGCAGCCAGCAAACACACCCAACTCCTTCAGCATATGCAGTAATTAGTATATATGAGAGAAGAGTGGATGAAGTGGGATAAGCTTGGTGTGGAAGACTGGGGGAAGACAGAGTGGCACTGTATTTTAAGAACTGATTTAAAAAAACACTGTGATAGTTTATCTCTTTGCAGTCAACAAACTCCTATTATAGGATGTTAATAGCCATATTACTTTAGTTTATATGTTAGACCCCCTAGGTAGTTTGTAAACTCCTTGAAGGCAGGTACTACGTCTTATTTCTCTATACAGCCACCCCCCTAGCATAGGTATTCCATAAATGCTTGATGGGTAAATGAATAAATAAATGAATGATCACAAAGTTAAATAGACTGAAGTTATTGAGGTGAATGTCCTAAGGAGGACACTGTCTTGCTGTCCCGAAAAGCTGAGACTGGAACTTCAGTGAATTATTTTAAGAGGCTAACTCTGTCCATTTACTTGTCTAGAGAAATACTGTCACTCACTATCACAAACTGGAGGCCCACAGACTTAATTTGATAAGTTATGCATGTATGCATATTTAAAATTGAAGTTTGTTAGCTATAGGTAGAAGTTGGGATATATATAACATAGCATAAAAATTTGGATTTGTGTGGTTTTCTTCATTGACTGTACAGAGTCCATCAAGACTTGTATATTGTCACCCTGCTTATTTAACTTATATGCAGAGTATACCATGAGAAATGCTGGGCTGGATGAAGCACTAGCTGGAATCAAGATTGCTGGGAGAATATCAATAATGTTAGATATGCAGATGACACCATCCTTATGGCAGAAAGTGAAGAGGAACTAAAGAACCTCTTAGAAATAAAGAAAGATAGCACTAAGTTGTATCTAACTCTTGTGATCCCATGAACCGTAGCCTGCCAGACTCCTCTGTCCATGGGATTCTCCAGGCAAGAATACTGGCGTGGGTAGCCATTCCTTCTCCAGGGTATCTTCCCAGCCTAGGATGTGAAACCAGGTCTCCTGCATTGCAGGCAGATTCTTTACCAATTGAGCCACAAGGGAAGCCCTTAATGGAAACAATGACAGACTTTATTTTCTTGGGCCCCCAAATCACTGCAAGTGGTGACTGCAACCACAAAATTAAATGATGGTTGCTCCTTGGAAGAAATGCTAAGACAAACCTAGACAGCATATTAAAAAGCAAAGACATTACTTCGCCCATGAAGGTCCTTACAGTCAAAGCTATGGTTTTTCCAGTAGTCATGTATGGATGTGAGAGTTGGACCATGAAGAAAGCTGAACACTGAAGAACTGATGCTTTTGAACTGTGGTGTTGGAAAAGACTCTTGAGAGTCCCTTGTGCTGAAAGGACTGGGACCTTGTCAATCCTAATTGGGAAATCAATCCTGAATATTCATTGGAAGAACTGATGCTGAAGCACCAATACTTTGTCCACCTGATTCGAAGAGCCAACTCATTAGAAAAGACCCTGATGCTGGGAAAGATTGAAGGCAGGAGGAGAAAGGGACAGCAGAAGATGAGATAGTTGGATGGCATCACCAACTCAACGGACATGAGTTTGAGCAAGCTCTGGGAGTTGATGAAGGACAGGGAAGCCTGGCGTGCTCTAGTCCATGGGGTCCCAAAGAGTTGGACATGACTGAGTGACTGAACAACAACAAAAAATTCGATTTGTGTGGTTTTCTTGATTGGCTGTAGACTGATAAACCATTTCTCTTGGAAAAAGGAAAGACTTGGCTTTGACAAGTCAAATGCTTATGTGAAAAAATTTGGCCAGAACTAAGTAGTGACTCTGGATAGGACATGGAACCTGTAATTCACCATAGTCCCTGTCCACTCACTTTATTCATTTATGTTACCTATTTGATCTAGAATAACTGCTTGAGTTTGTGATTTTGGCAACATGTGATTGCCTGGTTAAAAGGCAGGGGGCATCCAAGGAAGAAGGGGTTACCTCATTGTCTTCCAAAAATACCATGAGAAGTGTGATTGGACCTGATGAGGAGATGCCTGGTTAGGGTTGGAAGGAATGAACACCTGCAGAGCAGTTGCATGTGGGGGCAAAGCTGATACAGCTATTTGTACACTGAGAAATGGAGGGGAAAGAAAAGAAAGATTCCAAATTCCATTTCACTAGGCTGCATAAAGATCTTTCATGATCAACAAGACCAGCCTTTCAGCAGGCAGGGGATTGCAGTTAAAGAATTTGTTTCTGAAGGGGGAGGAGCAGAGGTGGGCTGAGATTGTGCTCAGTCTAAAGCACTACATACAGCTCTCTGGTTCTTAGAAGTCAGCCGATTCAATTTACTTACATTTGGCTTCCCCTTTCAAAAACCCATACGTTGGATGACACAATCTGTTATATTAGATTTACCAATATTTTACAGTGATGCAGCAAAGAGCAGGCCAAGTCCCTTAAACACATGAGATTTATGGCCAGTGATTAATCTTGTACAAATAATGAATTGCCACCAAAAAGGGGAAAAGAACAGATTCTTCCCCAAACAGGAAAGGAAATCTAACCCCTTTGTTTGATGGACGAGTATTTCTTAAAAAAAAAAAAAAAAAAAAAACTAACAAAGAGGAAACGTTAGAATCTAAAAAATCTCTTTCTGAACACCCAACCATCAGCATCTTCCAAAACCGACTTGGTGTACAGTTGGCAGACTGAATTTGCCCTCTCACCTTAAGAATATTAGCAAATTGCAATGGGTCCCCTCCAGAAGAAATATAATATTCTCGTGCTAGGACTTTCCAGCAGGAATACAGCTTCTACAGTTGGCAGGCTCTAACTGACACTCACAAATAGGTCCAGTTTGAAAGATGAGGATTCAGATGCAGTGAACAGCATATTTTTCTTATTATTTTTTATGCATATCTAGCTTTTCAGAAAAAAAAAAAAATTTTAAAAAGTCCCTGAAACTGAAACTCAAAAGGCTTATAAAAGCCATTCCTTTAGTTTTTTTCCTCTAATTGTTATTTTCTTTTTTCCTGTGACTTGGAAAGAAACTGGGTGTGTGTGGGGGGATAAAATTTATTATGTTTTATATTTAAAGGAAAAGGAATTTTGATTTTTTTGAAGAGGAGGACTGTGTAAGCAGGTTGGCTAAATCTATACATACTCACATATATACTGTATTCCTGGTAGTACTCTTGCTCTTTATTATCACATTTTTAAATGAAAAGCTCACCTTTTCTGAAGTGGTATTACACAGTTCATTACCCTTTTTTTGAGCTTTATATAAAAATTCAGGGTAGTCTTGCTTCACTGGTTTTTCACGAAAGAAAACATTTCCTTTGCAGCTTGGAATTTTAAAATGCAACTATTGGAGTTGTTTTCCTTTTCCTTCCTCTAAAACCAAGAAACATATTTTTCTTTCTGCACTGAGACGATTACTGAACTATCAGATGACCAGTGGGTCCTGAAACCAAGATATTTATAGTCTGTAAATATTTTTATGGTGGTAGTGGTGAAGAAAGAGGTGGTCTTCTCTATACACACAGACTGCCTTATAATTTTTTTTTCTAACATTTATAAGTAATCTATTTTTCCTGCAATGAGGAAAGAAACCTAGGAAAATATGTGATTATTCTCTTTTATTCCATTCTCAGACATTGTAGATCTGTGAATTTTACAGATTATGGATTGATTTTTGTGGTTCTCTTTCATGTACAATATAGATATTGAGAAATAAAAAAGGTTTATAAACATATACACATTTATATTTCAAACATTGCCTTTTTTTTCTGAATCAGTTTTGTCTCAGAGCATATGTACCTCTGGAAACAAAGTAACTCAGGCATTTGTTTTTTTTAAAAAAAAAAAAAAAAACTTTAGTTTGCACATCAAAGACAATGATGTATAAGTCAGCTCTGCTTTGGTAACAAACTGTCCCTCAATCCCAGTTAATTAGAACAACAGAGGTATCTGAAGATCAGCTATGGCTCTGCTGCCCCTATCCTCTTATTCTAGGATTCAGGATAAGGGAGCAGCTCTTATTTGAAACATAATTTTCTTTCTTTTCTTTTTAAACTTTTTGTTTTGGATTGTTGTATAGCCGATTAATGATATTGTGATAGTTTCAGGCGGACAGCAAAGGGACTCAGCCATACATTCATGTGTATTCATTCTCCCCCAGGAAATGTCTCCCAGGTAGCGCTAGTGGTTTCAGAACCCGCCTGCTAATTTGGGAGGCAAAAGAGACACAGGTCCGTTCCCTGGGTCGGGAAGATCCCCTGGAGTGGGCATGACAACCCACTCCAGTATTCATCCCTGGAGAATTCCATGGACAGGGGAGCCTGGCAGGCTATAGTCCATGGCTGAAGAGTCAGACACGACTGAAGCAACTCAGCATGCATGAAATGTCATTTTCACATCTAAAGAAAAAGAACAAGACAAACCATGGTTCTTAAAGCTTCTGCTTGGATGTGGCATGGGTCATACATCATATTGACAAAATCAAATTCTATGGCCAAGAGGAGTATCAGTGGGCCAGGGAGGAGTGTTTCTCCCACGAGAAGTCACTGCAGACTCCATGGCAATGGGTGAGATAATTATCCTAAAGGAAAGGGAAAGCGAATCATTGAAAACCACAGTCTCATCTAACAGGATAATCCAGAGGAACTTACATATACTCATCATCAGTCAGGCCAGGGTGCTTCTACTTTCCATGCTACTTCCACGATTTAAATGAGGGCTCCCCCTGCCATGAAGAATGCATCCACAGTTCCTTCCTTTTGTCATTTGATGTGCACTCGGGATATTAAGAAATAAATTTTATTATTTGTGAAAGCAGAGGAAACTCAGAAGGGTCAAGATTCTAAAAGAAGGCACAATAATGTAGCTCACAACTGGAGATGCCCATAAGTATTGCTTAATGATTCTAATTTCTTGTGTCTTCTCTTATTCTTTTTCTCTTTATTCTGTGTCTTCCAACCTATCTTCTCCTTTTTCCAAAGTACAGAGGTAGGTTTAGTTGCTAAGTCGTGTCTGACTCTTGTGACCCCATGGACTGTGTAGCCCGCCAGGCTCCTCTGTCTGTGGAATCATTCTCCAGGGGATCTTCCTGATCCAGGGATTGAACGTGGATCTTCTTCACTGCAGGCAAACTCTTTACCAACTGAGCCACCAAGGAAGACCTCCAAAGTACATAAATTTCATTCAGTATGTCTCTTTTTTCCCCTTAATTTCTCTTCTATATTATTGCGTTCCCTTTTTTCATTTCAACTCATTCTTTCAATTATTATTACTTCCTAAATCTATCTAAGATACCGAGATAAAATATAGTTCCTACCTCAAGTTTTATTTATTTTTGGCTGCATGTTACTGCCCACCAGCTTTCTCTAGTTATGGCAGCTGGGGGCTACTCTTTATTACTGTGTGTGAGCTTCTTATTGCAGTGGCTTTGCTTGTTGCTGAACACAAGCTCTAGGTGTGCAGGCTTCAGGAGTTATAGCACTGGGGCTCAGTAATTGCAGCTCACAGGCTCTAGAGCAGCTGGCTAAGAAGTCATGGCTCATGGACTTAGATGTTCTGCGGCATGTTGAATCTTCCTGGACCAGGGAGGGAACTTGTGTCCCCTGCACTGGCAGGAGGATTCTTATCCACTGCACCACCTGGGAAGTCCTCCCTACTTCAATTTATGAAACGAGAAGGTTCTTCTAAGGCTGTCCAAGGCACTTTCTTTCTCTGAAATTCTATGTGATTGTTTCCTCCACAGGTATGCAGATTTATAGAAGAGATCAGAACAGTCACTCAGTCGTGTCTGACTCTTTGCGACCCCATGAATCGCAGCATGCCAGGCCTCCCTGTCCATCACCAACTCCTGGAGTTCACTCAGACTCACGTCCAACGAGTTGGTGATGCCATCCAGCCATCTCATCCTCTGTCGTCCCCCTCTCCTCTTGCCCCCAATCCCTCCCAGCATCAGAGTCTTTTCCAATGAGTCAACTCTTCGCATGAGGTGGCCAAAGTACTGGAGTTTCAGCTTTAGCATCATTCCTTCCAAAGAAATCCCAGGGCTGATCTCCTTCAGAATGGTTGAATCTCCTTGCAGTCCAAGGGACTCTCAAGAGTCTTCTCCAACACCACAGTTCAAAAGCATCAATTCTTTGGCGCTCAGCCTTCTTCACAGTCCAACTCTCACATCCATACATGACCACAGGAAAAACCATAGCCTTGACTAGACGGACCTTTGTTGGCAAAGTAATGTCTCTGCTTTTGAATATGCTATCTAGGTTGGTCATAACTTTCCTTCCAAGGAGTAAGCGTCTTTTAATTTCATGGCTGCAGTCACCATCTGCAGTGATTTTGGAGCCCAGAAAAATAAAGTCTGAACTTTATTTTTAAATTTAAACTCTCATATAGAAGAGATAAAGATATACAAAGTTTGCTACAATACCAAGTAAAATGTTTTGAGTGCTGGGATCGGGTAATTGATAAAATGCTATGAAAATCAGTAGAAAGAGATTATTTTTAGGATGCATTGGCAATAGATAAGTCTCATTACCTGAATTTTTAAACCATATTCTCTTTTAAAAATTTCCATTCCAAGACCAACTCTCCCTCTTTCAGATATTTCATCCTTGGTGACCAGTCCAGGGCTCTGAATACTGTTCTTATATACCAGGACTCTAATTTGCAAGTTATAGAAGCACAACTCTAACTGACTTAAGCATAAAAAAGGAATGTACTACCTGGTATAAGAAATGGAGATGTTTCTGGCCTATAGGCATAGAATCCATATGTTTAAAGGCTATCATCAGGAATCTATTTCTCTTTCTTCACTTCTCTTTTCTTGGTGTTGGCTCTGTCTACAGGCACACTGTCTCCTCAAGGTCCTAAGACAGCCCTCAGACTTCCAGACTACCAGGTTAGCAACCTCAGCAGTTCCAGCTAACCCAGGAGTTCCAGCAAAAGTCCTATGTTCATTGGTCTTTCTTGGAAAACAGTCCCACTCCTGAATCAGTTACAGTCACCAGGTGAAGGGAGTGGTTCAGTTGGTCAGTCTGCGGTCTCACTGCCACTCTTGGAGCCTGAAAGAAGGCGAGTCTTTCTTGTGGTATGTGTGTTTCCTTATTAAGGAAAATAAGACTGCTACTTGAGAGGAAGGGAGTGGAAAAGACAAGCAAAAACCACAGAGATCGGCTACATCAGTTCAGTTCAGTCCCTCAGTCGTGTCCGACTCTTTCCAACCCCATGAATCACAGCACACCAGGCCTCCCTGTCCATCACCAACTCCCGGAGTTCACTCAGACTCACGTCCATCGAGTCGGTGATGCCATCCAGCCATCTCATCCTCTGTCGTCCCCTTCTCCTCCTGCCTCCAAGCCCTCCCAGCATCAGACTCTTTTCCAATGAGTCAACTCTTCGCATGAGGTGGCCAAAGTACTGGAGTTTCAGCTTCAGCATCATTCCTTCCAAAGAAATCCCAGGGCTGATCTCCCTCAGAATGGACTGGTTGGATCTCCTTGCAGTCCAAGGGACTCTCAAGAGTCTTCTCCAACACCACAGTTCAAAAGCATCAATTCTTCAGTGCTCAGCTTTCTTCACAGTCCAACTCTCACATCCATACACGACTACTGGAAAAACCATAGCCTTGACTAGACAGACCTTTGTTGGCAAAGTAATGTCTCTGCTTTTGAATATGCTATCTAGGTTGGTCATAACTTTCCTTCCAAGGAGTAAGTGTCTTTTAATTTCATGGATGCAGTCACCATCTGCAGTGATTTTGGAGCCCAGAAAAATAAAGTCTGCCACTGTTTCCACTGTTCCTCCATCTATTTCCCATGAAGTGATGGGACCAGATGTCATGATCTTCGTTTTCTGAATGTTGAGCTTTAAGCCAACTTTTTCACTCTCCTCTTTCACTTTCATCAAGAGGCTTTTGAGTTCCTCTTCACGTTCTGCCATTAGGGTGGTTCATCTGCATATCTGAGGTTATTGATATTTTTTCCAATCTTGATTCCAGCTTGTGCTTCTTCCAGCCCAGCGTTTCTCATGATGTACTTTGCATAGAAGTTAAATAAGCAGAGTGACAATATACAGCCTTGACGTACTCCTTTTCCTATTTGGAACCAGTCTGTTGTTCCATGTCCAGTTCTAACTGTTGCTTCCTGACCTGCATATAGGTTTCTCAAGAGGCAGGTCAGGTGGTCTGGTATTCCCATCTCTTTCAGAATTTTCCACAGTTTATTGTGATACACACAGTCAAAGGCTTTGGCATAGTCAATAAAGCAGAAATAGATGTTTTTCTAGAACTCTATCTGTTACATAGTGGGGGCTTAATAGCACTTTGATGAAAGTGATGGTATTGTTATTGATTTTCTTCATTAGATTAGTATGTATGCAAACATAATCTTCCAAGTTTTCTCCCCAAAGCTTTGTTGTCCTTAGCCTTGTCTCCCTACCTCATTCACAGTCGGTTCTATTCCCTGCAGATATTATCAAGCTTGTTTTTAGTATTTCTTTAAATACACTAAAGCATAATTGCTTTATAGTTTGCTTGATTGATTGTACCAATATTTATAATCTTTGTTGCTCTGTTGTCCATTGTTTCTTGTCCATAGTGACTTTTTTGTGTGTATACACTTGGTTCTCTTGTATTTTGTTTTTCTATTCGAAAAATTATTCATAGAAATAATGTGAATTCAGGATGAATGTATTTTATTTTATTCCCTGGGCAGGTTATTTACTTATTTATGTAGTTTTTCGGTTGTGCTGGGTCTTCACTGTTGTGTGCGAACTTTCTCTAGTTGCGGCAAGCAGAAGCTACTCTTTGTAGAGGATAGGTGTCTCGTTGCAGTGGCTTCTGATGTTGCAGAGCACAGGCTCTTGGTGCACAAGCTTCAGCAGTTGCAGCACGTGGGCTCAGTAGCTGTGGCTCGTAGGGCTTAGTTGCTCCGTGGCATGTGGGGCCATCCTGGACCAGGGATTGAACTCATGTTCCCTGCATGGCCAGGCAGATTCCTATCCACTACCACCAGGGAGGTCCCCTGGGTAGGTTTAGAATTTGCTTCTGCCAGCAGCCACAGACACTCTCAGTCCAGGGTCATCTTAATGCAAATTAAATTCTGAGGGTCTGTAGACTGCTCAGGTAATGTAAATCTGAGATGCAAGAAGTGGTGGGGGCTGGTTTGCTACTGAGTCACCCTGACTCCAAGGGTGTAGCTAGAGTACCAACTTATTGAGAGGAGGGTCTCCTATTTAATTTCTCAACTAATATGTACCTTGCTTTGAATTTTCTATTTCCCTTCCTACAAGACACACTCTCCATCCTGAGAAAACGAAAACTCACATTTTCATGTTGGGCAAATGTTTTCAGGTTGAAAGTGGCTTTTGTGTTCGCTTACCATCCTGGGTTCTTGTTTGGCTTGTTATTTCTTAATATCTTCTTAGTTCTTTGTACCTATTAGAAACATGTTTATTATACCTGGCATTTTTAGTTGGTTTCAGCAGGAGAGTTGTTCAAATAACCCAGCCTGCCATTCCCAGGAAATGGAAGTCTTCTCTCTGAAAACTCTGGTTAATGCTTCAATATTCCTGGTTTTTTCTTTCTGAAGTCTGCTCTCCTGGTTTTTCTGCTCCTGTTCTTTCCTTATAGATAAGCCTTACTGCAATGGGATAGAAAAACCTGTTTCTTGACATGACATCATGGATCAGCTTTTCATTATTTTTGGTTCATATACTTTCTCTGTCGTGACATTGATGTTACAAGTTGTTTCCAATTTTTCCAAAAAACTATCATCTTGGTCCATTTGGACTCTGGTGTATTTGTGGGATATCTACCTTTCTCCAATCTTATATCATTTCTAACATCTGAAAACATGATAAAAATTAGAGTGTGACACAGGCAAGGGGCACCAAATATACAAAGAATGTTGCATATTTAGAATTGTATAACATACATGTTTAGACATGTATTTCCTTTACTTCCTGTTCTGCTTGGGGATCATTTACTAGCCTTTTTAGTTGTTTTTGTTCTTTTAATCCCCTTGGTTTAGTTGCTAAGTCGTGTCTGACTTGTGCGACCCCATGGACTGTAGCCTGCCAGGTTCCTCTGTCCATGGGATTCTCCAGGCAAGAATACTGGAATGGGTTGCTATTTCCTTCTCCAGGGGATTTTCCTGACCCAGGAATCGAACCCAGGTCTCCTGCATTGCAGGCAGATTCTTTACCAACTGAGTTACAAGGAAAACTTATGTAATCCCCTTAGATTTGAGTTTTTCCCCCACAGTCTTCTTGGCTCTTTCATTGGTTCTCTTCCTCTAGACACCTTAATTTTTTAGTACATTTTTCAAGGTTCTAGCATGGATTTTTTTGCTTCTTACCTAAGTAATCTCTTGTAGTCCTAACACTTCAATTGTATTCTATGTGTAACCAATAATCAAATTTTATGTCTAGCTATGGCCTCTGTTTGGTGCTTCAGTTCCGTATCATCACAATTACTGTCTATCTCTGCCAGGATGTTATCCTTGTTCTAAAATTCTATATTTCCAAAATTTTATTATCTTTCTCCTCCAGTCTCTTTTTCAGGATTATATTTTTTGGTAATAGCATTAATATTTACCCAGTCTTTCAAAATAGAAACTTCAGCATCATCTTTGCCTTCTATCTCTCCCCATACCCACATTTAGTTGATCAAATCCTTCATTTTTGTTTCCACTAACATTGCACTGGTTTACTTTTATACATATGTAGGTATGTTGCAGAAGACTCTTGAGAGTCCCTTGGACTGCAAGGAGATCCAACCAGTGCATTCTAAAGGAGATCAGCCCTGGGTGTTCTTGAAAGGACTGATGCTAAAGCTGAAACTCCAGTACTCTGGCCACCTGATGTGAAGAGTTGACTCATTGGAAAAGACTCTGATGCTGGGAGGGATTGGAGGCAGGAGGAGAAGGGGATGTCAGAGGATGAGATGGCTGGAAAGCAACACCAATTCGATGGACGTGAGTTTGAGTGAACCCCAGGAGTTGGTGATGGACAGGGAGGCCTGGCATGCTGCGATTCATGGGGTTGCAAAGAGTCAGACACGACTGAGTGACTGAACTGAACTGAACTGAGGTATGTAGTCGATACTCATTATCCACAGATTCTGCTTTTGCAAATTTGCCTATTCATTAAAATTTATTTGTAGCCTCAAAATCAATATTCCTGGTGCTTTCATGGTCACTCATGGACATGTACAGAGTGGCAAAAATTTGAGTCACATGACATTTATATTCCCAGCTGAGGTTGAATGAGGTGGCATTCGCCTTCTTTCAGATCTCATACTGTAAACAAGTATCATTTTTGTGATCTATTTAGGGCCAGATTTTTCACATTTTGGATTGTTGTTGGTAATTTCAGTTATAAAGGTCCCCAAGTGTAGTGCTGAAATGTTGTCTAGTGTCCCCCAGCTGTGATGTGCCTTTCAGGAAAAAATGTTAAATCAACTTCATTCAGATGTGAATTTATAGTGCTGTTGCTGTGATTAGGATGTTAGTGAATTAATAATATATATTAAGTAAGGTGTCTTTAAACAGAAACATATATAAAACAAGGTTATGTATTGATGGGTTGATGGAAAGAGACCAGAGGCTTACAGGAATCTTACCCTGTATTTCTCTAAGGAGCAATGGGTCAGTATTTGCTAATTCATTGTTGACTTTGTAGAATACAACTACCATGGAAATGAGAATCAACTGTATGCATGTGTATGTGTGTATATATATATATATATATATAAAATTATATATATAATATATAATATAGTCATAGTAATTAACCTCTGAACTGGTTTCCCTTCAATGTATTTTCAGTGCTACCAAAGTAATTATCTTCCTAAGGTAGAACTGCGTGGCTTAGTGGTAAAGAATCTGCCTGCCAATGCAGGAGACACGACAGACGTGGGCTCAATTTTTTGGAGTGCAGAACCCAGCTTAATATTCTCCACAGGCCAAATCTGAGAAAACTGAGATGGAAAATAAGTGTAATAACACAGTATAACACATTGAGCAAAATAAGAATCTATGGGTCCGTATGCTTTCCATCTACTGATCAGGGAAAAGAGAAAACTTTTCCCTACAGTTTTCCCTACAAAATAACAACTAATAAATGTGGAAGAAATAATGTAGTTAGAAAAATCACCATTTCACAACCATCAGAGTTAATTATCTGATAATTAACTATATCAGAGTTATAATTAATTATCAGTTAATAAACCATTAATATATGACAAAATTAGGGTGAAAGTTTGATGAGAAAGAGGGTATTTTCATAATCTCAAAGTGTTTCCTATAAGTTCAGTTCAGTTTAGTGGCTCAGTCGTGTCCGACTCTTTGCAACCCCATGGACCGCAGCATGCCAGGCCTCCCTGTCCATCACCAACTCCTGGAGTTTACCCAAATTCATGTCCATTGAGTTGGTGATACCATCCAACCATCTCAGCCTCTGTGGTCCCCTTCTCCCATCTTCAATCTTTCCGAGCATCAGGGTCTTTTCAAATGAGTCAGTTCTTCACATCAGGTGGCCAAAGTATTGGAGTTCAGCTTCAGCATCAGTCCTTTCAATGAATATTCAGGACTGATCTCCTTTAGGATGGACTGGTTGGATCTCTTTGCAGTCCAAGGGACTCTCAAGAGTCTTCTTCAACACCACAGTTCAAAAGCATCAATTCTTTGGCGCTCAGCTTCCTCTATAGTCCAACTCTCACATCCATACATGACTACTGGAAAAACTATAGCCTTGACTAGACGGACCTTTGTTGGCAAAGTAATGTCTCTGCTTTTCAATATGCTATCTAGGTTGGTCATAACTTTTCTTCCAAGGAGTAAGCGTCTTTTAATTTCATGGCTGCAGTCACCATCTGTAGTGATTATGGAGCCCAAAAGTCTCTCACCATTTCCATTGTTTCCCTATTTTCTATGAAGTGATGGGACCAGATGCCATGACCTCAGTTTTCTGAATGTTGAGCCTCAAGCCAATTTTTTAATTCTCCTCTTTCACCTTCATCAAGAGGCTCTTTATTTCCTTTTCACTTTCTGCCATAAGGGTGATGTCATCTGCTATTGATAGTTCTCCCAGCAATCTTGATTCCAGTTTGTGCTTCATCCAGCCTGGCATTTCGCATGATGTATTCTGCATATAAGTTAAATAAGCAGGGTGACAATATACAGCCTTGACATACTCCTTTCCCGATTTGGAACCAGTATGTTGTTCCATGTCCAGTTCTAACTGTTGCTTCTTAACCTGCAAACAGATTTCTTAGGAGGCAAAATAGAATGTGTTCTTCAAAAATATCAAGGCCATCATTGAGAAAGAAAAACTGAGAAAGAGTTCCAGGCTAAAGGGGACAATGACACATGACAGGTAAATGTAATGTGTGATCCTGGATTCAAGCCCATGCTGGGGAATCAGCAGCTATAAAGGGCACATTGGATAACTGAGAAAATCTGAATACTGAGTATGAATTAAGTAACAATATATTATCAATGTTAAACTTCTTAATTTTGATAATGTTGAGGTTACATAAGTGGATGCTCTTGTTCTCAGGGAGTATACATTGAGGTATTTAGGACTAACAGACCATGTTTAAAACTTACACATCAGTGGTTCAGAAAAATATACATAGCTGTAGAGGTAAAGTGAAAAGTGAATGATAAAGTCAATGCAGCAAAATTTAAATTATTAGTTGTGTTTGGGAAAGGCTATGTGTAAGGTTTTTGAATTTGCATCAAGATAAATGTACAAAAATAAACACTTTTTATTTATTAAGACAATCCCCATGTATTTAGTTTTTATCATTTAACTCTCTTCCCACTTAAGATATAGTCTCTATAAGGATCTCATCTTTCTTTCTCATGGCTGTATTCTCAGCATCCATAACTGTGTCAATATACAGGACTTCAATTATTATTTGTTGAGTGAATAAAGGAAAAACATACAAAGGCAAGTAATAATAGAATGGATTTCCATGCCTTTCATTTTTCTCTCTTCTGAAGTCTTATGAAATCTTAAGTAAAATAACTTTTTCATAAGGGGAGAAAATCACAGAGAAAGGAAGAATTAAAGACAAGACAACAACTGCCTCCCCTCAACCTTCCATCTTTGCAGAATATTGGAAAACTTTTCTCTGAGAAATCTGACCAACCCTAGTGAAAATATTTAAATAAATTGTATTTTGATTCCTTCCAATAAATTCCTCGTTCAGGTTACTTATGTTCTGTTTTTACCACACAGGAAAGTTCAAGTTGGCAAGCATCACCAAAGTGGTAAGAATTTTTTTTAAAAAAGATTGGCTTGTTAATCTCTCACTTTTAAATATAAACAAATAGCCAAGAATTATAAAATATCAAGAAAAGTCTCTAAGATGAAAGATAAAGACCAAAACAAACCACAACTTGAAAATAATAAGACTATGCACAGTAAAGACAACCTTAAAATGAAAGAGAGCTCCTGAAATTAAAAAAAAATAATAATAAAGTGAGAAGAGCAATGAAACCTAACCAGAAGACAAGAAGGATGAAGTTGAGGGAATATTCCAGAAGGTAGAGAAAAAATGCAAAGACATGAAAAGTAGGAGAGAAAATATGGGAAAATTAGAGGGCCACTCTAGGATTCTCAAAAAAAAAAAAAAAAAGGAGGAAAGAAAAATGTGTGTATGGGCTTGAGAGGAATCATATACCAAGTAATTAAAGAACAGTTATAGAACTAAAAAACATACATTTTCAGGGTTAAAAGGGCCATCAAACTTCTAACAAAATCAATAAAAAAATATCCATGACAAAGTAGTATCAGTGAAATTTCAGCCCTTCAATCTTCTGGGAGTGGGCTACAGAGAGGAACATGAGAAAGAATCAGTGATTAGAAAGGTTTGACCTTCTCAAAGCATTACGGCAAAGTAAAAAGCAATGGAGTCCTGTTTTCAAACTACTAAAGAAAAATGATTTCAACACGAAATTTTATACCTTATCCAAATAGTTGTGAGAGTAAAATGAGGACACTCTGGACATAGAAAAGTCTCGAAAAATGTTTACCCTTATACAAAAATTTTCAGGAAACTCCTGGAGCATATACTCCACCACAGTGAAAATTAACTTGGAAAAAGGAAGACATGGGTCATAGGAAACAAAAAACCCACTAGAGGTGAGAGAAAAGAATTCCCAGGCACTTAGTGAAGGGACATAATGACAATCGTGTATCAGGCACAAAGGGGAACCAGTTGAGCAAAAGTGCTCCAGAGCCTTCAGGAGAAACTTGAAGAAGATGAAGCTGATGGTCCACGTGGGACGAAGGAACATATTAAGAAGTGATTAAGATAAATGTTTGGGTTCAGTTTCTGGTAAGCTACAGAAAACTCTGCAGAGGAGACAAGGTAATGATAGTTTTAGAGAAAACAGAGTTGCCCAGGAAAGCAACAGTAGTCCAGTTTACACATGACTGAGCTCTGGAAAACATAGTCAGACACAGCCACATAGCCATGCGATATTGATCTGGCCGTACTTGAAGGACGAGGCTGAGGCAGGCAGAGGATGGTGTTTAGGGGAGAAGCAGGAAGAAAAGGGAATAAGTTCTCATATTTAACAGTGGAAAAATCAACAGATAATACTTACGTCAGCCATGGTTCAGGCAGGAGAGTAAAGTCACTGGGTGTTACAGATGGAACTATTAGAAGAATCAGACTTTATGTCACTGGGAGAGGACCTGAAGAAGGGAAGTTCTGGAAGGGGGATTGGAGGGTTGGAGGGGCAGAGGAGTCACTAATATGTTTGGGAAGCCAAGTGTACCCCACCACCAGAGTGTGATGGCAAAGGGGGAATTTGTGGGTGGCTTCTGGAAATACACTGCCTCTGCAGCTGGTCATCTAGTAGTAGGACTAGGGGTTCTGGGTAAGCAGGGTCAGAATTCAGAAGAAAAGCAGGACGTAGAGTAGAATGAGTTTCAAGCTCGTACCCACTGCATACCTTCTGTCCATCACTGGATCTTGCTGATAAAAGACCTCTGGGAAGTCGTGACCACTGTTTAATTTCTGTCCCCCAAATCCCATGTAAATTCCTCTTTTGTTGTTGAATCGCGAAATCAATTTTTGTGACCCCGTGGACTGCAGCCTGCCAGGCTCCTCTGTCCATGGGATTTCACAGGCAAGAACACTGGAACTGGTTGTCATTTCCTTCTCCAGGGGATCTTCCTGACCCAGGAATTGAACTAGAGTCTCCTGCATTGACTGGCAGATTCTTTATGACTGAGTTACCCTAGAAGCTCAAATTCCTCTTTAAGCCAGCTGCAATTCAGTATCATTGCATAGCAGAGGATTTGAGAAATACAGTTCCCAACTTAACGCAAGTGATAGCATAAACTACAACAATCCAGCTGTTGACAATCTGGCACCCACTACACATGTCTTTTGACCACATTTAACTTACAAATAAAGATAAACACAAATTTATGTTTCCACAGTATTTGGCACAGCTATCCACACAAAAACATATAGACCTGCTTCCCAAAAGAGGATACTCAAAGTCTCATGTGTCCCTTTATTCATCTTGGGGTGACAGTCATTCTTTTAGCTGAGTCATACTCACAATTCTGTACTCTGTAGCTTAAATACTGAGATATAAGGTTGCTGCTAAGTCGCTTCAGTTGTGTCTGACTGTGTGCGACCCCATAGACAGCAGCCCACCAGGCTTCCCCGTCCCTGGGATTCTCCAGACAAGAACACTGGAGTGGGTTGCCATTTCCTTCTCCAATGCATGAAAGTGAAAAGTGAAAGTGAAGTCGCTCAGACCTCTCTGACTCTAGCAACCCCATGGACTGCAGCCTACCAGGCTGCTCTGTCCATGGGATTTTCTAGGCAAAAGTACTGGAGTGGGGTGCCATTGCCTTCTCCAGATATAAGGTTAGCTGCAATTTATACATTTTATGTTAAATAGTAGAGGAATGAAATTGAAAGTGAAAGTCACTCAGTCGTGTCTGACTCTTTGCAACCCTATGGACTGTCCATGGAATTCTCCAGGCCAGAATACTGGAGTGGGTAGCCTTTCCCTTCTCCAGGGGATCTTCTCAACCCAGGGATTGAACCCAGGTCTCCGACATTGCAGACGGATTCTTTACCAGCTGTAAATAGGAATAGGAGATGACAAAATATTGATATTTGACATTTATATCAAATCAAGAAAGAAGTACTTATTGCTGCAGTATGTTTCTGCAGCTCGTTATGTGATTGTAGTTGGTATTTATAACTTACTTTTTCCTAGGACTGAGGTAGACAGGACAGACTACTAAAGTGTTATATATGAGAAAAACCTTAGTTTTGGCTTATAGAAGTATAATCTGAGTCACCACAATAGTCACAGCCTCTTCTTTTATTTAAAATAATTTTTTTATTTTTTTTGGCTTTGCTGGGTCTTCATTGTTGCGAGGACTTCTCTAGTTGCAGTGCACACGGGCCTCTCATTGCGGTGGCTTCTCTTGTTGCAAAGTTCGGGCTCTAGGGCTTCAGTAGTTGCGGCTCTTTGGCTCTAGAGCACAGGATCAGTAGTTGTGGTCCAGGGTTTAGCTTCTCTGAGGCATGTGGATCTTCCTGGATCAGGGATAGAACCCGTGTCTTCTGCATTGGCAGGTGGATTCTTTACCACTGAGCCATCAGGGAAGCCCCAGCCTCTTATCCAACCAAGACTTGAGCAAGTTGAGAACCATAAAATGAAGAGAACTCCTTGAATGAAGAGAAGGTAAGGTCTCTTGAGGAAGGACTCTCACCATAAATCTTTTTCCCGGTCTTCCCCCACAGGACCTGGAGCCATTTACTCAGATGACTATGTTTTGGGGAAGGAGAAGTAACTAGACTTTGGTTAATTTTTTGACACCCAAAATGTCAAGAGAAGTGGCTTATGAAGACTGGGTAATTAATAGACTTTGGGTTTGGGTTCACCTCTCAATGGGCCTAGTGGATCCCATGATTCATGCCACGGTTATTTCCTCAGTTCTAGAGTGAACAATTGGAATAGACATAGTCGGCAGCTAGAACCCCTATGTTGAATTAGAACCCCTATGGTCTTCAACCTACATATATATATATTATATATATACAACATAAATATAAAATTATCTGGCGTGCTGCGATTCATGGGGTCGCAAAGAGTCAGACACGACTGAGTGACTGAACTGAACTGAATCATGTGTATAAGGTATGTATTATTAAGTTTTCTGTATTGTTCCAAAGTTAAAGCAGCTTATAAGAATGCAAATAATACTGAAAAATACAACACTAAAAATAGGTGCAAAAAACACAGCAAAGGGAAAATAAGAGTAGAAATATAAAATGGACCAAGAAATGAGACTAGTACATAAAGTGTCTGACCACAAATTTGCTCCTGAGAAGTAACAGAGCTCATTATAACCATAAGTTAAAGACAGGCCAAATGCTTAGGAGAGGCAAGTCTATTTGTGACATGGGTAGTGAAAAAAGTTCTAAGAAGCATATTTCCTGCTCTTAGGGATTACTTGTTCTATTGTTCATCTCAATTAGCATAACTAATTGCATGTCCACAAAGAGCAAAAAGAGACATTCTCTTCTATTAATGAAAACTGTCTCATTCTTAAAATAGCTGAGAATCTTTATCTCTTGTTATTAACCAAGTGTAGTAACACTTCCTTCCAGCAACCACATTCATACAAAAAAGAATGGAAATGACACTATTTTAGTTCAAAAGAGTTCAGAGTGCACAAGATTAAATAAAGGGAATAATTTTAAAACTTCAGGTCAAATCTCATGTTTTTTTCTTTATGAGCTGGTCTGAGTTAGACTTCCTTTGAAGAGAGCCTCCTGGATCTCTTCCATGAGGATGGAGAACAAAATGAGAAATGGGCCTTATCACATCAGTCTACAGAAGAGTTCTCAAGTGGCAGGACATAGTATTAATATTTGGAGGAGTCAAATATTTACACATTTTTCAAATGTTAAATAAGTGATTATGATGTGGCTTTTAAAAACAACAAATTAGCCTGGATAAGAACTGGTCAGTGACCTGGTTGAAGATCTTTTGTATTAATTAATTTAATTATCTCATACAAAATATAATAAATGAACATAGGCTATCACATGTAACTAGCAAAATGGACATTCAGCTTATATTTAACAGAAAAAAAAATACTATCAATATTAATACAATGGCAAAAATGCCATAATTTGTTCCAAAGTAAATAATGGATAAATTCTAGAGTGGAAGAGTAAGTATGACACCAACTAATTTCAACAATCAATAAGAAGATTGTGGGAAACTTTAACTCTGAGAATATGAATATCTGATAACAGAAAAGATAAGAAGACTCTAAATCAATTAGATGATGAAAATGAGAGTCAGAGCCAAAATCAACCAAATCTGTGAACATAAATACTTAGCAAAAATTTAGAAAATGTAAACTCTATTCTAATGTAGGCACATCATACAGTCATGAAACCACTAACATCGTACAGTTTTTAACATTGAAAAAAGTGTCTTAGAAAACTCCCAAATAAAAACTAAAAAGAATGGCATGAAGAAGAGCTTTTTACAAGTGTAACACAAAGAAATTATAAAGATAAGACTGACAAATTTTAAATAAAATTATTTTTAAAATTTAAGTAAAGAGACAAATGATAAACCTGGAAAAAGCATTTGCAACCCAAATAGCAGAAGATAATATATTTATATATATCTATAGTATATTGTACAAAATAAAATTAAGTGAGTAAGAGCAGAAAAAAGGTAAATGATATCTTTGAAAAGTTGATAAAAAAGGAAATATAAATTGCCTAAGCATATTAAAGGTGCATAATTTCATTTAAAAGAAATAAAAATTAAAACCATTGATATATCATATTTTGCCTAGGAGTGCTAAAGGTCAAAACACATTGGCTGGTTTATAGGGAGATGGGCACTTTCATACACTGTAATTGGATAGAATCTCTGTGGAAGGCATTCCCTCACACTCGGTTAACCTTCTCTATCACCAGTGAGTGGGATGATGTCAACCTCCTCAGTATGGTTCTCTGTAAACATACACCAGACACATGTCTGTTTATAAAGCGAGTTTAATGAAACCACCATCTAAACTCAGTTTAAAGAAAAAGTCCATTGAGTATGATGGAGAAACTCTGAGCACTGAGCCTCATCAACAACACTTTCACAGTTTAGAAATGAAAGGATGCAGAAATATGGGATTAAAGTTAATGATAGTTTAGGATCTGCTAGGGGTGTATTTTTTAGTAGCAAAAACATTCCTGGGTTCTTGAAATCAGGAAAAATATTCAGTGAATGGCAAAAAAGGAAAAAAAAAATTCTGCTTTATCAACAAACTAGTCCAAAGAGATTAAGTGTGAGATCCTAAGTACCCTAAGAACAAAGTGTGAAAGATTTTTGAAGTTCCTTGGTGTCCTTTAGAGACAGACCAGGAGAGAGCACAAGGAGAAAGGAATTAGGAATCTTCTTGGCTTCCAGGGTCCGTTCTTATCTTAACAGCATTAACCAATATTCAGCAGTGATACTATTAACATTCTTTTTTATGTGTGAAATGGATTTAGGAGTTCACTAAGCTGAAAAGTATCTCTGGTTTTAAAAATGCCAACAGTGCAATCCAAATGATTACAATTTTGGAAAGTAACCTTTGAAGACAGAAGATTGAAAGTGGTCTGTAAATTTAAGGATGACAGTGGCTAATTCTCATCTTTCTACAATGAAAACTCATCAACGATGAGTTTGTCCTCACGCTGTTGGACTCACTTCTTGACAGAAATAGAAAATTGACTGTAAATCAGAACATGGTAGGGGTAAAAGAGTTCGTGTTCTAATGTCCTTAAAGTACCGACAAGGAAAAGATCCAGAGATGTGTCTAAAACAACCCACATGGAGCTAGATCTACTTGGTCTTGTACTTACTTTTGTCTTTAAATATTTTAAAAGACACTGATGATCTCTAATCTTGAATGGATCCCAAGGCTATAAAGGCAGAGGGTTTATTTAGAGAGGAGTTTGTTGTGTCATGGATTGAATTTCTTTGCAAGTGCAATGAATTTGGTGTGTGTATTTGTGAGTCTGTGGAAGAAATGTTATTTATAATGCTTAGGGGGTAGTCACTGTAATATCATGCCAAATATCGGGCCACTCCCTAAACTGAAATGTTTCCAATTACTTCCAAATTCTGTGACAAAAATCAAAGGTTCTGAAAGCTAAGAAACAAATCTGCTCTAGCCATTATGTCCTTAACTCTGTTTGTGCCCTATGGGCCAATCTCAGGGGCTGAATTTTCTTATCTGGGAAATGGGACCAGGGACTTCAACTCAGATGACTTGGATGTTCTCAGATATACATAAAATGAATAACACTAAAATTCTTAGTCACATAAATGCTGCTATATAAATAGTAATGTCTATAAAAAGTTACGGATAGGTATTAATGGGACAATTAATAATTGTGCTATTTTAATAGCCTTATTGTTTTATATGATTGTTTCAAATCTCCAAACTTCTGAACATCTTAAACTGAAGGCATAGAGAAATTTAAATGGTACAAAATGCTAGCATAATAATATGGTACTTGTGGTCATATTTGCAAACATTCCTAAACCCCTGGTTAGCAGTATAAATTCTTATCTTTTGCCTAGGCAGTAAATTCATTCCTACAGTAATGACTTCAGAACCTAAGATTTCACCAGAATGAAATCTAATAGCATCAAGAGTATGTAGCACTTCGTTAAACAGAGTATTCCCTAAACTCAAGGCACCTAAAAGTTCAATTAAGGAGACTGCGAGGGTGGGGGAGGGAGGAGGATTATGAATAAGAAGTGTTTCAGTAAGAACTGAACTTCTCTTCGAAGAAGCAAGGCCCTAATTTCTAGAGTACTGCAAGCAAGGGATCAAAGGTTTTTGGAAGTTTTTCTGGAGGAGACACAAAGTCAAGAAAGACTTCTAAGGATAAGCAAAGGATTGGAACACCCCTTTCCCTCCCTAAACCGAGGACGCGTTTTAGATTCAGCTGTACTAAGACGTCTTCCTATAAAACAAAGCCAAGACGTAAATGTAAGAGTATCAGAGGTGTGGCATCTTTCGGGCTGAGGCTCAGGTTTAAACTCCGCTTTAGAAACAGCAGTCCCGGCTCAGAGCTCGGAAAGGAAGGTCTAGGAGAAGCCATCAGTCAGGTCTTCCCGCAGGAAGGTCGGCGCTGAGGTTGGAACCGGCCCTGGAGCACCAGAGCAGACGCCCTGGGGGTGAGGACAGCTGGGCTGTAGGGCTGGCACAGTCTAGGGGTACGCGTCCATCTCAGCCACTCTTCAGTTTAGCTCCCTACTCCAGGAAAGCGCAGAGGGGTCTCGCCTGGGGGTAGGCTCTCTGGAGGCTGTAAGCGCTCTTTAGGACCTCAGGGAAACCCGAGAGATTCTGGCTTTAGGACCCAGGAACTCCAAGGCAGCCCTGACTTAGTTGCCTTGGACCACAGCACCACCTACTTATAGAAGCATCCCAAGCCTGGGCCCTGCTGCATCTCCATCGGAAAGTGCGCTCGCCATCCCTTCGCCCTCCCAGGAGCGTTCTGTCTCCCACAGCTTGAAAGAGAGAAACCTTAGCTGAAAAGTGGCTGTGGAGAGAGCTCTGGAAACCGCACAATTGGATACGGATCCAGAGAGTGAGAGCGGGCGTGCCCCTCGCCTGAGGATCGCACTCACCGGCCGGGACGCAGCATCCCAGAGGCTGCGGTCCCGCCCGCCCAGCCGCGCTCCTGCTAGGCGCGGTCAGTCCGGAGGAACCTCCGCGCGCTTCGAACCCACCGCGGCCGCCCGTACCCCAGAGCTGCCACGCGCTCCCTGCGGGCCTCGGCAAACTTTTCCCCAGCCCACGTGCTAGCGAGGTGTCTCGCTTAGCGATCCCGGGATGGAGCGCCGCGCCTAGGCACGCCGCGCAGCCTGAGACGTGAGTGCTCACGGTAGGCGACCCGCGCCCGCCACCGTGGCCACAGCGCCTGGGTACCCCACTGCTGGGCCAGAGGACCTAAGAGCGAGCCTTTAACCTGCACCCTCGGGGACCGTGGAGGTCTTTTCTTTTCCCGAAGCGCCCGCGCAACGTCCCTTCCCCGGGGTCGGAGCCTGTAAGTCCGCAGAGGTTGCTAATTCACTGATTGTAATCACCTTGCTCTCCAAGTTGCCTGCAGCTGTGCGCTCCGGGTTAAGCCGCTCCGCGGCTCGCGCCAGGCAGTGAGTTCGCTTTCCCCCTCCCTTCCCTTCTTAAATTGGGACGCGTGAAAAGGCAGCTGCCTCCCTGGGCCTCTCTCCACCCGGCTTTTCCTCCTCGTCTCTCAGGTTCAAGGCGGAGAGATGCCGAACTGACCCGCGCGGCCCCCCTGGCTAGTGGAGGCTCCCCCCTCGGCGTCTTCCCCAGCAGCGCGGTCTGCGCCGGCTCCTCGGATGAGCCCTCCAGTTTCCCTACTTTGAGAGGCGTCTCTCCCCAGCCCGACCGCCCAGATGCAGTTTCGTCTTTTCTCCTTTGCCCTCATCATCCTGAACTGTATGGATTACAGCCACTGCCAAGGCAATCGATGGAGACGCAGTAAGAGAGGTGGGTTCTACTCTGCCGGAGCCGCGTGGGGTCGGGGGCGCCGGCGGCGGCACTCGCCCCCGGGCTCAGGTGGGCAGGGCCGTGCCCTCCACCCGGCCTTTGGGCTCCTCACTTTCCGGGCCCCGGGGCGCTGCCGAGAGCTCGGTCTTTTCTGTCTTCAGGAGGCGCGGCGAGCCGGGTGAGCCCGGCTTCCTGCGGGCGCTCCGGGCTGAGAGGTGCGGTCCGCACCCACGTTAGCTGTCGAGCTTCTACTTCTGAACTCTTCTCTATAGGTCTCTCTCTCTCTCTCTTTTTTAATCTGGCATCCTTTTTTTTCCTTATTATTTTTTGTCTTTTTCTCTTTTTAGTCCTCTCAACTATCTCCCCTGCTCTCATTTTTCTCTACCTTCGCCACCCACGTGCGCCCCAAACCCTGTCCCCAGATGGTTTTCGACCGGCCTACCTACAACTGTGTGTATGTGTATCTGTGCTGTGTCTGTGTCTGCGCGCGCGCGTGGGCCAGAAAGCACGAGCGAGAGGGCTGGGGAGGGGTACCAAGTCGTTGTGGAGGATCTGCATTTCCAGGAAAAGAGCAATACTGTCTTCCTCTGGACCTTAAGACGAGGTGGAAGGACTCACTGAACTTGGTACACTGAACAGCAGCTCGTGCGCAGGTTGTTTTGGGGGGAACGCTCGCTGGCAGAATGATACTTTGGGGACAGGCCCGAGTTTGCCCTCTGCGTTTACTTCCCTCACAAGCAGCTATTTCTGAGGTTCCTGGCCTCGGTGACACTCACGTGTGGCTTTTTAGCCGCCCCTCCCTCTCCATCACATATGTGCGCTGCCGGAAGGCCAGTGGAAACCTCCAGAACGGTTTCAGAGAGCTAGCTTCCCCGAAGATTTAGTGCGCCCGTGTTTGAGTCCTGCTGCGGCTGCAGCTAATCTAACTTCATTTTAGGGGAAGGGCCGCTAAACACAATGAAGTCTCCTGAAGGATTTAAATACAAACCACAACACTCCCACCGCCAACACACACGCTCACCTTGCACTACTGCCTCACAGCAGCTCCCCAGAATTTATCCATCTTGGTCCAGCAATTTGGACTTATGCGCAGTTAGAATTTGTCCTGAGGTTGACAGATTTGGATTTTTCTGGGATGTGAACGTCTCGCTCGACCTGTGATGTGGGTTGTTTCTGACTCGTTTTATGGACTCTCCAGTCCTGCATCCAGATTTTGGAGAGAGCTTTTTGCGCCTTTATTTTTTCAAAGCTTTTTAGGACGTCGTTAAGCTGTTCTCACCTAAACGCGGGGCTGAAGGTTGGCCGGCCTGAGGGCAGAGCCCAGGACAGCTGGTCGTGTGCGATTTCCGCCACCTCCGCTTTGCAATTGACACCATGGAGCTGTGCTTTAAAAGGACACCCCTTTCTCCAACCCCCGGTTCTCTTACTCTTGGTCTTTCATTTCTGACATGTCGAAAATGCTTATCTTCACAAGTTTTTCTGAATAAATACATTAGGGAGGAATTTCTTCCCAGAGGCTGTGAAAGTTTAATATTGTTATGTCTTGCAAAAGTCCCTTTCCATCTCCTTCACCTCCCTTTTCCTTTCTCCACCCCAGTATTTTCTTACCAGGTATCACTTGGTAGAGCTGGCAGGTTTTGATTACACTGTGGTCAAAGTGTTTGGAGAGGTTCCCCCCACCCTCCTCCTTATAAACAGAGGTTACAGTCTATTTGATTGAAAAGACTAACATTCAACATACAGAAAGAGCTAAAACCCCTTGCCAAATTCTTGTTTATTAAATGACTTGCTAATTCAGCGATGTCTTTCTGATCCACACTGCTTGTTGCATTGTGGTTGAATGGGGAGGAATCGAGCTTGTTGCTCTAGTAGAACTTAACACATAGATGCTCTTTGGTGGAGCATGGCTTTACAGCACCCCTGCGGCCAGAAGCGATACTGCATGCTTTTATTTGCAGTGCCATCTCCAAAGTTCTGCCTATGCCTCCTTAAGGGTCTGATGCAAAACCTATTTGTTTCAAAGCTGCTTTAGCAAAATCTCAAGGCAATTACTGCTACATCCCCAAGTGCTGACCTTCAGGAACCCGATTCTAAAGTGTGCAGCTTTTGCCACTGTAGAAACTTGTGCCAGACAAACCTTTCAATTTAATAAATTTCAAATGCTTTCAAACTACATATAAACTAGTAAGGTTGTAAAGGAAAAAAAAATCAAAGTGTGTGTGTTTCACTTAACAGATGTCCCTTCCCAAATCTCAAGCTGCTGGCTAAAATAACTTCGGTCCTTAAAAGTGACCACACTATCTGTGCCAACAAAAGGCATACTGTGTTTTTAATTAAAAGTGGAACTACTTAAAGGGCTGGCTAGTCAGTGTAGGGTGATAGTAGCTTTTCTGCTTTGCAAGAAAGCTTAAGGATTGCATTGTGAGAGTATTGAAATGAATAGAGATCTAACTCAGGTTGTGTGAATTGTCCCTCTTCACAGGCTTAAGCTGGTTTTAATTGATCTCATGTCCGCTGATTGATCATACACCAATTGTTGCGCATACCAAACAATTGGCTTCCCAAAGGAGATTGATTTAAATTAGTTCCTTGGTGAATGCTTGAGTACTAGCCAAATCATGTCAGTAGTGACAGTTGACATGCTAGAGCCTATTGTGGTACCAACATTTCCCCTTTTCCCTTTGTTTTGGATGGTGGCAGCTAAGTATTACTTTCTAGGAAGAAAAGTGATTAGTACCATAAAAAAAAGGTGCTCTGGCTTAGAAGACCAGTTATTTTCTTGACTTTGTGCTGTGATGTCGGCAGCAGTGATATCAGGATTGGTTAGGCTAATGCCTGGGATCTGATTCTTTTCCTTTTTTTCATATTCCATCTGCAAATAATCAAACCTTCACTGTGGAGCATTCTCAGAACTCCTTTGGCATTATGTTTAGTCTGCTCTATGATCTCAGATGCTCTATAATATCATTTTCTTAATGAAATAAAATTCTTGGCAGAGATCAGATAATTTAGTCAGTTAAAATCAGTTGCATCCAGTTTAGAATAGAGAGCAAATGTATCATTTAACTCTATGCTTTATTTCAAAATATGGCCAGAGGATTAGAGACTAGAATATCAGATAAAACTTAAGGGGAGACCATCATAAACAACACTAGCCACCTACGAGTCTTTTGTCTGCTTATTTAGAAAACAAAACCAGACAATAGAAATGCATTTGATAGTGACTGCTGGGGCCTGGCAGCAATATATTCGAAAGTAAGGCACAAACACAATAGTGTGGATGGATTTCTTATAGAGGGGAGACACATGCCAATGTTTTGAAAAGCTGATTGACAACTCGTGTTTTGTCTACGTGGTAACAGTCATAACTCATTGGCCCTCTCACTCTCCAGTCCCTTTTGAAATATAGTCATTATTAGCTACTGTTAACCCGTATAACCTGAATCTGTCTTGGGCCTCTTATGATTTATTTGCATGGTAAACTGGGTTATTCAATTTGTTTTATTTGGGGTGTTGGTTGTAAGTCACATTTCAGGCTGAATTACTGAAAGGTGGATAGATATCATGACTTTATTATGGTATTCCTAGGACTTCTTGAGTTTAGTATGTAGTGATTTCGTTTTATATATCTTTTGTCCCAGTGATTTTTACCGGTCACAGTTTTACCAGGGATTTATGAAGACTGCTTCATGAAACTCTTAAAAGCAGCAAGGCTCCCAGACATGTAATTGTGTTTCTGGTGGTCTGATGGTAGGGGGCGCGATATGACAAGTGTTTCCTGCCATAGGCTTTTCCCTACTGAAGCTTCAGCTTCTCCCTCCATAACTGCGCATTTTCCTATGATTAGACTTGGCTTCTTCCATGAAACAAATGTTTATCACAAATAGTGTGGTATGTTTCTGGCAACTTTGGTTAAAAAATAAAAAGACTCATGCTTTCTCTTAAAACTTGTAGCGCTAAATTAATTTGTATTTTTAAAAATTGAATGAAAAGATGTGGAGATATTTGCAAGTTTCACAAGTACTTTTAATGATAGCTTATTTCTCACAGTATTCTTTGAAAATAAAAATGGCACATGGAACATATTAACCTACTCTTAAAAGCTTCAAAATACATTTTGTATGCTTACTTTTCTAAGTTCCAGAGTGTTTCAGAAACGCTCGGTGTGATGTTTAACTTTGTAGCATAAATACATTCTTTCTTTTCTTCTGTTGTTAATGGGCTTTTCTTTCAACATAATTCTGAGTTTTTCTGGCTAGTATCTTACCAATGCACAGAGGTTAGAAAGTTGCCATGTCCCAACCAACATCTTACTCTGCTCCTGAAATTTGGAAGTGATTAAGAATAGGTGACATTTCGTCAGGCCTCCACTTAATTCTGGCTTTGTTAACTGTTTATAAATTCAGCCTGGGTAGAATCCAATGTTTGCAGAAATCACAAGTTGGAAATGACACTTCTAATTTCTTAATGAACAGCCGCCTCTTGATGTATTCGGAGACTAACTGGCCAGTTTATAGATTGTCCCGGCCACTTTTTATTCCTTTTCTCCCAACTGACTGCCGTTTGAACCTTTTTTTTTTTTTTTTCTGGAAATAAGCACTCTTACACCTCGCAAGTTCAGGAAATAGATGACTGACAAATCATTTGACATAATACTTCAGAACCACCCTGCTAAAAGGAGGTAGTAAGCTCAAAATATTCTTTTTTCAAAATGTTGTGATGTTCGTTCCCCTCCCCCTCCATAATCTGCCACAGTCAAGGGTTGACCATTAGATAAAGAGTGTTGCATGTCATATTGGTAAGTTTTCACATATTTGAGCTGGAATGCATATGGAAGGCACTAATTAATAAAGTACATAAATAATATATAATCATATAGGGAAGGCATATCTATTACATGCTTATATGTGTGTGTATATGTAGGTGTGTGTGGAGTGGGGACAGTATGACCATGGATGGTTGGCTTTTTGCAACTAAAAAGGGCTTTTGCTCATCTTTCCCGTTTTTCATCTTGTTCTTAGGAGCAGGACAGGGGTCCGAGGAAAGCTGTGGTGAGGGGTTAAGGACTAGGAGAGGGAATGGGTAAGGACACAGTGTTCTTACTCTTTCCAAGGCCCACCCCTCCCTTGTCTTTCTCGCCTCTAGGACCTTTCTGTATGAGTAGCCCTCTTTTCAAGCATGCTGCTATCCCTCTTGCCCTGAAATTTCCTTCTTTCTCATATTTCTTTCCAGTCTTTTGCTTCACTTCAGCCCTTCTCTTGTCTTGCCTTATGATCCTCTTTCATTCACTCACTCTGCAATCTGTCACAACCTGGCTTCTACCTCTGTTTTATGGGAAGGATTTTCTTAGTGGTCATCCATGCTCAATACTCACCTCAATGCCAACCCTGCCTATGTCGTTCCGGTCTTCCCGTCACTAGGATGATCACTCCTTTCCAAGGTTGTTTTTTTCTTAGTGACACGGCATTCAGTTTTGCCTCCCATATTCTGTGCATTTTCCTTCTTTGGTCTCCTTATTCACAGCTGGAATATGCGGGTATTTCCTTACTTTTCTTCTTTCCCTTGGAGGATTTTATCCATCCCTGTATGCTCAACTGCTTTTTCCATGTAAAGTCCTTTAGCTCTATCCCCCATTTTTTTGAGCTTCAGGTTATATTACTTTCTGATTTCCCAGCTACTGCCGCATGGATAGATACTTCACACACCCTCATATGTGGATAGATTCCATTCCATGCACACTAAACTTGACAACACATTCTATGTGCTCTCCCAAATATGTTCCTCTGCTTGTGTTCCCTTTTCCTGTTCATGGGTTTCTGTGTGTTGAGGCTGGAAGCCTCACTACAGTCTTTGGCTTGCCTGTTGTCTCTATTATTGGTTTGTTCAGTCTTGGTAGGAGGCATCAGAAATGTTGCTTGTATCTACCCCACACTTTCCATCCCCAAAGGTATTTCCTAGATCAGATTCTCACTCACTCCTCATCTCTCATCATCCACTTCCTCCTCACTCCATCCTTTACAATGCTGCCACACTGAATTCTTCTCAATGTGATCCACAGATCTGAGCATGTTACTTCTTTGCTAATAAACCTCAAACCTCCCAGGTCTCCATATTGACCTAAGAATAAGTCCCAGCTTCTTTCACTTTACATTCAAGGGCGCTCCACCATCTGATCACAGCCTTTTTCTAATCTTCCACCGCCATGAAAGTACTGTACGCTCAAGCTATACTAAATTATTTCGTTTTCAACCATACCATTGTGTGTTCATGCTTTTGTGTTGTTGAGCATGCGGTGGTGCCCAGCTAAATAAAATGTCACTGCCTCTGTGAAGCCTTCCTGGAATTTTCCCTAAAAGCTTGCCTAGCTTTTCATGCTACTCCTATAGGACTCTCATTTTACCTTTATTCTGATTATTTTGCCGTATGTGCCATCTTTTCTATATATGGAGCTCCTCTAGGGCAGAACATTCATCTTCAGTTCAGTTCAATCATTCAGTCATGTCCGACTCTTTGCGACCCCATGAATCGCAGCACGCCCAGGCCTCCCTGTCCATCACCAACTCCCGGAGTTCACTCAAACTCACATCCATCGAGTCGGTGATGCCATCCAGTCATCTCATCCTCTGTCGTCCCCTTCTCCTCCTGCCCCCAATCCCTCCCAGCATCAGAGTCTTTTCCAATGAGTCAACTCTTCACATGAGGTGATTTTGGAGCCCAAAAAAATAAAGTCTGACACTGTTCCCACTGTTTTCCCATCTATTTGCCATGAAGTGATGGGACCAGATGCCATGATCTTAGTTTTCTGAATGTTGAGCTTTAAGCCAACTTTTTCACTCTCCTCTTTCACTTTCATCAAGAGGCTCTTTAGTTCCTCTTCACTTTCTGCCATAAGGGTGGTGTCATACTTCTCAAACCAGGCCAAATAGAGTGCTTCCTCCACAAGTTGTGCCTGAACAAAAAAGTCATTGAGACTTTGTTGTTTGCTCTTAAAATAATGCTAAAGACTTAATGAGAAATGTTTTTCTTTTTTGGGGGGTCAGCTTTCACCTTTTTATTTTGTCTTGGGTATAGCTGATTAACAGTGTTGTGCTAGTTTCCGGTGAACAGTGAAGGGACTCAGCCGTACATATTCACATGTCCATTCTCCCCCAACTCCCCACCATCCAGGCTGCCACATGACATTGAGCAGAGTTCCCTGTGCTTTACAGTAGGTCCTTGTTGGTTATCCATTGAAAGTATAGCAGTGTGTACGTGTCCATCCCAGACTCCCTAACTGTCCCTTCCCCCAAGAAACTGTACCTTCGTTCTCTAAGTCTGTGAATCTTTTTGTTTTATAAGTTAATTTGTGTCATTTCTTCTTAGATTCCACATATCAGGGGTTTCATGCAATGTATCTCCTTCTCTGTCTGACTTTTTCACTCAGTATGACAATCTCTAGGTCCGTCCATGTTGCTGCAAACAGCATTAGAAATGATTTTTCTTTTAAATTCAAAGTTCTTTGCACATGGTTGAAGTTTGAATGAATAATTAGATAATAGATATAATTTCATTATTTACTGTTCTTTAGAGTTTAAAGATAAGCGATGCTGACATATGAAAGCGTCCCCAGTCTAGCCTTATTCTGAAGCCTCTGATGGTCCTCAGCATTTCACAGAATACATGAGTGCCCTTGTGTGTTCTCCTATAACTGTTTATTATGTGGATGATAGAGGATGAGTTGGGGCAGGGGAGGGGAAACTGGGAGTAACCTGTATCTAAAGGTACTTCTAGAAAAACAAACAAAAAATAAAAACAAATAAAAAAATTAGAAATAAATAAAAATACTTCTAAGGAAAGGGCCAAAAGGGATTTTCATTTCCAAACTCTTGGTCTGTATGAATAATTATTTAGACCAAAAAGAAAGTAGTTTTTATCTTCTTAAAAGGCAATCATATTAATAGCATAAATTAGTGCAGGCAGACATTCAATCTTATATTTATGACTTTAATATAGCTATGTAGACATACCTATGAGAGACAGATGTGTGTGTGTGCATGTGTGTGCGTGTGTGTATTACAATAAGTTTTGGTGTAGCTGTGAACAGACTACACAGTTTTTGTCCAGTGCCTACCAGGAGAACACAGACATTTTGCTGCCGTTTGAAGGAGGTGAGACTGGCTTGACTGATGAAGAAGCTGAGGTGCTTACTGAAATGTGTTATTTAAAAAACCAATAGTTAAGTGGAAGAGAGCTAGAACTAGAACCCAGCCCTCCTGAACTCACTGACTTTTCCTGAACAAAGTACACTTTAAACATAAGCATTCATTTTAAAAAAAGAAATCACCTTTGAAGTCATTCAGATATTCTTTGGACCCAGAGTCTCACTGAGCCTCTAAACTTGCCGCAACTCAATAATGCTAACATAACTGGCATTAAGGAACTTAAGGCTGAGGGGTGAAATAACTGAGGTTTAGGACCGTAACAGACCCTGATGCTGGGAAAGATTGAAAGCAGGAGGAGAAGGGGACAACAGAGGATGAGAGGGTTGGATGGCATCACCTATTCAATGGACATGAGTTTGAGCAAGCTCCAGGAGATAGTAAAGGTCAGGGAGGCCTGGTGTGCCGCAGTCCATGGGGTCAGAAAGAGTCGGAAATGACTGAACTGACTGACTGAAGATTATAGTGTGATCTGGTAAAAGCTTGCATGCTTGTGTTGCTAATTTTTTAAGTCCTCATTCTTGAATATTAATTATAGGAACTTTAATTTCCGGTACTCTAGTAGCCAGAACCAGAGAAGGCAATGGCACCTCACTCCAGTACTCTTGCATGGAAAATCCCGTGGGCGGAGGAGCCTGGTAGGCTGCAGTCCATGGGGTCACTAACAGTTGGACACAACTGAGCGACTTCACTTTCACTTTTCACTGTCATGCATTGGAGAAGGAAATGGCAACCCACTCTAGTGTTCTTGCCTGGAGAATCCCAGGGACGGGGGAGCCTGGTGGGCTGCTGTCTATGGGGTTGCTCAGAGTTGGACACGACTGAAGCGACTTAGCAGCAGCAGCAGTAGCCAGAACAATTATGTATGTGTCTCTGAGGGTGTGCTTGTGCATTTGTATGTAAATATGTGTGTTGTAGGTGTGTGTGTATGTGTATATATATAATATATACATATACTTTACATATACACATTTATATCATGAAACCATCATATGATCAGAATAGCCAATCAAGGTTAGAGGAAAGCTAGTAAGTATTATTTTTACTCTTAAGAAACTATAATTTAGGTAGTTCTTCACCTTATCTAGTCATTTTGGGGAAAACCTTTACAATTAAAGCCATTTGATTTTTTCATTACCTGCTGAAAGATACTAAAAGCACTTATAAAACAACTGGCTCTGCACATTTCTTTTGAGCAAAGCTTCTTGGGGTCCAGAGATGGGGCCAGGGATTTTGTGAGTCTCCAAATATTTTCTTTCTTTTTTTTTTTTTTGAGTGTAAAGAGAGATTCTAGAGCTTTCACTGCAGCCTTAAAGTGGCCATGGTTATCTTTCCTTAAAGAAGTTAAGAAGCATTGGTTAAAGAGATAGAAGTAGACTGTATTAATGAGCATGATGCCCGTTGGCTGCTTCAGATTCACATAGACATTTGTTTCCTAAAAGTTTATTTTCAGTGTGTGGGTTTCCAGCCATTTGCCATGTGTGTACTTCATAATATGAGGACACATTGGAAACACTACCTCAAGACTTATTGCAGTAAGTAATTACTTGGCTAATAATCCCTTTCTCAAAGGCAATAGTTGTTATATTGTCTCTATTCCCTAAAAAGTTTATAAAAGTACAAAATAAACAAAATAAGGGGCTCTGTTAAAACTTCTCGTATGGTCTAATTTTTATCTCGTTAACTAAACAGTAATATAAAGTTTTAGAAATCAGTGTTGCAATTTTCCAGCTGACGATGTGCAGTGCTGGCATTGATGGGATTTGTATGTATCACGCTGCCAGTTCACAGACCGGTCAGAACCAGGCAGAGCACTCTTGACTTCTGACCAAGCATGCTTTTACTAGATTTTTGCTGCTGGGTCACCCCACTTAGAATTTTCCTACTCTGATGGCCTTGGTCTCTTAACCTATCTATGGATTCAGCGATCCAACCAGCCACCAGCTTTTAAAATAGACCGATAGAGGGCGCACTTTGCATTCTTTTCCTCTTGCTTTGTTCTAGGTTTTGTGCTTGCCTTGCTCTCTCTGTCCAGTAGGTTCAGGTGGCAAACCTGTTCTACAATTTCCAGTAAGACTGATGCTGTGAAGAACTTGACTTCCTCATGGAGAGGAAGGGAAAAAGAATCATAAAGAGAGCTTTCAGTTTTACTGAAATGTCTGGTTTTGGTCCCTAGACTCCTTATGACAAGACCTTCTCACCAAAAGGCAAACTTAACCAACCTCACAATTTTAATGACTGTGAGGCAGATATTAAGCCTAGATAGAGATTGTGTTAACCTGGAAGTGCATTACAGCTTTTGTAACTACTTTGGAAAACATTAGTTTTTATTTTTTTAAAAAGAAGGTTTACCATAATCTACAAGCCTAAAAGTGTAAGCAGCTGGTAAAATTTGGAGTTGACCAAACGACTTCAAGTTAATACTTCTCAACTGTTTGTCAAATTCTGTAGTCTTTATGTAGAGACCCATTTCATTCAACAGATCTCTCACGTTGTAACCCTTTGAAAATGGTAAAAATTGTCTGACCTTCTCTTGAAAATCCAAAGTTTAATTTTTTTTCAGTTCTCTTTCTCCTTCATGTAATAAAGTCTGATAGAGAACTTAATTCTGTCCCCTTGTTGCTGATCACCTTCCATTTGTATTTTTTCTTTTTGTAATCTGTTTCATTTTGTAATGCCTTTTTCTTGTAGCCAAAAGCTAGCTTTTGAAATTCCTTGGCAGTCCAGTTGTTAGGGCTAGGAGACTAATTTGAAAAACCAAATGTTGTTTGATAGTGGACAGCGGTGGTTCCCAGAATCGTGATTAGTGGGTTGAGGTTAGTTTGGCTGCGGAGCATGGGCAGCTATTCACACCACTCCCGGTGGTCAGTAAGTCATGTAGTGACTGATGTGATTCTTGACCGAATCTGTCAATGATGAAAGATTTCTCTGTCCCCTCTTTAAATAATACTATCCTGAAAATTGATCTAGGGCTGGGCAATTGTCCCTTGAAAATTGATTGTTTAAAGTTATGAATTTTGTGCGATTTAATTGTTCTTATGTAGAAGTGAAAGTAACTAGTTCTTCGTAGCTGCTGTGGGTAATCTCAGTGTGATTTTGACTCAAAAGTGACTCAATGTAAATAACTGTTCTAAAGACTTTGGCAAGCTTGGAGTCGTCATCTTTTTTGTTGTTGTTGTTGAATTCTGAGGGAGTTCTGAAGAAATGGGAGAGCCTGGACCTAGAGAGAGGAGGAAAGAGCAGAAATAGGATCAGTTCTTTCCAGGACTTGGGGCGTGTCATGTAGAGGCTATACCAGAGCCTTCCTGCAAAGTGTGTTTCAATCCATTACCACTCTGTCAAATGTAATTTAAATAAAAGGATGCGATTCATTCTTTTGGGACTCAGGCAAAATGAAGGAGGCTCACAGGGAGGAAGAGTATGGGTTATATTTAAGAAACTATCCATTCATGTAAAAGATCCCTTCTTGATGCCCTGAATCATTGGAAATGGCCCTTCTCCAACAGTAGAGCATATCTTTTAAGGGTGTTGTCAAAACAGAGGCTGTACTGAGCATAGAGAAATGTTGGAGGGCCACTCACACTGTAAGAGCCATGATGAGCACACTTGTAATGCATGTGATGTCTAAGAGGTGTGTAAATAGAAATTTGTGCTGGCAATTATTTGGATTCAAATTATTATAAGACCTAACTCTGTCCTTCCTAAATAGAGGACACTAAACAAAATTCTTTAGATTCTGCATCTCATTCCTCTGAGTTATGATTCTAAGTTTCAATGATAAATATCATCCATGTTGAAGTTTAATCTGAATTCTCAAAAAGCAAAAGATATTTCTCAATTGGTACGTGACCATGATGTCAGTTTCGAGAACATTTCATTGTAAGACAGTCAGATTTCAATGCAGCTATAACCAGCATGGGTTTTACCATACCAATACTTTGCTTTCTTTAATGGGGTGACTAGACTGGAAGATAAAGAAGCATTTGACAAAAAATTTATTAATCATACTACTTTGCACTTATGAAAGCATACTAGGCTTAAAAATTCTTTTGGAACACAGAAATGCATGCATATTATGCAATATTAAGATTATGTTACTTGAATTACATTTGACAGAGTGGTGAGTAATGGATTGATACACACTGTTACAATAAAGGACCTCTCTTCAGTCTTGTTTGGAACAATATTTTCTTAATGATTTGGTTGAATACAGATAACATGTCAACCACAGTTTTGCATAATATGAAGTTGAAGAGGACATTAAATGTTGGTTGGTTACAAAAAGATCCTGATGGCTGGGAATAATAGCAGGAGGAACTTAGGAATAAAATCTTTTTTAAAAAGTTAGTGAATTTGACTCCATCAGGTCTCAGTTGTGGTACTCGAGATCTTCAGCTTTTAGCTGTGGCATGCAGGATCTCAACTTAGGTTCAGCAGGTGGGATCTAGTTCTCTGAGAAGGGGATCAAATCTGGGCCCCCTGCATTGGGAACACAGAGTCTTAGCCACTGGACCACCAAGGGAGTCCCTGAATGAAATCTTAACAAGAAAAATACAGTTTAGATCTTAAGTTGAAGAAATCGACTATGGAAGAAAAGGATGTGGGAGAGAAGGGGTTATCGTTCATTTTTGACTGATCCTGAGGTGACAGTGGCGTATAGTAATGATATAGTTGCAAAAACGAGTTGGTTGCATTAAGAGAAATGTTTACCTACATTAAAGAACGAGGTAGGTGAAGGTCCTCAGCGCACACCAGTGTCCTCTAGATGGCACTACTTTCAGAGTTGGCAGCACACGTTATAATACTGCATTGATTTCCTAGGGCTCCTGTAGCAAAGTACCACAAACTAGGTAACTTAAAAAGCAAAAATTAATTTTCTTACAGTTCTAGAAGCTAGAAGCACGGTATTAAGGTGTCAGCAGGTCTATGCCCACTTTGAGACAACAGAGGAGGACACTTCCTTGCCTCTTCTGGCTTCTAGGAGCCTTAGATATTCCTTAGTTTGCGGCGGCCTAACTCCAATCACTTCCTTCATCTTCACAAGGCTGTCATCCCTCTGTGTTTGGTTTCTCATCTCTTCTTACAACAATACCATTTATGTTGGAGGATACCCCATATTCTCTTAATTACAGCCGCAAAGATAATATTTCAAAATAAACTCACATTCACGGGTACTGAGGTATATGGCTTCAGCATATATTTTAGCGAGTACCACACAACCAATAGGTCCTAAACTGTGTCAGACCTTTTAGGTTCTTTAAATCCTCATTTTCAAAACTCTGAAATAAGTATTATTAATTATACCATAACAAGAGTATTAAAAGATAAAGTATTGGCAATAGAGGTATAATATTAATAACTAGAGTTGAGACCACTGTATGTAGACTGTGTACTACATGTAAAGCGTGATATTAATGACACCTCTGGACTTGTGCACACAGTGGCCCTGGGCGTGGGGATGCTTTAGACATGGTTTATAAGTGTATAGGTTTTGAAATGGGACCCGCAAATTCCTTTTTGCCGCTAAAATTCCATGAAATTGCATAAATCCATCTGAGTGTGTTGATTTACATTTTCAAATAAATACGTGAATCAAATTGACTTCTTGTTCAGCTAAAACTGAGAAAGAACGTGAAAGGTCGCTCAGTTGTGTCTGAGTCTTTGTGACCCCTTGGACTGTAGCCCACCAGGCTCCTCCATCCATGGGATTCTCCAGGCAAGAATACTGGAGTGGGTTGTCATTTCCTTCTCCAGGGGGTCTTCCTGACCGAAGGATTGAACCCAGGTCTCCTGCATTGCACAGAGATGCTTTTCCCTCTGAGCCACCAGGGAAGCCAAAAAAACCCTGAGAATTCTCTTCAACTGCCTTCTTTTTGAAATTTACAGAACTCCAGGAGCTGTTAGCCTCCTTTATGAAGTAATGTTTTCAATTACTCAAATATCAACATGGTCAACATGCTTCTGGTATTAGAGGTATCTTAAATTAGTTCCCTCTGATTTTGAGTAGTATCTAGGAGTACTTGAGTACTAGGAGTACTAGGAGTACTTTGAGTAGGAGCTTCCCAGGTGGTGCTAGTGGTAAAGAACCTGCCTGCCAGTGCAGGAGACACAAGACATGAGGGTTCAGTCCCTGGGTCGGGAAGATCCCCTGGAACAGGAAGTGGCAACCACTCCAGTATTCTTGGCTGAGAAGTCCCGTGGATCGAGGAGCCTGCTAGGTTACAGTCCATGGAGCTGCAAAGAGTGGAACATGACTAAGCAACTGAGCACACACACGGGAGCTGGATCTGTTCATACTTGTGTGCTCTAGATAAAGGGCTAGGAGGAACATACTTAAATGTTCTCACATTTTGAATGTGATAAGTTTTAAACATACACAAAAGCAGAGAGGGTGGCATAATGACTGCCTGTCACCCAGGTTGAACAAACATTGAGATTTCATCACACTGGTTTCATCTATTCTTCATATCCTTAAGTTTTTATTGCTATGTTATAAAGCAAATCTTAGATATTACACCGTTTTACCTTATTTCTGTATGCATTTCTTACAAATACAAACATTTTCTTAGCAAACCATGATGTTATTAACGTACTTGACTAAATTTCTTATTCCTTGGTAACACCTCATAATCAGAATGTCATCAAGCTTCATCAGTTGCCCTGGCAATGTCTTTATACAGCTGATATGCATGAATCGGCATTGACATAACACCCATTCACTGTACTTGGTATGTTCCTCAAGTTCCTTTGATTCTAGAGCAGTACTTTCTTCCCACTTAGTTTTCCATATCACTGACTTACCAAAAAGATCAGGTCTGTTTTCTACAGAACATCTGACATGTCAAATTTTTCCTTTCGCTCCCTTGTGGGGGTAATTTGACATCCTCTATCTGCCATGTTTTTGTAATCTAGAAGTTCTCCTTGAAGGTTTAATTACAGTCAGGCTCAACTCTTTCGACTAGAATGCTTACAGCTGCTGCTGTGGACCTCATATTATAATATGTCAGAAGCACACAACATCCCATGCTTAGTGATGCTAAGGTTAACCAGTAGCTTCATGTGGTAACAGCCCGATTCTTCCATACTGAGGTTCCTATTAACTTTTCATGTAATAGTTTCTCCCATTGATCTTTGTGTGAATTATCAATTACTTTAGGGGTTGTAAAATGGCTTTTTTGTTTGTTTTCTACTTTTATTCCTTCCACAATTATTGCGTGAAATTCAATAGAAAGAACTGTTCCTTTTCAACCATAGTTATTTTGTTAACTATGAAACAGTTCTTAGAGCAGGCAGTACTTAATTCTTCCTCTTTAATTGCAGAGTAATGTTCAGATTAAGGAGTCGATGCCTGTTTGACTGGCCAGTGGGTCAGCTTTGATTTGTGTCGAGCCATGGCCTGTCGGATGGGGGAGGTGAAGTCTTCCAGTAGTTTCTGCTTACTTGAAACATTAGGGCTGGATGACATTAAAAAAAAAAAAAGCACCTCTTTTTTGGCTTCTGCTAACAGAAATGAAATGCAAGCCTTCTGCAAACCTGAATTCTATTAGACATCTCCTGATAATGTTCTCTGTTAACAGCTTTCAGAGAAGGTAGTGAGTGAACATACAGTAGCATCAGCCTAGTGTAATCTGACACTCATTGGGTAGAAAAACAGTACTTTGTGCTACTTAAACATTCGCTGGAAGGCTTAGGGAGGGGAGGAAGGAAAGTATTTGAGGAGATCAACTGGATATTGTAGAATAGAAGTAATGTCACCTGAGAAGGATTAAAGTTTGCTCAAAGGTTGCCCTGAATGGCTGCATGCCGCTTAGAATGGGCGCCCCACGCCCATCGGCGGCTAAGTTTTAGCTGTGCAGTCTTTAACTTGAAGGTATGTGAAGGAAGGATCTAGAGATTGTCTTCAGCACTTAAGTGGCAGTAAAAGTTGTAGGAAAACAATTCCTCCTACTTATTAGCTGCAGCTATTTCTCGATAATTACAGAAGTCTTTCCTTTATCCATTTAAAAACCTACCTCGTTGCTACGAATTAAGTTACCATTGGTATCATTTTTGTATTACCTGTTGAAAAATACTATAGTATCTACATTTCCTAATTTTATTTAGTGAAATTGAAGATTTACTCCCACAAATGTCTATTGGGAAGAGTAGATACGAGCATGCTAAAAAGTTTTTTGAATATAAATATAAACACATTTAGAGCGTGGCTAGCAAGACAACTTGGTAGGTATGTGGTTTTCTTAGAAGTAAAGTGCCTTCACAGTGTTAAGAGAACAGAAAGTGTTATGAGCTGAAGAAACTGGTTATATTGACAGTCAGGGAAACAGAACTGGCAAGGTGCTTCACTTCAATCTGTGTAAAGCAGGAAAAAATGAGCTATATCCACTAATTAGGGCCAGTAGTTCATGTCCCATTTTCTTCACTTGATTTGCAATTTATTTTGGTACGAAATCCCCATCTTGTTGAGATATTTAGGTGTTTTGTCTTGGAAGCAAGTGGTAAAGACTTTATACTATGTTCATGTAAGTCATTCATTTAAAAACCACTAACTGCAGAGTTTATTATGCATATAGTTCCAACATTAATTTTTTGATGGAAATACGGAAAATAGAGAATAAAACAACAAGGAAAACAAAGCTACCAGTCATCTTTCCACTTAGCAGTAATCACTGTTTAACATTTTGATTTTTCTCCTTCAAGATATTTCCTCACCTTGTACATAAATAAAAGGTTTTCAAATTTAATACATCAAGTACACAATTGTAATTATTTTAATGATATGTTTATTTCATAAGTCATTGTTCATCATGACATTTTATTTATTTTTAAATTAATTAACTTTAATTGGAGGGTAATTGCTTTACAATATTATGGTGGTTTTGCCTTGTATTGACATGAATCAGCCACAGGTGTACATGTGTCCCCCATCCTGAACCTCCCTCCTGCCTTCCTCCCCACGCCATCCCTCTGGGTTGTCCCAGAGAACCGGCTTTGGGTGCCCTGCTTCATGCACTGAACTTGCATTGGTCATCTGTTTTACATATGGTAACATACATGTTTCAATGCTATTCCATCATGACATTTTAAAATACATTTCCTTATAATTAGACAGTTAAACAACTTAAGTTTTCTGTGTTAGTAATGCTACTGTGAACATCTTTGTTCGTCTTTTTCCGCATCTTTTTTCCTTGGGAGTCATTCACAGAATAAGATATAACAATTCTTTAACCATGGCATTTATCGAGCACGTACTATGTGCCAGTCACAGATCTTCATGCTGCATGTCATCTTATTTAATCCTCAAATGACCTTGTGAGGTAGGCTCTATTTTTCTCTCCATTTTACAAAGGAAGAGTTGGAGGAACAGGGGAGGAAATAATTTGCCCAAAGGTGCAGCACTCACTAATAGAGCTGGCATCAGTCTAGGGATTTTGACTCAGCCATGCCCTTAACCACAAGATGGAAAGGTGAAGCTTGTGATCTTATTGCCAGTTGTTCTCCAGGATATGATACTGATTCTTATTCTGTAGACGGGAGATGGTGTGCACCCTGCCTTGAGCCTTCTATACTCTATTTTTGAAAAACGTCTTGTTGGCAATACTATAAAGCAATTATCCTTCAATTAAAAAATAATTTTAAAAAATCTTGTTGGATTATTCCTACAACTGAGAATAGAAAGAAACATCTCCCTTACTCTCAAGAAGCTCACTATTTAGAATAGACAAAACATTTTCTTTCATTCCCCCTGGCTTCATATAACATTAATATCCACTTAGTTGCATACACTTGTATTTTCTTCTCAGCAATGCTTATGATTTCTTTACTCCGCTCCAGTATATTTTGAATCCTTCTTCTGTATCTTTTGCCGCTTGTTAGACTGTCAATCTTGGTATGCCACTTGCTATCACCATCTCTCTGCCGAACCACACGTGTGTCCTTCCAGTTCCTCTCCCAGTGATCCATTCGCCACAGGCAGTCGGAGCAATTGCTTGTAAAACAAAAGTCGGAGCATCTGATTCTGCCATAGAAATGCTTCAGTGCATTTCCGTTGTATTTGAAATAAAACCCAAATTCGACTCAGCCGGAAAGTCTATGTGTGAGCTGGTCACTTTTTATTTCTCCAGCTCTCTGTTTGTTATCTCAGTCTGGTCGGACTCTTCCTGTTTCTCAGACACCATCAACTGGTTCCTGACTTGGGACCTTGCATTTGCTAGGTCTGACTAACAAGTTCTTTTCTCATCCTCTTCGTGACAAATTCCTTTCTAGTAACTGTTTCTAAAACAGCGTGGTTATCTATTTTCTGCAGTTAAACCATCAGGGCCAGGATACAGTGAGGCAAGAGGGGTGCCCACACATGGATCCAAAGAGTGTACTGAGACTGAGAGAGAGCGACTTTCAGCGTCTCCTGTCAGAGCCTTGCTCACCTCACTTGAGTCCCAGCCCTCTCTGTTATATCAGCTATTTATTTCTTAAACACAGTAGAATTTTCTTTGCTCCTGTGGCAGTGAACACTCCACATTCATAATTTCTGTTTCTTTTGCCTCTTGGGCGTCCGTAGCTAGACTATATTTTCCAACTTCCTTTGGAGTTGGGTGTGGCCGTGGCCTCAGTTTGTCCTGGAAAGTGCGCAGAAGAGATGTTCTTCCTGCCTCTGGACTTGTTTCCCAAGCCTCCTGCCAGAAGGGTGCTCTTTCTCATCTTGAGTTGGCCAACTTGGTGCAGAGGACCCAGCCCCCTTCTCTGAGCCCGCAGGGGTGGCGGAACCACCAGGCGCATGGAGCTTAGGTCCTTGAGTGACCCCCTGCGAATCTCTCTACTGCACATCTGCACCCGACCCCGTGTCAGCAAGAAACAAACTCCTTTTGTGTTAAAGCCACCAAGACTCTGACACTTGACACAATGTGGATGAATCTGGAGGGTATTATGCTAAGTGAAATAATCAGCCAGAGACAAAGACTGCCTGGTAGCAGTTATATGTGGAATCAAAAGAAAAATTCAGGTTCATAGGAACAGAGTACAAAAGTGGATGCCCGGGGCTGAGGGGTGTGGGAAATAGGGAGAGGTTGGTAAAGGGTTCAAACTTTGGGCTATAAGATGAATAAGACCCAGAGGGCTGGGATAGGGGAGGGGAGGGAGGCTCACAAGGAAGGGGATATATGCCTAGTTATGGATGATTTGAGTTGTACTGCAGAAACCAACACAGCATTGTAAAAATTTTTTTTAAAGAACTAAATATGCAAAAAAAAAATTAAGATGTTCTAAGGGGATAATGTATAATGTGACTATAGTTGGTAACACTGTACTGTTACTGAGATTTCCTAGAACTTAAATAGTCTCACCAGAAAAAAAAAGTAAATGTGAGATGTGTAAATTAAATATGTTAATTAACTTGATTGGGGGAATCCTTTCACACTGTATACATATATCAAAACATCACATTGTATACTTTATATTACAAATTTGTCAATTATACTTTAAGCTGGAAAAAACCAAACCAAGAAAAAGGGAGGGGCTAGCTTCTTGCCTTAACTGATACAAGCTCCCTTACTCACACAGGAGCTTTTGAAGCATGCTCCAAATTATGGTGACCTTATTCACATTGTATCAGTAGTACCCAGTACAGTGCTTAGGCTGTGGGTATCAAAGAAATGTTTTTTGAACAAATAAATGCAGTCTATCAATAGCAGTATACAAGAAATTCAGGACAGAATGCTGAAAGGAGAATACAGATGGGAAACATCTTCTGGGTTCACAGGGGGAGGAATGGATGATGCTCTAGGAAAAGATCTCATGGAATCTTAAACATAAGAGTCACAATTTATAAAGTGGTCCTTATATTTCTTAGTCATAGGGATTTTGGAAACTTAAATGTACAGCACAGTGCGCTCACATAAAAAGTATAAAATTTAACAACAGTTTACTATATCTAATCATTTTTACATAAACAATTTAATATTACATAATTTATGTAATTTTTATATGTTTCATTTAGTATAACTGGAAAATATTGAAAATTTCTTGTCTTTGTTTCTTACTGATTATACCTGATGGCTCAGATGGTAAAGAATCTGCCTGCAATGCAGGAGACCTGGGTTTGATCCCTGGGTCAGGATGATCCCTGGAGAAGGGATTAGCTAGGCACTCCAATATTCATGCCTGGAAAATCCCATGGACAGAGAAGCCTGGTGGGATACAGTCCATGGGGTCGCAAAGAGTTAGGCATGACTGAGGAGCTAACATTTTCACTTTTCGTGCCCAATATATATTTGAACTTTTGGGAATTTAAAATGCAACCGAGAAGGAATGTCTGCTTTTATTATGGATACAGGGAAATTCCTTAATGTTAAAGGTTCAGTAGATTATTTTGCTTGCCGTGTGATAAACATCAGTTTAGGGTTAGGATCTGGTGGCATTCCTTGCAGAAATATCTATAGACTCTGGGGAAGGGCATTGTGTTGCATTGTACTGTTGATAATGGGAAGGATTTTTGGTCAAGATTAAGGGTTTCTTTAAACCCTTTTAAGAAGAGAATGTGTTTTTATTTTCTGGGAAGTCTTGAGATTGTGGATGTGAAGGAGGGCAGGTAAGAGGAGAGTGATGATTGCTGCTAATGAAGTTTCCAGGCAGGCAGTGGGGATGGAAGGAGTTTTGTACCACTTGCTGTGGACACCTTACCACCAAGAAGCCCACCCTGCGAGCCCCTGAGTACAGGATAAACTGATGGCAGTAAATGGCTTAGGATTTATGATCCATTAGAAGATTCTGGTATAAGGCTCTGTACCAGAGTTAAGACCATTGTTTCATTGCTAAGAAGTCATGTCTGACTCTTGTGACCCCATGGACTGTAGCCTGCCAGGCTTCTTTGTCCATGGGATTCTCCAGGCAAGAATACTGAAGTGGGTTACCATTTCCTTCTCCAGGGGATCTTCCCAACCTAGGGATTGAACCTGTCTGCATTGCAGGCAAATCCTTTACTGCTGAGCCACTAGGGAAGCCCCTAATTAAGACTAGGATATATAAAATCTGAGGCTTTTATTCCTACTTTTATTCTAAAGTCACTGGTAAGTCACACTCTCTGGTGGGAATGGCTGTGAAGGGCTCTCTGCCCTACCTGAATTAGCCCTGACAAGTAACTCTTCACTGCTGCTGCTGCTGCTGCTAAGTCGCTTCAGTCATGTCCGACTCTGTGCGACCCCATAGACGGCAGCCCACCAGGTTCCCCCGTCCCTGGGATTCTCCAGGCAAGAATACTGGAGTGGGTTGCCATTTCCTTCCCCAATGCATTAAAGTGAAAAGTGAAAGTGAAGTCGCTCAGTCGTGTCCAACTCTTAGGGACCTCATGGACTGCAGCCTACCAGGCTCCTCCGTCCATGGGATTTTCCAGGCAAGAGTACTGGAGTGGGGTGCCATTGCCTTCTCCTAGCTCTGCCACAAACTGTGTGTGTAAGAGACAGACCTTAAATTTACCTTTTGACCAGACATCTTGCCTATTTAAAATACAAGATTTAGACTAAATAGTCCCCAGAATCTTTTCAACAATAAAATTCATTTTTCTATTTTTCCTTTGGTCCAAATTTTTGCACTTGCAGTTCTTCCATTTCTTAATTACCTTGTAACATCAATCATATTTCATGTCTCTCTACCTCAGTGTTGCTGTTTGTAAAGAGGAGGAAATGGGAGTTACCTAGCTGATGATTTTGTTGTAAGAATTAGAGGGTCCCTGTCGACCCCTTGGAGAAGAGCCTGGCAGTAAGCAGTGACCCCTTGCTGCTGCTGGTTATGTTTCCTCCTTGCTTACTCGATGCGTCTTTGCTCATATTTGCTCCCATCCTAGGTCTCTAACAAATTCTCCATTCATGGTTTTGAAAAACTCCCTGAAATGATGTCTTTTAAAAATTCATTCTAGATACTAAGAAAGAATTAATAAAACACCTTTGGCTAGCTATGACCAAAAAATAAAATAATAAAAATTCATTCTAATGAATTTTTAAGGAATACATTCCTGTTGGAAGTTTGTTCAGAATCATAAGTTTAAATTTCTCAAAGGAAGGAGCTTTTTCTTTTAAACTGACAGATTTTGGTGACGAACAGAAAATGTACATGGCTTAGAGATACCAAATGTGAGCTAAAGTGCAAAGGTCACCTTTCAAAATGTAACGAGTTCAGAGAAACTCCTTAATCTAGAACCCTAAGTCAGCATGTGGTTTATTTGCTGGCTTTCTGTATGATCTCGATACTGCTTGATCCAGTTTATATAAATAGTTTTTTCAATTTGAAAATGAGTCACATTTGAAATACTTCCCCAGCTGAAAAAGCTAAAATTTTCCTTCTTTATATTAACAGAACTTTTACTTTTTAAAAGGTATACATAAGCATGCACATTTTAACATGTACATTTTTTTAATTTTTTAACATTTTTTTTTAATTTTATGTACATTTCTTTAGTTTGATAAAGGTTACCAAAGAACATGGAAATGCCCAGGAAAATACTTACAGAAAAAAAATTTAATCGACTGACTTAACCTTGGGTGTGTATGTAATTTTTAAAAAAGCTTTTTGTTGAGACGTAATTGACATGTGAGGAGTTGTACTTGGGGAGAAGTATGTTGTGAAACCATCAAGGCCATAAAGATACACATCATCTCCCAAAGTTCCCTCCCATCTGTATCATTATTATTATTTTGTGATAAGAGCACTTAGCATAAGATCTATCCTCTTAGTGAACTGTTAAGCATAGGATGCAGGGCTGTTAGATATAACTACTGTGCTGACGATAGGTTTCCGGAGCTTGCTGATGTGCCTGTGATTTGAATTCTTTGGAGACAGTTTAGTAGAAAACCACTGGCTTAAGAGTCAGGAGTCCTGGGTTAGAGTTCCAGTGCAGTGTCAGCTCTCACCACGACTATAGTCCTTGAATCTTTTTGGGCCTTGTGTTCAAAGACTGAATTTGAGTTCGTAAATGTTCTTCCACCTTTTGTCTCTAAAGACTTAACTCCCTATTAAGACTTAACTCCCTGTCTGTCTTCATTTACTGGGATAATATTCAAATTTACTTAGTTCATCTGTTCCACTTGTCCTTTCAAAAGTTCTAATAAGGGACTTCCCAAGCACTGGGGCGGGGGGGTTGGGGGGGAGGTTGTGCAGTGGTTAAGACGTTGCTTTTCCAATGCAAGGGGTACAGGTTTGACCCTGGTCAGGGAGCTAAGATCACACGTGCCTCATGGCCCAAAAAACAAAACATAAAACAGAAGCAATACTGTAACAAATTCAATAAAGACTTTAAACATGATCCACATAAAAAAATCTTGGAAATAAAAACAAAATTTAAAAAGATATCAGACATATTAAAAACAAGTCCTGATGAGATCAGGACTCTTCTGTACCAGTCTTGAAACATTCATGCGTTTTCTCTGTGCTTTGCTATCTAAATTGACAAGGTGTTCAGGCAACAGCTAGTAAGTATTTAAAAATTTTCTTTTAAATCATTTGACATCTCTTAGTACTCATACTTTCTGTCCAGTGAAAGAAGCCACTTCAAAAGAAAACTTGTTTCTTTGCAGGTTTTTTTTTTTTTCCTGCTGATGGAGCCCTTCAACCCAAATCTCAACTGGGCAGAATTTGGAGTCCTGATTTTTGCTCCCACACCCAAAAACTGCTTTTGCAGTGCTCACTCTCAACTTGTTGACTGCCAGTGAGACAAGTCACAGCATCTATTTTAGTATTTAGATGAGCTTAAAAAAATCAACTACCAGTTTTGATTCTCTCCTTTCACATTTCAATGAGTTTTCTTTTTCTTCACCAAGCTTATTCTTGGCGGCATAGTGGTGCAGTGGGGCTGGTGATGCTTGCTCGTTGCTGAAAGCCCCGAGGCCTTCTTCAGCTCTTGCACACATCCCTCCATGTGGTTTTGATTTTATGGTGTAAGAGGGTACTTCACTTCTGATTCATTTGTGGTATGTTGCTGTAGCTGTTACTGTAATTAATCTCCCAGCAAGAAATCTGAAGGTTCAAGTCAGTAAAAAGGAACACTGGACAAAGCAGCAGAGCATCAGTTTGTTTGTTTTTTTTTTAGGTGATTCTTCCATTCTTGGGGATGTAGATAACGTACTCTCCTCCCTGATCTCATAGACTGTATGTGCTGCTGGCCCCCTCTCCAGCCGCAGAGGGTGATGAGATGGGAACTGGTGATCAGCCCAGCCAGGTTTCAGGTCCTGTTTAACACAGACCAGGGAGTGGCAGCATTTTCCCCTGGACCTTGTTTTATTCATGCTTGCAATTTCTTTCTTTGTTTTGTTCATTCCAAATGAGATGTTATTAATTCTGCCTTATAGCTTTTGTTACTTGAAAAATATATTTTTCACTTTTAATTTTGATAAACTGGAAATAATCAGAAACATAGGAATAGTAAAATAAACATCTCCATACCCACAGACAAAAATAAAGTTACCGTTTTGTTATCTCTGCTTCATGATTTCTGTATATACATATTTTTGTTACTAATTTTTAATAGATAAATGGAGCTGTTTAGTTCCATGCTCTGAAAGAAGTGACGAATTACCCAAAAGGATGGATCTTACTCTTGCATAAACTCTTCTTAAATTTAAGCATTTTTCTGATTAACTGATCTATACCTTAAGTCCAAAATCTTAAGAAAGCAAACATTCTAGCACTTAAATATGTATAAGTAAAAGGCAATTTGTTTTCATTGGAAAGTCTTTTTTTCTGGCCTGTGGAAATTGTTTGAAAATGCAATAGATTTAAAACAAATATATCCTGGAAACACAAGTGGTTTGGAGGGTTCTGAAGGTTTCCCAATGCTGACTAACTGTAGTAGAAAAAGAGCAGTGAGTGGTCTAGTGTTTTCTTTTTTATTCTGAGATTATGGAATTATGTACCAGATAGATGTTTAAAAAAACTTGATAATTACCAGCTTGGGGTAAAAAAATGTGAATAGGATGAGTTTTATGGTTCTTTCTAAACGTTAGGATTTTAAAGGTACAGCAGAGAATAAGTCCGTCTAGAAAGCCAAGGTTCCAAGTAAATGAAAATGATTAAGTGTTGGAACTTAGAAAACTCGACGTCCTTCTTTCTGTTTTCCTGACTCTAGTAGATTTTCTGTAATTTCACGGTTTGTTTGTGGCTGTTATTTCTAAGTTTAACTATTGGGTTATCATGAAGCCTAGTGTGGGATATTAATGTGAATAAATGTTGACGAGTCAATCCCAATCCCTTTCCCAGTGGCCCTGGAATTTACTTTCTTAAAGTTCCTTAGGAATTTGCTTTTTAAAAATTTTCTTTCTCATAATTTGACATGAGGCATTTAAAGAGAGGCAGGGTACTTAATGGGTAGCACCCTAGGGTCTAAGCTGTGTGTCTTCTTCAAGTTGTTCAACCTCTTGGGCCTCAGTTTTTCTATCTGTTAAATGGACATTAAGAGTACCTGCCTCCTTAGGGTAATTGTAAAGACTGGATAGCGATACTTAAATAGTGCTTAACATAGTATCCAGCACATAGTAAGGACAAAAAAATGTTCTGGCTATCATTAATTTTAAACATAAATATTTAGCAACTACGCAGAAGCAGTTCCCTTGTATATAGAAATTTTCTTTTTACAATAAAGAAATCTTTAGGGTGTCAGTCCCTTATCTATCCCATTACTTTGGGTGAATGGTATAAACACAATGAATTACAGGCTTCCTCTCTAATTGCAGGCACTTTTTTATTTTACCAAGTTATTCACTGAGTTAGAAGAACCTACCTTTGAAGAATTTTCCTGAAGTGTTTTGAAGAGCATGTTGCAGTAAAATGTTCAGATTTTTCATTGGCATTGGAATATAACGCTTCTGCTGACAAGACATGAGGTCACGAATTCCCCAAATTTCCCCTAAATGTGCTTGGCCTGGCCTCTGTCATGCATGGTATTATAGACTACAATTCAGATACTTATAATATGGGAAAGCTTCAGATGATGTTTTCTGGTACATGATTAAATTTCACATTCATTAGTAATATTTCATGTCCTAGATAATGCCTATAGTTTATATTAAGTAGTACTGGAGAACAGGAAGGTGGTTAAAGCTATTCCCAGTTGCTTGCCCTGCTTCTACGGGTGACCACTGGAAAAGAAATGGCTTTCTGGCTGTGGGTGGAGTCCTGCTGAACACTCAGTCTCTACATCCTACTCTGTGACCCTGACTCATGCAGTTTCCAGTCTCCATCTTTGCTATTTTCCTTTTTTCCTCTCTTTTTTTTTTAACCTTTCTTGATTTTTTTTTTTTTTTGTCCCTTAGTATTTTGTCTGCACACCCAAATGGTTTATCTTATTTCTAGAAAGGTTAATGAGTATTTCCCTTGACAATTGTATTGGGAGAGGGGATTGATAGGATGAATATTAAAGTTTTTGTCCATTTCATGTATAAGTTGGCAGAATTGCATTAACACACTGGGCCAGGCTTGAATTATGGGCTGGAAGAACACAGTGTTTCAGGTCACTGACAAACCATGAAGCTAAAGAGATGTATTTTGCAAATGATGTTTTTGGTCCCTAGGTGCCAATTTTGACCTAAGAGAAAAGTTTGCATGGCTGAATATGACTGTTCCTTCCCTAAAGGTAAAAAAAATGACCAATGATCTTTTTCGCTGCTAGTCTCGGTTCTCTGTGTTTTTCTTCTGTACATCATATTGTATTGCCATCTTACTGGTTTTGACTGCCACTGAATAGACAATTTTCTTTCTAATCTTTTGAGTAGTCTAAAAGAAGTATTTGTTAAATGTTTCATGGTGAATGTGGTGTGAGAAAAATCTATAATGGTTCTTGATTTGGACTTCTCTCAAGGCAGTCAAACCCCAGATAGTTTACTCCAAGATAAATGATAGCACATTTTATCTTTGCATTTGTGAGATCTCATTATGCTGTTCTGCAAATGTATAAACGTTTTCTTTTCATAAGGCCTTAGGCCTAAATTATGGCTTCTCATTAACAAATGGTTTCCATATTCTGTGCAGTGTGTGCAGGGAAGCCTTCTTTAAGCAGCCACTGGCATCATTTACACTGTCTGGAAAAAGCAGGCATTTAGCATTTAACTCTACCTGCGTTGGCTTTTTGCTTCTCCAAGATAAGAAGCATTTCATGTTTTATTGAATATTGACTTATGTGAACCTGAGATGCAGGGATTCTTCACTTTAGTGACTAAAGATGGTGAGGTAGGAGGACAGATTAAAAACATAGCTGTGTTTTATATTACACAGCTTAATTCCAACCATATCTATGTATCCTGGAGTGCCGACTCTATGGCGGTCTGAGTGGAGTAAGCAGTTAGCAAATTGTTCACGTTTCCCCCTGAAACTTCACTTAAGTAGATGTAGTTTGAAAAGGTCTTTTACTGTTTAAGATGTATATATCAGTGTAACATACATGGACAAGATGGCTATCTTCTAATCTCTAGAAAAGACGACTGTGATTCAGCAAGTTTGTGTTGTAGCCGCATGTGAAACTGACATTGCTTGCCACTACCCAGTGCCCCCGCCCACCAAAAAATGTTAGTGCTTGGGAGTTTTGGTATTTTTGTGAATAGTGAATGAAAGTTACTTTATAATATTGAATGTGTCAGGTTATATAATAAAGGGAGAAGGGAATTAATGTTCTGAGTGTTTGGATTTTGAATCCAGGTGTCTAACATGTAGGCTTTGTGATCAAGAGAAATGTTTGTGTTTAAAATTAACTTTTATTAGCTTTTTGAGGAATTAGAGGTGTAGATACTGGTGATACTTCTTGACCTCTAAAATCAGAGTTTTTCCTTTCTTGAGCACATTGTAAATATCCAGAGTGTTTTTTTCTGGACTGCAGAATCAGTGACATTTGTGACAGTATGTAAGCCCATTTTAGAAGTGCGGTACAATCATTGGATGGATCCACTCTTCCACGGGACGTGGAATCACTGAGAAAAGGTATTTTGAGTTCCTGCTGGGTGGCAGGTGTTGTGCTAGAAATGATTTTTTGTCAGTCAGTAAAAACATGGCTTTTATATTAAAAAATTTTAGTGGAAATCTAAGCATTATTTTCCCTCTAAAAGCTCCTATTGGTAACAATTCAAATATAGTTCTATCCCTGTAACATTCCTTAAAATTCCTGGTTGTCAAAGCAATGATCTGCACACTGACTCTCATTTCACTTGTCTCTGGAGCATCCGTGCCCATCAGAGACTCCCTTCCTGTCCTTACCTCTGTTGGGATAACCCTGGCTGGCTGCAGAGCTTTCGGATGCCTGTGCTTCTTGATTGGCTTTCACAGTTATAAATTCAGCCACGATGTCATGGGTATATCTGTAATTTTCTTTTGAATTAAATGTGGGATGAGAGAATGTTGGCATGCTTTAGGGTGTGAGGTGCTGACACTATTTTTTTTTTCCAAGATGCTACTCCCCACCCCCACCAAAGTATCTTGGTAAAAAGTATAACCAGATAAAAATAGCTATTCTCCTATAGTAATTTAGCAAAAAGAGTAGCATAGTGTTTTAGACACAACTTAAATACTTTCTTTCATTCCTTAATAGGAATGAAATATTATTACTTATTTTGCACCATTAGAGACTCAGAGTGGATTAAACATAATCCTTACCTTGCTGAAACGAGAAGAGACATCAGTGGCAGTCTTACCACCCACTGCCTAGATCTCTCTAAGACTTAGACAAGAAGGATTTTAGAGTGCAAAATCTTCAAGTGATGAAGCATTAACATTACCTGTAAACAGAGCAAGGGTTTTCATCAAAACGAACTCCCCGTTGCAAATTGAGTGCACTCACCATTAAGGTTTAAAAGCTCTCCTTATCAAGGCACTTGCTGTCATGCATTCACTCTCATCTTCTTCTGTCCTTCATCCACAGTCTGCCCGAGGCTGTTTTCACTTTTCACAGCCTCTGTATGAGACTCTTCAGTGCCTCTTTCCTTCTCATAACGATAGTTGTCATTTATTTTTACTGCTTTTGTGTACAGAGTTTGTTTCAGCTGTGTACTTAACAAGTTCTCATTATTTCATTTATGGCTTGCAACTGCCACATGAGGTTGGAATGGATTTTGGAAACTCAGAGACTAGGAGTTTAAGGGAGCAAAGAGGTAAGAGAAGTTCTTAAAGCTTACATGTCATGGAACCAGGGTCTGAGGCTGGGCCTGACTCCAAAGTGTTTGACCCCCCACCCCATTTCCAAGTTTGTGCTGCCCCGTGGTCTGCTGCGTTCATACTTCCTTCATCTGTTATCCATCACTGTTGCCCTGGACACGAAGTTTATCTTGCATCCACCACTGTGCTAGTCATCATCTTCAAGAACCCAGAATCTTCTTCTTCCATGCTCCCCATTTTGTCACTGTGGTTCTCCAGGTGTCAGGAGAAAGCTATGTTAATAGGGAAGTTGCTTCTGTTTCTTTACAATGACTCCTTCCATCTTCTTGCCATTCATGAGCTCAACATTTAATGAGCTGTAAGGAAATCTGGGTAAAGCATACTGCCTCTTTTCTGGAGTCTGCCTCCTGTGGAGGACCCACCCTCCTCCCCCTTTCTAGATTTCCTTGGAAAAGGAAGGCCTGTTTCTCATTTCTGTGCTTCATCTTCACCACTGTTTCTGACCATGGTTGTTTAACAGTCTCCTTCCTTGTAGTCTACTACATTCATTGCTTTCTGCACATTGTCACCATGCCTGTAGCTTCGGGATCTTCCTTCACCATCTTTCATTAGCTGTTTCAAACTGGGATCATATGCTGCTAAGCTGCTAAGTTGCTTCAGTTGTGTCCGACTCTGTGTGACCCCATAGATGGCAGCCCACCAGGCTCCCCCGTCCCTGGGATTCTCCAGGCAAGAATACTGGAGTGGGTTGCCATTTCCTTCTCCAATGCAGGAAAGTGAAAAGTGAAACGGAAATCGCTCAGTCGTGTCCGACTCTTCGCGACCCCATGGACTACAGCCCACCAGGCTCCTCCGTCCATGGGATTTTCCAGGCAAGAGTGCTGGAGTGAGGTGCCATTGCCTTCTCCAGGGATCACATGAGGTTCCTCTAAATTCAGCACCAGTAGGTATCATGTTGGTAACCCATGAGAGCTTGTCCTTGATCTCATTTTCTCCTCAATTACCTGTTGAAGTGACTGCATCTCAAAACCCTTCTAACTCCTAGTTCTCAAATTTGTGTCTTCTCTTGCTTACAACTTATATAGCTTAACCTTTCCTTACCATAAAGTAATTGAGCCTGTTCTTTGACCTTTGGTAACCACAGGTCTAAAAACTGCTAATAGTCCAAAATTTCATTTTTCTTGGACTGTCAACGTATTGGTAAACTCAGAATTCTGACTGGATTTATGGTCATTGTGTTAGTCCATTTGGGCTGCCGTAACAGAATACCATAGAGAAGCTGGCTTATAAGCAACTGAAATTTATTTCTCACAGTTCTGGAGGCTGGAGGTCTGAGGTCAGGGTGACAGCATGATTGGGTTTGGCAAGGATCTTCTTCCAGTGTTTCTTGTTGTATCCTCACATGATGGAGAGAAGGCTAGCCAAGTCTATGCTTCTTTTAAGGGCACCAGTCCTATTCCTGAGGGCTGCACTCTTATGATCTTATATCCACCACTCCCCACCCCACCCCCGCCCCCACAAAGCTCTACCTTCAAATACTGTCACACTGGGATTACGGTTTCAACAAGAATTTTGAGAGGACATAAACATTCAATCCCTCCAAAATGCTGTCTTTATTGTCTTAATGCTTTTCCCCTTTGCCTTTTTGTGGTGTAAATCTCATGCAGCCACGGGGTATTTGGGATGCTCTTTGCCCACAGGTGGGATTTCCTACTCCATGGAAATGCTCTTCATTACTCCTTTGGGACTCTTCATCGCAGTCCTTTTAATAGTAACTCTTTCAAATGTTTTTCTGCAATCCTGGTCTTTTTGTCCATGCGTTGGAGGAAGGAGGACCTTTTTCGGGGTCTGAAACTGGGCTCTTGTCTAACACTCAGAAATGAACTGTCCAAGGAGACGCATGTGCTAACAAAGCAGGAGACTTTATTAGGAAGGGGCGCCTGGGCGGAGAGCAGTAGGGTAAGGGAACCCAGGAGAACTGCTCTGCCATGTGCTTGCAGTCTTGGATTTTATGGTGATGGGATTAGTTTCTGGGCTGTCTCTGGCCAATCGTTCTGACTCAGGGTCCTTCCTGGGGGTGCGCACATTGCTCAGCCAAGATGGATTCCAGTGAGAAGGATTCTGGGAGGTTGGTAGGATGCATGGAGTCTCTTTTTGACCTTTCTTGAACTCTTCCAGTTGGTGGCAGTTTATTAGTTCCATGTTCTTTACCAGGACGTCCTGTTGTAAAATAGTTCATGCAAATGGTTCCTATGGTGCCTGGCCAGGGTGGGGGGCTTCAGTCAGTGTTTCCCCTAACATGTGCAGTCTCTTATCAATCAGATAACAACCTCACCACTTAATTTACTGAGGAAAATCAAAGTTGTCCAATGAGAGCTCGCTAATCTTTTCTCTCATTCTCACCATATTGTACCTTTCTGTTACCATACCCTACTCTGCTTAAAACCTTCTTTTAAAAATGTCACACTTTCTTTCATATATATATATTTTCCTCCTATCTCAGATGAGTAGCTTTTGGCACTTCTACTTGTACTTTAGGGCTTCCCTTAAGCTCAGTCGGTAAAGAATCTGCCTGCAATGCAGGAGACGTGAGTTCGATTCCTGGGTCAGGAAGATCCCCTGGAGAAGGAAACGGCAACCCACTCCAGTATTCTTGCATGGAGAATCCATGGACAGAGGAGCCTGGCAGGCTACAGTCCATAGGGTCGCAAGAGCTGGACACGACTGAGTGGCTCTCACTACTTGTACTTTTGGCCCTATGTCCTCTTTTTGGAGCTTTTCTCCGATAGGATCTCTTTCATTTGACCTTCCATCTGTCTCTCACTCCTCCTTGACACTGACTCCTTTTACTTATCAAAAGTCTTTCAATATCCTCCATATTACATGTAAAATAAAAATACCTTTGATTCTACAATCCTTAAAGTGGCCCCCTTTGCCACTTCATTTTGCATTCTTTTCATTGTTCAACCTTTGGGGAAAAAAATCTTTTGCAGTCCCTGTCAGATTCTTCTTTCTTGACACACGTTCAGGGTTTATCTGTTTCTAAAATGTTGCACCTTCCCAGGTGGCTCAGATGGTAAAGAATACTCGTGCAATGTGGGAGACCCAGGTTCAGTCCCTGGGTTGGGAAGATCCCCTGGAGCAGGGAATGGCAACCAACTCCAGTATTCTTGTCTGGAGAATTCTATGGACAGAGGAGCCTGGTGGGCTATAGTTCAGGGGTCACAAAGAATAGGACACGACTGAGTGAAAAAGACCTGAATTTAGTTCATGCTTTGGGGTTCCCCTCCTAAATTGCTCCATAACTTTAAAATCTCTCTGTAGACAAGCCCCGTGTTTTCATTTGCATCCTGGGGAGCGTCATTTTCATGGTCAACTTAACTTCTCCTAAAAGGTGAAGTCTCTGTACCTCCTCCCCTGGTCACAATTAAACCAATGAAATCCACACTGCACTCACCTAGCATGTCACTGACTTTGCTGCTGTTTTTAGTGATACCTCCATTCACTTCCCCAGGTTGACAATTTTGACTACATCTTCAAACATTCTGTCTCCTTCTGTCTCCTTCCACACTCATCTGTTATCTTTGTTAGTTTTAGTTCATAACAAATCAAGTCCAAAATTCAGCTCGCCAGTGCTCTGGCCCAAATCAGTGTTTTAGTCATGATTGTTGCAAAAGTCTCTTAACTGATCTTTGTCTCCATTCATCACCCATGTCCGTCTGTTAAGGTTTAGACATCAAATTGGATTAGTCCTTCTATTACTTCCCTTTGATCATATCATTTTCCTGCTCAGATTTTTAAGGACTTATTAGTGTCTGGACACTAATTTTCTTACCCAGTGTGATATTCCATGTCTGTTTGGTCGAGACTCAACCTACCTTTTCAGCTGTCTTCTGAGACCATTTGTGCTTCCGCTGAATTACAGGATGGATTGTTTCCATGCATTTGCATACATTTTTTTTTTTCTGTTTAAAATACCTTAATTTCCCTTTACCTTCCTTCTGTTTGAAGTCTAGCCCACCAGACCCAGTTCAGATGCATTCAGTGGTCATCCCAGTTGAGGAGTTAGTGGATTAAAGCAAGAAATTTCTGTCACAACACTTACCGCCTATTAGTACGGTAGACGATCTAATGCCTGTTCATACAGCCCTTTAGACTGGATGCTTTTCAAGGATTTCAGTTATGTCTTCTATTCTCCTATTCCTCGGAGTCTTCTAGCAACAGGTGCTCAGTATTAGTTTCTTGATTAATCCCTTGTTTATACTATTTATTATTTGGCCAGCAGTGAGAAAGGGTAAATGTGCTTGGCAGCTCAGTAGTTACTGGGGCTCTTGAGATTGAGGGAGGTGAGAGGAGCTGGGCTGGCCCAGTGTGGGGCTGCATGGATGATCTCAGACCTCTTCATTACCAGCTCATTCTTTTCTTTTGGAAAGGAACCTTATGAGAAATGCTCATTTTATTCATTTGTTTTTAAATATACAAGAAAACACACTTGAAGCACTGAAGCCAGGCTGCCTGGGTTTGAATCCTGGCTTCATCTCTTAGTGACTGAATGATCTTGGGCAAGATATTGGGCTGGCCAAAAAGTTTGTTTGGATTTTTCTGTCACATCTTGCCAAAAACCTCTAACAAACTTTTTGGCTAACCCAATAGGTAACCTTTTCTGTGCTTTACTTTAACTCTGTATAATTGGAATAATAATATATTCATAATGTGCTTAAAAACAGTAATGAGTTAATACATGCAGAGCATATTAAATATGGCAAATAGAATATTCTCAAATGCTGGCAATTAATATTACTACTATTAAGCAATGAGGGAATTGGTACAAGCAATAGATATGTTAGAATTCATTTCTGTGTACTTTCTTTTTGAAAATGAGTGGAATTTTCTCTTTGCTGCCAGTGTTCAGAAAATGCAAGATAATAGACATTGCTGCTGCTAAGTTGCTTCAGTTGTGTCCGACTCTTCGCAACCCCATGGACTTCAGCCTACCAGGCTCCTCTGTCCATGGGATTTTCCAGGCAAGAGTACTGGAGTGGGTTACCTAATAAACATTAGTATGGACCTATTTTTTTCCAGTGTGCTAAGGCATTATACAGTGCTTCCCTGGTGGCTCAGATGGTAAAGAATCTGCCTGCCAATGCAGGAGACAGGGTTTCCATCCCTGGGTCAGGAAGATCCCCTGGAGAAGGAAGTGGCAACCTACTCTAGTATTCTTGCCTGGGAAATCCCATGGACAGAGGAGCCTGACAAGGCTACAGTCTATGAGGTCACAAAAGTGTCAGACATGACTTGGCGACTAAACAGCAACAAGATGATTTTAACATATGAGGATAAGAACCCTTAAGATCTAAAATCTCTTAAGATATAGAGCATAGTGAAGGAGCAGATGAATGGAAATATCAGAGAAAATTAAGGAATCCAGCCTCATATTCGTTTGTCATATATACCAAGGGACTGAGTACAGTGAAAGTTGCTCAGTTGTATTCAACTCTTTGCAACCCCATGGCCTATACAGTCCACGGACTTCTCCAGGCCACAATACTGGAGTGGATAGCCTATCCCTTCTCCAGGGGATCTTCTCAGCCCAGGGATTGAGTCTAGGTCTCCCGCATTGCAGGCGGATTCTCTACCAGCTGAGCCACCAGGGAGACTGTCATATACACCAAGGGACCAAGCAACTGAGTTAATTACTTAAATCATTCTAGAACATGGGTGATTATTTATGTACCACCTAGTAGACACTGAACAAAGCATTGACGCAGTACTTCCTAGATACTGGTAGTGTGAAGATGAGCAACACATTGCTTTTATTTTGTGGATGCTCAGCTTTTTAGGATAAACTGTTAAATAACCACAGTTCAATGTTAAGTGCTGTGGACACAGATATATAGGATGTGCCATAGGCTTCTATGGTGTTGGAGGAGGTGTTGGAGGAGGTGTCGGAGGAGCTGAGTCTTAAAAGTGGTCAGACTTTTATGGGGACAGAGTGCATCTTTTGCTATAGACCTCAGTGATGTCAGGTGGGATTTTTTTGTTTTGTTTGCTTTACCAAGATCTGTGAGGACAGCAAAATGCCAGTTGTGCTTGATTTGATATGAAGGGAATGCTAATTGTACCACATATTCTGGGATTTTGTTGTTGTTGTTACATAAAATATCTTTGGTTTTAGTACAAACTTTTAAAAAATTGCTTTTTAATACTTGGAGGACAGTATGCACATATTCACAGGATGCCCTTGTATCTCTGTCTTTTTAATATATTTAACAAAATCAAGAAAAAGTTTTCCATATTAGGCAATCCATGCAAAGATTTTTGTCTGTGGTTCCTAAACTTGATAATGGTGGGAATCATCTGGGGAACATTTAATGATGGGGGAGCCTGGGCCTCCTTCCAGATAAACTGAAGCAGACTCTCTGAGGAAAAACTCGGACTCTGCATCCAGGAATCACAGCTGCTGAAGAATTGTGGGGGAAGCCAGTGGTCGCTGTGAGCTTGTGCTGTTGACATGGAAACTACTCACTGTGTCTGTGATACTAAGGAATACTCAGAAGTGAAATGAAACACAGGAAGAAGACAGAGTTGGAACTCAGTCGGAAGTATCATGAAGTCTTTGACTTGTACTTACCTGGCGTGTGCATGCATGCTAAGTCACTTCAGCCATGTCTGACTCTTTGCAACCCTATGGACCACTCCTCTGTCCATGGGATTCTCCAGGCAAGAATACTGGAGTGGGTTGCCCTGCCCTTCTCCAGGGATCTTTCCAACCCAGGTATTGAATCCCTCATCTCTTATGTCTCCTGCATTGGCAGGTGGATTCTTTACCTCTAGTGCTACCTGGGAAACCCACTTATCTGGTGCCTTTTCCTAGGAAGCAGCTTCAAGAGGCAGTGACTTGCAGATTCATTCCGAAAAGAGACTGAGATTTCTAATGTTCTCTTGCTAATGCCAGATCCCCAGGTAATCATTTGGTCTTTTGTGTCCACCTTATTATTTTCTCGGAAAAGGATCTAATCTTGTCCCTTCCCATCACCTCCTTTTTTCCCCTCCCTACTGAGCAGTGGTCAAAACTTGGAAGGTGTGTTTACCTGGAGGCACTTTTCAGTAGGTTTCAATTATTTAATGTAAAACACATGCATGATGGTTGGGGGGAAACCAAAGCAAAGGCTTGGAGGAAAGTTAGTAATTTCATTCAAAACATGAAAATAGCTCTTCACGTCTGTGTAGGAGTCTGCTTGGTGATGTGAGGCCATCGCAAAATTGTTACGTGTTCTATGTACACGTGCGCATCTCTCCTAGACTTTCTGTTGAGGACACTTCCTGCACTGATCTTCACATGACTTTAGCCACAGCCTGGTCACCCCGAATCTTCTCTGCTTTGATGCTGCTGTGGCCTAACACCTTCTCCACTGGGTCACTGCAGTCATTCCTCTGAGTTCTACACAAAATGGAAAGATGACTTTACAAACTTTTTTATTATGTACATTACAAACATTTTTATTATGAATTTTTCCTACTGCTACTGCTAAGTCGCTTCAGTCGTGTCCGATTCTGTGCGACCCCATAGATGGTAGCCCACCAGGCTCCCCCGTCCCTGGGATTCTCCAGGCAAGAACACTGAAGTGGGTTGCCATTTCCTTCTCCGATGCATGAAAGTGAAAAGTGAAAGGGAAGTCGCTCAGTCGTGTCCGACTCTTAGCGACCCCGTGGACTACAGCCTACCAGGCTCCTCCATCCATGGGATTTTCCAGGCAAGAGTACTGGAGTGGGGTGCCATTGCCTTCTCCGATGAATTTTTCCTATCAAACCGGAAATGGCACTGTGATTATAAAATAACCTCATGCTATTAAATGATGAGGTATGTTAAGGTAACATACATGTGATCAAATTTTATTTAAAATACTTTATCAGATAAAAAAAAAAGAATATATATATTAATGTTGAGTCTGAGCAATGACTATAGGGGGTGTTCCCTATTTATGAATTTTTCCTATCAAACCATAAATAGGCAATACCCCCTATAGTCATTGCTCAGACTCAACATTAATTAATATATATATATTCTTTTTCTTTTTTATCTGATAAAGTATTTTAAATAAAATTTGACCACATGTATGTTACCTTAACATACCTCATCATTTAATAAAATGAGGTTATTTTATAATCACAGTGCCATTTCCAGAGTTAGCAAAATATAACAATTCGTCAGCATCATTTATTACTTACTGCAATCAAATTTCTCAGATTATTTCAAAAATGGCTTTTTACAGTTTGCTTATTTGAATTGGGAACCTAGTTTGGGAACAGGACACTTTTAGGAGTAGTACTAAGGACATGCATGAAGAACGTTTTACTCCTGATGTAATTAGAACAAGTGGGGGGAAAATCCAGAACCTCATGGGATTTCTTAAGTATTTTGTGGCAGGAACTAATACTTTCTTTAAATTTTCTGTCCTTAAGGAGCACTATGATCTATCCCCTGAGAATGAGCGACCCAAGGCACTTTTTAAACACTGTAAACCACAGTTTCTGGTTTAATGAGAGATTACTTTTCACATTGCATTCCATGTTGGTGCAGAAACAGTGATTTCATATTCTAAAGTTAGTTCTGCAATTACCATTTTGATTGCTCTTAGAAAAATGCACACACAAAATACTGTGACTCAGCGAAGGGTGTTGCCAGTGGGTTGTCATTTTTAGCTCTCCAATTATGATGGAATTGCATAAGGAATGTTCAACTTGGTGCTGCATTTCTCTGCTCCCATGCCTTTCTTTCCACACCAGCACCAAGCACATCCAGCCTCCTTTTCTTCATCTTGTTCATTTATTTTTGTGACTTAACAAGAGTCTGAGAAGCACGGTACACAGGTGAGTAGTAATACAGGTGAATATAGATAATCTATAGCAAGAGCTGCTTCCTAATAAGTAAATGATCTCTTCCCTTGCAATTACAAAGATTCATAAGACTCTACATAAAATAATGAGTTCAAAGAAGTTTAATTTTAAATATACATTGATGTTCATGTGGTACCTTGGTCCATGAGGCACTGGAAAGTTTTTATTGCAAACATGTGAAAGGGGCACTGAGTTGGTAAGACATGGCACCTGCCTTCCAGGCATGACTGTCTTCCAGGAGGGATGGAAGTGGGGCATGGGGAAAACTGGTGGTTTGGAGGGGAGGAAGCTGAATCAGGGAGGTTACCTGAAAGTTCTTGCTGTAAGTGCAGCACAAGTTAATTAGCAGCTGGATGAGAGTCCTAGCATTGGGCCATGAGAACAGATGCTAGAAGGATTTAGAAGTATCCTTACACCTTGGTGGGCTTCCTTGGTGGTTCCGATGGTAAAGAATCTGCCTGCTATGTGAGAGACCCAGGTTTGAACCCTGGATTGGGAAGATCCTCTGGAAAAGGGAATGGCTACCCACTCCAGTATTCTTGCCTGGCGAATCCCATGGATAGAGAAGCCTGGCGGGCTACAGTCTGTGGGGTTGCAAAGAGTGGCATACAGCTGAGAAACCAACACTTTCACTTTTGCCTTGGTAACTTACTGGATCTGAGGAATGGAAGAACAGGGTGACCAAGAATTTGTGTTGTAGTATATTTACTATATATTTTGAGAAGAAACATGAAACTTGATGCAGGAGCTTGATTTTTTTTTTTTTTTCCTTTAATGTTGATGCCCTCACTTTGAAACCAGAGTCAGCCAAGAGGAAATGTTCTGTATATATCTAGGAAGTGTGGCCAGGACACATGATAGATCAACCGATTATCTGATCAACCCTCGTGTAATACAGACTTTATTAAGGTGTCAGTGACACAAATTTAAGAGTGTCTGTCCCCAAGAAGTTCATACTTGATCAGGAATTAAGATGAATGAGTAGGTAGAGGGATAGACTACATGTGAATTATGTAATTGTTAAATGTTTATGATTATAATTAGGCCTAGATATGGTAAAACCAGTTTTGTTCTATAATATCCTGTCTACCTTTCTCTCTTATTTTTGTTTTCCTTTAGAAAACATCTTAACTTTAGAGTTAGAACAGGAGTGTGCAAGATATTCTACTGAAGTTGTTGAAGAGCCAGGATGGGGGTCCGCACTTCTATTTGTACTCTATGCCTGTGGCCTAGTCATAGTTCCTGGCTGGGGCAGCCTCCTGTACAAGCTGGGTGCTGGTGCTGGGTGACAACTTTCCCTCTGTCCCCTCCCGCTCACTGGTCTCTGCCAGTCTAAGCCACCGTCGTGGTGGCTGGGCCAACTGGGTTATGAGTGAGGTGTGGGGCACCAATCATTTTTTCATTCTATCACCTCTCTTTTCTTAGTGCCCCAAATTGGAGACACTAGTTGCTGTCTACAAAAGATTGCCAACAACCTTGGCAGCTTAATGGATCTCTTGGTTTAAGGTCAAGGTCACTTTTTTTCCCTTTTCCATTTACAGAGCAAGAGAAAAAATGCAGAAACAAAAGTCTAACCAAAGGTTCAGTCTTTAGCATTCCTAGCATCAGTAAATCTTTTTACATTTTCACTCATGGTTGATCTTGAATTTTTCTGTATAAAATTATGGTCTTTTATTCTCCAATTTTAGTTATTTCTTCTTCTCATCCAGGTGACACTTAATACTTGTATTCCATTTATTCTGAAAAGGTGCTTGCAAACATTAAAGATTAGGATTGACTGTCTACTCTCTATTTTTCGAAATGCATGGTGTTTTTAATAATCAGTAATTAACATGACAATTTATTTTTTCAACTTGGTAGCATAATAAGGCCCTTCAGTTACACCACGAGAAAGGAAAGCTTATAATGGACCCCATCTGTTGACACTTACAACTTCCTGAGTCACGTTTTCTGCACCATGTAATGGTGATCCATTAGTGATGCAAGGTCTTTCAGATCTTTTAAGTACCCTCTCTACAGCCATCATTTGAAGAAAGATGAATCTGGTGGTAGGTTTAATCCTATAATACCATGATTTATTAAGAGGCTAGTTCAAGTTATACTTGTTCCAGTTTGAAAATATAACTTAGATGCATATCCTGTGAGACACAAGAATAATTTAACAATGGAATAGGTCGTGTCTGAAAGAACTCAATAAATGGGAAACACTAAGTCTCTCTGAGAGCATTAAGAGTCATCTTGAGCCTCAAAAGTACTAACACAGGTGTATAATCATCAGTGGCGAAATGCTTGCCAATTCTTTAGGGACCTCATACAAGGATTTCAATGGAAGATACACTTGGTGAAATATATCCCATTGCCACACTGTTCTCTTTGGAAGAAAGGAAACTGAATAGCTGACAGAAGTGTGGAAAGAGAACCATTTCACAGTAAGCAATGGCTCTCCTTATTACATTTTTAAGAACACAACTGATCTTCCTCAGAGTTCTTTTTGACTTACCTCCACTGGTTGAATTTTCAGCCCCTCCTCTGGATTCCCCAGGAGCTTGTGCAGACGTCTATCATAGCACTTAGTGCAATGTGCTAATTTTATTTTCATTTGTATCCTAAATGAGTGGGTACATTTAAGCCAGCAGGGGAGTGACTAAAGGATTGTGGGTTTCACTCCCTATCAATTTGTCCAGTTATTTCTGGGCATCATTGGTCATCACCATATAGCATCCTATATTAGGGCTTTCTTCCCTTAGAGAGGATTAGTCAATGTCTGTGGTTTATGAAGTCATTTGAAGGAGCCTCACTACGGTCCCTGCTTAGGACAGTACAGGTACCAGGCAGGACCAAAGACTTGCTTCTGAAACATCTCAAGTTGCCAACCTGTGGAGTTCTGGAGCCATGCTGGTTTCCATGCATAGCCAGAGAGACTGGCACTCTTCCAAACCCTAAGTTGCACTTTGATCGTGTAAATGAATACTGTCTCTCCACAGTCTTCTCTGCCAGCCCATCTGGCTAGGATTTCTCTCTCCTACTTCAGGAACTAAAATCCAGTCCAAGGGGCTGGCCAGCATCACAAGCTTAGCTGTCTTGTCTTTTTACCTGTCCTAGGACCCTTCCTTGCAAAACTCTTCCCTTTCATCCCTGATGCCAAACAAAACCAATACAGAGTTGAGAACATGCTTTCTTAGCTTAGCACTGAACTCCAGCTTGGAGAGTTTAGATAACTTTGTTAAATGCACGTTTGTGTTCCTCACTGGACTTTGAATTCTGCAATGGCCAGGACTATCTATCCATGGCACTTCACACAAAGTTAAAGAAGTCAAAGTTAATTGGACGAAGAATTATTGCAGTGTCTTGGTCAGACTTAATAACTTTCACAACTTATTCTAAGCTGGAATAACTCTCATCAGTACTCTTTGCTTCTCATCCACTAAAGAATACTAAATATGTAAATATTCTTGTTGCTCAAATTCTATTCCAAGATTCCCTTTTAGTGGAAAAAATGTTTAGTGTATCTTTTATTTCTCTTGAGTCATCATCGTTCTTGGGAACACAGTGATAAATGTTTTGGATGCTTTGCAGTGTAAGAGTTTTGTGGTCAGTAATGCTTCCTGAGCCCCATAATTTGTAGCAAATTAAAAATGATGATTCTTATGGTCTGTTTTCCCCTCTTTTAGGTGTGGACTCTCTGAGTATAGCATGTTTGAGCTGTTAATATTGTATGTCCATAGAAATTTTCTTTTAAAAATATTACTTTAAATATTACCATGGCATTTAAATTGGTAACAGCCAAAATATGCTAGGCACTACCAGTAAATAACATCTGGTCTGTAATCCTCACATCATTTCTTAGAAGAGGATTGGCTAACTTTATCTGTACACAGCCAAAGAGTAAATATTTTAGGCTTTATGGCTCATAAGTTTCTATAACAACTCCTTAATTGGGGAGAAAATGGGACTCTGATGACGAGATTTACCCAAGACCACCTTGCTAAGAAGAACCAATCCTGTTGATTTTTGTAATTGAAGGATAGTTGCTGTAAAATATTATAAAATTTACTAGTACACAATATAGTGGTTCATAATTTTTCAAAGGTCATATTCCATTATAGTTATTTTAAATATTGACCATATTCCTCATGTTTTTACAATGTATCCTTATAGCTCATTGTGTATCTAATAGTTTGAAACTTTTAATCCTCTTTCCCTAAACTGACCCTTCCCTACTTCCCTCTTGGAACTAGTAACTACTAATTTGTTCTCCATATACGTGAGTCTGCTTTTCTGTTGTTGTTGTTTTCACTAGTCCGTTGTACTTTTTGGATTCCACATATAATGATATACAGTATTTGTCTTTCTCTATTTCACTTAGCATAAACTGACTTCACTCTGTCAGTAGTGAAGAACTTCAATAATGAGAGGTTATTATCTACCCGTTTGGTTAGGAGTGTCTACTACACGCAAGGCACTGTCCAGTATGCTATGGAGACGATACAGGCCCAGTTACAGGAACCTACAAATTAGAGGAGGTGGAAGTTGATGAATAACATTCCTTTTACCTGCCTAAGTTGTGAATGATAACAAGAGAGACTGGGGTTTTCAGTTGACAAATTAAGTATCATTTTGTTAATGGTAAAGCTTACTGGAGAGCATGGCTTTGATGTTCAGCAAAAATGAACTTCCCCATCCCATACCTTGGATTTGAATGAGTCTGTCTGGCTAGATGCAGGCAGCGTACGCAACCACAGGACTCCACAAAGAGGCCTGCTGCTGGAACACTTTGGCAACGCAAGACAATTCCAAAGAGGAAAGATGGACAGGGGTGCATGGTTTCTTGTCCCAAATTCCCCATCCAGAGGACTTCCTCTTCATTTCTTGGTAAAGAATTAGTGAAAAGGTGGAGAACGTGCACAGTATTATATATAAAGATATTCTGCCCCTACCCTGTGAAAAAGGGGACACCAGATGTAGGGAGTAAGCGACTCAACTCTTCCTCCCCCAACAGAGTACAAGCTCCACAAGGGTCTAAACAGTTGAGATACTTTGAAATTTATAGTGAAGAGAAATTACCTCCAGGATAGGAGAGAAGGAAACGTTTGACCAAGAAGGTGGCATTTAGACAGGTATGTGAATAATTTTCACTTTGATATGTGGAAATGACAGGGAAGGATGAGCCAGAGAAAGGGAATATAAGAAGCGGGGGGCATGTGGGATATATGGAGGTCAGTTGCTAGGTCACAGAGCTAGCATCACCTAACACCTTGATTTGTCTGAGACACCTTGAAGTCTAGAATCCCAGGAAACCCCTCAGTTCTATACAAACGGGATGGTTGTTCTCTTGAGTGTCTGGCTAGGCACTTAAGTTTGTCAGATGGTACGATATATAGGAAATGGCAGCAGTATTCTTGCCTAGAGAATCCCACGGACAGGGAAGCCGGGTGGGCTACAGTCCATAGGGTTCCAAAGAGTCAGACATGACTTAAGCGACTTACCATGCACACATGCACAGTATATGGAATGGCTACGTGTTTGGCAGGTTGTACAGTTGCTTCCTTAAGGGACTCGCTAGGCTGAAAATGAAAGGTGAGAGGCCAAAGGCTATCAGTAGATGTTAGGAACCACTGAAGAATTTTGGAAGGATATGGGGGTTACATTGAATCTTAGAGTATGGCAAATATGTAGAAAGGAGTTTGCAAACTATTGGATATAAACTAGATGAGAATATTTTAGAGAGTAAACTGAAACATCAAGAAGGATTCTGTTTTTGAGAAGGATGAAATTCTAAGAGCTGTATGATCCATTTGTATTGTTCATGTTCAGAGCTACTTAGAATTCACTTCCCAAAACTACATCCATCCTGATCTGTCTGTTCTAATGAATAGAGGTTTATGTGATGTCATGGTGGTGTTAGCTAACACAGTGGTGGTAATTACATTGCAATATATAAATGTATAAAATCAATGCATTGGACACCTTAAACTTGCACCATGTTTTATGTCAGTTACATCACAATTGAAAAATCGAATGAATTGTGATTAGGAATGAATTGTATATAATGAATTGTTGTATATAATTGTTGTACATAATGGATTGTTTGTTATTGTTGTTTTTAAATGCAAGCTCTCTACTGTTGTATTCTCCTGGATAAAAATGCATTGAAGGATGCATCTCTAGTAAGTTCCTTGAAATTATTATTCAAGAATAGCTTTATTATCATGACTGTATTGAATGTTCTGCTGGCATGTGGTAGTCCTACCAGATTCACCAGACTGATGATTCATTTGGCAAAGACAGCGGGGTAACACGTGTATGGTTGTTTGTTGTTGGCACAGAACTGGATGAACCAGATGTAGATGTTATCTGCTTAAGCATCTAGAAAGTGTCTCTCATTCAATAACTATTTGTTAATCAGGTACATAACTCCCGCCACTGAAAAATCTAAGATGAAACTGCAATGTTAGAGTATTCTAGTCTTTTTAAGTAATAAGCTTTATTATCTAAGAAATATCAGAGATGGTTTTTATGAGTTACTCAAGAACTCCAGGAAATATAGACATGAAATAGAGATATGGTTTCTTGGAAAACTGGAAGTAGTTTCATAAAACTTCTTTATATTAATTGCTATAGTTTTTTAATAGGTAATTATTATGTTAATTATTTTGAAATGAATTGGTAATTGCTATTTCTGCCTAACTTTGAATCTTTATATTGTTTAACTTATTTTGAAATAATTTCAGTTATAGAAAAGATTAAAAATTGTACAAAGAAATCTTATATACCTTTACCCAGCTTCCTTAAGTGCGATCTTACCACACTTTATAATTGCTATATCATATTATCTATTTTTTCTGAAACTGAGTAAACTAGAGACATGAAGCTCCTTAAAAGACATCCACAAAACCTCGAATAGCCAAAGCAATCTTGAGAAAGAAGAATGGAACTGGAGGAATCAACCTGCCTGACTTCAGGCTCTACTACAAAGCTACAGTCATCAAGAGAGTATGGTACTGGCACAAAGACAGAAATATAGATCAATGGAACAAAATAGAAAGCCCAGAGATAAATCCACGCACCTATGGACACCTTATCTTTGACAAAGGAGGCAAGAATATACAATGGATTAAAGACAATCTCTTTAACAAGTGGTTCTGGGAAAACTGGTCAACCACTTGTAAAAGAATGAAACTAGAACACTTTCTAACACCATTCACAAAAATAAACTCAAAATGGATTAAAGATCTAAACCTAAGACCAGAAACTATAAAACTCCTAGAGGAGAACATAGGCAAAACTCTCCGACATACATCACAGCAGGATCCTCTATGACCCACCTCCCAGAATATTGGAAATAAAAGCAAAAATAAACAATGGGACCTAATTAAGCTTAAAAGCTTCTGCACAACAAAGGAAACTATAAGCAAGGTGAAAAGACAGCCTTCAGAATGGGAGAAAATAATAGCAAATGAAGCAACTGACAAACAACTAATCTCAAAAATATACAAGCAACTCCTACAGCTCAACTCCAGAAAAATAAATGACCCAATCAAAAAATGGGCCAAAGAACTAAATAGACATTTCTCCAAAGAAGACATACAGATGGCTAACAAACACATGAAAAGATGCTCAACATCACTCATTATCAGAGAAATACAAATCAAAACCACTATGAGGTACCATTTCACGCCAGTCAGAATGGCTGCGATCCAAAAGTCTACAAACAATAAATGCTGGAGAGGGTGTGGAGAAAAGGGAACCCTCTTACACTGTTGTTGGGAATGCAAACTAGTACAGCCACTATGGAGAACAGTGTGGAGATTCCTTAAAAAACTGGAAATAGAACTGCCTTATGATCCAGCAATCCCACTGCTGGGCATACACACCGAGGAAACCAGAATTGAAAGAGATGTGTACCCCAATGTTCATCGCAGCACTGTTTATAATAGCCAGGACATGGAAGCAACCTAGATGTCCATCAGCAGTTGAATGGATAAGAAAGGTGTGGTACATATACACAATGGAATATTACTCAGCTATTAAAAAGAATACATTTGAATCAGTTCTAATGAGGTGGATGAAACTGGAGCCTATTATACAGAGTGAAGTAAGCCAGAAAGAAAAACACCAATACAGTATACTAATGCATATATATGGAATTTAGAAAGATGGTAGCAATAACCCTGTACACAAGACAGCAAAAGAGACACTGATGTATAGAACAGTCTTTTTTTTTTTTTTTTTAAACTTTACAAATTGTATTAGTTTTGCCAAATATCAAAATGAATCCGCCACAGGGGGAGAGGGTGGGATGATTTGGGAGAATGGCATTGAAACATGTATAATATCATGTATGAAACGAGTCGCCAGTCCAGGTTCGATGGAGTATACTGGATGCTTGGGGCTGGTGCACTGGGACAACCTAGAGGGATGGTACGAGGAGGGAGGAGGGTTCAGGATGGGGAATATGTGTATACCTGTGGCAGATTCATGTTGATATATGGCAAAACCAATACAACATTGTAAAATTAAAAAATAAAATAAATTGCATTAAAAAAAATGGGGAAGACATCATTTCATTCTTAAAAATGAAAACCCAATTTATAACAACAGTGCACTTATTAAAATAAAATAGCACTGAAATACACTGTTACCTAGTTTATAGGGCTTATTCAAACTTTCCCAATTGTCCCACTATTGTGTTACGTAGTAAAAGAAGAGAAGTCTGTTTCAGATCCAGTCTGCGATCACACATTACTTTATGTTTATTTGCTTTTTAATCTGGACCAACTCTTCAGCCTTTTCACAACATGACCTTGACATTTTTGAAGAGTATTGGTTGGTTATTCTATATAAAACTCCTAATATTGATAGTCTGATGTGGTCTCATGAATACATTGAAGTTCTGTGTTTTTGCCAGGGCTATGACAGAAATGATGTATTTTTTTTTTTCAGTGCATCATATCAAGAAGCACTCGGTACTGATTTGTCCCATTGTTGGTGATACTAGTTTTGATCACTAAGGTGTCTTGTCTGTAAAGTTACAATATCTCTCTCTGAAATAAGTGTCTTGTTGGAAATGCTTTGATGCTATAAAATCTTTTACTCATCAATTATGTACTTGATATCTTTAGTGCCTGAAAAAACGAAGATCATGGCATCCGGGTCCATCACTTCATGGGAAATAGATGGGGAAACAGTGGAAACAGTGTCAGACTTTATTTTTCTGGGCTCCAAAATCACTGCAGATGGTGACTGCAGCCATAAAATTAAAAGATTCTTACTCCTTGGAAGAAAAGTTATGACCAACCTAGGCAGCATATTAAAAAGCAGAGACATTACTTTACCAACAAAGGTAAGAGTTGACTCATTGGAAAAGACTCTGATGCTGGGAGGGATTGTGGGCAGGAGGAGAAGGGGACGACAGAGGATGAGATGGCTGGATGGCATCACTGACTCGATGGACGTGAGTCTGAGTGAACTCCGGGAGTTGGTGATGGACAAGAGGCCTGGCGTACTGTGATTCATGGGGTTGCAAAGAGTTGGACACGACTGAGCAACTGATCTGATCTAAAATGATTATTACTATGGTGATTTCCAAGTAGGGGAAATCTAATTCCTTACATGTTTTATTTTAGTTAGAATTCTACAAAGAAGAGCTTCTCTTCTCCCTCATTCATTCATTCATTCTTAGCAGTGTAGATTCATGGTTTGTTGTTTTCTTCTATGGATTATAATCTATTAATTACAATTTTGTTGCTCAAATTGTCGTAGATTGGGCCACTGGGAGCTCTTTTAATCTATATTTCTGACATGTTTCCAACATTCCTTGAAGACTTCTCTGCTTTCTGGCACAAGGTGTCTCAGGCTGGTTTTGTACTTTTTTTTTGCCTGACCTCACCTTTGAATCAACCATTTCTCCAGGAGGCTACAGCTTCTTTTAGTTGAGAATGTGCTGTGTGCTTAGTCACTCAGTTGCGTCTAACTCTTTGTGACTCCATGCACTGTAGCCTGCCAGGCTCCTCTCTCCATGGGGATTCTCCAGGCAAGAATACTAGAGTGGGTTGCCATGCCCTCCTCCAGGGGATCTTCCCAACCGAGGGATCGAACCCAGGTCTCCTGCATTGCAGGCGGATTCTTTACCAGCTGAGCTACCCGGCAAGTTTAATTGAGAATAGAATTTGGAAAACAGAATCTGGACACTTGGTATGTTCATTGCTATTGGGAATGGCATTAACCCTAGAATTTCTCAGTAAACAAAGCTATAAAACACATGCATGTATTTCTGTGCCTGTGTGTATACCTGTTTATACATATATAATCTATCTCTATGAACATATTAAAAATGACTTTGTGATGCAGTAGCCTCTAGTTCCAACCCAACATTACAGGGTTCATTTTAGTGTGATCTTTTCCCATATTTCGAACTCATTTCTAGCAATGAAAAACCTCTCATCTGCAATATATTTACTCATCTGTTCAATTTGAGAATCCGCATAGAAGGCTTTTAGAGATGCTAACCCGTATGGCTGTGAAACACAACCTGCTCAGAGTCAGTGTTTGTTTACAGTTTTCTTTGTCTTTTGCTTAACGATATGGAGTCAAAATATTATGTTCAAAAGTTACTTAGGTTAGATCTCTCATTTCAGTGTGGTTCTGTTCATCTGAAATTCAGTTAGATTGGGCTTTTTTGATGGGAGGAGTCCCTCTTCCCCCTCCTTACTGTTGGCATTTATTTTTTGAGTATGTCAAATATTAACATGATTATTAAATTCAGAACAGAATAAAAGAGGTGTCTGCCTTTCTCATACCCTACCCCTTCTAACCTACTTATATTCCCCTATCTTTTAAACTCCATTTCACCTGTCTAATTCAGTGACCTGTTCCACTAGCTTCTAGTTTATCTTATGTATATGTTGCACAAGTGAGTGGACATTTAAAAATTTTCTTATCTAGTTCCTTTTCCCTGAAATAAAAGGTAACATGCATTAGTTACCCTGTTGCACTTTGATTTCTTTCTTTCTTCTTCTTCTTTTGTGTTTTTTTTTTACTTAACAGTACATTCTGGAAATCATTCCATTTAAGTTTAGAGTTCTTCCTCCCTCTTTTTATGGATGTGCTCTATCCTGTCCTGTGGCTGTGTCCTCATTTATCCACTTACTCTTCTGTGTGTAGACAATTAAGTTGTTTCCAGTATTTTGCAGGGAAAAACAAGGCTACAGAGAATAACCTTGTGCAAATATATTTTCAGATTGATATAATTTTTATTTCATTGAAGCAATTTAATCCAAGTATTGCCAAAGTTTTCTGTGATGAAGAGAATTTTGGAGTTACGTATTTGTTTTTTTTTCCCTTTGGAAGCATCTTCAGTATATAAAATTGTTAAATTCTCCTACTTTTAAACACAGAAACACACCATATTGGGACTACTCACCATGAAATTTCAGTAATTTAATTCATGTTTAATGTGTGGTCAAAAGAGCCCTTATGCTTCCTGGCTTTTTATTATCTTAGGTAATCTGAGTACCTTCTAACGAGAGGTTCTAAAAGAATTTGGGGAGCTGGTTTTATAGCTGTAATTGAGACACAGCTCTGCATAACTCCTTCCATCCACCACTTCCTCCTCCTCGTACAGGATACAGGCCTTAAAGACCACAAGCAGGGCCATGTGCTTTTCCGAATTAATAGTTGTTCTTTTATTATCAGTAGTCTCCCAAAGAGTGTACTTTCTAAACACTTGGTTATCTAATGTCTCTTATCTGTGACCATAATACAGTGTCTTAAGTAGAACTCTCTACACTGTGGATTTACAAGTAAAGGTGTTTTTAGGGCTGCTCTGTAGCACTTTTTACTGTTACCATTTTCCTGTTCAACTGTCACCCTCTAAGAGGAAGCCAGTCTTAATTTTATTTGTGCATCCTTTCTCTTAAGGGTTCACATTCTGCTGATTTCTTAACGTCTAATCTAAAATCAAAGCATAGCATTTTAGCTCAGATGCCATGTGTTGCGTTTTATGTGATCCTCACGCACTTGAACTCGGGTTTCCTTGACAAAGATGCTGTTGTTTCTGAGTTGATTGACTTTAACCAGAAGCTGGTGCTTCCTAAGCTTTGTGTTTGAATGGGCTCTAGAGGTAATGTGGCGTACTCCTCAGGGATGTTCAAATCCTATGAAGTTTTCCTTAATTCTGAATTTGTCGTATTTGATTAAGATGATGTAATTTTATTTGTTTGCAGTAACCACAAAGAAGAATTGTTCTCACTATTTCTGAAGAGTAAATTAATAAATAGCAATGTGAACACAAAAAGAGTTTAACTCAAAAATTTGATCATTGAGTCATTTCATTATAAGGAAGCAATCAATCTATCTCCTTAATTTCCTCTCTTCCTCTTTCTCTCCTTTCATCCTCATTTAGTTACACTTGTATACAGATACATCTTTATTATTAAAGAAAAAAGAAAATGAAGAAAGAAAACAAAGTAAAAAGCTTGTCTCCAGTGTTGTTACCCTTCTGTACATGCAACTATTATTTCATGTCAATTTCTTATATTTTCTATACATTTGTACCCTCACAATATAAACTCTTAAAGTTGGCAAGCTTGAGGATGAAGATCCCGTGGAGAAGGGGATGGCAACCCACTCCAGTATCCTTGCCTGGAGAATTCCATGGACAGATAAGCCTGGTGGGCTACAGTCTATGGGGCCTTAAAGAGCTGGACATGGCTGAGTCACTAACGCAGACAACAACATATAAACTCTTAAAGTTTGGGAGCTCGAGGATGAAGGGGCAGTGACTCCCCAAAGATAAGGGTGGGGGCTTTTAGAAAATCGTTCCTAAATTTTGTTGCTACTGTCAGAAAGGGGAGAAGGACTTTTCCCTCCTTTGCTGGAAGCTGTTTAGACATTTCACTATTGCTGTCTTTCTGTCTGAAGAAGAGAAAGGAGACTGGGAGATGGGAACACTAAAGACGCAGCCTGCATGTTTGGTTACAGAGTGGATGGGACTAGGATTATGGTCTTGATGGGACCTTTGCAGCGTGCTTGGGAGGGGGCCAGGTAAAGCTTGTACTGAGGGGACACAGTGTGGACAGTGTCAGCTGGAAGGCCCAGTGAAATTTGTAAAGGAACACCTAGGGACATTGCTCTGGGCATGAGGCCCTCCCTGACAAGGTTGCTGTTGATGAAGATGGTCTCATCACTCTTCCATCCTGAGCCCATCAGCAATGAGACAACTAAGGCCAGCTGATGAGAGGGATGAAACCCTATCCTTTAAGTGAAAGACAGGTCTTTTTCCTCTGTAGCTCAATGGGGAGTTCATGAAACCAGTCCCTGTGTACCCCAAGATGCTGGGGAATTAGACTTTTCCTGCCTGTTTGTGTGGAATGGAGGAAAGGCTTTAGTTTAATACCCAATTTAAACTGATTTTTAAAATAAAAAGGGCTCGTGTCGTAACAGCCATCGCGGCGGCCGTGGCGGCATCCCTGCCCTCCTCAAGTGAGCTGGCGCCGCCCGGGCTCGGCAGAGGGGAGCGCAGAAGGTTTAAAAAAATAAAAATAAAAAAAAATAAATAAATAAAAAGGAACACGTCTTAAAAATTCAAGAACTGCCATAATAAATTTATTTTGCTTTCATTTATGGACTCTGTTCAGCATGCCTAGGGAACTGATGGGGCTTCCCTGGTGGCTCAAAGGTTAAAGCGTCTGCCTGCAATGCGTGTGACCTGGGTTCGATCCCTGGGTTGGGAAGATCCCCTGGAGAAGAAAATGGCAACCCACTCCAGTGCTCTTGCCTGGAAAATCCCATGGACGGAGGAGCCTGGTGGGCTGCAGTCCATGGGGTCACTAAGAGTCGGACACGACTGAGTGACTTCACTTTGACTTTTCACTTTCACGCATTGGAGAAGGAAATGGCAACCCACTCCAGTGTTCTTGCCTGGAGAATCCCAGGGACAGGGGAGCCTGGTGGGCTGCCATCTAAGGGGTCGCACAGAGTCGGACACAACTGAGGTGACTTAGCAGCAGCAGCAGACTGTCTTAGGAAGTGGGTTAATATTTTGTTTGGAAAAGAGATACAGCTGATGTGTTTTTCAAATCTGTGATCTATCACTGTTGTAAGATTGTTCAAAATGATTGAGACCAAACCTTAGAGATTTTTCTCTTTATTATTTCAGTTCAGTTCAGTTGCTCAGTTGTGTCTGACTCTTTGCGACTCCATGAATTGCAGCATGCCAGGCTCCCTGTCACCAACTCCCGGAGTTCACCCAAACTCATGTCCATTGAGTCAGTGATGCCATCCAGCCATCTCATCCTCTGTTGTCCCCTTCTCGTCCTGCCCCCAATCCCTCCCAGCATCAGAGTCTTTTCCAATGAGTCAACTCTTCGCATGAGGTGGCCAAAGTACTGGAGTTTCAGCTTTAGCATCATTCCTTCCAAAGAACACCCAGGACTGATCTCCTGCAGAATGGACTGGTTGGATCTCCTTGCAGTCCAAGGGACTCTCAAGAGTCTTCTCCAATACCACAGTTCAAAAGCATCAATTCTTCAGCACTCAGCCTTTTTTATTGTCCAGCTTTCACGTCTATACATGACAACTAGAAACACCATAACTTTGACTATATAGACCTTTGTCGGCAAAGTAATGTCTCTGCTTTCTAATATGCTATCTGCCTTTGTCATTGCTTTTCTTTCAAGGAACAAGTGTCTTTTAATTTCATGGCTGCAGTCACCATCTGCAGTGATTTTGGAGCCCAAGAAAATAGTCTGTCACTGTTTCCATTTTTTCCCATCTATTTCCCATGAAGTGACGGGACCATATATGCCATGATCTTAGTTTTTTGAATGTTGAGTTTTAAACCAGATTTTTGTCTCTCCTCTTTCACCTTCATCAAGAAGCTCTTTAGTTCCTCTTCACTTTCTGCCATAGCAGTGGTGTCAACTGCATATCTGAGGTTGTTGATATTTCTTCTCGCATCTTGATTCCAGCTTGTGCTTCATCCAGCCTGGCATTTCACATAGTGTACCCTGCATATAAGTTAAATAAGCAGGGTGACAATATACAGCCTTGTTGTACTCTTCCAATTTTGAACCAGTCGATTGTTCCATGTCTGGTTCTAACTGTTGCTTCTTGACCTGTATGCAGGTTTTCTCAGGAGGCAGGTAAGGTGGTCTGACATTCTCATCCCTTTAAGAATTTTCCATAGTTTGTTGTGATCTATACAGTCAAAGACTTTAGTGTAGTCAGTGAAGCAGAAGTAGATGTTTTTCTGGAATTCTCTAACTTTTTCTATTATCCAACAGATGTCAGCAATTTGATCTCTGGTTCTGCTGCCTTTTCTAAATCCAGTTTGTACATCTGGAGGTTTTTGGTTCATGTACTTTTGAGGCTAGCTTGAAGGGTTTTTTGGGTTTTACTTTGCTAGCATGTGAAATGAGTGCAATTGTGCGGTCGTTGGAACTCTTTGGCATTGCCCTTCTTTGGGAATGGCATGAAACCTGACCTTTTCCAGTCCTGTGGCTACTGCTTTGTTTTCCAAATTTGCTGACATATAGAGTACAGCACTTTAACAACATCATCTCTTAGGACTTGAAATAGCTCAGCTGGAATTCCATCACCTCCACTAGCTTTGTTTGTAGTGATGCTTCCTAAGATCCACTTGACTTATCACTCCAGCATGTCTGGCTCTAGGTGAGTGATCACATCATTGAGGTTGTCTGGGTCATTAACATCTAGTTCTTCTGTGTATTCTTGCCACCTCTTCTTAATATCTTCTGCTTCTGTTAGGTCCCTACCGTTTCTGTCCTATATTGTGCTGATCTTTGCATGAAATGTTCCCTTGGCATTTCTGATTTTCTTGAAGAAATCTCTAGTCTTTCCCATTCTATTGTTTTCCTCTCTTTCTTTGCATTGTTCACTTAAAAAGGCTTTCTTATCCCTCCTTGCTATTCTCAGGAATCTGCATTCAGATGGATATATCATTTCTTTTCTCCTTTGCCTTTCACTTCTCTTCTTTTCTTAGCTGTTTTTAAGGCATCCTCAGACAACGATTTTCCCTTTTTGCATTTACTCTTCTGGGGGATGGTTTTGATCACTGCCTCCTGTACAATGTTACCAACCTCTGTCCATAATTCAGGCACTCTATCAGATCTAAACCCTTGAATTATTTGTCACTTCCACTGTATAATTATAAGGGATTTAATTTAGGTCATACCTCAATGGCCTAGTGGTTTTCCCTACATTCTTCAATTTAAATCTGAATTTTGCAATAAGGAGTTCATGATCTGAGCCACAGTCAGCTCCCACTCTTGTTTTTGCTGACAATGTAGAGCTTCTCCATCTTCAGCTACAAAGAATATAATCAATCTGATTTCAGTATTGACCATCTGGTGATGTTCAAATGTAGAGTCATCTCTTGTGTTATTGGTAGAGGGTTTTTGCTATGACCAGCACACTCTCTTGGCAGAACTCTATTAGCCTTTGTCCTGCTTCATTTTGTACTCCAAGGCCAAACTTGCCTGTTACTCCAGGTATCTCTTCAGGCTTCCCAGGTGGCATTAGTGGTAAAGAACCTGCCTGCTAATTTAGGAGACATAAGAGACTTGGGTTTGATCCCTGGGTTGGGAAGATCCCCTGGAGGAGTTCATGGCAACCCACTCCAGTATTCTTGCCTGGAGAATCCTCATGGACAGAGGACCCTGGCAGGCTGCAGTCCATAGTGTTACAAAGAGTTGGACACGACTAAAGCAATTGAGCATGCACATGCATACCAGGTATCTCTCGACTTCCTACTTTTGCATTCTAGTCCCCTATAATGAAAAGGAATTATTTTTTGAGTGTTAGTTCTAGAAGGTCTTGTAGGTCTTCATAGAACCGTTCAACTTCAGCTTCTTCAGCGTTAGTGGTTGGCGCATAGACTTGGATTACTGTGATACTGAATGGTTTACCTTGAAAACGAACCGGGATCTTTGTTATTTTTGAGATCGCACCCAAGTACTTCATTTTGGACTCTTTCATTGACTGTGAGGACTACTCCATTTCTTCCAAGGGATTTTTGCCCGCAGTGGTAGATATAATGGTCATCGGTATTAAATTTGACCATTCCTGTCCATTTTAGTTCACTGATTCCTCAAGCTCTCAATGTTCACTCTTGCTATCTCCTGTCTGATCACTTCCAATATCTTGATTCATGGACCTAACATTCCAGGTTCCTATGCAATAATGTTCTTTACAGCATTGGACTTTACTTTCACCACCAGACACATCCACAACTAGGCATTGTTTCCACTTTGGCTCAGCCTCTTCATTCCTTCTGGAACTATTTCTCCACTGTTTTCCAGTAGTATATTAGACACCTACCAACCTAAGGGTTCATCTGTCACTGTTATATCTTTTTGCCTTTTCATACTGTTCATGATGTTCTCAAGGCAAGAATGCTGATGTGGTCCATTGGAGAAGGGAATGGCAAACCATGTTTTGTCAGAACTCTCCACCATGACTCATCTGTCCTGGGTGGCCCCACACGCCGTGGCTCATAGTTTCATTGAGTTAGGCAAGATTGTGGTCCATGTGTTCACAGCTTGGTTAGTTTTCTGTGACTGTGGTTTCATTCTGTCTGCCCTCTGATGGAAGAGGATAAGAGGCTTGTGCAAGATTCCTGATGGAAGGGACTGGCTCTGGGGAAAACTGGGTCTTGTTCTGGTGGGCAAGGGCATGCTCAGTAAGTCTTTAATCCAATTTTCTGCTGATGGGTGGGGCTGTGTTTCCTCCCTGCAGTTTGGCCTGAGGCCAAACCATGGTGGGGGTAATGGTCATCTTCTTCAGAAAAAGGACTTATGCCAGCATGCTGGGCCTCCCAGGACTGTTGTAGTCAGTGTCCCTGACCCCGTGACAGGCTGCTGTCAACCCATGCCTCCGTCAGAGACTCCCAAGCACACACAGGCAAGCCTGGCTCAGTCTCTTGTGGGGTCACAGCTCTGTTCTCCTGGGTCCTGGTGTGCACATGGTTTTGTTTGTGTCCTCCAAGAGTCTCTGTTTCCCCAGTCCTGTGGAGGTTCTGTAGTCAAATCTGCTGACCTTCCGAGTCAGGTTCCCTGGAGATTCTTGGTCCCTTTGGGAAGTCTGTTATGGGGCCTAGAATTTTCACAGCAGTGTGAGAACTTCTTTGGTGTAATTGTTTTCCAGTTTGTGACTTGCCTGCCCAGCAGCTCTATAGTGGGGCTAATGGCGACCTCCTTCAAGAGGACTCCTGTCACACACTGTGCCTCCCAGGACTGCTGTTGCCATAGCCTCTGTCCCCGCACCAGACCACCGCTCACTCATGCCTCTGCAGGAGACTCTCAGATGCTCACGGGCAGGTCTGTTCCAGTCTCTTGTGGGGGTCACTGCTCCTTTCTTTTGGTCTTGGTATACACAAGGTTTTGTTTGTGCCCTCCAAGCGTCTCTGGTATGATTGCACCCCTCCTACCATCTTGTTGTGGCTTCTCCTTTGCCCTTGATCATGGGATATCTTTTTTTGGTGGTTCCAACATTCTCCTGTCAATGGTTGTTCAGCAGTTCCTTGCAATTTTGTTGTTCTCGCAGGAGACGATGACCACATGTCCTTCTACTCCACATCTTATGGGGGGAGTTTATTGTCAATTTTGTTGAATTAATGAAAAAAATAGAACCTGATATAAGACTTGAATAACAAATATAAAGTAACTAGAAAAATAAGGGCAGATGGCGGGGTAAAGGTATTCTGGGGGTGGATGGTGAACAGTGGAAACAGAAACTCAAGAGTTTGGGACTGGAGCTTTGTGGAGGGCTGAGGCATAGCTCAGAGATGCAACTGGACTTGTTCTTTGGGTAGTAGAGACCATAGTGGATTTTTAAACAGGTGGAGTGACAGGATTTTAATTTAATTTTTAAAAGTCCCTCTGAAAGTTTCATGGAGAAGGGATTAGATGGAGGGGGGTGAGAAGTGGAAGCTTGAAAGTTTGTAGGCTGTTGGAATGGCCCAAGTGGTGCAGTTAGAAATATGGTAATAGATATGTTAAAGAGGGATTGGAGTGCAGGATGTACTGGAAAGTAAAGATTGGGCTTCCCAGGTGGTGCTAGTGGTAAAGAACCTGCTTGCCAATGCAGGAGACATAAAAGACGCACATTCAATCCCTGGGTTGGGACGATTCCCCTGGAAGAAGTCATGGCAACCCACTCCGGTATTCTTGCCTGGAGAATCCCATGGACAGAGGAGCTTGGCAGGCTACAGTCCAAAGGGTTACAAAGAGTCAGACCTGACTGAAGTGACTTAGCATGCATGTGTGGTAAGTGAAAATTAGGAATTGGTAACTGACTGTGGTGAAGGGATGGGCGTCTAGGATGGATAAAGGTTTTGGTCTCTGAGATATAAGCAGAAATCTCCTGAATAGGGCTTCTGGGAAAAGCTGTTGTTTTCCTGTTAAAAATAAGAGAGACTCGAATGGCATATACCTTTGTCCCTGCCTAGATGTGGCGCTAGTGATAAAGAACCTGCTTGCCAATGCATGAGACAAAAGAGATGTGGGTTCGATTCCTAGGTGGGGAAGATCCCCTGGAAGAGGGCATGGAAACCCACTCCAGTATTCTTGCCTGGAGAATCCCATGGACAGAGAAGCTTGGCAGGCTACAGTCCATAGGGTTGCAAAGAGTTGGACATGACTGAAGTGACTTAGCATGCACCCATGCATAATGTGCCATGTAACAAATGCCTCCTAACTACCAGAAGGTCTGGGAAGTAATTTTTTTTTACCAAGTATATTGCCTTCCTAAAGAAAACTGGGATCCTGAAACAAGGGTAGGTAGCTAATTAATAATGTCTGACAGGTGGTGAGTGACCTGTTCGTTTTCCTAATGTCAGTATTAAACAAAGAAGCACCAAGTCTATTCTCTTAAAGAACATTTTGAGAAAAACATCCTGTACCAGTGGGGGATTACTATATTAGCAAGAAAAATGTGACTGTCGTATTTTTAACATGCACTCAATCAACAGGGACTTTCACCCTTCCTAAGACAGAAAAACAAAAAAGAAAGGAGGAGATTATGGTCTTTGTCACCCAGCTTGCTTTGAATGAAAAGTAAAAAACAAAAAACCCCGAGAAAACAAAAAAACTTCCAAATGAATGTTAAAAGTAGCATGTAAATATATGATTATTATGTGGCTCAGACCAAAAGGCTGAGGGAAGCCCACCAAAAGGGAGAGGCTACCGTGGAGCTTGGGTCAGCTTTGTAGAAAATGTAATAAAGATATAAAATGGAAAGGTTTGTATGGGTTATATATATATTTTTAATAACAAGAGTCAGTGTTGGGTAGTTCACGGTAACATTTTGAATTGAATTCATTTTGTTAGGCTTGAAAATATTAGAGACTATGAGGTCCATAGACTGGGAATAAAATAATAAATCTTCCATCAAGTTTGCTTTTATATACACCTCTCTTGTATTTATAATTTATACTGTATTGGCTACACTTAACTCTACCACCATATGTCAGTTTTCAAAACTATTTCAAACGTATATGCGATAGCATATGTGCACTTCTTGGGCTGGCATAAAGTTTGTTTTCTTAAAGAATGAATTGTTAATTTGAAAACCAAATTCACTAAAAGATCATAAAGCATGAAATTCAGAGTACTGGCACTTTGAGATTCTTCATGTTTTACAGAAAAGAAACTTCACATTTGGTGATACATGCATTTACTTTTAATGCTTTATCTGGATTTTCTATCACATCTTTACCCCCTTTCCATTTCTATTTAAGACTTTGAGACATCTTGGCAAAGAGGAACAAAGACGCTTAATTCTTACTGAATATGAAACTCCTTAGGCCTGGATAATGTCTGTATTTTTGCTAAGTCTGGAAAGATGTAAGTTTTAGCCAACACTGGAACAGCTTGAGAAACTATTGAAATCATACATGTATTGTTTTGTCTCTTATGTAGGAAAGTACTCCTGTGTGGCCTGGTTTTACTTGATGTGGTCCTAGTTAATCTGGTTGGCTGTTTGAGGTCTCTTGTGTTGACCTAAGGGAATTTTGGGAAATACTGGTTAATATACCACAGTGTGAGAGGGATTTATTACAAATGCCATGTGTCATTAGTACAGGCATTCTTTCCTTGTAAACCCAGTATTTTATATAAGAACACACACAATAACTTGGATTCATTCCCTCTGAGTAAAATAGAAGACACCCCCTCTAAAATGGTTCATCACAGAATGAGATGAACTTTGTGTCCATCTTGAGATTTGCTTTCTGCCAAGATTTCTCTTTTAGTAGGGAAATATAAATGTGAATTAAGGGTATAATTTATCCATAATTAAATAAAAACATTATGGCAAATAATACTTTTCTCTACATCCAATAAATTGTTCAATTGCTGAATGAAGGAAGACACTGTACAACGAGACTTGAGATGCTGAAGTCTTTTTGTTACTTGCTAGCAGTTAGAACAAATCTGGGAATTTGAATATTGTGGCATTAACTGCTGACAACCCACAAAATATTACCATTCAGCTATATATTTATTTCTCTTTGACTTTGTAAGTGCTATGTAATTAAATCTTTAGCTTGTAATTTCTTCTAATTTAATTGCATACATTTAAAAAATTCCTAAGTAGAGATAAATTACTCATTACTAATATCACAAGGAAATACCATGTCTTTTATGTTTTACCAAAGTTAAACACACATATGGTTTAGAGTCAGATAGTTCTACCAAGGTTGTCATGAAAAACTACTGTCCTTGTCCCAGTTCCCTCCTCCTAACTCTCTCTTGACTAATTTCAGTGCCTTTAGAATCTCTGGGTGTTTATGGTCCTAACTGTCCACCACATGCTCCTATTGCTCCTGCTATACACTTTAGTTTGGGGCACTGTCTGGGGCATAATTCCACTACGGGAGATAAGGACTTACCCGCTTTCCTTACTGCCCTTCCCCACTATGAACAAGCTCGCTTCTCCTCCCTATCCTCCCATATGGTTATAGTATAATTTTAGAAGGATGAGTAACCGGTGTCTATATTATTATAACCATGCAAACACAGCTGACTCACATAATATGTGTATATATATATATATATATATATTTATTACATCTTGTTTCCTGCAGAACTTGTTTTTTTCTGGAGATGGTTTTTCCTTTATATATGCATCCCTAATTCAACTCTTCTCTTCAGCTTGCCTGAATCTCTTCCTAGGATGTTAGAATATATTAACTATTTTCTTAATTGTATCCTTTGAAGAAACTTCGGAGTCTCTGATATGGTACAGTCTAAACTGATTGCTATATATTCTGCTTCACAGGTAATTGTTCTGGCGATTCCTTCTGCCTCGCGTTAGTGTGATTCCGTCTTTTCCTTTCTTTCTCCTTTTTTAACTTACTCCCCTGTTTTTGTGGTTTCCCTGGTGGCTCAAACGGTAAAGAATCTGCCTGCAATGCAGGAGACTGGGGTTCTATCTCTGGGTCAGGAAGATCCTCTGAGGGAGGAAATGGCAACCCACTCCAGTATTCTTGCCTGGAAAATTCCATGGACAGAGGAGCCTGGCAGGCTACAGTTCATGGGGTCACAATGAGTCAGACACGACTGAGTGACTAACACTTTCACTTTTTCCCATTTTTGTAGAGCATGTCCTTCAATAACTTACTGAGAAAAGGTACACGCAATATATATTTTGGGGACCTTACATGCCAGAAAATGTTTTTATTCTTCTTCAAAGTTGATTGCTTTGGGTGATTCTGGATACTTTCTGAAGACTTTCTATAGCCATCTCCTCACTCCCATATTTGAACCTCAGGCTAGGCTCTGTGGTAGCACTCACTGATCTAACTCTCTTAATTTCCTCTCTAGTTCTTCTCTAGCACCTGGGTGGATGGTGGCAGTTAGGAGAATGTGCTTCTACCCTTGGAGAAGGGTATCTTTTCTTTATCTGCACCCTCACCTTCAAAAGTTACCATGGTTTAGTTGTTAAGTTATGTCTGACTCTTGCAACCCCATAGACTGTAGCCCTCCAGGCTCCTCTGTCCATGGGATTTTCCAGGCAAGATACTGGGATGAGTTGTCATTTCCTTCTCCGGGGGATCTTCCCAAGCCAGGGATTGAACCTGATCTCCTGCACTGCGGATAGATTATTTATGGACTGAGCCCACCAGAGAAGCCCTTAAAAGTTACCATAGCTGCCTGTTCTTGGCATCTTTTTCTTTTCTTTGTGGTTGTCAAAGAAAACTAGAACTGGACAGTAAAGTGGTAAAAGCAGATTTTATTTAGGAACTTTTGCTATGCGACAACAGAGACCTCAGTTTAGAACTAGGCTCAATTTTAAAGTCTGTGCCAAGCTGGGTATCTTAAAAATTGATGGTCAATGTAACTTACTATTTTTAAAGGGTATGTAGGTTGTACTTTTTGCTGCCAGTGCTCATCTCTGCCAGATACTATGAGGTTGAGCCATACAAGAAGAGAAATTTTTGCACATTAACTCATTTCTCAAGAGGTTACCTGAGAAACAGAAACGGGTGGATGAATTTATGTTCACAATGGTGGGCAAATATAAGAGAGAAGCTCCCCAATGCCACCGGGAAAAACCAACAAACAAAAAAATTAACAAAGAAGGAAAATTGTCAGTATGGGAAGTTAAGTTTCTAGTTTGTTTGCTTCTAATTTTCATGACAGGTTACAGCATCTCTAAGAATTTGAGTTTGGTCGTAAGTTGTCAGGAAATGAATTTTGAAATCAAGTGGAGAGTCCTCTCTTGTCTGTGAACAAATTAGCAGTATACTGGTTCCTTGTAATAGACTGATACTCTCTTCAAAAGATCTATAATGAAATTGGAGAAGATACAAGGAGTCTAAAATGGTCACAATAGAAAATGCCTGCCCATGGAGAGAAAAGAAAACAGAACAAAACAATAGGAATCAATGGACACAATTGCTGTGAGGACACGTGGCCATTTTCCATTTACATCATGGAAGATGTGAATAATATTGATAGTATGGACACTGCCTTATTCTGTTTTGTTGAGCAGTAGGACTAGAAAACACCACCTTACCCATCTAGTTACAAACTTATGGAACTGATTTCTCTAAGAGGAAGTAGGGGTAGAAAATATAAATAACCTCAAAAATGATTTAACTAACTTTGTGGATGACAGCTTCATAATGGGTTATTACAGGGAGTTAGGATGTTTTGGGTACACTCCTAACCTTTGAGGCTGACATCAAAGAACAGCCATTCTTCCCACAGCATGTCCCTTGGTGCCGTCATCAGAATCCTGGACAGGAAGAAGCGTGAGTCTGATCCAATGTGGCAAGACCCAGTAGACTCTGTGCCAGGTTTGTGTGGGTTGTAAATTTAGGGTAAATTCCAATATGAGGGTTGTAAATTTCAATGAATGAAAACTTGAAAATCTTAACTTCTATATTTCCTAATCGTTGTTACTTCTTCTTTATATAATGTACTCTTAAACCTCATCTTTCAGCTGTTTGAGAGATCTCTTATTATGTAGCTTTTATTGGACGAGGATGGTACCTGGTAACCAAGTAGTTTCCTATCCTGAGGGTTAAATAGGGTCAACAAATAACCTTGGAAAATAAATCTTACACCCATGTTTCTTTTGAACATTAACCCATTTTTAATTTGCAGTTTAAGACTGAAAAACTACAATGGAAAGATTTTACTTTAATTATGATTTTTGATTTTTCTGATAGATAAACTTCCCCTTTGAATTGATTATAATCTATGTGTAGGCAAGCACAAAAAGCAGATTTAGGGTTAGGGTTAATTAATCTCTCTGAGATTAATTTTCCTTATTATAACTTTTATTTTGGAGGGAGGTGCTACATTCAAAACTTGGATCTGAATGCATTAAAGTAATGTGTAGGAGTCAAGGGGGGATCTTGTTTTGAAATGGATTTGCATTCAGTAGGTGTAGGGGGAGGCCTGAGATTCTGCTTCCAGAGGGTGCTGCTGCCTGGAGTCTAGGGACCACATTTTGCAGAGCAGGACTTGAAAGGACTACTTGCTAATAGAGCACTGTAGTTTGAAAAACCAATCTTGGTTTCAGCTTTCCCACTAAATGTTTTTGGAAAGTTTAGGGAATAATTAAAACAAATAACTTATATGAGCATGATCCAAATACTACATTTATTTGGATGTTGAACTAATCTAGAAAGTCCTTTTCCACCTCGTCTGAATTCTTCCCATCTCTCTTCCCTTTCCTTCTTGAATATTTCAGTTCAGTATTGAAAGTGGGGGCTAAATGATACAAATGTTTCTTGATTCTATTAAATTAAACACACACAAACACACGCACACACTTCTTAGTTCTGTGTACTTTGCCTAATTACTAGCAATAAAACTCAGTAGAGAGATTTAAGGCTTATGAATGTTCTACTTGGAGGAAATTGTAATTATGGTTATTAAGGCCTTTGGGTTTCTGGGTGTATTTTAAGCAAATTAAAATTTTTATTTTTTATAAAGAGACAGTAACACTTCCCTGAAAAATTATGACCTTTGCTGGGGTATGCACATGCGTTCAGTGCCTATGATGCAAACGGCACATGGGCAACTTTGTTCTTGTAGATGAATCACAGGCATTAAGGACTGTTTTTCTCTCCACTCCACATGTGAAAGTAGGATAATGAAAAGTAGAAACTAAGAAGTGGAGAAAAGTAGTCCATTGTATTTTGCTACCAAAATTATTTTTAAAATGGAATTATTACTTTCAATTCTTTAAAACATTTTAAGGCAGAATAATTGTCACTTAGCTTTTATTTCCAAAGTAATTTTGTTTTCTCTTAAGGTAACATGGGTTTATTGTAAGACTTGATGAAATGCCAAAGAGTGTACAGAAAAATGATGGATTCATTCTCCTTCCTTGCATTAACCACTGTTAATGTTGTTGCATCTGTATTTCTAAGATATTTTTTGTGTGTATTTAGAATAAAGACACTTCCTAAGACACATGCCCAGGGGTGCAGCAAAGTTGCTTTATTTTCTACACTTGAGTTTAGTGTCTGTCTTGAAGCCTTGTTCTTCTTAGTAGTGGAAAATTAATCCTGGTAAATTCGAGTACTCTGTCAATTAAGTGTTTTTCCATTTTCATCCCCAGATGAGCTCTGCCCTTTCCTCCTCCTCACCACTGGCTCCTCAGCAAGGTTTGCATCAGGTTTGTCTGGGGAGAAGAAGCAGTGAGGGGCCTCTGTCATCCCGGCGCCACTCTGCGCTGTTGTGCATGGTCAGCGCTGGTCTTGACTCGTCCACGGCTAGCCCTGCACACTACTGCCAGGACCTCAGTTCATGCCCTCAAGGCCTCTGCCCTCTGGCCCTAACCTGTGGACTCTATCAGCCCCATCTGAGCTCTTCTTGGCATGTGAGGTAATTTCAGATGGTCTCCTAGACTGCTTTGGGCATGAGAGGCCTTCGTAGGCTCTCCATACCTCACTCCCACGTCTCCATCTCGTGGCTCTTAAGTGTCCAGCTTGGAAGCACACAGCTAGATGTGCCTGTATTCCTGGGTTTCACATATATCTTCTGGTCTGACTCTCTAGCTTATCTGGACAAGATATGAATATTAAGGTTAGGGCATACAACCCTTGGTAGAGACACACTCCGCCTAAACTGAGAGTTCTCTTCTTCCTCCCCCACCTGGCGATTCATCGGGTCTTTATCCTGTCTAAGCAGGTAATTGGCTCTGATAATCTTTCATGCTTATTTAGGAAAGAAACTTTTGTTCTCTGTGAATTTTGCCTCTGTTTTTGAAAGTCAAAACTCAGTGTCTCATAACATGGTGAAATGAAAGGAATGGGAAGGTTTTGTTTCTTTTAAGGGTTTTAAAATCTCATTTGGAAACTTAAAATTTGAGTATTTGCACTTCTTTCTTTGAGAAACTCTTCCCTGAGCCAGTGAATTCCACTTGTTTATTTGAATAAAGAAAAACCTAAGGACTAAGAATGAACTTAAAAGAAAAAAAATGAGTTATACTCCAGAATATAATGCCATTATACACATGTATGTGTTTTTAAATGAATCCTGTATCATTTTTATAATTTGCCTTCTCACATTTTTCTATATCAACAGAGCCTTGTTTGCATGGTAACATTGCTATATATAACAAATGATCTTTAAAGTCCGTATTTTAGATCTAATATAAATTATTCAGTATTCTATTGCTGGACATTGTGGCAGTTTACTACTTTTTCACTATAAAAACAAATGCTGTGATGTGAATTTTATACCTTTATGTATTTGTCCATTTCTTTCTGTAGTATTCCTGAAAGTTACATTGCTGGGTCAAAGGAAAACTACAGTATTGCTAAATTATACTCCAGAAGATCTGTACTAATTTATGTTACTACCAGGAGTATATGAGGTCATCATATTCTAAATGCTTACTGATAGTTTTTAATCAGCCAACTCCTAAACTTTAATATATGATGAAGTTGACTTCTTGTTTTAATTTGCATATTTTTTGTCACTAGTGAGGTTGAACATATTTTCATGTACATTTTTCCATTTCTTTGATCAATGTTTAGCAGTTTAAGTTCCCTGCTTCCTCTTCTAAGAAAACCATTCTCCATGTTAATCTACAAGTATTCAATACACAAAAAAAATGTACTCTTTTTGTGTGTTGCTATAATTTTTCCAATTTGTTTCTTTGTTTAATAAGAATTTCTTTGCAATTTCTGACTTTATCACACAGCCTTTCAGGAAATTCTTTTGCTCTGTGAACATAGATTTTAAAATATGTAAGCCATTTTACATTTCACTTTTCACTTTCATGCATTGGAAAAGGAAATGGCAACCCACTCCAGTGTTCTTGCCTGGAGAATCCCAGGGACAGGGGTCACACAGAGTCGGACACGACTAAAGTGACTTAGCAGCAGCAGCAGCAAGCCATTTTACAAAATGATTTTTTTTTTTTATCACATATGTGTGAAATTTAGGTACATTTAAATATTTATAGTAGTTTAATACTTGAATCTAATTGTTTTTCACCGATATTTCTTATCTAATAATACTATTTTTCTTTATGCCAACTGGTCTCTACTAGGCTACAGTGAAAAAGTTGCCATTTCATGATTATTAACTCACAGAGAGGAAGTTACAGTGGTTTGTGAGATGCTGTACATCTCCCAGGCAGTAAGTGAATTGAATGTTATGAAAATGTCGTCAATGAGAGCATGAACTTGAGTGTCTTCTCTCTTTTATGGAAGGTGATCCTTGAGGCCAGTTGGCTGCTCTGTGTGTGAAGCTGGTCACATGCTAGACCATGGAAAGTGATGAGCTGAAGTGGACAGGGCATGTCTGTTTGATGGAGGCAACTGCCATATACCTCAGTTGATGGTTATTAAGCAGGAATGATAGTATGATGCCCATACCATCTGATTATTCAAGAAAAAACAAGAAAGCTGAATTTCCAGAAAAAAAAATTTAGGGGGAAAACAAAGTACTTCTATAGTCTGCCTAGGGCTCGTGGCCATCAGGTGGGACTCTCTGCTTCATATTCTTTCGAGGCAGAACTGCTATATGTAAATAGTGTCCCCTAGAGCTTTGTAGTGTACGACTTCATGTGGTGGCCTTAGAAATGCTTCTATTCCACAATGATAGACTGATTTTCCCAAAAAGTACCTAATGTCACCCCAGCCCACTTGCTTGGGGTGTATGGGCATGTATATATGTGTCTGTGCTTGCACAAGTGCCTGTGTGTATGGGCCTGATTAATTGCTTCTTTATTTTATTTATTTTTTTACTTTACAATATTGTATTGGTTTTGCCATACATCAACATGCATCCGCCACGGGTGTACATGTGTTCCCCATCCTGAACACCCCTCCCACATCCCTCCCCATACCATCCCTCTGGGTCATCCCAGTGCACCAGCCCCAAGCTTCCTGTACAATGGAGTATTACTCAGCCATTAAAAAGAATACACTTGAATCAGTTCTAATGAGGTGGATGAAACTGGAGCCTATTATACAGAGTGAAGTAAGCCAGAAAGAAAAATACCAATACCGTATGCTATGCTATGCTATGCTAAGTCACTTCAGTCGTGTCAGACTCTGTATGACCCCATAGACTGCAGCCCACCAGGCTCCCCTGTCCCTGGGATTCTCCAGGCAAGAACACTGGAGTGGGTTGCCATTTCCTTCTCCAATGCATGAAAGTGAAAAGTGAAAATGAAGTCGCTCAGTTGTGTCCAACTCTTAGTGACCCCATGGATTGCAGCTTAACAGGCTCCTCCGTCCATGGGATTTTATACTAAGGCATATATATGGAATTTAGAAAGATGATAATGACAACCCTGTATGCGAGACAGCAAAAGAGACAGATGTATAGAACAGTCTTTGGGACTCTGTGGGAGAGGGAGAGGGGATGATTTGGGAGAATGGCATTAAAACATGTATAATATCATATAAGAAACGAATCACCAGTCCAGGTTCGATGCAGGATACAGGAAACTTGGGGCTGGTGCACTGATAATTGCTTCTTAATGAGAGCAGACAATCCTTCATCATCTGTCTACTAGCTCCTTATCTTCCTCTTTGGCTCCACTTCTTTTTGAAATATGTTGCTGTCAGAGTACTATGAGTAACAATGAAAAGAATAAAGAGGAAGAAACGTGTCTCTGCAATATTAAGTTGAGCATCCCTGAAAATGAAATGGAGACTTAGTGATTACAAAGTGATTAGAAGAAGTATCTGTTGACAAAAATTCTTGACAAATATGACTCCCCATTTCACCACATCAGGAAGCACATAAGGCAACTTGTTCTGTTTTTGGTGGTGATACTCAGTTTGATCCCTTGGTTAATGTGGATTCGACCAAATCTCCTCACTATAAAGGCAACTTCCCTCTTTGGAATTAGTAAGTAATCTCCTGGGGGATATTTTTTTCCCAATAAACTTTTACCTAATGGTATTAGTTGATGATGGTCCCTGCCTGAATTAAATGATTGTATCAATGATGGAAAAATGGCATGTCTAATTGTATAGCCTGCCAGGCTCCTCTGTCCATGGAATTTTCCAGGCAAGAATACTGGAGTGGGTTGCCTCCCGGGGATCGTCCAGGCCCAGAGATTGAACCTACATTTCCTGTGTCTCCTGCACTGCAGGCAGATTCTTTACCCTCTGAGCCATTGAGGAGGAAGCCCAAATTATATGGCCATAGTCATTCAAATGCAGATTAAAGGATATTCCATAAGAAAACTGGCTTTGATTCTAAAAATCTCGATGTCAAGAAAGACAAAAAATAGCGGGGAAGGTGTTCCAAATTAAAAGGACTAAAGAAACAACCAAATGCAGCCCACAGTTCTTAATTAGTTTCTGGATAGATGGAAAAACAAAACATTGGGGATGGCTGACATCCCCAGTGGATGGATGGATATAGACAAAGGATGGATATAGACAGCGTATTAATAATAATGTTTTGTCCATGCTAAATTTCTGAGGTCTGACAATGATACTGTGAATATGTAAGACAATGTTCTTATTCTCCGAAGGTATATGCAGGATAATTGCATGTGAGGTATTGTGGTGTCTGCAACTTACTTGTAAAATAATTTACCAAATATGATTGTATTATTTCTGTATCTTTCTATCTGTAGATCTCTGTGTATATAGAAAGAGACAATGATGCATAGGTAGGGAGAGAAAGCAAGGGATATTATGATGTTTTTAAATAATTAGGTTAATTTTAAAATAACTTGTTCTTAGTGACTTATAAATACCAAAATAGGTGTTTATATTAATTATTTTAAGAGTGCTTACAATGCTAGTGTCCTAAACCATCTTCTAGAATCTGGAGTTCTTGAAATTCAGTTTTCCCAACTTATTGAAAATGAGACATTTATTCATGTCCCATCTTTAAAGCCCTCCATTTTTTTCAGGAATCAATTTCTTAATATTAAAAGAAAGATATATTTACTAGGATCTTCTTGTCTATCCCATATTCACTATTTTTTATTAATCTGTGATATTTTCTCTTTTCATGTCTTTATTTTTAATAAATATAAAATGGAAGCAGAAAATAAGTTTTCTGTCTCTTTCATCTATTGTTACATTATATTTAAAAGTTGAGCTTAACAATGTCATCTTGTTAATTTTGCTCTTAAAAATATTTCCCATAAACCTTAGGAAACTTTAGCCTTCTTCATATTTCTTTGTGATTTTTCTGTTTTTCTCATGAATATATCCTTTTGTACATGTTGCTTAAATGTTTAAATTCATCAGAGGATTTCCTATGAAACCTTATTGAATTCTATAGAACATCATGTCATTCATTTTTTTTCCTCATTGAGATTATGTAAGTAGAGTATTATTTTGAAAATATCCTCTTAATTCCTTTTCTAACTTAGAAATGTTGGCTGCAAAGCCAATCCTGTATCCTTCTAAACTTAAAAAAGAAATACATTCTTAAAGCCTTAGATTTTACTTCTACTGTTGCAGTTTCTATATATTCTATACTTATAAACCCCTGAACTGTGAACTTCCAGATGTTCAAGCTGGTTTTAGAAAAGGCAGAGGAACCAGAGATCAAATTGCCAACATCCGCTGGATCGTGGAAAAAACAAAAGAGTTCCAGGAAAACATCTATTTCTGCTTTATTGACTATGCCAAAGCCTTTGACTGTGTGGATCACAATAAACTGTGGAAAATTCTGAAAGAGATGGGAATACCAGACCACCTGACCTGCCTCTTGAGAAATTGGTATGCAGGTCAGGAAGCAACAGTTAGAACTGGACATGGAACAACAGACTGGTTCCAAATAGGAAAAGGAGTACATCAAGGCTGTATATTGTCACCCTGTTTATTCAACTTATATGCAGAGTACATCATGCGAAATGCTGGGCTGGAGGAAGCACAAGCTGGAATCAAGATTTCCAGGAGAAATATCAATAACCTCAGATATGCAGATGACACCAGCCTTATGGCAAAAAGTGAAGAGGAACTAAAGAGCCTCTTGATGAAAGTGAAAGTGGAGAGTGAAAAAGTTGACTTAAAGCTCAACATTCAGAAAACTAAGATCATGGCATCTGGTCCCACCACTTCATGGAAAATAGATGGGGAAACAGTATCAGACTTTATTTTTTGGGGCTCCAAAATCACTGCAGATGGTGATTTCAGCCATGAAATTAAAAGACGCTTCCTCCTTGGAAGGAAAGTTATGACCAACCTAGATAGCATATTCAAAAGCAGAGACATTACTTTGCCAACAAAGGTCCGTCTAGTCAAGGCTATGATTTTTCCAGTGGTCATGTATGGATGTGAGAGTTGGACTGTAAAGAAAGCTGAGTGCTGAAGAATTAATGCTTTTGAACTGTGGTGTTGGAGAAGACTCTTGAGAGTCCCTTGGACTGCAAGGAGATCCAACCAGTCCATTCTGAAGGAGATCAGTCCTGGGTGTTCATTGGAGGGACTGATGCTAAAGCTGAAACTCCAGTACTTTGGCCACCTGATGTGAAGAGTTGACTCATTGGAAAAGGCCCTGATGCCGGGAGGGATTGGGGGCAGGAGGAGAAGGGGATGACAGAGGATGAGATGGCTGAATGGCATCACCGACTCAATGGACATGAGTTTGGGTGAACTCCAGGAGTTGGTGATGGGCAGGGAGGCCTGGCGTGCTGCAGTTCATGGGGTTGCAAAGAGTCGGACATGACTGAACGACTAACTGAACTGAATATTATAATTCTCAGCAAATGCTTCCTTGTATTCCAATTAAGTATTGAGTGTCTCCTTTTGCTGTTTCTGCTGTTGTCTGAAAGGTAGATTGTCAATAAGATAGGCCAAGGTTTATCTGGCACACAAGGACAAAGAGTTCAGCCTCCTCCAACCGTGTACAGATATCTGCACATGTCCTGTTTCTCTCCTTCGGATATTCTCCTCCAGCTCACAAACTCCTGGTCTCTCTTCAAGACCCAGGTCATCTTACCACCTGTATCTTAGCTCTCTAGGATGAATCTCTTTCTTCTCTATCCCTAAGCACTTGGCAGTGTGCACAGAAAATACAACTTAAAATCCACAGCACCTTAGTGAATGAACAACAACACCTTTAAAGGCTCTCAGTGAACAAATCTAGGATAAGTTGAGCACAAACATAACATATGATAGTACAATGAACAAAGTCTGTGATTCCCCACAGATATAAACAAACAAGCAGACCAACAAATGAGGGAGAAGGGAAAGCTCATTCCAACGCCAGAATGCCCCCTGATAAATGGAGAAGAATGACGGAGTTAGAGAATCACCTTTGAGAGTCATCCAAAGAATAGTTGATTCAGGCAAGAATCACTGGGCTACACAGGTGGCTCAGTGGCAAAGAATCCACCTGCAATGCACGAGACACGAGTTCAGTCCCTGGGTCAAGAAGATCCCCTGGAGGAGGAAATGGCAACCCACTCCAGTATTTTTGCCTGGAGAATTCCATGGACAGAGGGGCCTGGTGGGCTACAGTGCATGGGGTCACAAAGAGCTGGACACGACTTAGTGAGTGCACAGGCACACACATCAAGCTAGTTCAGTTCAGTCACTCAGTCATGTCTGACTCTTTGGCACCCCATGGACTTCAGCACACCAGGCCTCCCTGTCCATCACCAACACCCGGAGTTTACTCAAACTCATTTCCATTGAATCGATGATGCCATCCAACCATCTCATCCTCTGTCGTCCCCTTCTCCTCCCACCTTCAGTCTTTCCCAGCATCAGGGTCTTTCCCATCATCAGAGCTGATGAGTCAGCTCTTCTCATCAGGTGGCCACATTGGAGTTTCAGCTTCAACATGAGTCCTTCCAGTGAATATTCAGGACTGATTTCCTTTAGCATGGACTGGTTGGATCTCCTGGCAGTCCAAGGGACTCTCAAGAGTCTTCTCCAACACCACAGTTCAAAAGCATCAGTTCTTTGGCGCTCAGCTTTCTTCACAGTCCAACTCTCACATCCATACATGGCTATTGGAAAAACTGGTCTTGACTAAATGGACCTTTGTTGGCAAAGTAATGTCTCTGCTTTTAAATATGCTTCTAGGTTGGTCATAATTTTCCTTCCAAGGAGTAAGCGTCTTTTAATTTCATGCCTCCTCATCAAGGAATACTAAAACCAGTGTGGAAGTTTGAAGAACAGGATGGGTTCTTAGTCTTACTATATCTCCTCAAAAAATATGTCTTCTGGAGCATCAGTTCCCAACCTTTTTGGCACCAGGGACCAGTTTCGTGGAAGACAGTTTGTCCAGCGGGGGGAGGTGGGATGGTTCAGGCAGTAATGCCAGCAGTGTGGAGGGGGATGGTGCAGGTAACATGACTGATGTTTCAGGCAATGTGAGCGATAAAGTGAAAGTGAAGCTGTTAGCCTGCTCAGCTGTGTCCTACTGTTTGTAACCCCATAGACTGTAGCCTGCCAGGCTCCTCTACATGGAATTCTCCAGACAAGAATACTGGAATGGGTTGTCATTTCCTTCTCCAGGGGAACTTCCTGATCCAACCCAGGGATCGAACCCGGGTCTCCTTCCTGTATTACAGGTAGATTCTGTACCACCAGGGAGCTGCAGATGAAGCTTCGATCATTTCCTAACAGGTCTGGAGCCAGTATCAGCCCTGGGGTTTGGGGCCCCTGTTACAGAGGGTAAAATAGTGACCTTATAATATAGAAACCTGGCAGGTATAACTTTAGCCAAGGCATCAAAATTAGTATCACCAGTATTGCAACCAGATTCATCAAGTGCTTCTTGATCTACACAAAAAAGGCCATACCATCAGTTCCTACGTTATTCCCCAAATGTGAGATCAGTCACTCAAATAGATATCCTGTAAATAACTGACCTGCTCTCTTCCAAAATATCAAACTCACAAAAGAGGAACTGTTCCAGAATAAGGGAGACTGATAGGTATGACAGCCTATTGTAATGCATAATCTTGGATGGGATTCTAGTCTAGGAAAAAAGTAGATTAAAAGGAACAGTATTGGGATAACTGAATATGGACTGCAGTTAGAACATAGTATTGGATTATATCAATATGGAAGGTATTATAAGACAATGTCTTGTTTTAGAAATATATACTGAACATGAAATTTCAGTGTAGAGTGTTATTTCAGTGTAGAATGTAACTTGTACTCAAATGGTTCAGAAAACAGTATATGAATATATTTATATATACAGGCATAAATGTGGGACTCTATATACAAATCTATATCTGCAAACGGGCTTCCCAGTTGGCGCTAGTAGTAAGGAATCTGCCTGTCGATGCAGGAGATGCCAGAGACATAGGTTCGATCCCTGAGTCAGGAAGATATCCTGGAGAAGGAAAGGGCAGCCCACCCTAGTATTTTTGCCTGGAAAATTCCATGGACAGAGGAGCCTGGTGGGCTACAGTCTATGGGGTCTCAAGGAGTTGGACACGACTGAGCGAGCACATGTCTGTAAACGTGCACACATCCGGTTTCGCCACTTTTTGAGAGTGACCAACTAGTATTGACACTTTTCCAGCACTGCAGGTGCAGTTTGCTTGGAGGAGGAAAGGAGAATTGTGGCTGGGAGCAGAGGCAACTGGCTCTTGAACCCTGTCGGTGTGTCAGTCCGTACCGCTTCACTGCAGTGCATCTTGAAAGTCTAGTTGGACTCATTTGGATGGTGTACAGAGCCTTTCTAATTACATAGGTACACTTGCTGTGTTACATCAAAGGCTCCTTGTCCAGGGCGGGATTTGTCTTCAAAGACAGTGAGGAGAGTGGCCCATTTGCAGGAAATTGCATGGTTTGGGGGTGATGTGTTTTTGAACTTGTCAATTGGAGATTCCAGTTTTTAAAGTGCTGGCCTTTTGCTGTATGCCAAAACCGTTAAAAGACTTTCCATTTATAATTTTGAGGATTTCTCTTTAACTTCTGCCAGAAGAAACCTGTAACTCAGTTTCCCCTATTATCCTTCTTGGTATATCAGCAGTTTGACTCTGAAGTGTTCTTGGGGATGACATCCTAATTTTGTTGATTTATGGGACTTAGTATAGTCCTAGTTATGTTAGGAAAGAATTAGCTTAGTACTCTTAGTGACTAATCATCAAAAGGATGCTTGATTATTTCCTTGTAGCTAAAAACAGAGCATGGGGCAGTGAGCAAATTACAAGGGCACAGCCTAATTTGAAAGAAACTTCTCACGGTTTTAATCTTGGTACAATGCATTTTATCCCTAGGTGCTGTACATATATCTTTTAATGAGGAAATTAAAAGCCTGGCTTTTGAAATCAGAGGTCAGAGCTGGATTTAAATTTGTCACTAACAAAGTGTATGACTTTGGAAAGGTTTCTTAAACTCTCTAATCTGTTTATTCACTTCTGATAAACAGAAATTATGAGTAATAAGCACTGCTTTCAAAAATGATGAAAGCATATAGCCTGCAATTTGTCGCATAGTGTGTTCCTCTGTATTCATTTTCTTCTCCTCCCATATTGATTTTCCTCATTTTCATTTCTTCTTGTTCTGAATACACATAACTTCTTAGAACAAGAACGATTAAGTAACATGATTTCAAACTAAGGTATTGATTGCTATAAACTTAACAAACTGACAAAGCATGTTAAAATGAACTTTGATAAATGTTAAATGCAGGTGATTGGCTTAAAAATTACTGAGAACTAGGAAATGGCAACCCACTCCGGTGTTCTTGCCTGGAGAACCCCAGGGACGGGAGAGCCTGGTGGGCTGCCGTCTATAGGGTCGCACAGAGTCGGACACGACTGATGTGACTTAGCAGCAGCAGCAAACCCTGTGTAGGTCTGAAGATTTAATAGTGAACCTTTCTAATTTTAATTAAGTCTGTGGGGTATTTCACCCACAGTGACCTGCTGCTGCTGCTGCTAAGTCGCTTCAGTCATGTCCAACCCTGTGCAACCCCATGGACGGCAGCCCACCAGGCTCCCCCATCCCTGGGATTCTGCAGGCAAGAACACTGGAGTGGGTTGCCATTTCCTTCTCCAATGCATGAAAGTGAAAAGTGAAAGTGAAGTCGCTCAGTCGCGTCCGACTCTTCGTGACCCCATGGACTGCAGCCCACCAGGCTCCTCCGTCCATGGGACTCCAGGCAAGAGCACTGGAGTGGGGCGCCATCGCCTTCTCCACACAGTGACCTAGATTGAGTGTAATAAATCTTTCACTTGTTATTTTTGCATAATCGTGTATTCCTGAATAATTGTTAGACAATAATGCTTGTCAGCCCTAAGGGTTTGCTAGTGTGTTTTTCATTAAGACAATTAAAAATTTTTTTTTTATTATCTTCATTTGAAGAGACCTGTCTCTAGGACAGTGTAGCTAACAGTATTCATTCTCTATTTTAAAATACAGTGGTATAACCCACATCTAAAACACATGGATCCTTTAATCTGGTTAGTTATGACACTGGTGGTTCTTGAGGGCTGTGTTTATGACACCAAATAAGCTATCCAGTTGACTTTCCATTTATTGTCTTAAAATTAAAACACTGAAATAAGCAGGAGTCAATTTCTATTCTAAGACCCACGTGGTCCATGAGAGACAGTTGACTAACTTGTACGCAGTGAGAATTCCATCATACCCTGTTTCCCCTTTTAAAAAACCAATTTAATCTTTGGATAGAGGGGGCATTTTTTCCTATAGGCAGTTGGGTAGGTCAGGCACCGTGGCACTTAGCTTATAGTACTTAGGAAGTATGCAGAACTTATTTTGAAATACTGTTAGTATAAGAAGTATTTAAGTACTTTATGGAATAGAAGTCCAGCTCTGTTTATGAGCAGTTTTCTTTTTTCTATTTAAATAATTGGATTATCTCCTTGTGTAAACTTGGACTCGTGTGAAAGTGGTGGTTTCACAATCTTCATAAATGTATATATTTAGATCTGCTCATGTTTGAGTTACCATTAGCACCAACACTCTGTCAACATTTCCACAGGGTCTTTTAAGTATGTTGAGAAAGTCCCAGCCAACCCTTGACGTGAGTAATCTATACTACACAGCAGTTTCTAGGCATGGCTCAGAGGATCCCACACATTCTAACTTTAAACTTACATATCTTCTGGCATTAGAACAGTTTGATGGAGTGATTTTTTTTCCCTCCGTCCCAGATTCAAGCTGGTGGCTCATTTTATACAATGTAAAATATATGTCTTCCTTTGTTTCAGAACATCATATAACTTTGGGCAAATGAGCAATCTCAAAGCATCTTACATTGTTCTCTGACTTCATCACCTAATGAATGTTAATGGCCATAGCTGTTGTAGAAACTGAAGAGCTTATGCCTTTGACCATGTTAATAGTTTAGTTTTGGGATGAGCATGTTAAGATCCTTAATTGTACATTTTCCCCTGTTACCTGTCAGAGTTAACATTTAGCCTGGGAATATGCATTAAGATTTTTGTGTCAGAGTTGGTGGTGGGAGTGAGGGGAAGAGGAATAATTAATTCTTAAAGGGCTTGACTTTGACAGTGAGTGTTCATTCTGAGAAATACTTCACTCTTTGGGGAATTGTATATGCTTACTTGAGGGCTAATGATTTTAATTTTTCGTTAGCATCTATACATAGCTACTTTCATATTTGCTTGGGTCTTTTTACTTGATGTTGGGTGTTAATGACTGTTTTTGGAAAAATGTTTCTGAGTCTCAATTAATTCATTCAAGTTCTTACTTTCTACTTGATGGTTAGTTGATGAGTGCATAGAACTGGCACATCAGAGTGCTCGTTTCAACCTTCCTTGAGCTTCTAGAACTCAGTGCTGCCAAACTCTCAGGATCAGGACCTGATGGGTACTGATTAAAAACAAACAAACAAAAACACTTAGGTACCTTGCATTGCAAAGTAACATGTGCATTCAGAAGCTCTTTTGGGAAATCTGTGGCTCACAGCACCAGATGTATAACCTGCATCTGCTTCAGGGGCTTACATGTAGGGTGAACTATGTTGAAAGGATACTGCTTTGTCTCAAAGTAAAATGTGTTGAACCAAAGTAATTTTTCCTGATTATTGTAGTGACTGCTTTGGTGCAACCTTTCAATTTCCTCCAGTTTTGGCAGGCTGCCTTGAATATTAATGAGGATTTGTTAAATTAGAAGGGGAATGTGTTTATTGTTTTCTGAATAGGTCCGTTGTGCCCTCAAACAAACCCATGTAAGATTCCATCCACATTTATTTTGCAACCATATCTTAGTTCATCATCTTTGTTTGACCTGCCTTTTGAGTATTCTGGGCTTCCCTGGGACATCTCAGTTAATTCAGACTTGAAGCACTCATGACACATGCCTCATACACACTTTCTGCTTCCTTGTAATGTGTTTTAAAAAAAATATCCCATCTGGTTAACCACACAACAGCCATGGCTAATCTTGGTTGTAAATGTATTGCTGAGGTGCCAGTCTATGAGGATTATGACTCGTGTGGTGCGAGCACTCGAGAGGAATTAGCAGCTTACAGTTGTGGTCCTTTTCCTCATTTTTTTGTGATGATATTAGCACTTCATGTGTTAAAATAAACCTGTAACTCTACTTAAATTCCTCCCTCCATATTTTAAAATCTTCTAGTAGAGTTGAGCTTTTGTACAGTAAGATACATACTTTGGTAGGAGCAGAAACATCATCTAATTAAATTCCTTTAATCCTGATGTCATTAAGAATATTACCTGGTATCTCAGTTGGTAAAGAATCTGCCTGCAATGTAGGAGACCTTGATTCAATTCCTGGGTCAGGAAGATCCCCTGAAGAAGGGATAGGCTACCCACTCCAGGATTCTTGGGCTTCTCTGGGTGGCTCAGATGGTAAAGAATCCGCCTGCAATGTGGGAGACCTGGGTTGGGAAGATCCTCTGGAGAAAGGAATGGCTACCCACTCCAGTGTTCTGGCCCAGAGAATTCCATGGACAGAGGAGCCTGGCAGGCTACAGTCCATGAGATCACAAAGAGTCAGACACGACTTTCTTTCAGAAGGTGAAAGTATAAAGTGAAAGTGAAGTTGCTCAGTCATGTCGGACTCTGCAACCCCATGAACTGTAGCCTACCAGCCTTCTCTGTCCATGAGATTTTTCAAGCAAGAATACTGGAATGGGTTGCCATTTCCTTCTTCAGAAGATCTTCCTGACCCAGGGATTGAACCCGGCTCTCCCGCATTATAGGTAGACACTTTATTGTCTGAGTCACCAGGGAAGTCCTTAGGGAAGTCATCACTTTCAGAGATGATTTCAATATTTTGGGAGGCTTAGAAAATTTTAGAAGTATTGTTTTCCTAAGGAATACTTCTGAAGTTAGGGATATATCCAGTTTTTCATTCTTAAAAGACATGTTTTAGGTGGATAAACAATGATATTATTAATTATCAACTAATAACGTTTTCAGACACCCAATGGACATGGGTTTCTCAAAGCTAATACTTCTTGGAGAAGCTAAAAGTTTCATAAGTCTTTTTCCTAAAAATATTGGTATCTATTGAAGCACTCATAACAAAAGGTAAAAAATGATTCTGAGAAGGTGTATTTCAGTTCTACAGGTTATGAAACTTTTGAATTCTTGGCACAAGTTTGCCCTTCTCATTTTTTTTCCCCTAAACTCATGTTATTTTAGCTCCTCTAAAACTTCAGTGGACATTTAGAAACTTACCTGTGTCAGAGCTTTATTAAAATTGTTCATTTTAACATCTGTTTTCTAAGGCATGATTATAATGGTGAATATCTAGCCTGTTAAAATCTGTTGTCTTTGCATCAAAGATCAGATTACATATTTCATTTTTATCAATATTTAAAATTTAATGTAAAAAAATTTAATGTAAAATAAAGTACTCTGAAAGATAGGTATTTCTCATTTGGGTCAAATTTTGCATGGCTTGATCATTCATAATCTTGATGGCTTAGTCAGGTTTGAGCTTGGTATTATACATGATTACAGGATTTTTTATCCCAGTGATGCCAAGTTCTAGTGGAAGGATCTATGCCCAACTTGATTTGTATAGGATCTGACAGGCAAGTTCTCTATTATTGGTGCCAGAGATAGGGTTTTTGTTTCCAAATATGTATCTTGAATTTGGAATTGGGTGGAGATAAATATTAGCAATTTTGTGATAGGATGGATCAATGAAGTTAATAATAAATGTTCATTTTTTTGAAAAGCTGTTGGACTTGTAACATTATTTAACTTGAAAATATGGAATGAGGCTAAGATGCTATGCTAACAGGATATTATTCAGTCTCATTATTTTCAGAATTAGAAATCTGTACTCTTTGTCAGGAATGGATGCCTTCAGCTAGTAAGAATTTAGATTTCTTCTTGTTTGGCAGGGCTTACAACAGAAACAGGGGAACACTTTTAAGAAGTATTAGGAGTATATTAGAAACAGATGGGCATTCAGCACCTACATAAAATGTTCTATGGGATAAAATGTGCATAACTGGGTTTGATTTAACAAAGCATCAAACTTAAAAATATCAGGATTCGTAAAAAACCAAACTTACTTTGCAATTTAAGAGGAATATAAATTACGTGACTAGAATTAAGAGTAAAGAGTTTTACTTAAGCTGTTTTTTTTCTCCTTGTGTACTTATTAGTGATATAAGGAATTGTTACCTGGTTTCTGCCTCGTGATTTTTTGTTTTCTATACCCGTATATTCCTTTTCCCGTCAAGGAGATATGTGTGGATTTGTGTTAATACCACTGTCTAACACCTTTTAGAGGATTTTTAATGTTTTATGTGATATATTTCATCTTTAGAATTTTGGGTGGGTCTAGATTTAGAAAAGTGTTTTGGTTGGAATGATGAGGCCCTGGATCTCAGCAGGCTTCAGGGTTGGAAAAGTTGAAGCTTACGGGGGAGAGCAAATAAACACGGTCTTCAAAGCTGGGAATTAAGATCTGTTTATTCACCTGCACACTTGAATTAAATCTCATAGAAATACGCTGAGCCATTTGACTTATTAAGATCCTGACAAAATAAATTACTCTAGTCATGTTTAAAGGTCTAATTTTTGCTTGGCTTTAGATATATAGAAATTGGGGTGTGTGTGTGTTAGTCGCTCAGTCATGTCTGACTTTTTGCGACCCTGTGGACTATAGCCTGCCAGTCTCCTCTGTCCATGGAATTCTCCAGGCAAGAGTACTGGAGTGGCTTGCCATGTCCTCCTCCAGGGGATCTTACCGACCCAGGGATTGAACCCAGGCCTCCTGCATTGCAGGCAGATGCTTTACCATCTGAGCTACTAGGGAAGCCCAGAGATTTGTATGCTGCTGCTGCTGCTGCTGCTAAGTCGCTTCAGTCATGTCCGACTCTGTGCAACCCCATAGACGGCAGCCCACCAGGCTCCCCCATCCCTGGGATTCTCCAGACAAGAACACTGGAGTGGGTTGCCATTTCCTACTCCAATGCATGAAAGTGAAAAATGAAAGTGAAGTTGCTCAGTCGTGTCTGACTCTTAGCGACCCCATGGACTGCAGCCTACCAGGCTCCTCTGTCCATGGGATTCTTCAGGCAAGAGTACTGGAGTGGGGTGCCATTGCCTTCTCCAAGAGATTGGTATAGTCACCATATAATGGATGAAGAAGTTCTTGTTGAATTTAGCTTCTGATTTACAACATAGAGGAGACCAGGATAGTTGACACTGGACAGTGGTTAATTAAACTGAAAAATTTGTTTGAGGTTTGGGCCGTGAAGCTTCAAACTGCAAAAATTACACATGTTCTTATCCTTCAGCTTTGAGGAGCACTGCTGAAGGTTGGGGCAAGTGAAGAGACAGCACTCACGGCTGGGTGTGGCTCACATCACTTTTGTTTTAAGAGGATTCCTCTTATGTAGGGTTATAAAGATATCTAAGATATGGACTCAGGTAAGTATTCCTTACTTCATTTTCATTGTCAGTTAAAGTTCAAGTAAATAAAGCAATGCATTTACTGATTTTAAGAAAACCTTTTTAAAAATGTGGAGTACACTTTGTTGACTCTGAAATCTTTGTGGTCAAGATGAAAGTTGACTTCTGATACATAAAAACAAAACAAAACAAAAAGCCTTTAATTTATAATGAGTCTCTTAGCTCTGTAATTCTCTTCTCTCCATCCTCCTCACTGTGCAGTGTGATTTATAGTGATAGCTCTGGGTTTAACTTTTGAACTTTAAGTACAGCTTCACTTAACTTTGTGATGACTGTGGTCCAGAGAACCTTCTCCTTAAACTATTTTGCTACATATGTAAATCTTCCAAGTTCTCTTTTTACTTATGAAGCTAAGTCTGGGATAACCTTCTCCTTAAACTATTTTGCTACATATGTAAATCTTCCAAGTTCTCTTTTTACTTATGAAGCTAAGTCTGGGATAACCTTGATATTACGAGTTCATATTTGTAGTTAAGTTGCAGAGCAAAAGGCAGCAGTGAACCACTGCAGAGCGCTCTGCGGTGTGCGGCTGCCTTTTGCTGAGCTCCAGCCAGCAGCTCCTGTCCTTGCCTTAGTCTCCCGGTTGTTCCTACTTAAAGGCTTTTTCCCCGCCCCCCACAAAAGAGTCATAAATTACATCTCCAAATATCATGCCATAAGGGTCTTTCTGCTTAAGGTGGGTTATGTTCTTAGACAGCCCTGAAAATTAAATGAGTTGGGTTCTCCCCAGTCACCACTTCCTCTGCCAAAGCCATTTCATCCATCATAGAGCTGCTGAGTCTTTCTGATTCTGTTCCCTTCACTCACGTTCTACACCCCACCCACCCTACTCTGTCTTTATCTCCTCCTTGCATGGAAGTTAGTCTGTGTCTCAGTTTTTGAAACTTATATACTGATTCCTTACACCCTGCTCTGAACAATAATAACAAAATCTTATAATAAAACCTCTTCAGAGGCATCTGGGAAAATTGTAAATAATCTAGGCTTATTTCCAGGGGCTTCACTGATGGCTCAGATGGTAAAGAATCCATTTGCAATATAGGAGATCTGGGTTTGATCCCTGGAGAAGGGAAGATTCCCTGGAGAAGGGAAAGGCTACCCACTCCAGTATTCTTGCCTGGAGAATTCCATGGATAGAAGAGCCTGGCGGGCTACCATCCATGGGGTGTCAAAGAGTCAGACACGACTGAGCAACTAATACATTCACTTTCACTTTGTATTTCCAGTCAGCTATGTGAAAACATTTTATAAATTGTAATTATTTCATGAGAGTAAGGCATAATAGAAATCTTATGATGAGAATAAAAGCAGAAAAACTGACCCTACAGTAGAATGGAGAGAGAAGTAGAGAAAGATAGGTAGGGCAGAGGGTAGGGTGGTTAGGGTGTCTAAGCTAGAGGTAGAAAGGGCCTCTGATAAGATTAGTGGAAATCACAAGAGTAAGGGTTCAGATTACATCTTCAGAAGATATTATCACGGGAGCTACAAGAGGAAGAAAACTTTTAGTAATGGCCTAGACACAGGAGTTGGGAGGACCAGAGACTGAGAATGAGGTCTTGAATCGAGGCTCTAAAAACTGGTTGTGGTCTTCATAAAAACAGTGTTGGGCATAATTGAATGAATGGTGTTGGTGGGTAGAGGCTACAGATAAAACTGACATTTCCAAGAAACATGAGTGATATTGGTCTGGTTCATTGGTAGGAGAGGATGCTCACGACCTGATGAAATTTGAGCAAGTTATCATACTTCATGTAAAGTCTGATCACAGTTATGAAAAATCCCAGTTACATATTTTAGCTGTCGTATAAGTGTACATATATGAAGGGGTATCTGGAAAGTTTGTTATGATTTTATTAGGAACTCTATATGAGGAGGTGATTTTCCATTTGATTTGATTCTTTTTTGCTCCACAGTTGCAGGTTAAAGAAAATAAGTGGTAAATAAGAAATTAGTTGGGAAGCATAGATAGGCTTGCAAGCAAGAAAAAGTCCATAAAATAGATTCACTATGTAGATAAAAGCAGTTGAACAGTTGATAGGACGAAGTCCTAGAATAGGTGGGAAGAAGCAGACCTCAATGGCCAATGCAAAGGGTTATCTTGGCCTTGGTTTCTGATCCTGAGTACCTTAGCTCTTTTTTGGCTCCTTCTCTGAAATGTTAGGTTAAGACCTTGTTTTGGGGATCTCTCTGGAGGAGAGACTGTAAGAACAATCAGGGAACCTAGAAGAAGTGGGGGGAGAGTGTTTGTGGAACTGAAACCTAGGAAGAACTGCTCCGAGTAGAGGTACATATATTGGATACTGAAACATTTTAAGTAAAGGACGGGTGTGGTATATAGCATACTTCGGAGTATTGCTGCTAGTCTGAATACTGAATGTTTATTTCTTATGCAATAAAGATTATATGTAGGGCAAATAGGATTGTAGTCTCAAAGTGAAGTTTCAATAATTGATGAATTTTCTATTCCTTCTTAAGACTTTCGTGGGCTAACTCAGGAAAATGAAGTCAGTGTGGCCTTATATATCTTGTATTTATGACCTTGCTTGGTGTAAGGATAACTAAAAGTTAACATGACTTTTTCATATTTTAGAAATTGTACTGGGATTTCAGGTTGTATCATTTTTAAATTTTATACCAGGACTAGAAACAGAATGTTTTCTTTTAATTATCCTTTTTGTCACTAACTGTAGTGAACTTCATGAGGTTTATATATTTCAGATGCTATTTTTTTTCTTACGTATTTCTTACCTTTTGTGGTACAGCTCTTTAAAACTATTTTCTAGCTAAGTTCCTCTCCCAGTCTACCATTCAACTTGTCCATAAAATTTTTTTCAGCTTTAGAGTTTTAATTTCTTTCTCATTTGCATATTTTATGATACTGTTTCTTCCTGCACGTGATTTCTAGTCATTCCATCCCTTCCAATGTGCTAAAGATACTCACTTTAAGGTTATTTTCATATTGTTCTTTCTTATTCTTTAGGTATGAAATCTCTTACTCAGACTGATTGTTCCTCATGGGGGTTTGCTTGCACGTGTGATTTGTTCATTTTGATGTTAAGGTAGTTTTCCTTAAGTCCCAGGTGTCAGGGTTGTAGAAAATTTCTGTAGCGTCATTTCATACTTTTTTTTTTTTTTTCTTTGTGGATATTCCTGGATCTAACCTCTTGACTTAGAAACCCCATACTACATTGATGATTTGAACTTGGATCCCACACTCAGATGTCTCGTAGATTTGGTGTAGTTATTTCTCATGGGTTATATTTTTCTCTCCTCCTGTATGCCCCCTAATCCAGGGTTGGAAATGTTTTCTCTGGCCAGTTGGAGTTGGGGCTTCTAATACTTGTTTCGTGGAAAAACAGCCTTCATGACTCCACTCTCAGTGCAGTTCAGTCGCTCTGTCGTGTCCGACTCTTTGCGACCCCATGAATCGCAGCACGCCAGGCCTCCCTGTCTATCACCAACTCCCGGAGTTCACTCAGACTCACGTCCATCGAGTCAGTGATGCCATCCAGTCATCTCATCCTCTGTCGTCCCCTTCTCCTCACAGAGACAAATGTTAACTCTTTACGTGCACACTTCTTTACTCATTTATATTGAAGTGTAGTTACTCGCAGTACTGTGGGCTTCACGTTTACAGTGATGTGGTTTGCCACGCACGTTTCCTTGGTTTGGACTCAGGACCCTGCCATGAGGTCTGCCTCTGTCTGCTTCAACATCTCCAGCCATTTAGTTTGAGCTTTCAGCCTCAAGTCTGCCTCTGGGTTTCTTCTTTGTTGCTAAGTTTAGTTGTGTTTTAACCTTTTTGTTTTTTTTCTAAATGGCAAAGGTTATTTTGTTTAGCATTTCTATATGATTAGAGCAGAAGGAAAAGAGATACTTGTCTTTTTAGCATGTTGTGCTCACCAGAAGTCTGACCATATGCATATTTAAGCATGTATTCTTTTTTCTTTTACAGCTAGTTATGTATCAAATCCCATTTGCAAGGGTTGCTTGTCTTGTTCAAAGGACAATGGGTGCAGCCGATGTCAACAGAAGTTGTTCTTCTTTCTTCGAAGAGAAGGCATGCGCCAGTATGGAGAATGTCTGCATTCCTGCCCATCTGGGTACTATGGACATCGAGCCCCAGATATGAACAGATGTGCAAGTAAGCAGTTGACTTTTGTCCACCCTATTTTACTGCTTATGCAACTTAGGGGGAGTTATAAGTTTAAAATTTTGATTAAGTATGTTTTCAATGTACTACAGAAATAGTTTAAGCTTAAACTTAAAAAAAAAAATGAGTGGGGTGGGATAAGAACACTTTTACTTTATCTTTTGTATAGAAATGTATTGTTCATGGGGCCTCCCTGGTGGCTCAGTGGTAGAGAATCCACCTGGCAAAGCAGGAGACATGAGTTAGATCCCTGGGTTGGGAAGATTCCCTGGAGAAGGAAATGGCAACCCACTCCAGTATTCTTGCCTGGAAAATTCCATGGACAGAGGAACCTGGCGGGCTATACAGTTCATGGGGTCGCAAAAGAGTTGGACACAACTCAGCGACTAAACAACAGCGAATATTGTACCTACACTTTTAAGAGTACGTAAGTACTTTTTCATAACATGTATTTTGGACACAAACATGGTAGGCAGATTTTTGTAAGACATACTTGCTTAGCACTTATAAAAAATAAAGGACTTTAAATACCTTTATACTGGGAATAGCCTCTTGGGTTTTACCACAGTGTCTGAAGTTTCTTTTTCCTCTTATACTTAAGTTTGTAATACCTGAATTAGTCTAATCTTTAATACATTAATTTAAAGCACCATTACTGATAAAAGATATAATGAAAATACTTAGTTTACTTCAAAGTATTCTAAGTTTAGCAACTACAAAAAGGTCATTAGGGAATGTCATTCTATGGAAAGGAATGCAAGTACAATTTTTTAATCCAAAAATCATTTATCATTATAGCATGATTCTCAACTTCTAGTGTAGAAATTGGAGTTAAAAAAATGCAATAACAAAGGAACATCCCCTTTTTTAAAGAGCTCAAATTTTAGAGGATAGAATGGGTAAGGAGAAGGGGCACATGGAGTGAAACGACAGATGGGTAAGAAGTTTAATCATAATTCAATGTACTAAGCACTAGATCAGCAGGCAACTAGTGTGTTACGGGAGTGACTTAATTCCCTCTAACACATTGTGCATGACTATTAAATCAGCTGAGGTCTTTAGGTAGGAAGAGTGTTGGAGTTTTATCATCCAGGGACAATGTTATTTTGGAAGGAGGCACAACTAATAGAGGAAGATTAAATAGAATCTGGGAGGAAGAAACAACACGTTTGAAAAAATAATGTGTTTGGGCAATGAGAAGTCTCATTTATGGTGCTGTTGGCATCTTGAACAAGGCACAAGTCCTGCACTGCTGGTCACTGAGCATTCTTAGTCCTTGCTCCTTAAATAATCTTCATTGCCCCAAATCACGATGGCAATAAAAATTATCCCCAGACATTTCCCAACACCTAGGGGAGCACTACCATCCCTGGAGGAGAACCACTGAGTAGTATGTGCTTTGTGTGAGGTATGGTTGGAATTGAGGATGAAAAGGGAGGCTTAAGTGCAAATAATAAAGGTCTTGAGTGCCATGTTAAGAAGTCTGGATGTTATCTGAGGGTTTTGAGCAGGTTGTAAACTAGAGAAATTGCTTTATTTAATTCTTGCAGAAGTGCAGGAGATGAGTTGGAGAAGCCTACTGTAACAATTGCAGATGTGAAATCTTGTTCTGATGAGAAGTTTGTGGGCAGTGAATTTCAGAGATTTAAAATCAATGAGACTTAGTAACTAACTAATTTCACAGAGTGCAGAGAAAATCAAATTTGGTCATAGGGTTTCTGGCTAAGGTGTTTGGGTGAATAGTTTTGCCATTAGCACAGATAGAAATATACAGTCTTACAGGAAATTTGCATGTATTGATACTTCCATTGTATAGAATTATTTGGATTAAAAACTAGACAGACACAGCTCCCCCAAAGTATCAATACATTGATCAAATTTTTCAAATATGCACTTTATCCTTAAAGTGTATGATTCGAGGTAGCTAATAATGTGCATTCTCATAGTTTTTGAGCCACCCATAGCAAAATGGGGCCAACTTGAACTGGATTCCTGTTCAGATTGCTTTAGACCGTCTATGTGGTGGCGGTGGGGACTTGAGCACATGGATGGTCTGTGTGGGTGCTTATTCTAGACTAACAGTACAGGGAAGATGAGACAAGAGTTCAGATGGCTCGGCATTTATTCCACGTGCTATGCTTAGCATTCCTGTGTATGTACAGGAGGCTGGCCATTAATGTTTTGCTCTATCTGGGACATTGGGGACTGAAAGTGGCTGCTCTTAACAACTATGCAGGGACATGGGGCATAAACCAGGACTGTCTTGGGCAAACTGGAATGGGTAGTCATTCAGCAATATCCCAGGCTATCAACAGGGTCTTCCTTAGACACTCTGAGACAGGGCTTAACACTTACATTTTGGCTAAGGTGATCCCTTTTCTCAGAAACGGAGAGGAGAGCAGTGACTGTAAATCAGCCTTAGAAAGAGAATCTCCATGTGAAAATGGGTTTGCCATGGTTATACTTATTGTAAGTGAATGCAATCAATGTTGCAATTTACTGACCTAGAAATCATTACTTATTTGGTACAAGCGGGAAGTGCTTATTAACAAGGCTCCTGTGAAGCAAAGTGAAAGTGGAAGATTATTTCTTAATTCTCAGTATATGACTGAGGATGACCATGGTTCATTCTTAGTAATATTGGCTCTTTTTCATGGGTACTTGGCATATGTTGCATGTTATTTATATTTTATATAGACGATGATACACTCCACTCTTTTTTATTAGATTATTTTGCCATATATAGGCCATTACAGTTTTGAGAAGAGTGTTCTGTGCTATAAATAGGTTCTTATTAAATAGGTTCTTATTAGTTATCTATTTTATATATAGTAGTGTGTATATGTCCATCCTAATCTCCCAATTTATTCCTCCCCCTACCTATCCCCTGGTAACCATAAACTTGTTCTCCACATCTGTGACTCTACTTCTGGTTTACAACTAACTTCATTTGTACCCTTTTCTAAGTTTCCACATATAAGCCATATCATATGATATTTGTCTTTCTGAGTCTGACTTCAGTCAGTATGACAATCTCTAGGTCCATATACTGCAAGTGGCATTATTTTGTTCTTTTCTATGGCTGACTAATATTCTGGCTTCTTTTCTTGACATTTTGTTTCTGTGCATATTTATGTCTTTCTTTCCTTACACATGTTTCATCCTGTCTTGTAATTTGTTTTTACATGATGTGCTATGAACATTTTTCCTTGTCATTAAATATGAGTGCATGTTTTCTACTGAATAGATAACCATAATACATCTAGCTAATTATCTATTGAAAATTTGCTTTCAGTTTTTACCATCATAAGAATATAAGAATATAAGAATTTCCTTGTATATAAATTATTTTGCTTATACACACATATGTAGTTGTATGCATTTTTCTGATTTATTTTCATAAGATAAACTTTCAAACATAGCACATACTCCCAGCTTTATTGAGATATAATTGAGATACAAGCATAATGCAAATTTCAAAGATTTTTTCGTATATATTGCCAAATGGTCTTCTGGGAATGTTGTGCCTGTTTACATGTTTACTGATAGCAGACATTTTCCCTTGCTTCTCACCAACAATGGGTACTAGTGACAAAAAGTATAAAACATCCTTTTTTTAAATATGCTTTTCTATGATACAAATGCTTAGAAAACTAATATCATGGCATCCGGTCCCATCACTTCATGGCAAATAGATGGGGAAACAGTGGAAACAGTGGCAGACTATTTTTCTGGGCTCCAAAATCACTGCAGCTGGTGATTGCAGCCATGAAATTAAAAGACACATACTCCTTGGAAGGAAAGTTATGACCAACCTAGGTAGCATATTAAAAAAGCAGAGACATTACTTTGCCAACAAAGGTCTGTCTAGTTAAGGCTATGGTTTTTCCAGTGGTCATGTATGGATGTGAGAGTTGGACTGTGAAGAAAGCTGAGGACCAAAGAATTGATGCTTTTGAACTGTGGTGTTGGGGAAGACTCTTGAGAGTCCCTTGGACTGCAGGGAGATCCAACCAGTCCATCCTAAAGGAGATCAGTCCTGGGTGTTCATTGGAGGGACTGATGCTAAAGGGACTGAAACTCCAATACTTTGGCCACCTCATGCGAAGAGTTGACTCATTGGAAAAGACTCTGATGCTGGGAGGGATTGGGGGCAGGAGGAAAAGGGGATGACAGAGGATGAGATGGCTGGATGGCATCACTGACTCGATGGATATGAGTTTGAGTGAACTCCAGGAGTTGGTGATGGACAGGGAGGCTTGGCGTGCTGCAATTCATGGGGTCGCAAAGAGTCGGATACGACTGAGCGACTGAACTGAACTGATGACACAAATGAAGGTAAACATTTATTTTTCACACGAATATTGGCATTGTAGAATATTCGCCAGAATCTTTGGCCTTCTTTTTCCATCTACGTAAACAACTGTTTCCTTAGTAATATAAATAAAAACTTCAAATGAAGTGTAAAAGAGAATGATATATTCACAGACCATAAATGGAGCATTCAATGAATTACCACAAAGTGGACACACATATGGTACCACTACTCGAGAATAAATGTTAACAGCACCCCCAGGAATCCTCAGTGTATCCTTACCAATTACTCCCCTTTCTCCTCCTTCAACAAAACTGGTATCCTGACTTGTAACCAAAACCATGCAGAAGGTTATTCATGACAACACTAATTATACTAGCTACAAATTGGAAACAACTCAAGTGTCTAAACGATAGTGTCTAAAAAAGTATATGGGGAACTCGAGATGAACTGCAACATGAAGCGTCATGAATACATCCCATAATCTGACAGTGAATGAAAGAGGCTATAAAATAATATATACATTTACATGCTTTTCAAAAAATAGGTAAAATTAATCTATGGTGCTAGAGATATGCATTTATTGAATACTTACTGTATGCTGACTTCAATCCTAGATACCTAGAGACAAAATAACGAGTAATAATTAGTTTCTGTCCTTTGAGTTGCTTATGGTGTAGTGCAGTGATTCTCTACCAGGGATGATTTTTGCCCACTAGAGAATATTTTAGTAGTGTTTGGAGACATTTTGGCTTTTACAGTACTCCTGGCATCTAGTGGACACAGGCCATGGGTACCACTCAATGCTGTGCAGTGCACAGGGCAGCCTCCTGCAACAAAGAATTACCTGGCCCAAAATGTCAGTACTTGTGAGGTTGAGAAAGCCTAGTCTAGTGGAAAGACAGGTAGTTAATAAAGTGTATTATGTGGTAGAGGCTGCTAACTATTTAGCTTCCATCCTATGCCAACTATGCTATTAGATGTACTTTTTCTCATTTTATCTTTCAAATAAATGTGGAAAGTAGGCTATGGGGTTTCTATTTTATGGATGAAGTTACCAACTGAGTAAAATACACTTTCTAATGTTTGTGGTGGATTTCAGCAATGAAGGAGATGCCACTTATAAAGACTGTGTGTGTTTTCAGAATTATTAGGATTAAGTATTATAGGAAGAAAAAAAGGGGAAAAAACACATGGAAAGGTATGGAGTTGCACCAAAAAAATCATTCATTTTGAAGTAAGATGCAGGTGGTTGAGTACATTTCTACTGTAAAACCAGAAATGGTGCTAGTTAGGTTGCTGGGGGCTCGGTCAGTGCAGACCTTATGTGCTAAATTTAGGTAATAGAAATATCCTGAAAGCCACAAGCTGTTAATGAAGCATGACAAGTAAGGGAACGATAAGCTTATGATTTGGGGAAATATTTTTCTTTCAGTTGGAAAATGGGCTAGAAGAGAGTCTGCAATGAAGGTAGCAAGATCAAGCATCTGGGTTAAACAAACAAACGAACAAAAAAAATCAGCTGCATCCTTGTTAGACTCTCCCTGGCCAATCTATATAAAATTTAACCTTCCCTATTGCAATATTTCCATTTCTTTATCCCTTCCACTCTTCTTTGCTCCCTCTTTCAGTCATTCTTTCCCTCCCTTCTTTGCTTAGCACTTATGGGTAACTAACACACTGTGTATTTTACTTATCTGTTCTATTCACCTCTCCTGCTAGTATGTAAGTTCCAAGAAGGAAGGGATTTTTAGTCTATATTGTTCAGGCTCATGTTATGTATAATTGTGTCTGACATATTGTGGGTGTTTAGTAAATAGATTGAATGAATAAATGACCTAAGTTAATTATAGTGGAAGTGGAGGAGTGGAGAGAGATATTGAGGAAGAATCAATAGGACTTCTTAATCAATTGGAGGGTGTTGGCCAAAGGTGAAGGGAGAAATTAAGATTACTCTTATGACTCTGACTTGAGAGCTGGAGAGTAAAATTCATTGAGGTACACAATATAGGAAGAGTATATTTGCTCGAGAGAAGGATGGTGGTAGAGAATGGTTGATTTGAGGCACGTTGAGCTTGGAGAAGGAAATGTTCTTGTCTGGAGAATCCCAGGGACAGGGGAGCCTGGTGGGCTGCCGTCTATGGGGTTGCACAGAGTCAGACATGACTGAAGTGACTTAGCAGCAGCAGGAGCTTGAGAGGACATCCTGGGGAGGATGTCCAATAAGCATTTAGATGTCAGGGGCTGGAGCTGTCAAAGGAGACAGAACTGAATTATTGACAAGAAGAAAAGAATATCAACAGAGGGAAAGAGTTCTGAGGATTGAAGCCTGAAGAATGTGGACCTCTTACAGCAAGCAAAGCCAAGCCTGTAGTGGAGGCTCGGACAGAAATACCAGGAAAATGGGAAATTAGAGAATGAAGTCCCAGAAGCAGGTAGGGAGACTTGAAGTATCAAGGGTCAGTGCCAAAACCGTGCTGTTTAAACAGCAGTCGTTGACCCTGGTGGAGGTTGTTTCTGCTGCTGTTGGAGTGCTAGCCTAATTACTGTGGTTTCAGGGAGAACATGGAGCCTTGGGGAGGAGCCACGATTATAGGACACTTTCTCTTTCCCCTCACCCCTAATCTTGTTGAAAAAGACTCTCTGATGATAGGTAGGAGGTTTACAAATTAGGAAATCGTGTGTGTGTGGGAGGGGGAAGGTGGAGGGAGGTTTGAACAGAATATAGCCAGTTGAGATGGAGAAAGGGATGATTAAGGAAAACAAGATCATTTAAGAGACAGAATAACTTAGGATCTAAAACCTAAGTGAGGAAATTAGCCCTGAACAGAACAGTTGTTTAATAAGCAGTCTATAAAGAATCTATCTACCTCATATCAGTCAAGATTTTATTAACGTGCGAGGAAGGGGATCTAAAATGCACCAAAGTGAAAGAAAATGGACTAGTAATTTTTTTATGTATAAGAAAATAATATACATGCTTGTATTGCCAGGGACTGTATGTTTTAACAAAATCATTTGCAAACAAAAAATTACAGAATTGAGATTTCATACTTTTGTATCCAGTAAACTGGCTACTTTTTTTTCACTCTATATTATGATTCCGTCCTTGTCTTGACACTGTGAAAAATGTGTTATGGGCTGGGAGAATGTTATAGTTTGTTTCTAAAATGAAAAGACACAAGTTTAAAAAACAGGTAATTTTGAATGTATAAGCATCCCTTAATTGATTAACCCTAAGGTCAGCATTTCAGTTAGTTCAGTTGGGTCCAACTCTCTGAGACCCCTGGACTGCAGCATGCCAGGCTTCCCTGTCCACCACCAACTCCTGGAGCTTGCTCAAACTCATGTCCACCGAGTCAATGATGCCATCCAACCACCTTATCCTCTGTTGTCCCTTTCTCCTCCTGCCTTAAATTTTCCCCAGCATCAGGGTCTTTTCCAAAGACTCAGTTCTTTGCATCAGGTGGCCAAAGTACTGGAGTTTCAGCTTCAGCATCAGTCCTTCCAATGAATATTCAGGGTTGATTTCCTTTAGGATGGACTGGTTGGATCTCCTTGCAGTCCAAGGGACTCTCAAGAGTCTTCTCCAACACTACAGTTCAAAAGCATCAATTCTTTGGTGCTCAGCTTTCTTTATAGTCCAACTCTCACATCCATACATGACCACAGGAAAAACCATAGCTTTGACGGTTTAGACCTTTGTTGGCAAAGTAATGTCTCTGTTTTTTAATATGCTGTCTAGGTTGGTCATAACTTTTCTTCCAAGAAGCAACCATCTTTTAATTTCATGGCTTCAGTCACCATTTACAGTGATTTTGGAGCCCAAGAAAATAAAATCTGTCACTGTTTCCTTATCTGTTTGCTATGAAGTGATAGGACCAGATGCCATGGTGTTAGCTTTCTGAATGTTGAGTTTTAAGCCAACTTTTTCACTTTCCTCTTTCACTTTCATCAAGAGGCTCTTTCATTCTTCTTCACTTTCTGCCATAAAGGTGGTATCATCTGCATATCTGAGGTTATTGATAGTTCTTCTGGCAATCTTGATTCCAGCTTGTGCTTTGTCCAGCCCAGCATTTCACATGATGTACTCTGCATATAAGTTAAATAGGCAGGGTGACAATATACAGCCTTGACGTACACCTTTCCCAATTTGGAACTAGTCTGTTGTTCCATGTCCAGTTCTAACTGTTGCTTCTTGACCTGAATACAGATTTCTCAGGAGACAGGTAAGGTGGTCTTGTATTCCCATCTCTTTAAGCATTTCCCACAGTTTGTTGTGATCTGCACAGTATAAGGCTTTGGAATAATCAATAAAGCACAAGTAAGTGACTTTTTTGGAATTTTCTTGCTTTTTCGATGATCCAATGGATGTTGGCAATTTGATCTCTGGTTCCTCTGCCTTTTCTAAATCCAACTTAAACATCTGGAATTTTATGGTTCACGTACTGTTGAAGCATGGCTTGGAGAATTTTGAGCATTACTTTGCTAGTGTGTGAGATGAGTGCAATTGTGCGGTAGTTTGAACATTCTTTGGCATTGCCTTTCTTTGGGACTGGAATGAATGCTGACCTTTTCCAGTCCTGTAGCCACTGCTGAGTTTTCCAAATTTGCTGGCATATTGAGTGCAGCACTTTCACAGCATCATCTTTCAGGATTTGAAATAGCTCAACTGGAATTCCATCACCTCCACTAGCTTTGTTCGTAGTGATGCTTTCTAAGGCCCACTTGACTTCACATTCCAGGATGTCTGGTTCTAGGTGAGTGATCACACCATCATGATTATCTGGGTCATGAAGATCTTTTTTGTATAGTTCTGTGTATTCTTGCCACCTCTTCTTAATATCTTCTACTTCTGTTAGGTCCATACCATTTCTGTCCTTTATTGTGCCCATCTTGCATGAAATGTTCCCTTGTATCTCTAATTTTCCTGAAGAGATCTCTAGCCTTTCCCATTCTGTTGTTTTCCTCTATTTCTTTGCATTGATCACTGAGGAAGGCTTTCTTATCTCTCCTTGCTATTCTTTGGAACTCTGCATTCAAATGGGTATCTCTTTCCTTTTCTCCTTTGCTTTTCCTGTCTTTTCTTTTCTCAGCTATTTTTAAGACCTACTCAGACAACCATTTTGCCTTTTTGCATTTCTTTTTCTTGGGGATGGTCTTGATCACTGCTCCTGTACGGTGTCATGAACTTCCGCCCATACTTCTTCAGGTACTCTATCAGATCTAATCCCTTGAATCTGTTTGTCACTTCCACTGTATACTCGTCAGGGATTTGATTGAGGTCATACCTGAATGGTCTAGTGGTTTTCCCTACTTTCTTCAATTTAAGTCTGAATTTGGCAATAAGAAGTTCATGATCTGAGCCACAGGCTACTCAGCATTTAGGTATTTTTTAAAAATTACTACATTGTCAAGTTTCAGTCGTTTTGGAAAATCCTGCCATTCTTGAATCATACAGTGTAATGATGCATTTGAAAAAAAAAAAGTCAAGGTATTAGAAAAATGGTTAGAATGTTTTAAAAAAAATCTGGATAACAACTATAAATAAGGGGATATAGATATTACTTTGAGTACCATAAAGGCTTTATAATTGTTCAATGATCTGTGAAGATGCAGACCTCTAGCAGATATGTTGGTGTAACCTCAGTGTTTGTGGGATTACAGGAGAAATAAAATAAAGTTAAAGTCTTTATTTGGAAAATACTTACAAATTGACTGAATATACAGTTGGGCTGCACATGTGAAACTGATACAGAATTAGACAGTAGTAATATACAGCAGCATTACCTAAAGTGCTGCTGAAACACACAGACAAGTAGGGTTGGTGTGTCATGTAACAGAGGATAGAGAAAGGAAGTCTTCCCAGGTGAAAAGTGAAAGTGAAGTCTCTCAGTTGTGTTCGACTCTTTGCAACCCCGTGGACTGTGTAGCTCCTCCATCCATGGGATTCTCCAAGCAAGAATCCTGGAGTGGGTTGGCATTTCCTTCTCCAGGGGAATCTTCCTGACCCAGGGATTGAACCCAGGTCTCCCACATTGCAGGCAGACGCTTTAACCTCTGAGCCAGCAGGGAAGCCCCTCCCAGGTGGGACAGTGGTAAAGAATCCACCTGCAATGCAGGCAACCCGAGTTCAATCACTAAATGTGGAAAATCTCCTGGAATAGGTAATGGCAATCCTCTCCAGTATTCTTGCTTGGAAACTCCCAGAGAGCCTAGTGGAATATAGTCCATGGGGTTGCAAACTTAGCAACAGAAAAGGGAGAAGTCAGTGGTTAGGTGAGAACAGTCATGAAAAGCTCTGGAAATTGTGACTTAGGTATATTCTCTCCTTCTGTCACCATCTAGCCTGGGTGGCTAGATCAGTAGTGAAGAGCTAGGAGGAATTCAGAGGACATGCATGAGCATGAAGTATGAAAGGGCCAGTAATGAGACTACTTGATGTGAAATCTGGAGATGATAAGTGATATAGCTCCAACTAAAAATAATATTCAAATTTAGGGACTGAAATTCTGATTATATACTTAAATGAAACCAGAAATGTCCTACAACAACTATTGTATTAGAGTTGTTTTACTTTGGGTTTGATCTTCAGCAAACTAGCAAGTGGATTAGGGATACACTGAAGGAGTCTCTCATAGTCTTTATTTTGGAGTAGAGGCTGTGCTAGAGTCAAGGAAGCGTAATAATAAAGGAAGGTCTTGAGTAATTTTCCTAGTACTAATAGTATGTATTTATCTGGTGAGGAAAGAGGCACACTGTAATTTGGGAGTTGGTTTAGGCTGCGTAAAAAAGTGTGCAAATGTAGCAAACACTTGATGCTTACCTTATATACACTATACAAGGGCAATGTGTGTTTTTAGGAAAAAAGTGCAAGGGAATACGATGTGGTAAGAACCTCGATAGTGATGCCCTGGGTGCTCAGGGAACCCATGAACATCAGCTAACATGCACTTGGATGTGGGTAAGTCTCAAGATTTTGTAGAGAGTGTGTCATCTGAAATGATCCCAAAGGAGGAGTAGGGCGAGTAAGAGCAAGAGGAAAAAGGGCATTCACAGCGGGAGTCCGCTGAGAGTCGGAGAAAGTTTGAGAATGGAATCCTGGAAGATGAGGATGGAGGATCCATAAGTTGGGCAGGCAGTCTACTTGTTTGAATTTTCTCTAGTGACAGCAAGGAGTTAAGTGAGGTGATTCTTAAACTGCAATGTACATCAGAATCATCTATAAAAACAGGGGTTGCAGGGTCCTCCCCTAGAGTTTCTGCTTAGGTAGATTGGACGTGGTGCCCTAGAACTTGCCTTTTCAATGAGGTTCCAGGTCATACTGCCATGGCTGGCTTCGGGAATCACTGCTACATGTAATAATTATGTTGTCTCTGTCGCTGATTATGGAAGAGAAGGCTTTGCATTTAGTAAAAGACACATTTTAATATGCATAAACACATAAGGATATTGTGATGAGTATTCTTCCCCACATCCCTCATTAATCATCAGTGTATAAAAATCAATGATCATATATCTGATTGTGGATTCTACTAAGTTGACCGTGGTGGAATACACTGACTTTTGGATCAGGCTTCCAATGCTCCTGACTCTATGCTGGCTCCCTTCTCTGCCTCCTCCACTTTGTCATAATTCCCTCTTCCTAATTCTCTACGATTCCAATAGTGTATGTATTCTGGCACATATGGTATTTGAATTTATAATTGTGTTTTACTATCTAGGAATCTGATTCCCATATGCTTTGATTTTGTGGACAGAGTTTCTGACAAAAGATTCTGATTTAAAGTAGCTTTTCTTTAAAAAAAAAAAAGACTGTCTGAGTCCCTAGCTTTTCTAGGGACTCAGACAGTAAAGAATCTGCCTGCAATGCGGGAGACCCAGGTTTGATCCCTGGGTCAGGAAGATCCCCTGGAAAAGGAAATGGTAACCCACTCCAGTACTCTTGCCTGAAGAATTCCATGTATAGAGGAGACTGACATGGGCTCGCAAAGAGTGGGACATGACTGAGCAACTAACACCTTCACTTTTACTGCACTAGTAGAAGCGTTATAAACTTTTATTTTGACCAGACTTTAAAGGGAAGAGCAGGGGAGTGTTAACTGGCAGAAAAGCAGGATCATGGTGACTACCCATAGGGAGGGGCTTTCTGTGGGCCTTGTCTACAGCTGGCTCAAGAATGGAGATGGATCAGGTATTACAACTTTACTCTTTGACAATGGATGACCCTCATATTGTGAGCTCCAGTGTCCTTATCTATAAAAACCAGGGGAGTCTATGAGAAGTTTACTCTAACATGCTGGGATTCTGAATGCCTTCATAAATCCCTTTTGTTAGTTTATAGAAATTCAACAGATTCTGTGTATTCATTTTGTATCCTGTGACTTTACCAAATTCATTGATGAGCTTTAGTAGTTTTCTGGTAGCGTCTTTAGGAATTTTCTATGTATAGTATCATGTCATCTACTCAATAATGACAGTTTTACTTCTTTTCCAATTTAGATTTCTTTTTTTTCTTCTTTGATTGTTGTGGTTAGGGTTTATAAAACTATGTTGAATAAAAATGGCAAGAATAGATACCTTTGTCTTCTTTCTGATCTTGAGAAGAAATGCTTTTAGCTTGTCACCACTGAATATGTTGTTAGCTGTGAGTTCTTTTCTATTCATTTAAACTGGGTATACTGTGAAGACATTTCCTATCTTTTCATTCTGTAAACAAAGTTCAGATAAAGATAAGCAATAGCTTATTGTGCTGTGCTGAGGAAAGCAGGTAATAACAGCATATTTCTAATAGTTCTTAAAGGAGAGAATGTTTTATTCAATTAATAAACACTTTCACTGATTAATCTGTGTGTGTTCACAACCGTACAAGGCCTCTGGCAAGCATGTAGAAGTTCCTTTAAACTAGTTAAAAACTACACATAGATCTGGAAGAAACCTAATTGATTCTGTTCCCTCTCCCCCTTCTCCCCCCAACCCCAACAAATGTGCATATTGAGGCTTATGAAAGAAGTGTTTCCCTAAAGTCACATGATTTGTCAGTAGCAGAGTGGCCTCAGTGTCTGAGATACAGACTCCAATGGAATATTCTCTCCATTATACTATTCCTTAAAAATAAACCATGTAATATAGATAAAACTATTACGTATAGTTACAAGCCTGAGCATTATATAAAGATATCAAAGTTTATTTGACTAGTTTTTTAAATGAATGGTTAGTTTAAATGTTTTAAATCCCATTAACAATTGCAAGGCATTTGGTTTTTCTAAAAGAAATTAATTTGTGGAAAATCACTTTAAAAGAACACTGTATTATAAGGAACTCCTGGGCTCTGATTGGGCTTTTGCAGTAAGTTTGTAGCTTTGCAAGCTTAGACAAATTATGTAACACACTCTGAAATAATAACCTTCTAGTTCATAGTAACCTTCTAATTTGTAATTCTAATAACAAACTTCTAATTCATAATAATTCTTATATCTATAAAAAACTTGGTAATGGAGTGCTACCTGGTATTGGCCATTCACTTCTCTAATATTGATTTCTCTGTGACCTTATATGTACTTTAAGTCTATTTTCTGCTGTGTTCAGTCTCTCCTTCCAAACCTTATCTTTACTTGGTTTACATGAATATGTATACATTTATTTCTTAAAGACAAAAAATGAAACATAGGCGCTTCAGTGTAGTTTGTAATAAATTGATGCCTAATTTGGAAAAGGAGCTCTTTATTATTTAAGTATTTTTGTTTGTAACAAAATCATGTTATTGCATTAACATTCATGAGGTGGATTCTGCTTCAGTGTCTATTCTAACCTGAAAGAGATTCAGTTACATTTGTTAGTCATTCAGCAGATACGTCTGTCGTCATCTGTTGTGTCAAGCACCTGTATCCTGTGAATACTGAATAGAATAAGACATGCTCTGTCTTCTTCAGGGCTCTCCATTTAATTGGGTGATTATAGTGAAGAGTCGGACACGATTGAGTGACTTCACTTTCACTTTTCACTTTCATGCATTGGAGAAGGAAATGGCAACCCACTCCAGTGTCCTTGCCTGGAGAATCCCAGGGACGGGGGAGCCTGGTGGGTTGCCGTCTATGGGGTCGCACAGAGTCGGACATGACTGAAGCGACTTAGCAGCAGCAGCAGCATAGTGAACATAGTTATTAACAATTATGAGAATTACCATCATGGGTATCTTGGTGCTGGGAGACTTGAGGGGTTTTGAGGAAACTTCATGGCTTGGGTGAAAGGTACACAGGGTGACGAATGAAAGTAGTATTAATAGATGGGTATGTCTAGCAAGAAGGATCTTGTGTTTGAAAACTGAAGGTTTGAACTGATTCCAGAAGTGAAGGAGAGCCATTGAAAAATTTTAAAGCAAGAAAATGACATGACTAACTTGTGTTTTTGAAAGATCACAGATGTCCTCATGTAGCTGCAGTCAAACAATCTTAGTTTAATCATTGAGATCTGAAACACCAGTATGGTTGCACCATCAAGGATTTAAGATGTAGGCCAGACTGGAGACACTATTACCAACTCCAGTTATGGTTATTCAGCTTCACGCTGCAGTTGTTTACTATGCAGACCTAGGGTAGCCATGCTGTGACTACTTGTAGCAAGAAAGACTCTGCTTTAGTGGTATCAGATAACCTGTAGAGAAAACTCAAAGGGTGCTCTTTCTTGCTATTTGATCTGGAAGACAGATTACATCAAATAGATATTCTAAGAGCTTCCTCTCTGCGGCAAACACGGCTATGTGATTTTCAATACTACTTATAAAATATTAAAAATTTTTAAAGTATGGTAGCAAGGTTTGGAGTCTGTCCTGATATTTAACAGGAGAGCTCTTTTTCAAGCTTACATTTAATTTTCTTGTGGGTTTTGCAGCTGTCTTGAATGAGCCTATTATTTCAGGATACACCCAAGTCCGACAATACCATTCTCTGTTAAAGACAGATGCTACCTTGCACTATTTCCCTTTGTCTATGGCACCTCTTTTGCACTTTCATTTTTAAAGTGCTTTCCAGTACATTCTTTCATTTGTTCTCAACAATCCATGATGGTGGTAGTATTATTCCTACTTACAGAGCAAGGTTAGTCCACTGACAAGCCTAAGGTTGGCTGCCACCGCATGGCACAGCAAAGACCATATCTACTTTTATCATCAAACGAGGAAGCAGACATGACAAAGCTACTTTCACAAACAGAGCTGGGTAAATGTATCAGATCACTATCTACAAACACGATGCAGGTTTTAGCCAAAATCTTGTTTCGTAAAAGTATTCTTTTTTTTCCTCTTCAGTCAACCCCTTCACTGACAAGTGAATTCCACACATAATTGAGAAAGTAAAAGCTTATTAAAATAGGGTGGAATTTTGACCTGCAAACTGATTGCAAACGTTGCAAACTGATAAGTAGTCGTCCTTTTAAATTTATCAATATAGTGTGTTGAACATTGAAGTAATGTTGCCCCATGCCAAAATAACTAAACTGTAGCATCCTTATGTTTGTTTGATACTGTATTTGTGTAACACAGCCAGAGTGTATAAGACATCTCTGTGTCTCTCTAAGCTTAAGTGCTTTCATTTGGTGTTTTAAAAATGAAATTCTTTTATTTTTTTCCCCTTTCTAATGTGCCCATGAATTTCCATCATTTTCTAGCTTTCATAGTCAGCATCATATGACCAGCAGCAAAATCAGGCCTGTCACCTTTTTGGTAGGACCCTTCAGGTGAGAATAATTTTCAGATTTTTTTATTGGTTGGAGAAAGTCAGAAAAATGGTATTTTATGACACATAAAAATGATACTGTAAGGTTTGGGGTTCATGAATAAAGTTTTATTGGAAAACAGTCATGTGTAATCATCTAATCTAATCATGTTTAGACAGAGACTGTAGGGCCCACAACACCTGGAATACCTACTGTCTGGCCTTTCACAGGAAAAGGTGAAAGGCTTTTACCTCTTTGGAGTGTGAAGGAATTGAGAGATTCTTCCTATTTTCCTTGGGTGGAGGTTGAGTGGAGTACAAGGCAGATATTAGCTTACATATGCTTTTCCATTTAGTTGGGTGGAGAGATCTGCATTTTCCAACATTTGGAAAAGTTCGACTAAGTCTCAGGTCTGAAATTTATTAAACTGCTTTGGTTCCACCTTAATATAAAAGGGTAACAAGCTACCAAAAAAAGGAAAGCACAAGGAGTAACCTACATGAGAGGTTGGCTACTGGCAGGAATTTAAAATCTGAAAAGAGAGATTCATTTGGTTTATAATTTTTGAAACTTCGTTCACTGTTATCACATTCCTTTTCTAATTTATTTTGAGATAGTGTCCTTTTCTTTCATATTCTTTAAATGGGAAAAAAAGCCCTTTAAACATCTAGCTATGTATTCCCATTTTTTCCCCATTGTTTTAAGAGTTATTTCAAGTATCCATCACTTGAACATATGAGAAATGAAGCCAACACTTTTATAGTTCCTTATTATTTGACCACATGATTTTACACAAGGCTCAATGTTGCTTCAGATTTCTTTGTGTGGGTGGGCAAGATATAATTTTTAAATAGTCAGATGTTGCAGTGAAGGTACCAGCAACATATTTTACAAATTTGAGAGTTTTTCAAAAGAAGTGTTGTAACACTTTAAATCAGGAGAAAACAATTTTTGACAACATATATATACTCTGAAGTTGAAATAAGGCTTCAATTCTGATATTGGGCTTCACTTGTGGCTCAGCTGGTAAAGAATCTGCCTGCAATGCAGGAGACTTGGGTTGGGAAGATCCCCTGGAGGAGGAAATGGCAACCCACTCCACTATTATTACCTGGAGAATTCCATGGACAGAGGAGCCTAGCAGGCTACAGTTCATGGGGTTGCAAAGAGTCGGACACAACTGAATAACTAACAACACACTTTGTTAAAAAGCATATAAAACAGAATTCTGTAGTTATCTGAAAAAACAGTGTATACATTTTTGGACTGAATCCATTCATTCTACCAAATTGCAATTTGAGGATTAAAATTGCTGTCAGGGCAAGATTTTTCCCATCCTTGTCACTGCTCCAAAGGCCATGCCATCTTTAATGCACTTCATAAACTGAACATCTTTATAGTGCTTAGAAAGGGATGCTGAGTATTTGAAGCAATCTGCTGAAGGTTAGGTTTATTTGGCTCTAGAATGTAATGCAGATTTCATGTGGCATCTTTTAACCTTTTGCGTTCTGATCTTTAACTTGATACTCTGATATAGGTAAGTCAGATATTTTCTCCTCGTATTTGACAGTGAAGGGACCAGGGCACAAAGAGGATGTAACTTCCCCCACCAAATTCAAAATTACATTTAGATCTCAACTTCCCTAAATCCTGGCTCTGAATGTTTGAAATAGATGACTTTCCATGTCGATACTCAGCAAATGATCACATTCAGTGTGTTTAGCTGTGTGACCTAAACAAGAGTAAGGATATACTATGTTTATTATAGACAGTGGTCTTTGGATAATGCCTTTCACTTGAGTAGTACATATATATGGAGAAGGCAATGGCACCCGACTCCAGTACTCTTGCTTGGAAAATCCCATGGATGGAGAAGTCTGGTGGGCTGCAGTCCATGGGGTCGCTAAGAGTCAGACACGACTGAGTGACTTTCCTTTCACTTTTCACTTTCATGCATTGGAGAAGGAAATGGCAAGCCACTCCAGTGTTCTTGCCTGGAGAATCCCAGGGACGGCGGAGCCTGGTGGGCTGCCGTCTCTGGGGTCGCACAGAGTCGGACACGACTGAAGCAACTTAGCAGCAGCAGCAGCAGAAGTACATATATATACATATATACTCACAGGTATATAGTTAAAATTTATATGAATGTATAGGATATATAAATATATACACATATACCCATACACACAGTATGCTGATACCTTATTTGAGCTTCCTTCCACATGACATCTTAAACTATCCTTGTTGGCAAGTTTTTACACTTGTAATAGTTCGCATTCTTTTCTTAGATATTATGCTGAGATCTTTGCCTCTGTTAAACCTCTGACTCTTCTCAACTCTGAGATAGGGCCTGATGTTACCTGCTTTTTAAAGGTGAGGATACTGAGGCAAAGAGAGCTTTACTGACTTGTTGACAGTCACACAACGGTAAGGGAGCCAAGATTGTAAGCTCAGCTCTGCTAACCACTGTACTATTTGCAAGAACACTATATTCTCAGCATAGTTCTCATTTTCTGCCTTTGGTTCTTGTTCAAAGTGTCCTCTTCTGCACTTGACACAGTTGAATTTCACTCTGTTTTAACTCTCCTAAATAGTAAATACACTCTTGACTTAAATTCATTCTGGTGGGCTTTACACAGACTTCTATCCTGGATCTTCTCTTAATTTAGTGAAATTAATGCTGGGTTTCTGCATCATCATTCAAATAGCACAGTGGTAAGTATGAAACACCGAGTCCTGAAGCCTCTGAATCTGTCCTTTTTTTCCTTTAGGTTGAACTATAATGAAGTTTCTGATGAGCTATGTGTAACTAGACCTTACCAGAAAAAATGTAATTTTAGATTTTAAGTCATAAGTTTTCATCAGCCCTACTCTAATGGGATTACTGCAATAGTACACATTGCAGAGGAATGACTTGGGTAACATAAAGCTGAAGAACTTTATTTAGGGATATTTATAAACCATTGCATGTTTTGAGAAGGAATGTTAAACAGCAGTATTTGAAGTTGTTAGAGAAGCCTAAAAATATTTAAACAATTTTAAGAAACCTCATATGAAGTCGCACAGTCTAGTACTTTCCATGTGAAACAACTGCTTAAAGTCTAATTTCAAATGTCTTTTGGAGCAACCTGTTCCTTTAATTTCTGTTCAAAGTTGAGTGAAAACTGAGCCGAGAAACCTCTAATTTTCCAGGGGTTGACTTGATGTTCTTTGATCCTTGCAACTGCAACCTGAAGACTGAATGCCCTTACCCCCTGCGCCCTGTTTCTGTGTGGGTGTGTCTGCCAGGTTCTGAATCGAGGTGCCAACACTAAAGGATGATTAGAGAACCATACGCGATCAGATATTCACGACGTACTGAGGAGCCTGAGGCCCACAGCCCTGGTGACCAAGAAATAACAGGTTCCTCAGTGTGTGTCTAAGGTCCTCTCTACCTCACTGATTCCTTCCTTTCTCCAATAACTGATTGTAACCTATAGAATTACAAATTACATTTTCCACAGTTGAGTTGAGCAAAGGTTGATTTTTTTGTTTTTCATTTAAGGTTTTCATTTTTCTGTTTATATTGTTAGCCACACAGTGATATTCAAATAAGAGATGGTTTTTGTCATCTAGATTTTGCTGGGGAGATAATAAAACCCTCTCGGGGTGTCAAGGCCCTGAGTAGTGGGCACCAAAGGAAGAGGAGAGGGATGGAGGGGAGCACCTTCTCCTCCACCCAGTTGGTTGGTTCTGTTGATTCACTGTAACTCCTTTTCCCGTGCCTGTTAGCTCTTAGAGTATGAACCTCTCAGTGGTTATTCCTTACCTCCACACTCTTCCTGCTTTCAAGAAGCTTGTATGCACGCATGCTAAGTTGCTTCAGTCATGTCTGACTTCTCGCGACCCTATGGACCATAGCCTGCCAGGCTCCTCTGTCCATGGGATTTTCCAGGCAAGAATACTGGAATGGGTTGCCATGCCCTCCTCCAGGGGATCTTCCCGACCCAGGGACCGAACCTGCATCTCTTATGTCTCCTGCATTGGCAGGCAAGTTCTTTAATTCTAGCACCACCTGGTTAGCTGAAAATAAGCTCTCCCCAGCTCACCCTGTATAAACTTAAGCATAGTTACATTATTTCCTTGTTGCCTGTCTGGGTGTCTTTTCTATTAGTAGACAGAAGATCCTGAAGTGCAGGAACTTTGCTTTTTTATCTATGCCTCTAGGTTGCAAAGAGTTGGACACAACTGAAGCAATTTAGCACGCATGCACTAGCTACCATCCTGATGTCTGGCCCTGAGGGGCTCTTATCTGTTGAAGTGAGGGAATAAAACAGCCATGCACAGTCTATGGGGACCTCTTACATCTAGTTAGATGAAGACCTAATCTTGAACTTCATTTTTATTCATTTGTTACTCAAATACTTAAAACCACACAAAGTAGAGGTAGTTTACAATTTCACCTCCTTTTTTGAAACTAAACAAAATAAGAGGTGAAATCCCCCACCCACATCCATCTAAACTCAAGTAACCCCCTCCATCTAACCTGCAGTTCATTCTCGCCTCCCTTCAGGGACCATCACACACCATGGGAACCATCTCCAATGTGTTTTATAGATGGAGTTGCCCTCTTTGGATTCTTCTCTCCCCTCTATCTCACACCTGCTCAGCAGAGGTTCCAACTTCCATAGCTCCTATGACCTGCCACACTTCCATATTTACGTTCTCATTATAATTGTTTTCAGATGTTGGACTACTTGTTCCTCCAATACGACTTGTAGTCTTTTACTAGCAGCATGGTTTTTATTTTATATTAAAGGTATTTACAGTGCATGTGCAAGCCATCTCATATTAAACATTCAAATGAGTTTTTAATATAAAGGAATTGGGTTTTTAAATGGCATTCTCTTGGCAAGCACTAAAACTCAACCATGTGTCCGGCACTGTATTAGAAACAAGGAATTCAGAGACTGAAAAAAAAAAAAAATCAACTTTGTAATAGCAGAAGAGAAATGGATCTTTCTTCTCTGCCTCTAATGTACCCAGCACATGCTTCTAATATCTCAGGCTATGTTGCAATGCCCTGAAAGTGCCACATGGCCCCTTCTCTTTAGCTTTTGCACCTTCAGGACAGGGAATGAGTATTATAATTTTATGTTCTCATAAAATGGCACAATGCCTGGCACATACTCCCATTTTTTGAGAATGTATGGAATGAACTATTGAACTGAACTAGAGTATAATTTGGGAACTGTTATAATGGAGCCAGGATGGATACTGTGGGAGGACAGAAGGGATGCCCGGGCTATTTTTCTCTTTCTTGGCTGGAGCGAGCCTCCCTTGCCAAATGACAGCCCTATCAGTTAGCATTTGGACACAGTTTTACTTGGACAGTATTTTACTTAAACCGACACTGGCAGTTCTCATTTGGTGGATTACATTTTTGAGGAGGCACTGTAATTTAGAAACGTGTACGTTGGATAAAGCAGGGTCTTGTATTTCTGAACAGGGACTTAAAGCCCAGATTTTTATAGACAAGACCCATGTTTAGTCAAGTTTGATAAACCTATTTTCTTAGGCAGTATGAAGTTTTATAAAGCTTACCAGTGTATTGAATGATCCCATTGATATTTTGAAACTCCCTTGTTTATAAAATGGACATAAAGATTTTCCTGAAGTTTTAATACAGAGGCTATTTCTGGGGAGTAGACATGGTGTGTCATTCAGGTAAGAATATTTCTGTATTTTCTGTTAAAGCTTCTGTATTGTTTTGAATTTTTATTTGTAATGAGGATGTTTTACTTTTATATAAAAATATACTTTTGTATAAAAGTGAATTAATAGAGTTGATGTGAATATGAGCTGTTTAAAGCTTAAGAATTTTGGGGAGAGGCTTCTGGCTGGAGGGGAAAGGACAGATCTATGAGGTTGCACAAATGGTGGTTTTCTAGAACTCTCTTCAGTTTCAACACAAGTGGCTGAACTGGGCAAGGGGTTGTGGATGGACCTTAAGCCAGGGAGCAAAGGCTTTCAGGGCTGAAGTGTGTTATGCAGTTGTTAGCCTTAAAAATCTTTTGATTCCAAGGTGTTCATGATTAAATCACTTGTGTCAGTTCAGGTTGCTCAATGTGTAGCTGGCCTGCTTTGGTTTTATGTTATGGCAAAGAGTGACTGAGACCAGGAAGGTATGAAGGTCAGAGGAGCTTTGGATCACATTACAACTTCAGTTCAGTTCAGCTCAGTCATGTCTGACTCTTTGCAACCCCATGGACTGCACTGCACCAGGCAGGGGTGATGCATCCAGCCATCTCATCCTCTGCCATCCCCTTCTCCTCCCACCTTCAATCTTTCCAGCAACAGAGTCTTTTCCAATGAGTCAGTTCTTCACATCAGGTGGCCAAAGTATTGGAGTTTTAGCTTTAGCATCAGTCCTTCCAATGAGCACTCAGGACTGATCTCCTTCAGGATGGACTGGTTGGATCTCCTTGCAGTCCAAGGGATTCTCAAGAGTCTTCTCCAACACCACAGTTCAAAAGCATCAATGCTTTGGTGCTCAGCTTTCTTCATGGTCCCACTCTCACATCCATACATGACCACTGGAAAAACCATAGCTTTGACTAGATGGACCTTTGTTGGTAAAGTAATGTCTCTGCTTTTTAATATGCTGCCTAGGTTGGTCATAACTTTTCTTCCAAGGAGTAAGAATCTTTTAATTTTATGGCTGCAGTCACCATCTGCAGTGATTTTGGAGCCCAGAAAAATAAAGTCAGCCACTGTTTCCACTGTTTCCCCATCTATTTGCCATGAAGTGATGGGACCAGATGCCATGATCTTAGTTTTTTGAATGTTGAGTTTTAAGCCAACTTTTTCACTCTCCTCTTTCACTTTCATCAAGAGGCTTTTCAGTTCCTCTTCGCTTTCTGCCATACGGCTGGTGTCATCTACTTATCTGAGGTTATTGATATTTCTCCTGGCAATCTTGATTCCAGCTTGTGCTTCATCCAGTCCAGCATTTTGCATGATGTACTCTGCATGTAAGTTAAATAAGCAGGGTGACAATATACAGCCTTGATGTACTCCTTTCCCGATTTGGAACCATTACAACTTGGCACCAATCAAAAGTGAAAAGTGAAAGTGTTAGTTATTCAGTCATGTCCAGCTCTTTGTTTCCTCATGGACTGCAGCCTGCCAAGCTCCTCTGTCCATGGAATTCTCCAGGCAAGGATACTGGAGTAGATAACCATTTCCATCTCCACAGGATTTCCCCTACCCAGGAATCGAACCCAATCTCCTACATTGCAGGAAGATTCTTCAACATCTTAGCCACCAGGGAAACCTGTAGTTCTAGCAAAGGCTGTTATGGATTCATGCTCAGTCCCTCAGTCATGTCTGACTCTTTGCAACTCATGGACTGTAGCCTGCCAGGCTCCTCTATCCATGGGATTCTCCAGGCAAGCATACTGGAGTCAGTTGCCATTCCCTTCTCCAGGGGATCTTCTGGACCTACGAACTGAGCCTGTATCTCCCTCATTGCAGGTGAATTCTTTCAGTTCAGTTCAGCCGCTCAGTCATGTCCGACTCTTTGCAACCCCATGAATCGTAGCATGCCAGGCCTCCCTGTCCATCACCAATTCCCAGAGTTCACTCAAACTCATGTCCATCGAGTTGGTGATGCCATCCAGCCATCTCATCCTCTGTCATCCCCTTCTCCTCCTGCCCCCAATCCCTCCAAGCATCAGGGTCTTTTCCAATGAGTCGACTCTTCACATGAGGTGGCCAAAGTATTGGAGTTTCAGCCTCAGCATCAGTCCTTCCAATGAACACTCAGGACTGATCTCCTTTAGAATGGACTGGTTGGATCTCCTTGCAGTCCAAGGGACTCTCAAGAGTCTTCTCCAACATCACAGTTCAACATCAATTCTTTGGCACTCAGCTTTCCTCACAGTCCAACTCTCACATCCATACATGACCACTGGAAAAACCATAGCCTTGACTAGACGGACCTTTATTGGCAAAGTGATGTCTCTGCTTTTGAATATGCTATCTAGGTTGGTCATAACTTTCCTTCCAAGGCATAAGCGTCTTTTAATTTCATGGCTGCAATCACCATCTGCAGTGATTTTGGAGCCCCCCCAAAATAAAGTCAGCCACTGTTTCCACTATTTCCCCATCTATTTCCCATGAAGTGATGGGACCAGATGCCATGATCTTTGTTTTCTTAATGTTGAGCTTTAAGCCAACCTTTTCACTCTCCTCTTTTACTTTTTTTTTTACTTTACAATATTGTATTGGTTTTGCCATACATCAACATGAATCCACAATGGAATATTACTCAGCCATTAAAAAGAATATATTTGAATCAGTTCTAATGAGGTGGATGAAACTGGAGCCAATTATACAGAGTGAAGTAAGCCAGAAAGAAAAACACCAATGCAGTATACTAATGGATATATATGGTATTTAGAAAGATGGTAATGATAACCCTGTATGGGAGACAGCAAAAGAGACATAGATGTATAGAACAGTCCTCTTTCACTTTTATCAAGAGGATTTTTAGTTCCTCTTCACTTTCTGCCATAAGGGTGGATTCTTTACCACCAATCAAAGCTATTATTTAAATGCTTCAATGAATAAACAAATATTTAGCTTTTTTCCTAATGATTTGGAAAGCACTGCTGAACATGTGAAAACAAAGGATACTGGCAGGAGATGGTCAAATGATTATTTGGAAGGCTAAGGCAGGTTTACCATTATCATATGCAAGATCCTTTCCTGATGGTTACTGTTACCTGTAGGTCCCTATCATATATAGCTTCCCTTGTGGCTCAGATGGTAAAAGCATCTGTTTGCAATGCGGGAGACCTGAGTTCGATCCCTGGGTGGGGAGGATCCTCTGGAGAAGGAAATGGCAACCCACTCCAGTACTCTTGCCTGGAAAACTCCATGGATGGAGGAGCCTGGTGGGCTACAGTCCATTGGGTCACAAAGAGTCAAACACAACTGAGTGACTTCACTTTCACTTTATAAGGGGTATAATTTCATGCTCCCAAATCTGAAAAAAAAAAAATTGGCACTGAATAATTTTTTATTCAGTCTTGCCTGGTAAAAATCAAAAGAATTTCACTTGGAATGTTAATATAGTGGTATTTTCTGTATATTTAAGTAGGTCACAAGTATGTATTGAAATATCATTTTTGTTTTACTTTTAGTACATAAATATATTACAATTAAAAAATTCATAGCTCAGAAATATAACTTTTAACATTTCAAAATTCCACTATTCCCAGTCCCAAATTAACTTCTCTAGCTACTCCATACAGACACACATAGTCTCGTGTCGTGGTTTTATTGCATCGTATTCTATATACCCTGCACTTGCCTTTTTAATTTAATGATGTGGCTTAGAGCTTATTCTCAGTCATTGCTTATAATTCACCTTGTGCTTTTTCATGGTTGAAGTGTTTTACAATTTGAATGCATCAATATTTTATTGTACTTAAATTTGAGAACAAATAATTAAACCTTCTTTTAGCCAGATTTACACCTGAAAAAGGGACTTTAGAGAGAATGTGGAATTTCTGGAACACCTATCATTCTATGGACTGGTATTAGGAGCATGGGATGAAATGAGGAAAGGGACCTACACATAACAGTAATGATTAGGAAAGGATCTTGTAAAATTATTTCCAAATGCATACTGTTATAACTTTTTGGCCAAAAGGCTTGTTGGTGCAGACCACGTTAGAATCAGATCTTATAGATAACAGCTGATTTATGAAGTGTACAGTCTTCTCTTTTTTAAAATATAATGCGTTGTTCTCTTCACCCTTTAGTTCTCTTTTATACTTTGGAATGTTTATCATTACTTCTTGGAAAATAATACTGCTAACAAGAAAGGCGGCTTGCTTTAAAAAAAAATGTAGCAAGAAAGCCAACAATTTGTGGACAGGATGGTCATGTATTTTGACCATGGTTAAGAAGCTACTGACCAGCAATAGATCACTGTTCTATTAAAATATAGGTTACAGCATTTAAGACTACAAATGAACATTTTATAGGGTGATAAACTGTTCTTCTATGCCCACCATCCTCCCCAAAAAGAGCAATAGTATAATTTGACTATGGACTTTCACCCACACATAGTTGGTTTTCCAATTGTAAATTTGTGTAACATTTTAGAAGTTGAATTAGCTGCTTCAGGGTGGTGATTTAATACATAAAGTCCTGTTTAGACTCAAAATTAAAAGGTGATGAGTTGCCACTGTCTTTTTATAAGTCTAGAAACTGTCATTATTTATATTGTAATTGTTTTAACAGAAACTTTTTTTAGTGTTTATAGTCCACATTCTGGCTTTGCCGTCTTAATTTTTAAAATTTTGGAATTCAATGATTTCATGTTTTGATTACATTTTTTATTCAATTGTATCTTTGGTTGCAGAAACTAGATTTGAAAGCTTTTCTGAATCATTAAATCACCAAAAACAGTTACTCAGAGGCTTGTTAAAAGAGTAAAAGGGTTGCCAGGGAGTTTTCATAGAGCTTTATGTGCTGTTAATTGCCAGCAATTAAATCTGTTACAAGTAATAATGTACTGTAATCTGTTGAAAACCTCACCTTTCAATTAACCAATTCTCCAACCTTTCCTTCCTTCTCCTTGAAGAATAGTTTAGAGTCTATTTATTTTCACCTCTATATGCCAATTACCTCTGGCCCAGATGTTACTGGCATACCAGGGAATCTGATCTTGAGTACAAGTCTAAATTATTGCTTCTCTTTATACCTTGTTGTAATGTGATGGTTTGATGGAAAAATACATGTTTCTAATCCACTGGAGCAGACCACCTATTATAAGCTAGTCAATTTACACGTGTTATTTCAAATCCTCACAACAGCCTTACAAAGTTAGTGACACCCCTGTTTTATACAGAGGAAATAGAGACTCAGAGAGGCATGTATAAATAGCTGTTCAAAGTCAAGAACTGGGAAGGTCAGAACTGGGAGTCAAGGTCAAAACCATACCTGGCAGACGTGAAAGCACTTCTCTTTCATCAACTGTTTCCAAAGAAATGCAGCTAATGTGTTATAGAGAAGAGATTTAGAAGGCAGTCTGTGTAGGGCTCTCAGCACCGACTCAGCCACTACCAACTTCTTGACTTCGTCTCAGGCTTCTTATTTGCAAAATAGGGGTACTACCGCTCACCCTGACAGACTGTTGTGAAGTGGAAATGTATGGCACATTGTGGGTCTTCCACAAAATGACCTACAGTCCCCCTCCTGATTGACACCCACTGATGAAAGTAAATTCATTACAGAATTTTAGTTAACTGTCTTGGACCAGAAGAGACTGATTAGGTTGTTTCCATTGCATTTTTCATAGTACGTCTTTGGAAGAGCAGAACAGACTACAATCCCAGCAGCAGTGTCATTTGTAGTGGGGGTGTTTTCTTTTTAACCTTTATTTTAATCCCATTTAGAGTTGCAAAAATTTCTGCAGGATCTCATGCTGCCTAGGGCCCTGGGCTGCAATTTTTTCTCAGCCTATTGATGTGGTGAGCTGTTGGAAGAGGTAGGAGTGATGTAGAAGGAGATGGCATCAGGAAACTAATGAGCTAAACACATATTTCTCTGACCACTAGAATTCCAATGGTGAGTTTATGAAAGTTTTACTTGCAAAACCAGTAAATTGTTTGACTGAAATTTTCTTTCTCTTTAAAATTGTTTTTAGGATGCAGAATAGAAAACTGTGATTCTTGCTTTAGCAAAGACTTTTGTACCAAGTGCAAAGTAGGCTTTTATTTGCATAGAGGCCGTTGCTTTGAGGAATGTCCAGATGGTTTTGCAGCATTAGATGAAACCATGGAATGTGTGGGTGAGTAGTGTTTCATGTAACTTTCAAATTTCCACTTTTATTTTAACACCTGTTTCTTGGGGGAAAAATGCATGCTGGATGTATCCATCCTAAAAACGAATTGGTTCTCATGTTATTAATTAGAACTGAAAATTATTGAAGTTCTATGCTATTGAGTTCTTTAGTCATTCTGCCATTGGGTAGTATCATAAATTACATTTTGCTACAAAATTTGCGGGTAGAACATTAGGTTAAACTACTGAAATGTTTAGAATAATGTTTTTATGATCTATGTAATATATCCATTTCTTAACTATCTTTTTAGTAACTTAGAGAAGAACATTTTGTTTTGAAGGAACTTTTTAAGCAGGGTCATGTGGTTAGTCTCTCATTTTCATTATGTGTATTAATTTTGTATCTTCTTGCTTAGCCACACATTCATATTAAAAAAATCAATTAGGAAGAGATTTTTTTTGTGCCACATAAACTTTGTTGATGATTAACTGCATGTTGCAAAGTGCATTAAAACAATTTTACTAAATTTAGGTATGTAGAATGCATAATTTAATCTGCACGTATATGCTGTTTGTAAATAACAATTAGGAATACATATTTTTACAAATTTTGGGGGGGTTTTGTGTTTAAAAAACCTTTTGGCACTTTTTAATGCCACTGATTAAAATGTAAAGCTCTGTCAAATGGCTGAATCTAATCAAGTGTAATGGCATCTTCACCACCCCCACCCCCAACATGCCTGAATTTTATTTGCCATGTTTTATATCTGGTATGGTGTACAACAGAGCAATGTATTATGAGTGAGACTTTCCATCTTTTTAAAATGGAGACTTCAGTTGAGAACTTTTTTCCTGCGTAAATACCAAGGTAGTCTATAACTATATTTGAAAGCTTGCAGAGAACACATTTAAATGAGAGATTTTTGAAGAAATGTGTGCTTATGTTTCTATATATGTGTGAATTAATACATGCATATAAGCAACACTCTATTGAAAAATATAGAAAAGTCACCAAAAGAGCACATTCAAAATGTTGGATTTGTTTTTGAGAGGCAAGACCCATACCAATTATAGAAGTCCAGAGGAAATTCTTATGAAACTTTTAAGCATTAACAAATTAACAGTAGTCCTAACAAATTAACAGCAGTCCTATGCATTCCCCTGGATAAAAATCTTAAATAGCTTTGAAAAACCTAAGAGTCACCATGATGCCTTATGAGATCTGGATGAAGAAATATTCATTGTGTGTGGATTCTGTGCCTGCGTCCTCTTCTGCTATTACACTAGGGGCTTTTAATGGTGAATTTGATGAGGTTTAACTCTGTATATTTTTATTCTTTTATCCCAGGGGAGTTGCAGAGTAGCCTACTTTTTCATTATATGAAGTTAAAAAAGGAGGATGCTAAAAGTTTTTACATACCTGGGAAAACATACATTTTCAAATATCTGATATTTGTTTACTTTTTAAACTATGGCATCAATTTAGGGAATAAGAAATACCTACTGTGGTTTCCAGACACCTATTAAAGGAAATGAGATAATCAGAAAATGCAAAAACATTCCCTATCCTTTTCATAAAGTATTAATATTTACTTCTAACTAAAACTAACACACTTGTGAATTTCAGTGGGGGCATGGAGAATTTACCTGTAAAATTTTGTCTCCTCTTCGTGGTATGAAAACAGTATATTTTACTGTAGGTTTTAGCTGTTGAATCTTTTAAAGATAATATACTCAGTGTCTTTAGAGTGGACCAGTTAGCATCCCATCAAAAAATGAACCAGGACAAAAAGAAAGTAATAGTTTTAAAATTACTTATGTGGCAGTTTTTTACTTCTATCTGTAACTCCATAATGCCAACATTTCCCAAAAGGTATATATAGGTCTTGTGGGCTATACAGCTTAATTTTTGGTATCTGAAAGTGAAGGAGTAGAGAAATACTGCTATATAAATTTTGTAACAATGGAGAAATGTATACCAAATTGTTACCTGTGTTTGTTTTTTCTCTCTTAGAAGGATGTGAGGTTGGCCACTGGAGTGAATGGGGAACCTGTAGCAGAAATAATCGCACATGTGGATTTAAGTGGGGTCTGGAAACCAGAACACGGCAAATTGTTAAAAAGCCAGCAAAAGACACGATACCCTGTCCAACCATTGCAGAATCCAGGAGATGTAAGATGGCCATGAGGCATTGTCCAGGAGGTGAGTTCAGATAATCCCTATTGTGGACTATGTGCTTTCTGGATTTTCCTCGTCCCTAATCACCCTTGCTCCCAATAAAGAGTATTTATCCAAGAAGGAAACCTGATAATAACATTGGCAAGAAGGTAAAATTCCACATCGAACTTCCTTAGAGACAAATGCTTAAATTGTGAAGAATATAAAATGACTGTTTAATTTCATGATACCTTGAAAGTAATTTAGAAGACAACTTTACAAATCAACTTTTAAAACGAGATTTCCAAAAGTGTGTGTATGTGTGTGTCAGTGTTTTTCTTTTTCTTTTTTTCACTAATGTACCATAAGAGCCAGTTCTTATGAAATCAGGCCTTTGCAGATGTTGCTCTAAGAGAAGCAGCCAACTTTCAGTTGAGAAGAGTTTAGATTAGAAAAGTTTATGGAATCCGTAAAATCATCTGTATCACTACTAGTTGAAGATGACAACTTAAAATAAACTTGCCCAAACACTGGGAGGAATAAACATTGTCTTAATGTTGCCACAATGAGCCGGTTCTCTGTTTTGGTAATAATTTGTGGAAAACAGCTACTAGTATGTGTATGTTTATTTGTGTCTTTGTAGTAATTGTGCTGATTTGCAGTAATTATTCTGTAATAACAGGATTAGGCCCACTTACAAATTGGGAGAAGTGTACATAGCTCAGGTGCTGGCTGGAGCCGAGTCAGTATGTTGAAATGCAGTTCTTAGCGCTGATGCTGTGCTTCTGAAAGCATAATCTCGTTACTGTTTATTTTATCACTAGCGGATGCCGCATTGCCAAAAATGAAGTTAGGATTTTTCTAGTGCACAAAATAGAAGAGCAAAAAAAGAAAGCTGCATGTAGAAAATTGCCCTATGAAACAATCAAAACTTTCGTTTGCCTTCATTCTTGCTGTTGGGGCATAGCTTTCAGCTTTGTGGCTGTAGCCCAGAGAAGAATATATATCTGCTTAGAATGGATTTATATCCATATTCTGCTGCCTCCTAGAGAATGTCTGTGATCCATGGAGGAAGACAAAACTTTTAAGACTTGAAGACTCCAGTCGGCCTTTTGAGAACTATTAGATCCAGATTCAGAAGCTACTATTAGGAAGGCAGCTTTTCCTCTTGAATTAGTTTTGCTTTTCTTTGCTGAGTCTTTGAAACAAAGTTTTTTTGGGTCTGCTTTGCACTAACAAGGATGGTTTTGTTCGGTTACACTGGGTATTTTTCAGTCAAAATATAAGAAAATATTTTCTTACAAAACTAATAAGCCACTTCTTGGATAGCTGAGAGCATTTAACCTGCAACCTTGTGCCTAAAAACAAACCCGATGTATTCAGGTATTGGGAATAAAGGCTTTCTTTGTTGTATATTGTTTATATAACTACCCCCCACTCCTCTTCCAGCAACATGGTCCCCCAATTGTGGTTTACGTTAATAGCAAAAATTAACCTGAAAATGCTCCTATAACAAACATGCTTATGTGTAACAAGAACCAGCATGCCCCCCTCCCCTCAGAAACTATTTTGACTTAGCCCTGGTCTTGCTGAGAATTTTGTAGATAACAGCTAGATTTTTAACCTATAATGCTTATTGCATTTTTTTTATGCTTCCGAAAGCAGTGTACTGTCTTAAGAGATATAACCTGACACTGTCAGCAATTAAAATCATGTCAAAACAAAAGTTTATGTATCATCTGTTAATATTTTCTTTGACAAGTGAACCAGTCATGAACTCTTATTTAATTTACATTTAGATTTTGCCAAATATTATTTATTAGGACAGACATTTGCAGAGATAAGCTATTGTCTAATCCCTGTATCAACATATCCAGCTTAATAAATTCAATTTTTAAGTAATCTTTACAGTTAGTAGGTTTAAAAGTTATACTGGAATTTGTTTTCTGTTTTATAAAAAAGAAACTAACATAAAATTGATAGAAATGGAAAATGACTCTGCAATAAAATAACTTCTATTTACAAATGTAGAAAATGAAAACTAGAAAATTAATTTTGGAACTTGAGCACCAATTGATAAAAATTGGCATAACTTTCAGTGGAGTATCCCACCTTGCCTCAGGTGAGAGAGGAAAAGGTTCCTTTCTTCTGTAGGTCACGGTGATTAATGGAAGAATGGAGAAGAAAACCACTTTATCCCGTTTTACATCTTGACTTGATTTCAGTGATCTGCTTTGACAAACCATGCAAAAATGTAAGTCGTAATCAGGTTGGGAATACAGGCATTTTTCAGATCTTTTCAACATATGTATGGATTTTCCTCCTGTTGGAGCCAGTCTTAACCTGATTGCACACAAACGCAGCCTTAACCTCCTTCACACTAGAGCACGGGCACATTAAAATCAGCTGCTTTTCATTACTGGAAGGCATAAGTTAGAGGTCAGCAAAATGGAGTAGTCCTAAGTAAATATATAAGATATTACACTAAAAACTATTACAAATGAAACAATAAATGGCTGTAAGATTTAAAAACAACAATGTAATGCTTTAGCCTATTTTTTCTTAACTATCATTGCTTATTTGCTTTAAAACAATGAAAGGATATTTGAAAATATCTTAAGTCATGGACTGATATATGACATGAAGTAAGCATCCATTTCCAAACTTTTCTTGATCAGTTATCTTCTCTCTCATTTCTGATGATGTAATCTGTAGAGTTCCTTGGGCTTTTCTGACACTCATTCTTCAGGATTCTGGTCAGGTGATCAGACGATCTGGGTCTCTGCACCCTGTCAGCTCATTAATTCTATGATCCTTGGCAAGTCACTTGACCTCTCCTGGCTTCTATTTCCTATTTTAAATTGAGGGTATTGGGGTAGGCAATCTTGAAGATCCAGTCCAGTTCTAAAATCCAATGATTCTAAGACTAATTGCCAAAAATGACATGGATATATTTTGTGGTTGTCATGTGAAGGGTGAGGAAGGGAATATTGTTTTATGACCGAGAACTGAACACTTTTCCAGTAGCTACAGCTGTGCATTCACGCAGCCTTTTCCATCTGGCAGTTCACACTCTTCCTCTTTCCTCCTTCCTTTTCTAAGACTCTCAAAGACTGAGCAAGATTCTTGTAAAATCTTCAAATGACTTATAGTTTAGTTAGTGGGAGATACGGAGAAAGAGGGCAGGAGGATGGAGAAGGAAAGAGGAGGGGATCATAGAAAGATAATGGGAAAGGGTGACAATGAGTTAGAGGGAAAAAACTGAACAATGAGGGTAGGAAGCAAGGGATAAAAGAACAGACTACTAAAAATGAAGACTTGGCCCCTAGCAGATGTAACTGTCTTCACTTCTCTCCCTCTCACCCTGAGCTCACTAATAGAATTAATCATGTTGGGACCAAGTTATCCTATTCATATATAACCTGCAGCTTAAATGGAATAAATTTAAAGTCTGCACTATGTTGTACATTAGGCAATATATTAATAGAAAAATATGCAATTATCATATTTAAGTGATAAATGGAAGAACAAAATCATGGCTACTCAGCTACAAAGTTGGGAGACGTTCATGTATGGTGGGGGGAAATGTCATTTGGAGGGGACAGTAGTCTTTCACAGGATTGACCAATGCCACCCCAACCTGAAATAGTCTGTCCTATCTGTAAAGTCCCATGACAACTAATTTTAATGTATTCATCAGGTGTTTATTGAGCAGTGCTGTGTACCAATCATGAGTACACAGTCCTAACAGTGTTTTTCCTAGAGGGTATCATGGCATTAGAGAAGTGGATGAGTGCCTTATTTCATGTGGAGGTGGGAGCCGTGTGAAGAAAAGCAAAGCAGGATAAGGAGCAAGTGAAAGATTGGATTGAGTGTGTATTATGTCGGGTGTTCAGGGAAATTGAGGGAGTAACATTTGATCACAAATCTGAATGAAGGAGATCTTTTGAAGACCTAAGGAAAATTTTCTTCTTCTTCTTTTTTTTTTTTTAGCTCTTGACTCAATGGCTATGTTTTTTGAACATCATTGATTCTCCCATTACCTATTAGAGAAGAGCAAGGAACTGAGATCTAGGATTCTTTTCCTGGGCCACAGAGATGTAGCAAGTTATTAATGGTAAAGCCAAGAGTGGGAAGCTCATGTTTACTTGTACCTTTCCCTTGTTCCTTATCATAAAATGCAAAGATAAACCCATAGTTGTCTGACATCAAAGTAGCTGACTTTATTTCTCCCTCCACCTCAGTGCATCATTTTATTTTTGTTTTACTAAATGTTTCTTAAAAACATGACACTCTGCCATCACTATCACCTCCCAACATCTTCCCGCTTGAGATAGCTAGTGAAACATACCTCAAAGGTCATTTTATAAATGCAAAGTGTCGAGTCACTGGCTTTGTTTCGATTCTGCCGTTCCTACTTACAGCCATTCCTACCTTACAGGAGAAGGCCATCTTCTTCCGTAATTTTGGTATCATTGACCCTCAGTTTGTTGGGGGGAAAAGTGCAAGTGCAAGATTGTTCTTTCCATCCTTAGTCTTTCAAGGTCGCCCTCCCATTGAGGCTGTCCCCACAGAACCACACCGAGCACTCTTCTCTGCCCCTTTGCTCCCTGGCCTGCCCAGGAGCCCTGGGATCTGAACCCAACCCCATTTTTAGTAGCTCGGTGCCTGGAATGGCTTCTCTCTTTCTGACACATCTAAGCAATCAGGTGGTTAAAGTAATTTAGGTAATGCTTGGACAGATGCACGGATGGCCTTCTGTCTTTTGCTCACGGCAGCCTCAGCATACCATACTGCAGCTGTTAGTAACAATATGGAGCAATTCTTTAAGCCCTTGGTCATATTTTCTCAGGACTGTGCTAAAATTTACATATAAAAACTGCTACTACTTAGGATTTCAACTTGAAAATAACTCACTCCTCCTCTTATGTGACATTATTTGACCAGCATCTACTTTGTGTTTTTAAGTGGCTTTTAACTTTGTTGTTCTTTAGTCACTAAGTGGTGTCTGACTCTTTTGCAACCCCATGGACGGTAGCCCACCAGGCTCCTCTGTCCATTGGATTTCCCAGGCAAGAACACTGGAGTGAGTTGCCATTTCCTTGTCTAGGGCATCTTCCCACGTCAGGGATCAAACCCACATCTCCTGAATTACAGGCAGATTCTTTACTGCTGAGCCACTGGGGAAGCCCTGGCTTTTAACTTGATAGGGTTTAAAAGAAAATACTATTTAGCAAGCTAGAACTAGAATCTCATGCAAACATCTACTTTTTAAAGGCAATATTAATAAGACCTCTTTAGTTTTTGTTTTCTGTGTATAAACTGACAGCAACATGTGGATTAGGTATTAGATACTATAACTAAAGATGATTGTAGATTGTGATGGATTAAACCAAGAGCAGGAAATAAGCACATTTTCAGTAGATGGGGTCAAGAAAATATGCTTTAGACATATGTTCTTTATTTCTGTACATTTTGTTTACATTTGAGTTGCAATTTATGTGGTCTGTTTTATACATGCCAACCTCAAAAGTAGTTTGGAGGAGAGAGGATAAGAGAAAAACCTCTTTTCTTTTGAAACTTTCAGAGTTGTCAAGAATGTAGATATTGACATTTTTATATGAAGAAGAGAGCATCTAGAAAAGGAATTCTTTCTGCCTCTTTGTTTGCTATGCTAAATTGTTTCTTTTAAAATCAGTGATTTATGTTAGTTGCCTTAGGAAAATTGTACTGTTTCCCGGGTACTCTGGACATGTGGCAGCAAATGGTAATGTTTATTTTGATTATAAGTTGGTGGTCACTCATAAGCAGCCACATCTTAAATGTAAATGTATGCTTATCATATAAAATTGACATTTAACAAAGATCCACCTGCTTCCCAAACATTTCTCTCAGTAAAGTATCTGTAAGTCCTGCTTCATTTGTCTTAACAATAAGCCTTCAGGCTGTGTCTTGGGGTGCATCCCCTCTTGCTGCTGTCCCCACGCCCACACACTATTTTTACATTTTTTAACTTATTTCTGGAAAAGTGGGTAGGGGATAACCAATGCACCTGGTGGTAGGTGGTGGTGGTGGTTTTTGTTCTTCCTTGTCTGGGCTTTTTTCTTGGCGTGGGGGGCAATGATTTTTTTTTTTTCTTCAGATTTTTCAGTTCTCACATTTCAGAAGGTAAGGGTCTGAGGAATGAGGGAGCAGAAAAGTGGGGCCTGGTGTGCTGTGCACGGGAGCTCATGCAAAGTCCAGAGAGGGCGAGGTGCAGTGCAGCCTTGGACTCAGACACAGAAATTCAGGGGCATGGCCAGTGCCCCTCACATGGAGTGAATGAGGGGATTTAGGACAGCATCTTCTCCCAGCTGCATTTTGAGCCTGCCCTGGGGCCAGGCTTGCTTGCCCGAGGGGTCAGGGAGCGAGTGAGTGAACCCACACCTCTGTGCCATTCTCGGCAGCTTCCCGCCGGGAATCTCTATGAGCCCCATGTAATTAGAGTCTGGAGCAACATGTACTAGTCTCTTTTATGAGTGCTCGTAAAAAGGATTTCTCAACTACGTATGCCACTGAAGGTCTATGTGTCACAAGGCAAGGATAGGAACGTTTTGGAGGAGGCTTTCTTTTATGAATTCTACCCAGCAGTAAGCTACTCTGATCTTAATGTAAAATATATAAAACAATTTTTACAACACTCTAAAATAAAAACAACTTTAATAGGACACACATGGTGTCAGTGGTAGATTTTCTTTTTTTCCCCTTCTTACAGGGGACTTTTTTTTTTTTCCCCTTATGAGATAAGGGAGTCTTGAGTATAAATCCTCTAATGGTTTCTTGGAACAACTTATTTTCCTCAGCAGACACCTCTCTGGGCTCTTTAAATGGTGTTGACAAAAAGAGCACAGGCGGGTCGCTCGGTGAGATTTCCTGTAAATGCTCCAGCTACTGGATTGACCTCCAGTTGGACTCATGGATCTCCTCCAGGATTAGGACGCAGAAAGAAAACATTTTCGTGGAAATGATGACAGAGTTCTACTCAAATCCCAGCGTGGTTCATGTTGTCACCGTACAGAAGTGGTTAAGACGACAAAATTACTTTGTGCAGCAGAGAGGGGCAAAGTTCAGGTGGAAAACTTGATTGCAGTTTAAACTCAAAATGTTAAGGGCAATAGATTCTGCTTTACAGTTGACTTGTTTGTGTAATATTTGGACCTAATATCCTGTGTAGCAGCCTTATTTTCTTGTTTTTAAGGACTTTGGAAATGAGTAAAATTGTTTGAACTGGTGTCGTGCAGAGACGTTAATAACTGGTGTCATACCCTACAGCCTGCTCATTACGCAAAGGATTTAATGATAACTTAATGTAAAAAGTATTGATAACATCCTAAAACAAGACAAATTTTTAAAGATCAGAACTAGGAAAAACTTAGAATAAGAGCTCAGGACTGGCAAGGAGAATGGACCATATGAATGTGTTGGGTGAAATAATTAAATTTGACCTTGGGTTTCCTACCAGGTAGTGGGAAAATGTGGCTATGATTCTATCTTAATTAAAAATAAATGGTTACTTATATCAATTTAATAACAGCTTTTGGAGAGAAAATCACCACACGTACACATATGTATATACATACAGCACATGTATACCTATACATATACACAAACACATGAATATATACACATGCCCACATACTGCTGCTCCTAAGTCACCTCAGTCCTGTCCGACTCTGTGCGACCCCAGAGACGGCAGCCCATCAGGCTCCCCCGTCCCTGGGATTCTCCAGGCAAGAACACTGGAGTGGGTTGCCATTTCCTTCTCCAATGCATGAAAGTGAAAAGTGAAAGTGAAGTTGCTCAGTCATGTCTGACTCTTAGCGACCCCATGGACTGCAGCCCACCAGGCTCCTCCGTCCATGGGATTTTCCAGGCAAGAGTACTGGAGTGGGGTTGCCATTGCCTTCTCCGTTCATGTATATATGAATGTATATGCATATTCACACATTTATGCATGACACACACACATGTATGTATACTTCACCTTCAGACACATTAAGGTGTGCACAGGGGGTGAGACTTACATTGTAGAATTAAGGAAATGAATAATTCTCACAGTAAGGGGAATATTCTAGTTCCATGAGAAGGTAAACACTAAACAGATTTGTCAAGTGGGAAATCATCCCGAGAGCAAGGAGTAGTAAGGCAGACAGTGTCTTCAACAACACACATGTCAAACATATGTATGTTTCTGGAGGTGGAGGGCAGCTTGGACGTGTTTATCCCTCAGTGAAGGGAGAAGGTTTAATGGTGAAATATGAGTCTACAGAGGAACAGGCATCATGGAATCAGGACTTTCTGACTTAGCAGTTACATTTGAATACAGTCACCCAGTAGGATCTTTTAGTGAATATTGAATCCACTGAGAACTTCATGGTATCCAGAGAATCTAGAAAGTGTGCATTTCTACTGAGGGCCAACTCTGCTTTGAGCTTGTTCAATGAGCCAAGTGTATTTTCTGCCTGGTAAGATGTTCTTAACTAAGTTCAGAAGTCGTGTATTTAGATGCTGAGTTACTTCTGGTGATTACCTCAGGCCCCACACTAACATTTTAAATACCTTTTTTGTGATATTTGTTCTCTAAGCCTGGCCTTCAATTATTTTGACCTTTAAACGTGGTTTGACATGAGAGAACCACGTGGATTTTGAGTAAATTCTTACTGAGTTGACTTTATTTTTAAAGATTTTTTAAAATATATTTATTTGACTGTGTTGGGCCCTAATTGTGGCGTGCGGGATCTTCTTCCTTGCATCATGCGATGCATGGACTCTAGTTTGCTTGCTGTTTATCTCTCTATGGAACTATACAATCAATCAAGATTTAGCTGTCCCATGGCATGTGGGATCTGAGTTCCCAACCAGCGATTGAACCCATGTCTCCTGCATTGCAAGGCAGATTCTTAACCACTAGACCACTAGGGAAATTCTGAATTGACTTTATTAAAATATGTTACAAGCTACCTTCTAATGCTTCTTTCAGGTTTACTTCCCTTATATAATTCAGGTATTAAGTGGTGGAGCTGAGTTTCGAATGCTGTGATTTTCCCCTAGCTATGTCTATAGGTTCATCAAATCAATTATTTAAATCTTATGTTTTAAAGAAATGGGCAAATGGGAGTGGGAGGTGATAGAAACAAACGCTTATAGTCTAGTTGCAGATGAAGAAAATGCACATTACAAAGTAATATAAAGAAACATGTAAAGTAACCAAAGAAATAAAATGGAATTTGTAAATATAAGTATTATTATAGGCCCTGAAATAATAGGAAACATGTCCTGTTTTAGCTGTTGTGCAAGGGAATGCTTCCTGAGGAGCAAAACATATAGGAGGGGGGGGGGGGGAATCATGTTTGAATAGGGAGATCGTTTGAGACAGAATATTGTAGGAAAAAGATACAGATGCCAACAAGTACCTCTTGTGTCCAAGGGAGGCTGAGCAGAAGAGCCTGGCTGGAGTTCAGATATTGAGGATGGCAGTCGTAGGCAGCTCACAGCAAAAATACAAGTTGTAAACTGAGTCTGTGAGGCACCTCTTTGGAAAGAACAGGATTTTTAATTTTATCTTGAACAAAGGGGAGTCCTAGGGGACTTCTGAGTGTGGGAGTGTTTGGCACGAATGCTGATTGAACGTGGGGGTGGCTGAGGGTGTGTTGGTACAGTGCGGTGGGCTTCCAGGTGGTGCTAGTGGTAAAGAATCTGCCTGCCAACGCAGGAGACCCAAGAGATGAGGGTTTCATTCCTGGGCGGGGAAGATCCCCTGGAGGAGGGCACGGCAACCCAATCCAGTATTCTTGCCTGGAAAATCCCATGGACAGAGAAGCCTGGTGGGCTACAGTCCATGGGGTACAAAGAGTCAGACACACGGAGCACATACACACAGAAGAAGGTAAACCACATGTCTAGACTTGGGGCGGGGCATCATGCAGAGTCTGAGTTTGGGAGAATTCCCAGAGAATACTTCTGGGTTCTGATGTTTATGCATGTTTCTGTAATGCTTGCTTCTCTAAAGAGCACGGGATTTTGCCTTGACTCGCCGTCCACTGTGACCCTTAAATCTTTTTCTGCCAACTTTCTAAGCCAAGCCATTCCCCAGTTTGTATTAGTGCGGTTTATTTTTTTAAGATCTAGACACATTTTGCATTCGCCTTAACTGAACTATGGGCTTCCCTGGTGGCTCAGATGGTAAAGATTCCACCTGCAAAGCAAGGAGACCGCAGTTTGATCCCTTAGTTGGGAAAATCCCCTGGAGAAAGGAATGGTTACCCACTCCAATAGTCTTGCCTGGAGAATTCCATGGACAGAGGAACCTGGCAGGCTATAGTCCATGGGAACGCAACTTTAACTGAACTAGATTTGCTTCCTAACTGCCACTTCCATTTGCCACTTACCAAGACCCTTGGATGTATTTTTCCCTATTTTCTAATTTATGATGTTAGTCTTTGAATGGATGTCCCTTACCAGCCATCTTGGAGTATTCTGAGAGTTTAAAGTATGCAAATCAAATATTACTCAGGGCAAGGATGAAATTATTCTGCCGGATCCTATTTCAATTGTATAATCTAAGATGGTTTTATCCAGCATGTTTACTAGCAGCTGCCTGGAATGCTGGGTTGAGAAGGAATCTGAGTTAAATGCTGTTTAGGAGAAAAGTGTATAGTTATCAATTTGCACTGTTTGTGGTGTGGGATGGAAAATAATGTTGTATTTGTTCCCACTAATTCTCTAACCCTCCAAGTCCCCAACACAAACTTGGCTATCTTTGATAAATAGTCATCAACCTTCTATCTTATACCTTTAATGGTAGTGAATGAGTGTATATTGGAAAAAAGCAGTATGAAAAACTAGTGGAAAGAGTTGTAAATTTGGTTTATGCTGGTCTTGGTCCCATAGTGGTTGAATGGCATTAGTCAAATTACTTAATTTCCTAAAACTTAGTCATTTATAAACTGGGGATATTATGTCAAGGGATTGTTGTAGGAGTAAATGAGCATATATGCAAGTTGATGAATTCTTATTATTCTCTACATTTTGTTGTAACTTCCTTGTTAATTCTGCTGTATTTTCCATTCTTCCCAGGGTTTACTCTTACCTAGTCATGCTCTCATTCAACATGAATCATCCATCTCCTGTTTGAGCCCCAAACCCCCAGATCTGGCCACTGATGCTTCCTTAGATGTCCCGCCAGCATGTCAGACTAAGTGCAGCCGAAACCTACCCTACTATCCTTGCAAAACCTTGTTTTTCTGGGAATGGCTAACATTTCTAAAGGCATCACTAGCTTCCCACTTACCTAGGACCTCAGCCCTGCCTTTAAATCTCTTCCTCATATTCACACAAATAAAGCTCAGATCTTTGCTCAGCCACCTAAAAAGTTTGAAAACTTGAAAAGTTTAATCTTTCTACGCTTCAGCATGTATTATATTTGGAACATAATAATAGATGCCTGCTGCATAGGATTTCTAAGAGGATTAAACATCATTTGTACCTGCTTTGCATGGGATCAAGGATCAGAAAATATGGGTTGTTATTATTTCATCTTTTTAAAATAACTGCTTATCCAGTTCTGTTTCTCCACTGTTCCTTTTTATTTCTGTCATCTGTACTCAACTTAAAGCCTTTTTATTCTCTTTACCTAGAAGATTGTAATATCCTTTGGTAGTCGGAGAGAATGTAGGTTAATTTGCATTTCAGTTAACAGTGGTTTCAGCATATTCAACATTAAACTCTCTTAACCTCATTTTGGCAACCCACTCCAGTATTCTTTCCAGGATAATCCCATGGACAGAGGAGCCTGGTGGGCTACAGTCCATGGCGTCACAAAGAGTCGGACATGACTGAGCAACTGAGCATCCGAGCACACACAGTGTAATCTAGGTGGTGAAACTGAAACAGTTCCAGAAGTGGCTGGGACAGCCACTGAGAGTCCTGATTAGCACAGGCCTAGGACAGAGCAAGCCTCAAATGTTGAAAAGGATTAAGGTTGGAGTATAACTAGGAAAGGTTAACAGTGGCTGAAAGGGTGATACATTCAGAATATAGATCTGGAGTCATGGGGGGATTTGAGTAAGTAAAATTGAGTACAGGGAGAAGATCAAATGAGCAAAAAACATAAAAAATGGATGTGTATAGCTACCATATAAGTAGACATGGGGCATCTACTTGATATAAAGTATGTGTCAGGAAGCAAAAAAGGAAAAATTGGGGCAAAATGAATAGAAAGTGAACTCAGTAAATTCTTCAAAATTAATGTTACCAAATTAAGCCTCATGGATTGACTGGTGCCAGAAAAAAATTGAGACTAACTGAAGAATTAACACAAGGAAGAGAGTTTCTGCTGATTTATGATAATTCATTTGGAAACCTCAAAGCTCATCCTCAGAAAGAAGGATGGGTACAGGATGCGGATATATAACAGACACGGTAATGTGTGTCGCTTCACTGACCTAAAGACATTTTGCTATGGGAATTCAATTTCTTCAACCCATTATGTATCCGTCATTTAATCTTGAGAGAGTAAGATCCATAGGTTGAGGGGAGGATGGGATCCATAGAAGGGAAGAAGTCTCTAGACATAGATCCAGGAGTAGCCAAACTAGATTCTCTGCAGGATTTCACAGGACGTGGGTTGCTTCATGGCTTGTGAGGAGGAGGCCCGGCAAGGAAGTATCTGGTCTCTCACCCTGGCTAAGAGAGAATAGCTTTACTTTTTCCCTTTTTATGTTTTGGGTTTTTTTTTTTTTTTTTTAATGAGCTTTCCTTTGGCGGTGGGGTAGCAGGTGGGAACTTGTCTCTCTAAAACAAGTTTAAGTTGCATTCATTCACATCCCTTCCTTTACATGGCAGAAGCTAAGGTGCAGAGAGGATGAGTGAACTCCCCAGGGTAATAGAGGATAAGGGCAAAGCTTGGTTCTGGCTTAGACACCAAACCTAGAGCTCTTGCTTCCATACAGCCTCCTTTTTTTTTAAAAAGTAGAGTCGAGTTTCTTTACAATGTTAAGTTTCTGCAGTACAACAGAGTGAATCAGCTGTAAGTACATATATATCCCCTCCCGCTTGAACCTCCCTCCCATCCCACCCCTCTAGGTCATCACAGACCCCCACACAGCCTCTTTTCTGTTCAGCATATAATTATCTCTGGGAATTCCTCAGAGGTGCTGTGACTAGGGTTTTCATGTTCTTGCATACATACATCTCCTGTATTGATTGGCACTTTATTTTTGCAGTGTTTTCTCTCCAAATAGTGGTATAAAACTCAGCTCGGGCTGATTCAATAAAATATGTGCTTTTCATTAAGGTGGACTGTGCAAGATTCTGTGATGGACCAATAAGACAGTCCCAATCCTGCCTTTAGCTAGTTTACAGTTTTTCAATTGGGTATGCAAATTACATAGAGTTAAATATGGTATTAGATGGACAAGCACATGATAGGCTCCAAACACAACTTTATTTCATCTTCAGCTGCCTCTCTAACATTTTTACTCAGTAGGTATTATCTTCCCTTGTTCCTAGGGGAAAATCCTGGTAGGTCTTACATCTTTTCTGCTCACTTTTTGGTGAAAAACTCCTATGATCATTTTGTCATTGATATAGCCTTGATTTAATTATTAGATAATAACCAAAAACTAGAAACTTGAATTCATAATAAGCCTTTGATTATTATCTTGGAGAAAATGTACAACAGACTTTGGCTGATACAAAGAGCCTATTTTTAAAAATATCTACATATATTAAAAAAATCTACTTTCCAAACTATCCCTTTCTTGAAAACTCTAAAGGAAATAAACCTCTGATGAAAATGAAATGGTAAAAAGTAACTAATGCTAATTCCTGTAAGATGTATACCGTGTAGACTCCTGTTCCTTTTGTCTCTTTTCATTTTACATCAAAACCATAGGAGGAAACCACACGCATGTTTAACATGTGTGCAAAGATTTCTTGTAGTATTCTTGTATTTTCATGTTGAGAGTGGTATTGATGACCTTAGTAATTTAAAGTAATTTCTGCTTCAAATGTCAAGTGTCAGTAGCATTTCAGATCTTCCTCTATTTGGTGTAATTGTCAGCTCTAAGCTCACAGACTGACCTAATACAGTCATCAGATATGCTTTGAATTAAGAGTTATTTGGCTAACTTCTGTAGCCCTGTTTGAAGCTGTGCAGTGTGTTGCCGTTACCAGTTTGCTTCTGCTTTATCAGAAACATAAGACCTGTATATCCCAAGAACCACTATGTGAAATTTTCCACCAGGTGGATGACATGTGAGCATATCTGGTTGCAAAACTATAATATCGGTAGTAGCCTAATTCGAACCATGCCTTTTATAATAGCTTACATTTATTAAGAACTTGCTTAAAGGAGTTCAAACAAGGGTGGTGACCTCTTGGACACCCATATTTTAAAACCCTTTTTTTTAAATCGGACAGTCCTTAAGTTGTTCATCTCTTATGCAACTTTTAGTATTTGGTAACCAATGATTCCACAATCAGTGTTATGCAATGAATGCCCAATGAAAGATAGATTGAAAATTCAAAACTTTTGGTCATTTATTCTTGTACACACACTTACGTGTGTGTGTGTGCGTGTGTGTGTGCGTGTGGCGGGGATGAGAGCTAGTGCTTTCTGTGCTGCATTCAGGGAAATGTTCAATGTTGCACTCGGCATTTTGTTTGACAGTTGTCACGTTGTTTTCATTGTCTCTCCATTTTGTTTATTTCCCTGCTTCTTAAGCAGCCTGATGAAATCGCATCAGCTAACTGGGATTGAATTTTGATGAGTGCCAAGTTGCTTTGATGAAATCTAGTGTGCTTATCTTAAACTCGACTTTATTTGGCTTTAATGCTGGTATTTTCCATATTGAGAAGATTAGAGCTTTTGTCTGCTACTGGAGATAGAAGCCCTGTAGGAAACAAAGATAGCTCAAACACAAAAAGGAACGACAGGAGAAGTTCATTTTATACTTTTGCTCCAGAACTACTGTCCACACATTCAGACTTCTTTTAAAAGAAGTGTTAGCATCCATTCCTTTTAATAGTGATAAAATCAGAATTAGCTCTTAGCCAAAACTACCCTCACCCGTGAACTTAGAGAAATAGTTTTCCTGTTGACCAAGAAAAAAGCTTTCGTGTCCCATTATCTGGATTTTCCCAAGGGGGACAAAAATATTTTGTATATTAAATACAAGATGATATTCCCTTTTGTCAACCAAGGAAACAATGGAGCTTTTAAATTGTACCTCCTAGTGATATTTTAGGCTACAAAGCCAGTACTATAAAGGAATTAAAGAATTTTGGAGTCAAAAGACTCCTAAATTTAAATCTTAATTTCTGTCTTATCACATAGAGGAAATTAAACTTGCTGAACTTTTGTGTGATTAAATTAGGTGATACCATTGTTACCAATGTCTCTCTTTGGAGTCTACGGCCATACCACTCTGAATGGTGCCCAACCTCATCTGATCTCAGAAGCTAAGCAGGGTTGGGCCTGGTTAGTACTTGAATGGGAGACCAGTGTATCTCTGGAGATCATTATAATGCCAGAATTTCAAGAGGTTTAGGCCACGATTGTACAATAGGATCTTCAGAATGTTCACAGAGTCTGAAATAGGACATTTAGCTCTTCAGCTAATATATCTTCCCCTTTTACATAGGATGCCAGCAGCTTCTGGTATCCCCAAGGCTTCTAAATCTAATGTGTATTGGTTGTAGAATTGGAAGAGATAGCCTACTTTTATTCCGTAACCATGGACAATGCAGCTACCCTCATCAATTCTTAAAAAGACTGGGGCTGCTCTTTGGACACTTGGAGATACTTATCTCAGTTTTCTGATTTGAGTCGATTCCCTAAAGTGATTTTAGAATTTCGACTTGCAAAATCTGGCACAGAACATGCCCACTCAAAAATGCTTATAGATCGTGGCAGTTTAATGGAAGACAGATAATTGGTGGTAGATAATTCAAGGCAGTTCTATAGCCCTGAAAGAAAGTTACGTATGTTACATTTCTTCAAAATCATCTGTTTCTGTACCTTCGCATAACCTAATTCAAATTATTTCCTTTTTCATGTTTTTTCTCTGGGTCAGTTTTCAGTGGGTATAACCTACCTGATCTATTGAACACTAACTATAAAGAGTTCACTTCTTAGTTTTACTACATTGTATATAGAGTGTTCAATCAAGGACTACTTCAGAGTTACAGAATTACTGGGTTCTGCCAACTGTGAAACCAGGCTGCTTTTCTATTTAAAAACAGAATGTGTGTGTTAGTTGCTCAGTCACGTCTGACTCTTTGAGACCCCATGGACTGTAGCCCACCAGACTCCTCTGTCCATGGAATTCTCCAGGCAAGAATACTGGAGTGGGTTGCCATTTCCTTCTCCAGGGGATCTTCCCAACCCAGGGATCAAACCCAGGTCTCCTGCATTGCAGGTGGATGCTTGACCATTTGAGCTACTACTGCTAAGTCGCTTCAGTCGTGTCTGACTCTGTGGTACCCCATAGACGGCAGCTCACCAGGCTCCTCTGTCCCTGGGATTCTCCAGGCAAGAATACTGGGGTGGGTTGCCATTTCCTAGCCACTAAAAACAGGATAGAATCACCTAAATGTCAACTCCTCACTTGTTAAGTTCACTCTTGGTCTGACTGATTTCCATTCTGATGGAAATAAGCCTTTATCAGAGTGGTATCTTATGGTGGAGTAAATTTCATTGCATTTAATATTTTAAGTAATTTATGAATTATCTGGCAAGGATTATCTTAGTGGATTCTACAGATGTAGCCCCAAAACACGAAATAAAAATGTTCCATATTTATTTATGTACCACGTACAGAAATTACCTCTGTATAAATGATTTCAATGTACTCTTTATTATACTGATTTTTTTTTTTTTTGTACTCACTTATTTAGCTGTTGTAGGCTTTCCTGGTGGCTCAGATGGTAAAGAATCCTCCTGCAGTACAAGAGATCGGAGTTTGATCCCTGGGTCAGGAAGATCCCCTGGAGAAGGGAATCGCTACCCACTCCAGTATTCTTGCCTGGAGAATTCCATGGATAGAGGAGCCTGGCAGGCTACAGTCCATGGGATTGCAAAGAGTCGGACATGACCGAGTAACTAACACATTTAGTTGTTGCAGATGTTACTATTATCACCATAATCTAGACCAAAGATCTGGTGAAGCTTCTGTATACCCAAGTCCTAGACTTCCATGCAGTTTGATTTAGAGAAAGCCACCACAGAAGATAATTTCTAGATGAAGAATATAAGAGAGTGAATTGTAGCAGCTCTGTTCTCAGGCTCTTTAATGGGTTTTCTGACTGTGGTCTACGCCACAGCTCCAGATGAGTTGAAAATAGTTACTCTGGAGTCTGAATACAATTGCTGTCTTCTCAGTGTAAGGGTTTGTTGATCAACAGGCTTGAAAGAAATTAACAAAATATGCATTTTTTTGTAAGATGCATGGTTTCTCATTATAATAGATATTCTACAAACCATGAGCCATGTTAACAATGTGATTCAAGATTTGAAAAGTTTGAAAGCTGCTACAGCTGAAATTATAAAGCAAGAACCAAATGCTGAAAGAAGGGAACAGGCACCGTAGAAAAATGTTGATGGCAATTTGCTTGAGGTTCATAAAGGAGGTATATTATACCTTTTTTTTTTTAATTGGAGGATAATTGCTTTCCAGTGTTGTGTTAGTTTCTGCTGTACAGCAACATGAATCAGCTGTAAGTAAACATATATCCCCTCCCTTTTAAGCCTCCCCCCCCCAACAATGGTGCTCTTTCAATTCACTCCCTCTAACCCTAAAAAAAAAAAAAAATTATCATAAGGGACATATAATTGGTGTTTTTATCAATAGCTAAAACAGTTCAGTGTATTTGATTCTTTTTCACCTGTTAAAATTTTTCAAGTTGCTTTTTCTATATAATGACTTTCCTTTCAAAACTGTGCTTATGTTCTTCAGATCTCCAAGTTCTTTTAAAATATATTTTTTAAATTATGATAAAACAGTACATATTTCAGGTATACAAATCTTCGTTGATATCCTGACTCTCCATTTGAGAGACCCAACTTCAGGAAGGGGCTTGTTGAGGCAGATCATAAATGGCTTTGGGCCAAGAGGCCATGAGCAAAACACCCACAGGCACATACTGGGAACTGAAGCTTTTCTCAGAGAAACAGACCATCTGACTTTTTAATTAGAAAACCATCTAAGTCTACACCTCGGTGTCATCTCTTGGGACTTCTAAACCAGAAACTAGGGTATCTTTACTAGTGTTTTTCTTTTATAAAACATGCCATAAAAATGTAGAACCATAGCCAGGGGAGAGATCAGGGGTAAGGGGGTGTGTCTCAAGGGATTGATAACAGGATTAAAACTTTACAGAAATCCTTTGCATTTCTGGCTAGCATCTGTTATAAAGCACACATACTTAACTTGGCTGGAGCTGTGAAACCTGGTGTTTCACATTTCAGGTTCCTTTTAGGCAAAATTCAACACTTGACCTTCTAAGCAGAAACGACCACCTCTGTGAAGATTTAAGAACTAGCCCTGAGCTCAGGAAAGGGTAGACCAAAGTGAGGGGAAACCCCCCTGGGACAAAGTGGTTTCTTTAGCCAGGTCAGTGGCAAAAGGCAGGATGCCTTTCAAACTGGTTGAAATCGAATATGATGTTATGATAGCAAAATGAAAAGGGTTTGGGGGTTACAAGCTATGAGGTTGAGGAAGCTGTGTTCTGCTGTGTTGACTTCTGAGAGGTCAGTTTGGATCTGTTGGTATCAGAGATTTCCTTAAAGTTATCTCTAGTTCAAAGATGATATTAAGCGTTGTAGTTTGTTTTGTTTTGTTTTGGGGAGAGATGATGTTTAGAGAAAAACACCCCAAATAGGCACTTTATTTTTAAAACAGCTGCAGAAAAATCAAGGATTTTTTTTTTTTTTTTATTACCAAGGTTGTAGCCCACACTGAAGCAACTTAGCAGCAGCAGCAGCAGATGCTGCTCATCTCCTCATCACCTTTCCACACTGGCCTTTGAGATTCTAGATAGTTTGCTTTTTCTTATTATGTTCATAGGACATAATACTTGGCATTTAACTTACTTGGCATCTTTTACTTCATGTTTCTGTACAGATGAGCAGGTGCTTCATGGAGGTCAGTAACGTGAGGAAGATTACAACAAATTTATTTTACTTCTTTATGTTCAGTGTTCCAGGCTGTGCTCTTGCAAATGTTCTCTGTTTTGTGTGACTGAACAGCAAAACAGAGGCTAAAGCACAACAGAGACAGTTTTAATGCTCATAATTAAACTGCTGTTCCATGTAGCTGTCCCAGAATAACTTTTAAATCATTGTGCCCTTTGGTCTAGTAACTTTCTAGGTACCTTCTCTGCCGCCTCATTCTCCCTACTAAACATTTTGTGAGGGATCAGCTGTACTACCAGGCCATCAAATGTATTCAATTTTGGAAGCAAACACTTCATGGTTGTTTAAAAATCCAAAGTATTCACATGGGGGAAAGTGTGGGAGGTTTCAAGTTTCTGAAACATTCTGCAGAAAATGAAGTGATAACAGTTCCTGCCGGTGGCCATATGACTCAATAATAACTGGAAGAAAAAAAAATGTTTGTTTAGGCTTGGCCAGAGTTAATGACAAGAGTTGTAATCTTATTTTTGCTCACAAACATGTTTCCTTTCTCCACAACACCTTTCCCCATCTTCTGTAGACACATCGGTCTTTGCTGAGACCTGGCTTCCCTCTTTGAGAGATGTGTTCAGCATGTATTCTGTGCTGATTCAAAGCTTTGTTTTGATTCCCACCATTCATTAAAAACATAATAACAGCAGAACCTCAAATCTCTTGCCACAGTACAATGTTAGCCTGTGTTATGGCAAAATGCGGGGAGCATTTGTGGCCGGCAGGCAGGGGTAGGTGCTTAGAAGGTTTTCATTTCAAGTCCATGACTTACAGCCTCAGTTCATCAAAATGCTTTACTCACAAAGATTTCAGAATACATTTGGCACCAACATGTGCTAACGTGAGTTTTTGTTGTGTTTAAATTCCTTCTCAGCTTGGTCAGCCAGATCTTTATTTTATTTTGGTGCATAGGCACATCTGTCACGGGTCTCCTCAGAGACTATATGCCTCTTGGGAGGGGCTCCTTTTTCCTGAACCCATGCTTTGTGTTTAGCTTCCAAATACATTTAACATTTCTAGAGCCACAATCAGGTGAGTTCCCCAATTTTTAATCCATTTGGTTGATAGGCTGGGGTGTTATGGTCTGTTTTATTGTATTTATTTATTCTCACTAAGTGGGTGGGATATTACAGCTTTAATAAATGACCTTTTGTGCTGATAGTGTTGTGGGCAAAGAGACTGTATATTTTGAAAAGAAAACCTTTAACTTAAATACATTAAGTAATTCTGCAGGAATTCATAACTGGAAGGTTTAAGATAATGTATTTTAAAGAGGGCTCCAAGAGCATTGCCTCGGAAAATGGTGGGTAGTTGTGAACTGTCACAAGAATGAAATTACTTGGACCTTTCTGGGTTAATCTTAATTTCTTAATATATTCAAGCTCTGAATTCATATACACTTGACAACAGAAGTCAAATATTTGATTCAATAAACATGCCAAGAAATGCAGCAAAGCTAACATTTTTATTTGTAACAATAAAACTGCTGAGTCTATTAAATGTCTTAATCTCTTCTAACTTGACATTTAAACTCTAAAGGACACTAAATTTTTATGTTACGAGAATGTTGCCTGAAAAAGCCCTATTAGGTTGCAATTTCAAGAATCCTATTGTGGACAGGTTCAGGATTTTAAGCAAACATACAAGAAATATCAGTATTTATATACCTCATTCATTCATATTCCCTCTGTATGTATATATGTGACCAAGATGTATATTTTCTTAAGTGGTCTGCTGAAAACATGGAGGGGGAACTCTCCCTGTAATATGGAACAAATCCATTTGGTGAAATAGTCAGTTACTCAAAGGCTTGGTGATAAAACTATCCAGAAAAGTCATAATGTAGAATTGCAGGTTACATATCCAGTGGTAAATATTCCACCTCTGAACCGTCTTGCTTCTCGATGTCCTGGCATCTCCAGTTGGTGTCAACCTCTTTCAGCCTTGATGCCACCACCGCCTGGGCTTCCACTGTGGGGCCACCTGCTATTTCTGTTTCTATGTTTTGCAGCCCTCAAATGATGAGAGGCAGAAAGAGCAAAGGAGTAAAGAGAGCAAAGGCTTTGCAGTTGCACATCCGGAGACTGTCTCACCAGGGCTACCACTCATTAACTACTTTCCCTGGGACCCATGTCTGAAACTCTTGTTCTTTCCCATGAAGTGGGACCTTTCAGGCTTTAGGGGGAGAGAGCACATAGCGTCTGTGTATAGCTCGTGTTTCCCGATGCTTACTGTTTCTTAGTGTGGGTCTGTCAACTCCTCCAGCTGACCCTGCATGACTTGCTAGGATGCTAGAGAGCTTCAGCTTCTAGAAAGCAGTCATACTATTCCAGATTCCTAGCTCCTTCTCTCAGACACATAAACCTAGGTCATTTATTCATGAGGCTCAGGGCACCTTCTGCCACTAAGTATTCAGTACTATTTTGTGGCCCTGATGCAGCACTCCTGCGCCTTTATGTCTTCCGATTCTGCCCACTTAGTCGGGCAATTGTCTTTAATTCAGACCTGGTCACGGTTTCCTCCAATCTTGACTATCTTCCCACAGGTGTAAGGACTTCCCACAAATCCAGGACTCAGCAGGAAGCCATGAGATGGCAAAATTCAAAGATGAATATTAGATTATATCCACTTTGAGCCTTATCTCATGATAGGTATCTTTTGTACTACTACTATGTTTTCTGAAACAAGTTTTAAAATTACTAGCTTATAGATTTGCAGTAGTACATAATTTATGTGTATCTGGACATTTTTATCCATATTAAAGTCTGACTTGTGTAAAATATATATTAAATTATATATATAATTACTTTACACATATTACATATAAGTGTCATAGGAAGATATGATATAATCATAATAAGAAGACACCTTGCAGGTAAAATCCTATTTTTTTTTTTTTTACTATATCTAAATATAAATTTGAGCACTTAAGATTTTCCTGCTTTGGGCGAGAGTTCTTTTTTTTTGGTCAACAAGGCTCCTAAACAAAAAAAGAGTTGTCATGAAAAAAATCAATAGCATCCCTAGTTACAAGTATTAGTCAATCAACCATAAGCCAACATGGTTTATGCTTCCGATGGAAAGGATTGTCACACCCGCTTCTCAGTCCTCAGTGTTTAGTTAAAGTGAAAGTCACTCAGTCGCATCCAACTCTTTGCGACCCCATGGACCATACAGTCCATGGAATTCTCCAGGTCAGAATACTGGAGTGGGTAGCCTTTCCCTTCTCCAGGGGATCTTCCCAACCCAGGGGTCAAATCCAGGTCTCTCACATTGCAGATGGATTTTTTTTTTACCAGCTGAGCCACCAGGGAAGCCCAAGAATACTGGGGTGCATAGCGTATCCCTTCTCCAGTGGATCTTCCTGACCCAGGAATCAACCCAGGGTCTCCTGCATTGCAGGCAGATTCTTTATCAACTGAGCTATCAGGAAAGCCCTGTATAAGTAGGAGTCAGTAAATATCTGAATGAATGTAACTATGTAAAATGTTCCTCCTTTGTACTTTTTTGAAGTTTTTAAATTTTGTATAACATTATCTTAGTATTATAATCAGGAAAAAATACCCTAAAGTTATTTTACAAGAAAATATTTTTGTGATTATTATTATAAATGTACTAATATTTTGAACTATTTTCTTAGTTCGAGTAGTAGAATTACTATATCAAAGAATGTTTTTTTAGCCAAAATTCATATTGCCAAATGTCTTTCCAAAGGACTTATGTGTATTATTGTGCTACTGGCAAAATAGTATTAGCCTTGTGCTACAACTTGCCAGAACTACGTGTTCTATTTTAAAACAATTATGTTTTGAAAAATATTTCATCTGTTTTCAGTTATATTCATTTATTAACGAGGGGGCTCCCTCTTCTACTCCTTTGTTTACCAGCTGCGCTTTGTCTTTTGTGAATTGTCTTTGGAACCTTTGCCCATGGTAGGCAACGAGCATGTGTATTTATTAAGAAGCTTAGGAAAAAAGAGATATAAAGAATTATGTGGTCATTTTATTTTTTAAGATGAAGGTCTAAAACCTTCACAATGGAAAAGAGTTTTGAAATGATCACAGCTGGTTATTTATGACTAGATTGTTCAGTCTAAGTATAAAGTTTTTAACTTTTAGATGGATTGAAATGAGTACAAAGTTGCATAAAAATGTTGAATTTCTAATCTTTTGTGTTGTACAATGATAGTTTTAGCTTCTGCTCTTGTCTTCTAAGCTTTCTAAGCCTTGAGTAGTGCCGATTAAAACAAACAGAATTAAGGGGCTAAATTAAGCGGCTAAAACAAAAAGAATTAAGCTTTTCTTTTGAAAAATTGTTCTAAGAAAATGAATTTTAAAATATTCCTTTGAGGTAAAATTTGGCATATGTGCTCCCCCAGAAATCTGTTCACAGGTTTCAACATTTTTTAGAATTGTTCATGTGATGATACTTACAATTTTTTTTAAACACCAATTTGTATTATTTATATGGGTGATAAATTGGAGATCAGCATTTCTTTTAGGAGCACTGATGTAAAGGAAAGAGATTGGATCATTTCAATAAATGTATATTTCATATGTATTTGAAATATACATGGCAGAGGATGAGATGGTTAGATAGCATCAATTCAATGGACATGATTTTGAGCAAACTCCGGGAGATAGTGGAGGATAGGGAAGCCTGGAGAGCTGCAGTCCATGGGGTTGCAAAGAGTCAGACATGACTTAGAGACTGAACAACAACAATATTTCATATGAACAAATATGCAGTTTCTTTGGCCAGTTTCTTTTCAAAAGTTGACTGTTTTATGTGAGCTTAAGTTTACTTTTACAGCAGACTTAACGTGTATGTGGTTTTGGTTGTAATACTGGAAAAATTATGCCATCTTTTTCATGTTGATAGTAACAATGTTCACTTAAACTCAGCATCAGATCAGAGAGGCGTATGTATATATAAGTGGAAACTCCATGAGGCAGTGTTCTGAGGAGGTTGCATAACGGCTGTTAGTCTTTCTGTGACTGAACGACAGGCTCAGTAGGATAGCTGGAACTTAGCCTCATCTAATGCTTCCCTGGTAGCTCAGATGGTAAAGCGTCTGCCTACAATGCAGGAGACCTGGGTTCGATCCCTGGGTAGGGAAGATCCCCTGGAGAAGGAAATGGCAACCCACTTCAGTATTCTTGCCTGGAGAACCTCATGGATGGAGGAGCCTGGTGGGCTACAGTCCATGGGGTTGCAAAGAGTCGGACACAACTGAGCGACTTCACTTCATTTCACGTCTAATGCTTCAGAATCCTCCAAACCTGATTCAGTCTAAGGTTGAGGAAATCACAAGCCATGTGGACAGAAGACCTCACAATCCTAGTGAATTCCTCAGCCCAGCTGGAAGACTCTATTACCTCTTAGTCTCTAAGCTCTTTCTCATTTTTTACAGAAGTTATTCCTAATCTTGACTCTTCAGATGACAATATCTTCCCTTTAGGACAGACAATTAAACTTCCTTACCTTTCTTTCCATGTGTATATTTTCAAATACTGTACCTACTCAACTTGCATTTTCTCATGAAAAAGACAAACCTTTTTCTTTCCAGGCTACCCCAGTATTCCTGAGTCTTGGCCCTTCTCCTCAAGGTGTTATTTGTCTGTTATGACCTTTTCTTTATTATATCTTCCCTCTCAGTGACTTCATTACCCTAACCCCTGACCCAACATTTCTACATGTATTGATATACTTCAAATTTTAAAACATTTAAAATGACTTCTAATTCTTCTTTCAATAAGCTCTGCCACCTACTATGTCCTATTTTAGAGACTGGAATCACCTCCTGACTCATTTTGGCCCGGAAATCATCTGACTCCTCTGTTATCCTTATTTTCCATATTCATTTGGTCACTGATTCTACTTGATTTGAGCTTCCTTTGTGGCTCAGTTGGTAAAGAATCTGCCTGCAATGCAGGGGACCTGAGTTCAATTCCTGGGTTGGGAAGATCCCCTGGAGAAGGGAACGGCTGGGTACCCACTCCAGTATTCTGGCCTGGAGAATATCATGGACGGTAGTCCACGGGGTCACAAAGAGTTGGACACGACTGAGTGATTTTCACTTTCTACTTGATTCTACCACCTCAACAACTTATTGAGCACTCCTTGTCTTTGCTCAGTCCCACTCTTCCTTCGTCTTTCCTACCTTGACTACTTTAGTAGTTTCTTGACTGGTCTTTCCCCCCTCTAACTTTAGAAGAGTACCTATTTAGTATGTGAAATTAGAATCTAATTTCATCCAGGTATTACCTTGAAACAAATATACAGATTTAAAAAATGTTGCTGACATTTTTAGATTAACTATTATTTAGTGATAGTCTTTTTTAAAAAATACATGTTGCATTTATTTTATTAGTATCACCTCACTTTAAATTTTAGCCAACATCTTGTTTCATATTCATTGTTAGTTCCTAGTTTTATGTAACTGGACTTTTGTAAGGTTTATGTTGCTTTTCTATTTTTGGTATAATATTTGTTTCTGTAACTTGACACCAAAAATGATTCAATTCGTTTTGGGAGCACCAGGCATCCAAACATAAGTAATATGGAGTGATAACATTCATGTGTTTTGACAGCATTTAAAGGGAAAATAAAGGAGGCTGTGTCAAAAGTGTACTGCAGATCTCAAATTACCAAGGGCATTACAGGACTTTGGCTATCTTGGAGCTATAAGTGTTGCAAAGCTATGATTTGGAGGGTATGTGAAGAATAAAGACCTACTTTATATTAACATTTCTTTTTACTATAAAGGAAGTAGCATTAATTTAAAGAGAGTTAGTTTACATAAAGTAACTCTTGTCTATTGTTAGCTTCAATTTTCAGTGTAAGATTAATAAGAATTATTAAGTAGTTTAAACCTTAAGTTTGCATCTCGTAATTAGCTTAATTTTGTGTCACAGGTTTTAATGGGAGCCGTCTCAGCTTTTTTATCCCCTGGCAAAGTGCTATCATGTTTCTAGCCTGGGTAGAGGAATGCTAGATTTTATGTATGTCCTGAAACAAGTTAGCACAGTTTGGTTAAAACAGCTGCCTGAATGATGAGCAGCAAATTGGATTATAAAATCCTACTTGGTGGTTTAGCATGTCAGTTAGTTAAGTTAGGATTTGAACCATATTGTAGTCACACGGTGGTCAGGACCAGTCTGGTAACAGCTCAACCTCAGCGCATGGCTCCGCTATTGACGTAGGGGATGGTGTTTGGGCCCCTGACAGGAAGCAGTTTCTCCAAGTGCAAGATCAGAGTTGTGTGTTTTCAATAAGGCTTTGTTGAGTGCCTGCCATGAGTTAGATGACTTATTTAGAGATGAAGCAACATTCTTCAAAATCATTACAAAACCAAGACTACATAATTTTTGGTGTTTTTCTTCATCGTGGTTCAGACTGCTTCTGTCATTCACAAGAAATCCTGGTGGCAACACGGTGTCATGAAGGACATTTATTAGGTCAGATGTCTGAGGGACTCACCATGTTCATCAGCTGAGCAGTTGAAAGACTCATGGTCCTTCAGAACTGGAGACAGTGGGACAGTACAGCAATTAGAGTGACAGAGATTGGGCTAGCAGAGCCTGGGAAGTTGAAACCCTCTTCTTTTATCTTTGTTATTCTTTCAAATCTGGTTTCCTATTCTCCACTCCTACTGTATTTCGAACTCTTGAAACTTTCACTTAACCAGGCATGATGACATATTGTTGAAGCTTTGGAATTTAGGTCCTGGTTCCTTTACTTGTAGCTGCTTAACTTCAAGTCCTTCGTTTACTCATTTGTAAAATGATAACACCCACTTCCAAAGTTGTAATGAAAACTAAGTGGATCAATACATGTGAAATGCCTGGCGTAGTATAATACCTCACATGGATGTTAACTAATCAGGATATTGGTAATATCAGTCCAATTAAAGAAGACAGATAAAAACAATTTTAATGGCACTCATCTAGAGAGAGGATCCAGTATAAGGAGAGCACAGCAGAATCAACCAGATGACTTAAAATAGGTAGCAAAATAGACACGTAGATTTTTTTCTATGAATACTCTAGCTGAAAAGAGATCGCATAATCTCCACTGGCAAAATTTTCCTCACTGGTAGATACTCTGCCTTACAGCTTCTTAAAAAAAATCAGAGTTAATAGTATAGACAGAATGGCTTCACATTTCCCTTCATAGTGGGAAAACTATTTGGGTGGGTAGAAAAAAGTAGAAGAAAAAGCAGCTCTTTAAAATACTAAATTTATCTAAATTTCCTACAACCCACCTTAGCTAGTTGTGAGATGGGAGAGACAAAGCAAGAGAAGAGAGTTTTAAGGCATCCTTTAGAGATTTTGAAAACTTAATTGAACGTTTCTACCTTGGCAAAACTGAACCCATTTATCTGTATAATCTCTTCAAGCTTGGAGTTATTGAAAAACTTGTCTTTTCTCTCTATTCTTAGCCGAAAGCAGTTTGCATGTTATTTGCTTCCTTGGGTGCAGTTCTGCAAGTCCGCGTATTTAAAGTTTGTGAGGGAGCCAAGCCGCAGGACCTGGCTGCCTTTCAGCTGCTAGACAGGGGGCGCATAGCTTGCCATCGGCCCCAGCTGCGGGAACTGTGCATGTATCTCTGGTCGTCCATCCTGAAGTGAGTTTATCTCCTCTACACTTCTGTTTTCCTTTGGGTGTTTGCCTTTTGTTGCGTGATCCTCACTTTGTTGAACCCAAGTACTTCTGTAGGGTTACTTATCCTCTCAAAACAAGGAAAAATTACTTTTGCAAAGCTGTTTAAGTCAGAGGATGTAATGTAAATCCCATCCAAAGCAGCAGTTCCCATCCATCCAGAGGTGGGAGGAAGAGCAACTTCTAATACAAGTCAGAAAGCTAACAGTCCATCCGAGCTGGAAGAGAAGGGCTCTGACGGGCTTATGGTAGTGTTGGGCATGTGATCAAACCTCCCCTGTGGTTTGGCTGTGAGTCAGCTTGTCTCACGTGGCTGGTTTAAGGGATGCTAAGGAGATTTCTTCCTATCTGTCTCATGAATAGTCTTTTTGTTATTATCATCATCATCACCATCACCACCACCACTACTAACATACATTCAGCGCTTACTATTTGCATGGCAAAGAGTTTGTTCTGGTTCCGCCCCGCCCCCCCCCGCCCCCCCCCCCCCATAATATCTTATGAAAAAACCCAAATAAACTTGCTGGGCAGCCCAGTACTTGCCATGAACTGGGCTAAAACTTTATTTCCTTGTTTAATCATAACCCCAACTTTATCTGGTAGGAACAACTATTTCTTACATTTTAAAAATGAGAAACTGAGGCTTAGAAGACACCAGCTATGAGGCTATGGATGAATGAACGTGGCAGAGTGAAGATTTACGTTGGGTTTCTCAGTCTCTAAGGAGCATGTTCTTAACCTCCTAGGCAATGTTGCTTTCCTGAACTCAGATGACTGTTGAAAAGTATCCACTTTACGAACTTACCACTTTTAAATGCTGTATACATAAAACTTTGGAATGGCATTTCTCCCAGTTCCCTTACTTTTATATAATGTAAGTACCTCCAGTAAAAGGAATCAAAAGGTGAGGCTAGAAACAGCGTTGGAGAAGTCTTTACATAATTTGGCAAGACTAAACTTTTAGTTTTTTGTTACAATAAATAAGAGATTTCCAAAGAAGAATGGGTGGTGTTTACATAAGCCTAATTATTTCTGCAAACGTTCTCAGTTAAGCAGTGCCTCTGTTAACTATCTGGAGAAGGAAATGGCAACCCATTCCAGTATTCTTGCCTGGAAAATCCCTTGGATGGAGGAGCCTGGGTGGCTACTGTCCATGGGGTCGCAAAGAGCTGGACACGACTGAGAGACTTCACTTTAAGTGACTGTTAACTATATACTTGAGAAAAAGGGCAGTAAAGAATGATAAGGTTTAAAGAACATAAAGATTACACAGAACCTGGTGGCCAAGTATTTTTCTTTCTGAAAAACAGTACTTTTATAACCACAGGAGAAGGCTTAGAATTCACATAATCAAGAGCTCCTTGGTACTTAAGGTTTTTAAGAATACTTAAGTATTCCTTTGGGTCTCCAATATGCTTTTTTCCAGGTTAAATGGATACAGACACATTTTAAGGCAGATTGATGGAGTAGATGCGTTCTCCATGTCCTGGCCAGCACTGTGATATTTTTAGGGTCCACATTTAATAATTCTGAATAGTGAGAGGTGGTTTTTAGAATTTGACATCTGCCATTGGTGTAAACATAAGACAGTTGGACTTGAGAGCCGCCCTTAGTTATGTAAACTTGAGGTTTTAGCATTTGAACATATTTAGGATTAATGATCAATGGCCTCTGGTTTAGAATGGTATCTAGATGGATTTGCCTTTGTGACCCTCCTGACTTCTCCCTAAAACCCTGATAAGGATGAAATGGATGACACTGTAAACTAAAACCAACCACAGCTTGTCATCAGAATCCAGAGGGAAGTTTCAGTAAGAACCGAAAGGACTATATTTAAAAACACAAGCAGAGGGTCATTTACATTATGCTGCTGATGACTGTGTCTCCCTGAAAGCTAGAAATACTTCCTGCACTTGCAACCCACTGGCTCCTGGGTCAGAAATGAAAGTTTTGTGTCAGTTAGAAAACCGGAGGGATGTCCTTTTGTTCTGTGGCCTCAGCTTGATAACAACAAAATGATAATTGGAACTAATAGTGATATACCTAATAGTGAATACTTACAATAGTCCATTAAATACATTAGCTTGTTTAATTACTATAATAATTGTGTGAGTTAGATTCTGTTGTTGTTCTTGATTTCCAGATGAGGAAATAGAGGCACAGAGATGATCAGCATTAACTGTGTGGTTTGAACAAGTTGACTAATGGGGCCACAATTTGAATCTGCACTGTCTGGTTTCAGGGCCTCTGCTCCTAGTGACAAGGATAAACTGCCTATGAAGCCAGATTCCTCTTCCCTACATCTTTCTCTCTAAAGTCTATAGGTATTGCTCTTCTTACAAATACCAGTTCCCAGAAAATAAGCATTTACATAAGCATGCACATTGTGTCCTGGAAAATGTGGTTCCTTTAACTTCGGTAAGTCAGAGGGTGCCGGGAACCTGATGGGAGTGATTGTTAAAGATCATAATTTAATGTGTTTCTCTTTATTGTGACTGAAATCTAGACAGTCATTTAGAGAAGGTTCCATTTTAGTTCAGCATAGTCATAGCAGAGAACAAATGCCTAAGCATTGGATTAGGTTGTGTGTGTGTGCTCAGTCATGTCTGATGACTCTTTGTGGACCTATGGACTGTAGCCTGCAAGTCTCCTCTGTCCATGGAATTTTCCAGGCAAGAGTACTGGAATGGGTTGCCATTTCCTTTTACAGGGGATCTTCCCAACCTAGGAATCAAACCTGTGTCTTCTGCATCTCCTGCATTGGCAGGCAGATTCTTCACCACTAGCACCACCTGGGAAGCACAGATTAGGTTGTTGTTGTTCAGTCGCTCAGTCGTGTCCAACTCTTTGTGACCCCCTGGACAGCAGCGCACCAGGCTTCCCTGTCCTTCACCATCTCCTTGAGCTTGCTCAAACTCATGTCCATTGAGTCAGTGATGCCATCCAGCCATCTCATCCTCTGTCGTCCCCTTCTCCTCCTGCCCTCAATCTTTACCAGCATCAGGGTCTTTTCCAATGAGTCAGCTCTTTGCAACAGGTGACCAAAGGATTGGAGCTTCAGCTTCAGCATCAGTCCTTCCAATGAATATTCAAAACTGATCTCTTTTAGGATTGACTGGTTTGATTTCCTTGCTATCCAAGGGACTCTCAGGAGTCTTCTCCAGCAGCACAGTTTGAAGGCATCAATTGTTTGGTGCACAGCCTTTTTAGGTTGATTAGGTTGGGAGCTGGCTAAATCAAGTGCTGTTTAAGAGTTGAGATGAATATGGAATTTAATCAACACCAAGATGGGCAAAGAGAGGCTCTAAAGGCAGTCCGACCAATTCATCCCTTAAATCTGAGTAGACTATACTTTTTTGGAGGAAAATGTGAATTTATGGAATAATTACTGTAAAATAAGAGGGAAATCATTCTAAAACTTAGCAAAGTTCAGATTCCTGATATTGTATTATAAGACAGAGGAAAAAATTAGGGGGAAAGTTTGTCCTCAAAAAGATAAAGGGAAAACATAATATTCATAAAATAGGTTAGAAAGTAATAGCAAATAGACTGAGATAAACAGAGGTCAGGCAAGATAAAAAGTTGAAGCAAACTAAACACAAAATGGTCATATTAACATGTTCATTAGAGAGTGTCAGGTACTGAATCGATCATTTTGGGAAATAGAATAATTGTATAGGGGAGAAACTTGGGAAGTGAATAGAATTTTAGCAGATAAGGACAAATTGCTAAAAATGGTGATGGAAAAGATGATAGATATTAACAGTAAAAAATCTGAGTTGAAAAGTGGCCTGGTTTTATAGAGACAAATAACTTAGTCTGTTAAAGAGAGATCTACCTATAGTCATAGCCTGGCAAAAACATGACTGATTCATGTTGAGGTTTGACAGAAAACAACAAAATTCTGTAAAGCCATTATCCTTCAATAAAAAATAATTTTAAAAAAAGGATAAAAAGAAAATTCTAAAGAAAGTACTTTACATCCAAAGGACAAAAATCAAAGTCAAGCTGTCCTCAAGCTTCCAGTTTTGGTGTTTTGTTTTTTTAAGTAGTAGAAATAGCATTTAAATTTTGAAAGATGAAGAATCTAACCCTATAATCTTGTAACCCAGCTAAGTTATCTTTGCTGACATATCGTGTTACCTTAGTGACAATCATGAATTGTCACTAAGGGGATATTTCTGTAACTTGCAAAAGTTTTACTCCAAATTTATGAGTCAAACTCTGTCATAATGGATTCACATGCACTTGCCAGCCAAAAGGTTTCAATGATGTGACTCCAAGCAAGGAGGAGTGCCTTTCAATCCTACCTCAGTTAGTCTTCTCAATAGGATAGTGCATTGCTGCATGACAAACATTCCAAAATTTAGTAGCTAACAATGAAGAAGTTGATTATAATTTTGCATGGATCCAAGCATAGACAGGTTGCAGCGAGGAGGCTCTCATTTGGGGGGTGCTTATTCTGTTGTATCAAGTCACTCCTGAAGGTGCATCCATCTGAAGGCTTCTTACTCTCATGTTTGAGTCCTAGGCTGGTGTGGTCAGAACAGTTGGTATTAACTGATGTCTCTCTATCCACATAGTCTCTCCACATGATTAGCTTGGGTTTCCTTACAGGATGGCAGACCTAGCATGGAGCTGTAATGATTCTAGTGAAAGAAGTTCCAGAGTACCGTGTCTGTCATGCAAGTCCAGATTCAAAGGGAGTGGAGGATCAGACTCCTGTGGGTGAGAGGATGGCATATGGGTACAAGAAGGGAAGAAAATGCCGGCAGCTATCTTGGGGTCACACCACTATCCTGTTTCTCACTGCTCACTTTATGTCCCAATGTAGAAGGCTTTCAGCACTGCACCTGATAGACATGAGTTTGAGTAAGCTACAGGAGTTGGTGATGCACAGGGAAGCCTGGTGTGCCACAGTCCATGGGGCCACAAAGAGTTGGACACGACTGAGCAACTGAACTGAACTGAACTCAGCACTATATAGCATCATTGCTTGGGTAACACAAACACATTAAAGAGTTTGTTGAATTTTATTAAACAAGTCGTTAGGTTATTTTTTTTAATTCAGAAAACCTTGGCTGGATTGTTACATAGATATTTTCAAGGATTTTAGAGATATTCTGGGAAAGTATTTGGGATATTTTCATAAACTGGAAATAAATTACTTTATCCATTTCAAAAATGGAAGACTGGCCTCCACTATCCAAAAATTTGCCATCCAGCCTGTTTTTCAGAAATGAATTTGATTCAGATAGTGAGGATTATTGTAGTGACAGGACAGCGATATACTTAAATGTACGACAATTACAAAGTATAATGCCAGTGTATTCATTTCTTGAAAAAACATTGCAAAACACTGTAAGAAACCAAGTGGTTGATTAGCATTTATGAATGGTAACACTTTTGTTTACAGAATGTGTGTATGTATATATAGATACATACACTTTTGGTTAACGGTTATTTCTGAGGGTTGTTTTTCTATTTTGGGGGCATATTTTATGGTGATTTTGTATTTTTTTAGAGAAATAGTATACCTACTGAAAAGTGCACGTAACCTCTATGTACAATTTAAAGAACAATGATAAAGTTATCCTTGAGCTCTAGAATTCTGTTTATAAAGTTGAGAGTTATCAGCGATTTCACTAAGATGGCAGAGTAGGAGATCCCCAGCCTCCATCCCTCCACAAAAATCAATCAAGTAGAGAGCTAGCCACAAACAAAAACAGCACTGGGAGAGCTCTGGAATCAGAGAAACTTCAGCAACTCAGTTGACTAAAACAACTTGAGAACAACCCCACAAAAAGGGAAGGAAGAACGTTTCTTTTCTGCCTTCATCATCCTGGCCCCCAAGGCCACATTCTTGGCACCAAAGGAGACTCCCCAGCTGCAAAGAGTTCCCCCCACAGGGAGAGGAAGAGTGAGCTGAGTGACCAGCTCCCCTGCCCTTCAGGGATACTACTCAAAGGACCCACTTCAGTCACCTCCACCAGAGACCAGCAGAGCTGGGGCATGACCTGTAAAGACGGCTGCCAGTGTTCCAGTGTCAGATCCACAAAGGAAGAAAGCACAGCTCCCAGTGGCCTGTCCTGCAGATGAGAACAGCAGCTTTTGCTACCGAAGAAACCAGGGGCCCGCACAGTCACCACTGATTTCACTGGGCTCTCACCCCCAGGTATTCGTGTTTGCTGACACCAGCCGCCTGAGTCCCTCCTCACTCCCCTGGCCCCTCCCACCCCAGCAAAAGCCGGGGACCCTCTGTGGCTGTGTGCCTGGCTGACGCCAGCCTGGAGCCCCCCAGCTGACCTCTCTGCTCTGTGTGCTCTCTGGGCCAGCCCCTCCTGCTGTGCACTTGCACACTGCTTGTCTCACGCCCATCATCAGCCTCCATGGCCATGTGTGCATGTGACGAGGTCTTACAGCCATCACGTGCACGCTGATAGCCAAGACCTCCAGGGCTGCTTGTGGTCCTGGATCTGGCCTGGTCACTGGCCTGAACCACTTGAGTGGGCTCATCTGCAGCTAGCCCCTCCAGCCGCACAGCTGCATACCTCTGGCCCAGCCTCCATCACTGGCCTCTACTGCTGTGTGCACGCCCACGGAGAGACCACGCAGTCAGGGAGGATGAGCTGATAGCACGGCTCCTACAGCTGCTTGTGGATCTGGATCTAGCCCTGTCTGCGATCACTGGGCTGCACCACTGCGCACCTGCAGCTAGTCACTCCAGCTGTACGTCACATGCTGCCAGCCTGACTCCTGACACCAGGCTCCACTGCTGTGCCCTGGAGACCAGAGTCAGCAGCTGGGACGGTCACACTGACAGCCAGAGCCCTCACAGCTGCTGGTGCACCTGCAGCTGCGACCGCAGCCCCTCCGCCTGCCCTGGCTCCACCACTGTGTGTGTTTGCAGCTGGCCCCGCCACAGCCAAGTGTGTGTTCACAACAGGCTCCAGCCACTACTGCTGCCTGCCTTGGTCCCTAGCCTCTGAACTGGGGCTCACCTCTGAGAACCCCAACTGCCCTTGTGGCCACTGAAGATATTCTTCCTGAAGCATCACCAAAGACCATGTGGTTGAGAGGGTGCTTCCTTGCCCCACCCCTGTTCAACATATTACTGGAATTCCTAGCCAGAGCAATCCATTAGACAAGGAAAAGAAATAAAAGGCATTCAAATTGGGAACGAAGAAGTAAAATTAGCTGTTTGCTGATTGTATGATCTTGCTCCTAGAAAAAATTTAAAACTCCACCGAAAATTTTTTTATACCTTATAAATGAATTTAGTAAACTTTCAGGCTACAAAATCAACATACAAACATACCCTTCTGTACACTAAGAATTAACTACTGGGAAAAGAAATAAAATAAGTCCATTTACAATAGCATCAAAAACAGTAAAAGGGAATACCATTGAAATAAATTTAACCATGGGAGTGAACGATCTACACACCAAAAATTATAGTAGTGAAAGGAAGTGAAGAAGACACAAATGGAAAGATATCCTATATTCAGGAATCAGAAGAGTTAATATTGCTAAAATGTTGATACTACCCAAAGCCATCTGTAGATTCAGAGTAATCTCTTATCAAAATTCCAACACTGTTTTTCACAGAAATAGAAAGCACAATCCTAATTTTCATATGGAACCATAGAAGACCCCAAAGAGCCAGAGCAATCTTGAGAAAAGACAAAGCTGGAGGCCTCACACTTCCTGGTACAAAGCAATCTGAACAGTTTAGTACTGGCATGAGAGCAGACACAGAGAAGTAAACCCAAACATATCAGGTCAGCTAATATTTGACAGAGAAGGCAAGAATGCTCAATGGGGAGAGGAGAGTCTCTTCAGCAAATGGCTGGAGGAAATCTAAATATCCATATGCAAAAGAATGAATTTGGGCCCCCATTTTACATCACCAGAAATGAACTCAAAATGGATTAAAGATCAAAATGTAGGACGTGAAGACATAAAATTCCTAGAAGAAAACAGGTGAAAGTCTCTTTTCAGAAGGACTGTATTACTTTACACTTAAGCCAGCATATATGTAAAAACTTCATTATTTTTTAAATCTACTTCATACTTATTGCGCTTACTTTTGAATGTATACATGTTATGCGTGCATACCAGTTGTAGTTGATGGTATATAAAATTCCCATGGAGTAACACTTAGGGAAAAAGCACTTTACCTGCATAACATTATACATTCAGATAACCCTTAATTGGAAGTGGTCTGACTCCTACCTATAAAATAGAACTTTGCTGGCATTAGGGAGTACTTATTACTCAATGGAAAAGCCACAGTCTTTCATCAGTGTACTCAACATGTGTAATTCGCAATTTGTGGAGTTACGTGAAATGAATTTGGAAAAGGATTTAAGCTCAAATATTACTTTTCTTTTTCCTTTATTTATTTACTTTTTATTATCACAGTTTGGCACAGAGAATACATTAATTCAATTTTTTCCTGCTGGAAAGACCATTAATTTTTTGGCTTTCTCTTTTAAAAAGATCTAAGAATGATGGTATGAGGAAGGGATCAGGAACCAAAGAAAGTTATTAAACATGTCCATGGTCTCTGGATTTCCCTGCACTCCAGATACAGAGTGAATTACACAGGAATTAAATAGTTTCCTTTGCTTAAGTCTAATATTACCAGATAAGGTGCTAATGCGGTTTTGCCTGGAGAGACTCCCTTCTCTGCTTTTTTTTTTTATCCCTTTGATCATGTGAATGTGGCCAGACACATCATAGCCATAGAAAGCATCTCCAATCTGCTGTTTGCTTCTCTTCCTCAGGTGTCAGTAACCTCGGATTTCCCCATTCTGAAGAATCTCTTGGTCGCTCCTTCCATCTCTTTCTTGGAACAGCGCTTTCTAGTGGAGCCTTTATGCTCTCTGCTTCACTCCTTCATTTCTGAATTAATTCAGCCAGCCTGGTTTCTGCATTCAGCATCTCTGAACTCCTGCTTTAAAGGTCATTGATGGTGTCCCAGGGACCAAATCAAATGGCCATTTTCTCTTCTTTAGTTTTTAAATAAGAATTGTGTAACTTTAGCAGGGGAGCCTGGTGGGCTGCCATCTATGGGGTCGCACAGAGTCGGACACGACTGAAGCAACTTAGCAGCAGCAGCAGCGTGTACATGATAATTTGATTTACATATACAAAATGATTAGTACAGTTTAGCTAATTAACATATCTTCTCACATACCTATTGTTTCGTGTGTTGGATGAGAGCACATGAAATCTACTCTTAGCAAATTTTCCCCAGTGGTTCAGCAGTAAAGAATCCACCTGCAATGCAGGAGATATGGGAGACATGGGTTTGATCCCTGGATTGGGAAGATCCCCTCGGATGAGGAAACAGCAACCCACTCCAGTGTTCTTGCCAGGAAAATCCCATGGACAGAGGAGCCTGGCAGGCTACAGTCCATAGGGTTGCAAAGAATAAGACATGACTATGCACACACACACATACACACACTATAGTAACTATAGTCATCATACTGCCTTTTTACTTTAATGCTTAGAACAAAATGCATAGGACCCAAATGTTGCCATTTTGTTTCTATAACATCTTCCTTGCACACTTTCCTAGCAGATCATGTGTTCAGAACCTCCTTATGATCTAGTTTCATTGGTGTTTCTATAATGGAAATCCTTAGGATAGGACCTATGACAAAGCAATCTTTATATAAGCTTATAAGCTCTAACAAGTAGTAGTTTAGTAAGGCTTCAAAAATCATATCCTATCATGATGAAAATGTCTCCTTGTCTTTGAGTTACATCAGTGATTGATTTCTAAATGAGGAAATATTTCTAAAATGGTCCCCTAGACCAATTTGCATTTGAGTTGAATGGTAGCCATAATGATCAATCATTTTCCTCTCCCTCCTTTTCTTTACTTCCTCCCTCTCTTCTTCCCTGTCACCACACAACTTTCTCTTGTCCATATTTTTGGTTATTTCCATATTTTATTTATGAGCACAGGAACTGGAAGAGAGATCTGAAGTTGTGCTCTGTCCTAAGTTAATAGGAATAATTTTCCTGTATTTTATGGATGAAAACTGGCCCCTTAAAGAAACTTTGCTGTTCAGTGCAGAATATTCTTCGTCAGAGCCAGAAAAATAGCATTGATTATTGATGACTCCAAGTCATAAACTTTTACCATTGGAATTTTGCAAGCCTTCTTCAGTTTACCATTTTTAAATTCCCCAGAATTTTTTAGTCTTATTTTAAAAGAAACTTATAATTTGCTGGTCATAATACAAAAATATATAATTGTATGCTGTAAGACAAACACACATATTTACATGAAAGTAAGCTGGCCTCTTAACTAATATGCCTAGTCTATGGAGGAGGATATATTTTGGATACACATGCACTTAGGAATACACACACACCCCTCAGAGAAATTGTCCCTGGTAATTTTGGTTGCATACCTCATTGCTACTGAGACTTTCGGTGAACCAGAATTTAAGATATTTCAATGGCATTATTTGGTAGAATTTTAAATTCTTCTGCAAGAAGACTTGGAAACACATTGTTGTTGTTCAGCTGCTCAGTCGTGTCCCATATTTGCAATCCCATGGATTCCAGCACGCCAGGCTTCCCTGTCCTTCACTGTCTCCCAGAACTTACTCAGACTCATGTCCATTGAGTTGGTGATGCCATCCAACCATCTCATCCTCTGTCATCCCCTTCTGCCCCTGCCTTCTATCTTTCCCAGCATCAGGGTCTTTTCCAGTGAGTCAGCTCTTCTCATCAGTTGACCAAGTGGAAACACATTAGGGTAATTTAATATTACTTCTAAAAAGGATCAAAGTATAAGTAACAATCTTACATTTATCACCCACACATTTATTTCTGTTTTGTATTAGAATCAAACTGACTGGAAGTGATTTCCAGAAGTTTTCTTAATTCATCCCTTGTCTTCCAACTGAGTTCTAATTAAGCTACTGTCAGAAAAATGGTTACCTAATTTTTGAAAAATGGTAACCTAATTTTTGAAAAGTGGTAAAGCAGAAAGCTTTTCACATCTGTTCTCAGTAACTTTTTCTCTAACTTCTCCAATAGACAAAGAAATTATTTTGGTTTTATTCCCTGATAGCTCAGTTGGTAAAGAATCTGCCTGCAATGCAGGAGACCCTGGTTTGATTCCTGGGTCAGGAAGATACCCTGGAGAGGGGATAGGCTACTCACTCCAGTATTCTTGGGCTTCCCTTGTGACTCAGTTGGTAAAGAATCTGCCTGCAATGAGGGAGACCTGGGTTTGATCCCTGAGTTGGGAAGATCCCCTGGGAGAAGGGAAAGGCTACACACTCCAGTATTCTGGCCTGGAGAATTCTATGGACTGTATAGAAGGGGTCACAAAGGGTCGGACATGACTGAGCGACTTTCACTTCACATGGTTGTAATGATAGCTTTGTAGCTATAATTGTATTAATATCTATTTTTGATTAGCAACAAAGTAGAAAGGTTGAGAACAGTTCTATTTTAAAAGATAATTGTTAACATATCCTATGACTATTGACATCTTTTTTGATTCTCTGTATATTTCCCAAAAGTCCTTTTTAAAATAACCATTTTCATATTGAAGCTTTAGGTCAAGTTTCAGCACAGGACCTTGAAATGTAGTTTTTATCAAATTTCAGGTGATGTCTTTACTGAAATTATAGTAGTTTGGAATGCAAGTCTCCTCTTGGATATATCTTGTTCGGTGATGATTTATTTTAAATCATTTACATTAATTTTTTTCATGTTATATGTAAACTTTTCATTTCTCATGTTTTTCTTTAACACATAAGTCAAAACTGACTACAACATAGTGATACAATCATGAACATGAGCAGTGCTTGGGAAATACTACAGATATTTATGTGTATATGTGTGTGTACATATGTGAAGTAGTTTATTTTGATTTTAGCTTATATATTTAACAGTCTAAGTATACTTTCTGGAGAGTGAAATGCCATTTTCAGTTGTGGGGAAGTAAACTCATTTTATTAAACAGTAGGATACTTGTGGAAAATATAATTAGCTATGTTCTGCTCTTTTGATATCTGGTAATCAAATTAGAGATACCAAGGGAACATTTCATGCAAAGATGGGCACAACAAAGGACAGAAATGGTATGTACCTAACAGAAGTAGTAGATATTAAGAAGAGGTGGCAAGAATACACAGAAGAACTGCACAAAAAAGATCTTCACGACCCAGGTAATCACAATCGTGTGATCACTCACCTAGAGCCAGACATCTTGGAATGTGAAGTCAAGTGGGCCTTAAAAAGTATCACTATGAACAAAGCTAGTGGAGCTGATGGAATTCCAGTTGAGCTATTTCAAATCCTGAAAGAAGATGCTGTCAAAGTGCTGCACTCAAGATGCCAGCAAATTTGGAAAACTCAGCAGTGGCCACAGGACTGGAAAAGGTCAGTTTTCATTCCAATCCCAAAGAAAGGCAATGCCAAAGAATGCTCAAACTACCACACAATTGCAGTCATCTCACATGCTAGTAAAATAATGCTCAAAATTCTCCAAGCCAGGCTTCAGCAATACATGAACCATGAACTTCCAGATGTTCAAGCTGGTTTTAGAAAAGGCAAAGGAACCAGAGATCAAATTGCCAACATCTGCTGGATCATTGAAAAAGCAAGAGAGTTCCAGAAAAACATCTATTTCTGCTTTATTGACTATGCCAAAGCCTTTGACTGTGTGGATCACAATAAATGGTGGAAAATTCTGAAAGAGATGGGAATGCCAGACCACCTGACCTGCCTCTTGAGAAACCTATATGCAGGTCAGGAAGCAACAGTTAGAACTGGACATGGACCAACAGACTGGTTCCAAATAGGCAAAAAGTATGTCAAGGCTGTATATTGTCACCCTGCTTATTTAACTTATATGCAGAGTACATCATGAGAAACGCTGAGCTGGAAGAAGCACAAGCGAATCAAGATTGCCGGGAGAAATATCAATAACCTCAGATATGCAGATGACACCACCCTTATGGCAGAAAGTGGAGAGGAACTAAAAAGCCTCTTGATGAAAGTGAAAGAGGAGAGTGGAAAAAGTTGGCTTAAAGCTCAACATTCAGAAAACGAAGATCATGGCATCTGGTCCCATCACTTCATGGGAAATAGATGGGGAAACAGTGGAAACAGTGTCAGACTTTATTTTTCTGGGCTCCAAAATCACTGCAGATGGTGATTGTAGCCATGAAACTAAAAGACACTTACTCCTTGGAAGGAAAGTTATGACCAACCTAGAATAGACATTACTTTGCCAACAAAGGTCCGTCTAGTCAAGGCTATGGTTTTTCCTGTGGTCCTGTATGGATGTGAGAGCTGGACTGTGAAGAAAGCTGAGTGCCAAAGAATTGATGGTTTTGAGCTGTGGTGTTGGAGAAGCCTCTTGAGAGTCCCTTGGACTGCAAGGAGATCCAGCCAGTCCATCCTAAAGGAGATCAGCCCTGGGCGTTCATTGGAGGGACTGATGCTAAAGCTGAGACTCCAATACTTTAGCCACCTCATTCGAAGAGTTGACTCATTGGAAAAAACTCTGATGCTGGGATGGATTGGGGGCAGGAGGAGAAGGGGACGGCAGAGGATGAGATGGCTGGATGGCATCACTGACTTGATGGACATGAGTTTGAGTGAACTCTGGGAGCTGGTTATGGACAGGGAGGCCTGGAATGCTGCAATTCATGGGGTCGCAAAGAGTCGGACATGACTGAGCAACTGAACTGAACTGAATCACAAAGATACCAGGGTTCAAGATAACCCAGGAAAAGGTACAGACTTTTTACAACCTTAGAAATGTGATGTCTCTAATCATTAATTGTGTGGAACATGCTATTTAGATTTAATTAATCATCATTAATTGTGTGAAATGTTATTTAGAGTACCTTGAAAAGTATTTTTCTTCTAATTGAAATCCATTGCTGCTACTCTGGTGGTTGACATAGATTCACAGTGACCAAAACATTTGTCTGATCTTTACTTGTAGAGACTATATATTTTGGCAAGTGTTTTTTTTACTTTCCTTATCTTGTAAGAATAACAAAGAAAATATGCCCTTGATCATCTTGGTCTTGTAACAAACCAGTGATAGTCCCCGCCCTCATCTTAGGAATTTAATGGTTCAACTGTTTAATCGAATGACCTAATCGTAGGATTTGTGGGAGTTTATGATTAAAGGGAGGAGTGTAATACTGACTCCATCTTATTTGCTTCCCCCTAAGGGGATCACAGTTATTATACCACAAAGGTGATGAGAGAAAGTATAGCATAAGGGATAATAAGAGGGTAAGCTTTGGGACCAGACTGAGTTCAAATCCAAACTCTCCTACTTACTGGCTGTGTCACCTGAGGTCACCTTACCTCTCTGACCCTCTGGATCTCCTTCTGCAAAGTCAGACCAAAGAGAATATCTATTTCATAGGAATATTTTTAGTATGAAATGAGATAACGTATATAAAACACTTTGTCCTGGCACACAGCTAACAGAGCATCGTGGTGATGATTTAATAACATGAAGGAAACTCATAGTATCTTTCTGAAAGAAGGAAAAAGATTTGTAATATGTCTCCTCCTTTCTGTGATACAGCCAGTAACATTTTAAGACCCCTAGTCTTTGCGTCACCAGGTATGAGGGGTACTCTTGTTTAAAGTGCCAAATCTGTACCCAAGTAAGGCAGAAGCTCCAAAGTTGATCATAGGTTTAATTTTTTTCAACTAGAATTTTTTTCTTTTTTTGGTCCAACTCTAGAATTTTGGCAAACCAAATAGATTGTCTTTCAAAACAGAATATATTGAGTGAATTGATAGATTCTATAGAGTGAAGCAAGTTTGTGGGATATAATCACAGGAGAAATGAACCTGCTGTAACCCGAGTGACCTACAGCATGAATAACTCAGCTTGAATGAAAAGATATGGTGTGTGCATGCCTTCCAACATGGGTAGCTTGATCTCTGCTGCTTTCTTTGGGCATCACCACAAGCAGAACCTTGGGAGGGGAGTCCAGGCACAAAGAGGTTTGCCTCATTTCATAACTTGGAAGTGACGTCTCAGCTGAGTTGGAAGGAGGATGCCATTTATTTTACAGGGATGTTTAGCGCTCCTTGGGCCTTTCCTGGTGGCTCAGTGGTAAAGAATTCACCTGCAGAATAGGGGTTTGATTTCTGGGTCAGGAAGATCCCCTGGAGGAGGAAAGGGCAACCCATTCTAGGATTCTTGCCTGGAGAATCCCATGAACAGAGGACCCTGGTGGGCTACAGTCCATGGGGTCGCAGAGTCGGACATGACTGATGCAACTGAGCACCCACACACTAGCTCTCCTTTCTCTCTGCTGTTCCAAAGCTCTTTCTCTCTACTGCCCACACCCTTTTCAGCATAGCTTTATGTTCTAGACTTGTATATAATCTTGATTTTGCACTGAATCATGTCTGAAGCTTAGCCAAAAATTCTGGATTTTCCCTCCTGAATGTTTCATTCAGAAGTGAGTGTATGGTTAGGGAACCTACACTAAAAAAAAAAAAAAAAAGGAAAACACCTCCCTGGAGGATTCTACTGTCTCTGGCTCATGATCTAGCTTTTGGAACTCTCAGCTGAAAAAGAAACATCCCTGTGTCGTCTTCCCTTGAGTTTTACCACGGGCGCAATGTTGATACTGAGTTCAAAATGCTAAATGTGTTGCTTGACCCCAGGAAACTTTGAAGGCCTTTAACCCCAGAGAATAATTAATATGAGAAATGGAGGTTGTAGGCCAGGTCCACTGGGGAGCTAATACAGCCCACAAGCACCCTGATGTGTGGGGGGACTGGGTGGGGAGGTTGATGCCTTTCTTCAGTCTAGTATTTACTGATTAATTTGTTTGTTCAGCAGCCATTTAAATGATTATGAGATCAAAGACATTTTGCTGGGCACAAGGGATCCAAAGAGTATAATGGAGAGAGTACAGGTTTTAGAATCTGCCAGATGTTGGTTTGACTCACTGCCGAGCTGTGTGATTCTGAGCTATTTACTTAACTTCTCTAAACCTATTTCCTCATCAGTTCAGTTAAGTCGCTCAGTCATGTCTGACTCTTTGCAACCCCATGAATTGCAGCACGCCAGGCCTCCCTGTCCATCACCAACTCCTGGAGTTCACTCAAAATCACGTCCATCAAGTCGGTGATGCCATCCAGCCATCTCATCCTCTGTCATCCCCTTTTCCTCATACCCCTAATCCCTCCTAGCATCAGAGTCTTTTCCAATGAGTCAACTCTTCGCATGAGGTGGCCAAAGTACTGGAGTCTCATATCTGAGTGTCATCTGCATATCTGCATATCTGTTATTGACATTCCTCATCTGCAAAGTGAAAATAATGCCTACCTTGCAGGCTGTCATAAGGATTAGAAAATACACGTGAGGCACCTCATCTGGTGCTAGAAGTGATTTATCATGTACTGCCAGGTAGAGTATCTGAAACTTGACATTTTCTTTACCCCTACAGCAATGTCAAGGTGGATATGATTGATATTATCAGTTTAGAAAAGAGAAAACTAAGCCTTAGAAAAAGTTGATCAGTTGATCCAAGATCACTAGCTTTGGAGAGGCAGAGCTCTGGTTTGAATCTATGACTACCTGACCCCCAAACCCATGTCCTTAACCATGTGTCCTAGACGCCTGGCCCATCCAGTGTCATGGGACTCCCCTGCCACTCCAGGCTGGACCTGGCAATGACCTATCTGTGGACTGGCCAGGCATCCATGACTGTGTGTTTTAGCTCAGCGGGGAGCAAGGCACACTGAATTCTTCCCTTGGGAGTATGCAATTCAGGCAAAAGAGATTGAGGCTGTTGTAAGGGGGAGGTGAGCTAAAAGGTCATGGGATTTTTTTCAGGGCCAGAGGTCTCTTCATAGTTCATGTGTAAGCTGTAGTTGAGGGCAAAAGCCCTGTGGAGCCCAGGAAAAGCAAGAGAGTTCACTTGATGATGGACGACAGAGACCCTATGGTTTTGGCTCCTGACCATATTCGGTGTTAAAGTCTTTGCTCTAACTTACCATATCAGTTGAGATCTCTTTGAGTGAATATCTGTAACTTGATTTTTAGAAAGTCTCTAACCAGTACTCTGTGACACATATTGGCATTAAATTGTGGCTATTTGTACTTATTCACAAACTAGTAGCCATGAAATACAAGCACACATAAAATTGCAACAAAAGGTGGCAAATATTTTAGGGAGGGACGTTGAAAGTTCTACAAGGGCACAGGGGAGGGGGCACATTTATGGAGGCTGGAGCGCCCATCCCCTCATGTCACCCCATGTTGACTGTCCTCATGTCGGGCCTGACACCTAGGTGTGCCATAGGCTAGACGCTCTGATGTGGCTACCATACAGAAACCATTACTTACGTTCTTTTTACTTGTAGGTATGTCTTCAAGTTCCAAATTGTGTTGAATCCAAATTAAATAAATGCTTGCCATATGATGATAGTCCTAAATATCATTTCTTGGACTTCTTTTTTCATTTACCTAATGGCTATCGATTGAAGATCAAGACAAAGGGATTAAATCATCTTATTCAAATAGAATTATCTTAAAAGGTACCTTCCCTTACAGTATGAAGTCAGCTTTGGAGCAACTTGAAATTCTTCTCTGCTTATCCCATCACTCCTAATCAAGTGAAATCAGTATCATTTTCTCTGCAGAAGTTGATGTTTTTCTGACTTAATTTAAGAGTGGCAAATGAGCATGATGGTTTTCTGCAAATTTTACTTATTTTGAGTAAACTTAGGGTGCGTGGTTGTACATCCTAGCAGAATGGTTTGGTTCTTACATTTTTCGATGATGTTCAATGACATGAGAATGTGCATGAAGTGCTTAAAGTGCGTAGTCTAGAGCAGAAATGTTCACCAATCCACTTACCCCCTCAAGAAATTTCATAGGTTGCATCTTGATAAAAGGTATGGAAAAGAATAAGCAATAAATCTATGCAGTGTATATTTACAGAAAGTCTAGGTTACAGATAAGCTATCATGTATGCTGTACTTAACAGTTCATAAAGGGTTTTCAGTTATGATGAGGTCATGGACTTTCCTCCTAGAAGTCTGTCAGAGCAATATTAGTTGTTGTCTAACGCTTTTCTGTCTTTTGAAAAGTAACTATTGCTGTGTTCTTATCCAGGGACTTTTAAAGCTGTAGAATTGAGAGAGAAATACTGAAAGCTGGTTCCAAATCCAGTTCTGCTGCTGATTAGCTGTAGGAACTTGGATAGGTCACTTGAGTTTTTGTGTGCCTGGCCTGCTTCATTTCTAAAGCATTTAGCAGAGCTGGACTAGAGCAGAGGGTAGTGATGTCAGGCATACTTGCTGTCTCTCCACTGTTTTGAACACAGCCCACTGACTGAGGTTGGGAAGCCAACGCCAGCAGAAGCCTTGGTTAGGAATCATCACCTAGTGATCAGCTCTTGTACTTGACATTAAATCTCCATGCATTTCCTGGACCAGAAGTTAATGAAGATCATTTTTAGATTTACAGTTCCATTCTCGTAGATAAAGAGATGTGAGAGGAAAAGACCTGGTGTTTGCAGGTAGTTTATGGTAACTTTCCTCATAAGAAAATGGAAACCTGAGTTTATGAATAATATTTTTTCCTCCTAAATACATGCTTGCATAATTTCAGCAGATTTCATCTTGTTTTCTTTCTTCTTCGCCTCCTTACCTTCAAACATCTTTTTAATAGAAATGTAATTACTATATTTTTCCTCACCCTGCATTTGGATCTTGCTATGTATTCTTTAGTCCACTACAGAGCTTACCATTGCCAGCCAAAAAAAAAAAAGGAAAAAAAAGACCTTCAGTTGCGGTTAAAAGAAAGTATTTAAGAAGTGAGAGCCTAAAAACTCCCCTGTATATATATTTTAAACCAGAGATACTCTTACAGTAAAAGTGAATTATTGCCCCCTTGTGGTAGAGTTATATATTTGTTTTTTCACACAAATGAAATTCTGGACAGGATATTTCAGGCTTCACTACCCCGAAACTCTTTGTCCTTACAGTGAATCTAAAGTAGTTATGAAAACAACTTGAGATATTTTTGAAGCCACCTCTCTGTTTATTCTTACTCATCTTAAACTCTGTGGAACTTGGTCTAAATTGATTTTCCTTTTCTGTTTGAGGTACCAGATATCAAAGAACTTAAATCAACTGGAGTGATCAATATTATATGGAACAAACTCAGATATTATTCAAGTTACTTTTCTGTAATCTTGATTGCTTCACATGAGTTGATAAGGACTCAGGCATAGAAGTTGTGTCCTATACCTGAAGCACAATAATTTTATCCAGAGCTACTCACTGAGGAAATTTTGAAACACCACGTGCAGGACATCGTAGTGGTAATACACTTAATTCATAAAGGTTTAGGTCATCCTCAGGATTACTTTTTCTCTTCTACGCTCATCAGTTTGAACAATGAAATAAGACTTTTAAACTAAATGGGACTTCCCTTTCAGCGAAATAGGCAGCAGACCTCATGCCTACTAAATTGTCTCTGAGAAGAGTAGAGAGGCCTCAAAGAGAAAGGAAGCCATTTTGTAATTGTCTTTTTGCAACAAAGAACAGTAAAATTCTACACATACACAGAATTGGTTTATTGAATTAGTGCTTACAAGTTAGTATAAATCTGCATAGGTAGTACGTATTCTGAATTCTGAATCATTTTCATGTTATATGTTCAGAGAAACCCATTTTCTTGGTTATTCTTTACTTTGGATGGTTGTCACTCTCCACCAATGGCCTTATAATATGAACAAGATAACTAGTAAGTTATCTCCAGATTGTGTGTATATTTTTAAAAGCACATGCTCTTTTTTTTTTTTTTTTTTACGTAAAGATGAAAAGACTGACTGACTACTTGGAAGTTTCAAATTATGACTTGAAATTCAAGATGTCTAGTGAAGTTTCCTTAGTAGGTGGCTGGTTATTTTTCAACACCATGACGTTTATTGGATTGTCCCTAAAATTTTCTCAAAGAAAATTTGATCACAGTCATCAAACAACTATTGAACAATTTGCCAGTCCTGTAAAAAGACAACAGTCTCTCTGTGAAATGTTTATTTTTTTTTCTTTAGTGAATTCACTGAATTTTATTTATTTTTTAAAATTTTATTTTATTTAACTATATTTTTGAAAAACCAGATAAAAATACAATTAATGAACTTTGTACTACTGTTATCAAGGAACCAAATAGACTCATCTCCTTTACTCATTCTAGCTCACTCTCTCTGGCTTTCCAGATGATGTAAATACATAACCATCACTATGTTGTTCTGAACCATTGTGAACAGTGGTAAGATTTTTATCTTGGGCTGTGTAGAATATAGAGGGGTAGGTCCCGGTCATGTTCATCATATTTGCCTCTTTGGACTCCTTTCTAGATAAAAGAAGCTTTGTGAGCTTAATGTCTAAAATATTTAGGTAGTAGTTCTTAAGATTTCACAGCTTAGATACTTTTGTGACTGATGCCCCTACTGAGGAACATGCTTACCACCACAGTATGAATGCTTTTGAATGACAGCTTTTCCTTGTACTCATTATGATAAGTTTTAGGGACAAGTTATAGTAGTACTCCTAGGAATAAATTTGTCATGGCCTTAAAATACAAAAAACTTCAATTCATAGCTGAAAACAAACTATTATTTCTGTAATCATAAAAAAAGAAGTCATGAAAAATTATAGTAGGACATTTAGGTAATTTGCAATTTTTCTAGAATAATAGTAAACATCTCTTACGTGTAAATATCTTAAGTGTCCAACTTTAGGTCACTTTCCTAAGATAGATTTCTAGATCTAAGTCAAAAGTTAAGAATATTTTTAATGTTTTTGACACATTGCCAGATGGCTTTTCAAAAAGGCTGTATCAATTTTATATTCTCATAATGCATCCTGATGCCTATCTTATCACAGTCTCACTAGCTTTTACATATTTTAAGAATTTTTCCGGTGACAACTCATCCTAGTTGGAGGTTTTAATTATGAGATTTGATTCTTGAAATATACTTAATAGCTATTTTACTTCCTTTATGAATTATATTTGTCTTTTGTCTGTTTATTTTTAGCTTTCAAAGTATTTCAGGAAGCAGCTGGCACTTTTCCAGAGAATTATCAATCACTCTTAAATAAATAAATCTCAGTTTCTTTAGTTTGCTATTGGGCAAACTAAAGTTGCTCATACAAAAAAGGAGAAATAACCCAGTTTCTGTTTGTTGTCTATATCTCAGTCCTTGTGGCTTTAGATGTTGAAGCAACCTTATGTTATGCATCCAGCACCCCATCTGAAGTCTAAGATTCATTGAGTCAGTAGTTATAGACTTCTAGTCCTCAGTTTCAGCTGCTTTGAAGGATCACTGGAGGTGACTCCCAAGTCCCCATAGTGAATTTCATAAATACAGTGAAGCCCAGGTTCCAGTCAACATCACAGACTTATCATTAAAATTTAGTAAAAATTGGTACTGGTTTCAGGTGATTAGCCTCTTCATCATAGTTGTGGCTATAACAAGGGTAATTATGGTCAATTTCATTTGCATGATGTGGCTTACTTTGCCCTGTTGTGTGTGTACATGTGTGTCTACAGAGAGAAGCTTTTATCTTTTTCCATAGTCACAGCTACTGAATTTATTTTTCAATTTTTTTGTATTGTATTTACCATAAGGAAATCTTTCTCAAAGCACTTAGTAATCAAGATGCAAACCCTAGACAGCCTTTGTATGTTATGATGTATGTACAAGAACCATTGTTCCAATGATGAAAAGACTCTTAGCTAAATCTAGTAAGAGGAAAAATCATTTGAAGACCTTCCTTGAATTAGGGAGCTTATGAAAGAATGAAATTCATGTTTGATTGGCAGTGGAGCTGGTATTTTCACAGCTTCATGTAATTTGTGATTCTGACTGATACCTTGGTTCAAAATAATCTATCCTATTTCTGATTCTAATAGCAGCAATCTACAGCTAGATGTTACGAGTATTTCCATAAGGGACTGTTCACTTTTTTCTGTAGAAGAGTTGATAGGTTATCCTGTTGGACCATTTCCACATGTGTGCAAGTCAGTGTCATTATGTTGGTTAGTGTAGCTTTGATAGCATCATTCTAACTTTGTTCATTTTGATGATAATCATGTCTCGCTCGTGGTATTTTACACATCTTTTCATCCTAGGAACACCTTTTTACATAATGCCTCATAAGCTTCGAGGGGAAAGATGATTGTAGTATCTTCATTTTATAAATGTAGAAACTGAAAGTCACAGCCATAATGTGTTACTAGACAACTCAGTTACAAGACTGCCTACCTACTGGGTTTCTTTCCTCTAAGAGGGGCCTTTCTCTATGAAATGCAATGTTTTCCTTAAAAATTGTAATATCTGGGCCAGTCATCTTCTTGCATTTATATAACAGGGCTGTTAATATTTGCTCTGTAGATCAAATTCTGCCTGATCTTGAAGAGATTCTTCTAATAGTGACTTAAGGCCACTCTCAAGTACCCAGGATATGTAGAATTTTTCACTGGAGTTGAACATACCTGAAGACTGACAATCTCCTCATAAAACTCAAACCTTTTCTGCTCATCTTGGGCAGAACATTTTCTCTTGTGAACTAAGAAAGTTAGGTTCATGAGTTGAGTTACTCTTTGGGTGACTGGCATCATATTTGCCCTTAAATGCTCAGGGTGAAAGTGCTTGGTAATGTGAAATAATCTGAAGGTACAGAAGTCATTCTCTGAGTCTAATTTCATAGTCACAGATGTTGACTGTGAACTTAAGTGGAAATGAATTAAGAAGCTCACGTGTCCAATATAACTTACCTTCAAATATATATATTTTATTAGGTTTAATCTTCCCAATTCTTTATATCTGAAAGTCTTAGTAGAGTTCAGAAAATGTGTGCAAGACCCCTTTCATACTTTATGGTAGGTTATGTTTTAATAGTTTATTACTCAGAGTTGGCTTAAAGTCAAAACAACCTACTATGGACCATAAAATGTTTTCAGTTCATTTAGTACTGTCCATGGTCAAATCTGGAGAAGGCAATGGCACCCCACTCCAGTACTCTTGCCTGGAAAATCCCATGGGCGGAGGAGCCTGGTAGGCTGCAGTCCATGGGGTCACTAAGAGTCAGACATGACTGAGCAACTTCACTTTCACTTTTCACTTTCATGCACTGGAGAAGGAAATGGCAACCCACTCCAGTGTTCTTGCCTGGAGAATCCCAGGGACAGGGGAGCCGGGTAGGCTGCTGTCTATGGAGGTCGCACAGAGTCGGACACGACTGAAGCTACTTAACAGCAGCAGCATGGTCAAATCTTGGCTAACCAGCTTTAAGCCTTTGGCGTTTGCAATATATCCTACATGAGAAATGATGCTACTGCTAAGTCACTTCATTCGTGTCCGACTCTGTGCAACCCCATAGACGGTAGCCACCAGGCTCTCCCGTCCCTGGGATTCTCCAGGCAAGAACACTGGAGTGTGTTGCCATTTCCTTCTCCAGTGCGTGAAAGTGAAGTCGCTCAGTCATGTCTGACTTTAGCAACCCCATGGACTGCAGCCCACCAGGCTCCTCCATCCATGGGATTTTCCAGGCAAGAGTACTGGAGTGGGGTGCCATTGCCTTCTCTGACATGAGAAATAGGGCTGACCAAAAACAAAACCAAGCAATGAACCAATAGCACAGAGATGTCATTTAAGAGAGAGATCTAAGGCAAATTTTAGGGTTGTAATAAAATCTCCCAAAACATCTCTAGTTGGAACCAGTACCATATAACTTATTACCAGTGGGATAATCATACAATCATAAAAACTAAGTGTTCAGAAGCATTTCTGAATTTTCTGCCACAATATGAACTGCCTTATGCAGATACTGAATAACTTTCCTACCACACAGCGTTCCATCAGCCAGCAAACACAAAAACCACTTGGCACTTACAGTTACATCACAATAATACATTAGGTAAGTGACATGAAACTAACCTTCTCTTTTCAGTCATTAAGCGTGGATTCGCTGTTAGTGAAAGTAGGGAACATTTATCATTCAACTACATAATTTATATGAAGAATTGAAATGGTGATTGTGAAGTTTTCTTTAATGTATATTCAGCATATATCTTAACAAATTTTAAAATCTAGGAATGTTTGCATAAATATTTTTTCATTTAATTTTGTTTTGATTCTAAAAGAAATTCCAGCCTTTAAATAAATGAAACAGAAATGGACTGAATTTTTAAATGGTAGTCAGCAGTGAATTTTTTTTAACAAAATATTTTAGAGAGAGAACATAGAACTAAGAAAACCTTCATAAAACTTTATAAGTGGAGCGTCTTTTAAAATATGCTATTTTATGTTAAGTATTTCTCTGCCCTCATTAGGTGTGTCTCTTCATTAGATACAGTGTTACTAAATAGTTGTAACTTTACAGTTTCTTTGATTAATGAAGCCTTCCACTAAAGTTTCATTGGGTAGGATTAACTACATTTAAAGATGACAAAATGCCATTATAACATTAATGCCAGAATTTAATGAGAACCAGAAGTTAACTTCAAGGACATTTATAATTTAATACGAGGGTACCCTTATACTCTTACTATTTTACCATAGCATCCTATCTTTGTTCTCGTGATAAAAAGTTTAACTCAGCAAAGTTGTACTTATTGAATACCAACTATGTGCCTACCAGGTGCCAGCATCTCATGAGTGAGACTATTTTTCATTCTCAAACAAAACAGACCATTTCTGATCAGAAAGAGGAGAAATGAGAACCACCTTCCTCACTTAAAAGTCCCATGACCTCCTTTAATCTTGGAGGACTCTAGTTTCCTACAGCACGTATCTATCATCCTAACCTCTGGTCTGTTTATTTTCCATGTCATGTCATCAGCCACCTTCTCCACTGTCTGGATTGAAAAGCTGACCAGCTATGTCTATGTAATAAAAGGATCTCAGGAATATTGGATTTCTTAGATGTAGGAAGGATGGAGATCATGGATTAGAATGGAATGTTCTATTTGTGGTACCGAATAGCTATACCTCACAGGAAGAGAAGCTTATGTTTTGTGCAACTACATGATAAAATCGGAAGTAGGGACAGGTAGAAGAGGAAAAAGAGCTGACAGGAGGATTCTTTTCACTCTGTGAGGAAGAACCTTCCTGTACTGAAGGTGTACAGTACCAAACTACAAGTGCAGATGAACTTTCAAGCTCTTTCCTGTTCTAAAAGTCCCATGATTCCTATGTGCTTAGAACCCAAAGAGGGCAAAGGACCTAAAGCAAACATCTATGTTCCTTATTCTTTTTTCTCACAGTTCTATGTAGACATACTTGCAAAGAAATGTTGAGACCTTATAAAGACTGGAAATGGTAACCACAAAGTGGAAGAAGTCAAATACAGTAGAGACCAAGGGAAAACTGCATCCTCAAACTCCTGATGGAGGAAAACTTCAACTATTTAGCTGTGGTCTGGGCTTCCTAGTGGCTAAGGTGAAGAGGAGAAACAGGAATAACGGGGTGTGATTGTTTTTTGGTAGTAAGACACACCCCTGCTAGTTCCTCAGAAACAAGCATTTTTCTTGCTCTCAGTAAGAATACCTTGGTTAGGAGGATTTATATAAAAAGCCATAAACCACATAATAAATGATGTCCTCATGAATTTTTATAGAAAATAAAGAGGTATTCCACATATGTCATTTCAAATATTGGCCTTTGGAGAACACTGAGGGAATAATGTTAAAAGCTAGACATTTTTTTCTCCCTTGGGGCAGGGAGAGGGGCGTTTGAAACTTCTGGTATATTTACTGTAGATAAATGCTTATTTTCTTTTGACCCACTGACATGTGGAGCAGTAGAAATATGTAAAGATGTCTAGTACAGGGCAGCATTGTTAAAAGGAGGAGGGGATAAATGGAATTTTTGTGGCAGAATGATATTTGCAAGACTGATCAGGCCGCTGGGAGGTTTTTAAATATGCCAGTTCCCTGTAACAGGAAGATCAGTCTCTGAGACAGCATATCCAATTTAGTAAATTATTATTATTCCGTCAAAATTAATGTGAACAATTTTCTCTTTGAGGCTGCTTTTTCCATAGGTGATGTTTTCCAGATGGGCTTTGTGTAAAACTCTTAATGTTTTGTGTTTTCTTTCCGAGAGCAAGAGCCTTTTCTGACATGTCTTCATTTCTTTCTCTTCCGGTTATTGTAGGGAAGAGAACTCCAAAAGCAAAGGAGAAAAAAAACAAGAAAAAGAAGAGGAAGCTGATAGAAAGAGCCCAGGAGCAACACAGCGTCTTCCTAGCTACAGACAGAGCTAACCAGTAAAATAAAAGACACGGAGGGTGGAGGTTTTGTTTTGTTTTGGGTGGAGGGCAGGGGGTGGTGTTTTTTGCAAAAGTGCACACAGCTACTCTCCACACTCCCGGACATGGTGGCATTTGTGCTGCTCTGACCAGTAGCTGTTCCCAGTAACCTTGTGAAAGGAGGAGCCACAAGCGTGGGCTCTGTGTTATTTATGCTTTGATTTGCATCGGGAGACTGTGAAGGTGGGCGATTGCAACCTGCAGCCAAGGCAGCAGGAGTGAGTGCAGAGCATGTGACTGGGTTCCCTGTGTGCCCCGAGGCGGAGGGGCTGCCCGCCCGGAGGCGCAAGGCTGCGACCCCCCACCCCCCAACTGGAGAACTGACTTGTGCATATTTATGGAAGGACGACCCTTGGCAGGCAAAGTGCTGTTTCACTTGTGACCTGTGTTTCCCACGCTGTGTATTTTCAAGGATCAGTGTATGTGGATATCTGCCTAGTGTTACCACACGTTGTTCTCGGCATCTGTTACCTTCCAACTGTTGTGTCCAGAGACTGCTCTTAGCGGCAGAAATTCCTGCTCAGTTTCACAGCAGCTCGGATGTGTACATACCCTGCTGGGGCTGCATATAAACCTCTTATTTACTGTATATTTATGCTTTTTTCTGTGTAACAAGTCATACCCAATTAATGTTATGTCTCCCGTTTCTAGTGGTTCCTAACCATCGTCCCGTAAATGACTGTTCTAGTTTTGCGAATTGATGAATGTTTTGCTGCCCCTTGAAACTTCTCTTTGTGGGCTTATTTCTCATTGTAAAGATAGGATAAGCTAGTTTGTACATAGGATCAAATGACCCTTGTCAGAGAATTTGAATATCAATAGACCTTCCCCACTCCTCACCATAGCTAAAGCATGAGGCATCTGGAGGTCAGAAGCCAAAAACTGCCTTTGAGTCTAAGATGTGATGACTTTATGAAACACAACTCCATGAGCAAGTACATGCAGTACTTATACTACTACTTATGCAGTTTCACAGGCCAGCTAGAGAATTTTTCAAATTTTTACTTTCAGACTTCAATATGTATAGTTTTTATTTAAAGCAGTTCCTGACTTGCAATGACAGAGCACCTACCAATATTCTTGGGTCCGTGTAGAAGTGACCACCTCATGAGACCATGCATGGAATTGGAGGAGAAAACACGATGAATTCCTATAATTACTGGTCAGATCTTAACAGGGCCCCTTTAAGCCAGAATTTCTGATTCAAGACTGAGAGAGGAACCCTGTGGAGACTTCCCAGGTGACTTTCAGAGTAGTGGTTTCCAAAAACACCATTGTCCACTAGGGGGTATCAGTTCTTAGAGGGTTTTGATAATGATGCTTCGTCCAGAAGCATTATTACCTTCTTGGATGATCCAGAAGAAAATTAGAACCAAAAGGAATGGTGGAAGATTTTTTTGAGGGAAAAAACAAAGCAAGGTAAAAGCCTTTTTTTCTCACCTTGCATTGGCTAAACTACCTCTTTGCATTTTTGTTTAACTTTTGAGTCAAAAGCATCTTACCAATAAGTATAAATGTCATGTACATCATTATGAAAATAATATTGCTATGAGATAAGCCATATATGAATGTTGTATACAACTTTAGGGTTTGCATTTAATCCTAAAGTGTTCACCTCCTTTCACATCTATTTAGACTATATTCCTATTTACTAAGTGGGGAGGGGGCTTCTTTATATAGTGCTTCATTGTTAATAAATCAATACTTGTTCTGTTTCTGGGATGTTCTTTTTGTGCATTAAAAAAATTCAAAATTATTTTTGTGGAGATATTCTTTTCTTTAGAGATACATTTAGGGGGAAAAGCAATATTTTAGCAACTGTAGCCCCAAATAGTGGTCTTTAAAAAGAAGCAACTTTTTAAAACCTGTGTTTGTAAGTATATCAAGGAGATTAGTTTAGCTATAAATTGCATTGCAGCAATGGAGTTGGACATGACTGAAGAGACTTGGCATGCATGCAGAGTGATTAAGAGTGGGCATTTTAAAGCCACACTGCCTGAGGTCTCATTTGGACTCTGAAGTAACCTGGAGCAAACTGTCCTCCTGGGTCTCAGTTTTGTCGTCTGTAAAAAGGAGGTAATGGTATTACCTACTGTGTAAGGTTGTGTCTTAAGGTAAACTGTGTAAGGTATGGTCAGTACAGCATGGTGCAGACTGAGCAATACACAAGTTACCTGCTACTCTTATTACCTGTGTCCTTGGCTATTTATTCCCCAAATTATCTTCCTTATCAACAAAATAGAATATATTTATGAAAATATCCATTCCCTTCAAACTATTTTTGATGTCTGGATATTCTTTGCTCAAACTTTTATAGGAATTGATTAAAGCTACTTGATTTTTAAACCTCTAGTTATAAGCAAACTGCGTGCATGCACTCATGAGAGAGAGAGAGAGAGACTGACTACAGGGTAGTGCACAGCTTCAGGGTAATTATACAAAGAACATCTGGTGGTTTTCCACAAGTGGCTGTACCATTCCTATACTTCATACAGTGTATATAAATAGAACATGTGAAACTGCTTTTCTTAGTATTTTCAGGTATCTTAGCATCTGTAGAAGTAAAATACGGAACTACAACTTTCTCAGTTAAGAAGCTTGAGTGGTATTTTGATAGGGATTGCACTGCATTGTAGGTTGCCTTCAGTAGTATGGCCATTTTTCTTTCAATCCAAGAAAACTACCTTTCCATCGGCTTATGTTGTCTTCAATTTCTTTCATCAGTGTCTTATAATTTTCTGATTATGGGTCTTTGCCTCCTTGGGTAGGTTTATTCCTTTATATTTTATTCTTTTTGATGTGATGGTAAATGAGATTGTTCACTTAACTTCTGTTTTGTTTTGTGTTTTTTAATTTACTTTAAATTGGAGGTTAACTTCTCTTTCTGGTAGTTCATTGTTAGTGTATAAAATGCAGTATATTTCTGTACATTAATTTTGGATCCTGCAACTTTATTGAATTCTTTGGGCTCTAATAGTTTTTTGGTGGCATCTTTGGGATTTTTCTATGTATACTCTTATGTCATCTGCAAAGAGTAACAGTTTACTTCTTCCTTTCCAATCCCTATCAAAATAGCAATGGTATTTTTTACAAAAACTAGGACGATTTTTAAGATTTTCATGGCACACAAGAGACTGTAAATAGGCAAAAAAATCCTGAGAAAGAAGAACAGAGCTGGAGGAATCCCATTCTGACTTCAGACTATATACGACAAAGCTACTAATTAAATCCAGTACGGTACTGGCACAAAAACAGACACATGGATCATTATAAATATATATGCACCCAACATAGCACCACAATATGTAAGGAAAATGCTAACAAGTATGAAAGGGGAAATTAACAATAACGCAATAACAGTGGGAGACTTTAATACCCCACTCATACCTATGGATAGATCAACTAAACAGAAAATTAACAAGGAAACACAAATTTTAAATGACATAATGGACCAGCTAGACCTAATTGATATCTATAGGACATTTCACCCCAAAACAATGAATTTCACCTTTTCTCAAGTGCACACGGAACCTTCTCCAGGGTAGATCACATCCTGGGCCATAAATCTAGCCTTGGTAAATTCAAAAAAATTGAAATCATTCCAATCATCTTTTCTGACCACAATGCAGTAAGATTAGATCTCAATTACAGGAAAAAAAACTACTAAAAATTCCAACATATGGAGGCTAAACAACACGCTTCTGAATAACCAACAAATCATAGAAGAAATCAAAAAAGAAATCAGAATATGCATAGAAACAAATGAAAATGAAAACACAACAACCCAAAACCTACGGGACACTATAAAAGCAGTGCTAAGGGGAAGGTTCATAGCAATACAGGCTTACCTCAAGAAACAAGAAAAAAGTCAAATAAATAACCTAACTCTACACCTAAAGCAACTAGAAAAGGAAGAAATGAAGAACCCCAGGGAAAGTAGAAGGAAAAAAATCTTAAAAATTAGGGCAGAAATAAATGCAAAAGAAACAAAAGAGACCATAGCAAAAATCAACAAAGCTAAAAGCTGGTTCTTTGAGAAAAATAAAATTGACAAAGCATTAGCCAGACTCATTAAAAAAAAGGAGGGGGGGAGAAGAATCAAATCAACAAAATTAGAAATGAAAATGGAGAAATCACAACAGACAACACAGAAATACAAAGGATCATAAGAGACTACTATCAGCAACTATATGCCCAAAAAATGGACAACTTGGAAGAAATGGACAAATTCTTAGAAAAGTATAACTTTCCAAAACTGAACCAGGAAGAAACAGAAGATCTTAACAGACCCATCACAAGCACGGACATTGAAATTGTAATCAGAAATCTTTCAGCAAACAAAAGCCCAGGACCAGACGGCTTCACAGCTGAATTCTACCAAAAATTTAGAGAAGAGCTAACACTTATCTTACTCAAACTCTTCCAGAAAATTGCAAAAGAAGGTAAACTTCCACACTCATTCTATGAGGCCACCATCACCCTAATACCAAAACCAGACAAAGATACCACCAAAAAAGAAAACTACAGGCCAATATCACTGATGAACATAGATGCAAAAATCCTTAACAAAATTCTAGTAAACAGAATCCAACAACATATTAAAAAGGTTATACATCATGACCAAGTGGGCTTTATCCCAGGAATGCAAGGATTCTTTAATATCCACAAGTCAATCAGTGTAATATACCACATTAACAAATTGAAAAATAAAAACCATATGATTATCTCAATAGATGCAGAAAAAGCCTTTGACAAAATTTAACTTCCATTTATGATAAAAACTCTCCAGAAAGCATGAATAGAAGGAACATACCTCAACATAATAAAAGCTATATATGACAAACCCACAGCAAACATTACCCTCAATGGTGAAAAATTGAAAGCATTTAGAAAGATGATAACAATAACCCTGTGATCGAGACAGCAAAAGAGACACTGATGTATAGAACAGTCTTATGGACTCTGTGGGAGAGGGAGAGGGTGGGAAGATTCAATGCCATTGGGAGAATGGCATTGAAACATGTAAAATATCATGTATGAAACGAGATGCCAGTCCAGGTTTGATGCACGATACTGGATGCTTGGGGCTAGTGCACTGGGACGAGCCAGAGGGATGGTATGGGGAGGGAGGAGGGAGGAGGGTTCAGGATGGGGAACACATGCATACCTGTGGTGGATTCATTTAGATATTTGGCAAAACTAATACAATTATGTAAAGTTTAAAAATAAAATAAAATAATAAAAAAAAAGAAAAGAAAATGAAAGCATTTCTCCAAAAGTCAGGAACAAGACAAGGGTGCCCACTCTCACCACAACTATTCAACATAGTTTTGGAAGTTTTGGCCACAGCAATCAGAGCAGAAAAAGAAATAAAAGGAATCCAGATTGGAAAAGAAGAAGTAAAACTCTCACTGTTTGCAGATGACATGATCCTCTACATAGAAAACCCTAAAGACTCTACAAGAAAATTACTAGAGCTAATCAATGAATATAGTAAAGTTGCTGGATATAAAATTAACACACAGAAAACCCGTGCATTCCTATACCCTAACAATGAGAAAACAGAGAAATTAAGGAAACAATTCCATTCACCATTGCAATGAAAAGAATAAAATACTTAAGAATATATCGACCTAAAGAAACAAAAGACATATATAGAAAACTATAAAACACTGATGAAAGAAATCAAAGAGGACACAAATAGATGGAGAAATATGCCATGTTCATGGATTGGAAGAATCAATACAGTGAAAATGAGTATACTACCCAAAGCAATCTATAGATTCAATGCAATCCCTATCAAGCTACCAATGGTATTTTTCATAGAACTAGAACAAATAATTTCACAATTTGTATGGAAATACAAAAAATCTCGAATAGCCAAAGCAATCTTGAGAAAGAAGAATGGAACAGGAGGAATCAACCTACCTGACTTCAGGCTGTACTACAAAGCTACAGTCATCATGACAGTATGGTACTGGCACTAAGACAGAAATATAGATCAATGGAACAAAATAGAAAGTCCAGCGATAAATCTATGCACCTATGGACACCTGATCTTTGACAAAGGAGGCAAGAATATACGATGGAGAAAAGACCATCTCTTTAACAAGTGGTGCTGGGAAAACTGGTCAACCACTTGTAAAAGAATGAAACTAGAACACTTTCTAACACCATACACCAAAATAAACTCAAAATGGATTAAAGATCTAAACATAAGACCAGAAACTATAAAACTCCTAGAGGAAAACATAGGCAAAACACTCTCAGACATAAATCATAGCAGGATCCTCTATGACCCACCTCCCAGAGTAAAGGAAATAAAAGCAAAAATACACAAATGGGACCTAATTAAACTTAAAAGCTTTTGCACAATGAAGGAAACTATAAGCAAAGTGAAAAGACAGCTTTCAGAATGGGAGAAAACAATAGCAAACAAAGCAACTGACAAAAATTAATCTCAAAAATATACAGTTAATTTTACAATATAAATATACAATATAAAAATATACAATTCCTAAAGCTTGATTCCAGAAAAATAAATGACCCAATCAAAATATGGGCCAAAGAATTAAATAGACATTTCTCCAAAGAAGACATACAGATGGCTAACAAACACATGAGAAGATGCTCAACATCACTCATTATCAGAGAAATGCAAATAAAAACCACAATAAGGTACCATAGGTCAGAATGGCTGCTATCCAAAAATCTATGAACAATAAATGCTGGAGAGCGTGTGGAGAAAAGGGAACCCTCTTACACTGTTGGTGGGAATGCAAACTAGTACAGCCACTATGGAGAACATTGTGGAGATTCCTTAAAAAACTGGGAATAGAACTGCCATATGACCCAGCAATCCCACTGCTGGGCGTACACACCGAGGAAACTGGAATTGAAAGAGAGACGTGTACCCCAATGTTCATCACAGCACTGTTTATAATAGCCAGGACATGGAAGCAACCTAGATGCCCATCAGCAGATGAATAGATAAGAAAGCTGTGGTACATATACACAATGAACTATTACTCAGCCATTAAAAAGAATACATTTGAATCAGTTCTAATGCGATGGATGAAACTGGAGCCTATTATACAGAGTGAAGTAAGCCAGAAAGAAAAACACCAATACAGTATACTAATGCATATATATGGAATTTAGAAAGATGGTAACGATAACCCTATGTGTGAGACAGCAAAACAGACACAGATGTATAGAACAGTCTTTTGGATTCTGTGGGAGAAGGTGAGGGTGGGATGATCTGAGAGAATAGCATTGAAACATGTATATTATCATACATGAAACAGATCACCAGTCCAGGTTCGATGCATGAGACAGGGTGCTCAGGCCTGGTGCACTGGGATGACCCAGAGGGATGGGATGGGGAGGGAGGTGGGAGGGGGGTTCAGGATGGAGAACACATGTAAACCCATGGCTAATTCATATCAATGTATGGCAAAAACCACTACAATATTGTAAAGTAATTAGCCTCCAACTAAAATAAATTAAAAAAATAAAAATTAAAAAAAAAGAAAAAAATGGAATAGAATAGAGAGCCTAGAAATAAACCCACAGACTTCTGGCCAATTTGGGACAAGGCAGGCAAGAATATACATGGTGGAAAGACAGTATCTTCAAGTGGTGCTGGGAAAGATGGACAGCTACATGTAGCAGAATGGAATTAGAACATGCTCTAATACCATATACAAAAAATAAGCACAGAATGAATTAAAGACCTAAATTTAAGACCAGAAACCATAAAACCTTTAGAGAAAAACACAGGCAAAACACTATTTGACATAAATCGTAGCAATATGTTTTTGTATCTGATTCCTAAAGCTTCAGGATAATTTCCTAAAGGAAATAAAAGCAAAAATAAACAAATGGGACCTTCAGTTCAGTTCAGTTCAGTCGCTCAGTTATGTTGAACTCTTTGCGACCCCATGAACCACAGCATGCCAGGCCTCCCTATCCATCACCAACTCCTGGAGTTCACTCAAACTCATGTCCATCGAGTCGGTGATGCCATCCAGCCATCTCATCCTCTGTCATCCCCTTCTCCTCCTGCCCCCAATCCCTCCCAGCATCAGGGTCTTTTCCAATGAGTTAACTTTTCGCATGAGGTGGCCAAAGTACTGGAGTTTGAGCTTTAGCATCATTCCTTCCAAAGAACACCCAGGGCTGATCTCCTTTAGAATGGACTGGTTGGATCTCCTTGCAGTCCAAGGCCTAATTAAACTTAAAAACTTTTGTACAGCAAAGGAAATTATTGATAAAATGAAAAGACAACCTACCAAAAGGGAGAAACTATTTGCAAATTAAGTGACCAATAAAGGGTTTATAGCCAAAATATATAAATAGCTCATACAACACATCATAAAAAAATCTCAAGATGTAAAATGGGCAGAAGACCTGAATAGATATTTTTTTTAAAAGAAGAAATGCAGATAGCTAACAAGCACATGATGATTAACGTCACTAATCATCAAGGAAAAGCAAATCAAAAGCATAATAAGTTATCACTTCACACCTGTCAAAATGGCTGGCATCTAAAAGAACACAATGATGGTGAGGATGTGGAGAAAAGGGAACCCTCATGCATTATTGGTGGGAATGTAAATTGGTGTAGCTACTGTGAAAAAGAGTATAGATGTTCCTCAACAAACTAAAAATAGAACTACCATATGACCCACCAGCTCCACTCCTGGGTATATATTTGAAAACTATCATTTGAAAAGATACATCCACCCCAATGTTCATCAGTTCAGTTCAGTTGCTCAGTCGTGTCTGACTCTGTGACCCCATGGAGTGCAGCATGCTAGGCCTCCCTGTCTATCACCACCTCCCAGAGTTTACTCAGACTCATGTCCATTGAGTCGGTGATGCCAGCCAAACATCTCATCCTCTGTCATCCCCTTCTCCTCCTGCCTTCAGTCTTTCCCAGCATCAGGGTCTTTTCAAATGAGTTGGTTCTTTGCATCAGGTGGCCAAAGTATTGGAGTTTCAACTTCAGCATCAGTCATATTCAGCATCAGTGAACATTCAGGACTGATTTCCTTTAGGATGGACTGGCTGGATCTCCCTGCAGTCCATGGGATTCTCAAGAATCTTCTCCAACACCACAGTTCAAAAGCATCAATTCTTTGGTGCTCAGCTTTCTTTATAGTCCAACTCTCATGTCCGTATATGACTACTGGAAAAAAACATAGCTTTGACTAGACGGACCTTTGTTGGCAAAGTAATGTCTCTGCTTTTTAATATTTTGTCAAGGTTGGTCATAACTTTTTTTTTTCCAAGGAATAAGCATCTTTTAATTTCACGGATGCAGTCACCATCTGCAGTGATTTTGGAGCCCCCCAAAAATAGTCTGACACTGTGTTTCCAATGTTTCCCCATCTATTTGCCATGAAGTGATGGGACTGGATGCCATGATCTTAGTTTTCTGAACGTTGAGTTTTAAGCCAACATTTTCACTCTCCTCTTTCACTTTCATCAAGAGGCTCTTTAGTTCTTCTTCACTTTCTGCCATAAGGGTGGTGTCATTGCATATCTGAGGTTATTGATGTTTCTCTCAGCAATCTTGATTCCAGCTTGTGCTTCATCCAGTCCAGCATTTTCATGATGTACTCTGCATGTAAGTTAAATAAGCAGGGTGAGAATATACAGCCTTGACGTACTCCTTTCCATGTTTGGAACCAGTCTGTTGTTCCATGTCTGGTTCTAACTGTTGCTTCCTGACCTGCATACAGATTTCTCAAGAGGCCGGTCAGGTGGTCTGGTATTCCTATCTCTTGAAGAAGTTTCCAGTTTGTTGTGATCTACACAGTCAAAGGCTTTGGCATAGTCAATAAAGCAGAAGTTTTTCTGGACCTCTCTTGCTTTTTCAATGATCCAGCAGATGTTGGCAATTTGATCTTTGGTTCCTCTGCCTTTGCTAAATCCAGCTTGAACATCTGAAAGTTCACAGTTCACATACTGTTGAAGCCTGGCTTGGACAAGTTAGAGCATTACTTTGCTAGCGTGTGAGAAGAGTGCAATTGTGCAGTAGTTTGAGCATTCTTTGGCATTGCTATTCTTTGGGATTGGAATGAAAACTCACCTTTTGCAGCCCTGAGGCCACTGCTGAGTTTCCCTAATTTGCTAAATCTAAAAAATACAACTAGTGAACATAAAGAAGCGACTCACAGATATAGAGAACAAATCATTGGGTACAGTTGGGAGAGTGAAGAGGGGAGAGGCATAATAGGGTAGGAGATTAAGAGGTAAAAACTATTATGTGTAAAATAATCTATAAGAATAGATTGCACAACATAGGACATATAGCCAATATTTGATAATATAAATGAGTATAAATTTTAAAATGTGAATTACTATATTGTATACCTGTAACTAAAGTGGTTTGCCAACCACTTCAGTATTCTTGCCTTGAGAACCCCATGAACAGTAAGCAACCTAGATGTCCATCGGCAGATGAATGGATAATAAAGCTATGGTACATATACACAATGGAGTATTACTCAGCCATTAAAAAGAATACATTTGAATCAGTTCTAATGAGATGGATGAAACTGGAGCCTATTATACAGAGTGAAGTAGTATACTAACACACATATATGGAATTTAGAAAGATGGTAACAGTAACCCTGTGTACGAGACAGCGAAAGAGACACTGATGTATAGAACAGTCTTATGGACTCTGTTGGAGAGGGAGAGGGTGGGAAGATTTGGGAGAATGGCATTGAAACATGTATAATATCATGTATGAAACGAGTTGCCAGTCCAGGTTTGATGCACGATACTGGATGCTTGGGGCTAGTGCACTGGGACAAGCCAGAGGGATGGTATGGGGAGGGAGGAGGGAGGAGGGTTCAGGATGGGGAACACAGGTATACCTGTGGCGGATTCATTTAGATATTTGGCAAAACTAATACAATTTTGTAAAGTTTAAAAAAATAAATAAATAAAATTTAAAATGAAAAACTGAAAAAAAAAAGAACAACAACAAAAAATGTTAAACCTAGATATCAGGCTTTTAAAACTTCAGTTATTCAAATTGCAGTTATAATTTACTTTCAGATCTATCAATAAGAATTAGAATATTTAGTACAGCTTGAGTTTGAGGTTCTTTGCTTAGTAATTATATAACACTGTCTTTTTACAGGCCATTTAAAAAGTTCATCTTCATTTCCCAGCCCTCTTATCCTATTAACTGAAAGCAGCCAAGACTAAAGCAGTTCTTTAACTGAATAAACTCTCTTAATCTGTAGTTTGAAAAGAAAAAAAAAAAAGGCAAAATGATAGGATACTGAAAGAGAAACTCCCCAGGTCAGTAGGTGCCCAATATGCTACTGGAGATCAGTGGAGAAATAACTCCAGAAAGAATGAAGGGATGGAGCCAAAGCAAAAACAATACCCAGCTGTGGATGTGACTGGTGATAGAAGCAAGGTCCGATGCTGTAAAGAGCAATATTGCATAGGAACCTGGAATGTCAGGTCCATGAATCAAGGCAAATTGGAAGTGGTCAAACAAGAGATGGCAAGAGTGAATGTTGACATTCTAGGAATCAGCAAACTGAAATGGACTAGAATGTAATTTAACTCAGATGACCATTATATCTACTACTGTGGGCAGGAATCCCTCAGAAGAAATGGAGTAGCCATCATGGTCAACAAAAGAGTCCGAAATGCAGTACTTGGATGCAATCTCAAAAATGACAGAATGATCTCTGTTGGTTTCCAAGGCAAACCATTCAATATCACAGTGATCCAAGTCTATGCCCCAACCAGTAATGCTGAAGAAGCTGAAGTTGAACGGTTCTATGAAGACCTACAAGACCTTTTAGAACTAACACCCCAAAAAGATGTCCTTTTCATTATAGGAGACTGGAATGCAAAAGTAGGAAGTCAAGAAACACCTGGAGTAACAGGAAAATTTGGCCTTGGAATACAGAATGAAGCAGGGCAAAGACTAATAGAGTTTTGCCAAGAAAATGCACTGGTCATAACAAACACCCTCTTCTAACAACACAAGAGAAGACTCTACACATGGACATCACCAGATGGTCAACACCGAAATCAGACTGATTGTATTCTTTGCAGCCTAAGATGGAGAAGCTCTATACAGTCAGCAAAACCAAGACCAGGAGCTGACTATGGCTCAGACCATGAACTCCTTATTGCCAAATTCAGACTTAAATTGAAGAAAGTAGGGAAAACCACTAGACCATTCAGGTATGACCTAAATCAAATCGCTTATGATTATACAGTGGGAGTGAGAAATAGATTTGAGGGCCTAGATCTGATAGATAGAGTGCCTGATGAACTGTGGAATGAGGTTAGTGACATTGTACAGGAGACAGGGATCAAGACCATCCCCATGGAAAAGAAATGCAAAAAAGCAAAACGGCTGTCCGGGGAGGCCTTACAAATAGCTGTGAAAAGAAGAGAAGTGAAAAGCAAAGGAGAAAAGGAAAGATATAAACATCTGAATGCAGAGTTCCAAAGAATAGCAAGAAGAGATAAGAAAGCCTTCTTCAGTGATCAATGCAAAGAAATAGAGGAAAACAACACAATGGGAAAGACTAGAGATCTCTTCAAGAAAATCAGAGATACCAAAGGAATATTTCATGCAAAGATGGGCTCTATAAAGGACAGAAATGGTATGGACCTAACAGAAGCAGAAGATATTAAGAAGAGATGGCAAGAATACACAGAAGAACTGTACAAAAAAGATCTTCATGACCCAGATAATCACGACGGTGTGATCACTGACCTAGAGCCAGACATCCTGGAATGTGAAGTCAAGTGGGCCTTAGAAAGCATCACTACAAACAAAGCTAGTGGAGGTGATGGAATTCCAGTTGAGCTATTCCAAATCTTGAAAGGTGATGCTGTGAAAGTGCTGCACTCAATATGCCAGCAAATTTGGAAAACTCAGCAGTGGCCACAGGACTGGAAAAGGTCAGTTTTCATTCCAATCCCAAAGAAAGGCAATGCCAAAGAATGCTCAAACTACTGCACAATTGCACTCATCTCACACGCTAGTAAAGTAATGCTCAAAATTCTCCAAGCCAGGCTTCAGCAATATGTGAACTGTGAACTTCCTGATGTTCAAGCTGGTTTTAGAAAAGGCAGAGGAACCAGAGATCAAATTGCCAACATCTGTTTAATCATGGAAAAAGCAAGAGAGTTCCAGAAAAGCATCTATTTCTGCTTTATTGACTATTCCAAAGGCTTTGACTGTGTGGATCACAATAAACTGTGGAAAATTCTGAAAGAGATGGGAATACCAGACCACCTGATCTGCTGCTTGAGAAATTTGTATGCAGGTTAGGAAGCAACAGTTAGAACTGGACATGGAACAACAGACTGGTTCCAAATAGGAAAAGGAGTACGTCAAGGCTGTATATTGTCACCCTGCTTATTTAACTTATATGCAGAGTACATCATGAGAAACACTGGACTGGAAGAAACACAAGCTGGAATCAAGATTGCCGGGAGAAATATCAATAACCTCAGATATGCAGATGACACCACCCTTATGGCAGAAATTGAAGAGGAACTCAAAAGCCTCTTGATGAAAGTGAAAGAGGAGAATGAAAAAGTTGGCTTAAAGCTCAACATTCGGAAAACGAAGATCATGGCATCCGGTCCCATCACTTCATGGGAAATAGATGGGGAAACAGTGGAAACAGTGTCAGACTTCATTTTTCTGGGCTCCAAAATCACTGCAGATGGTGACTGCAGCCATGAAATTAAAAGATGCTTACTCCTTGAAAGGAAAGTTATGACCAATCTAGATAGCATATTCAAAAGCAGAGACATTACTTTGCCAACAAAGGTTCGTCTAGTTAAGGCTATGGTTTTTCCTGTGGTCCTGTATGGATGTGAGAGTTGGACTGTGAAGAAGGCTGAGCACCAAAGAATTTATACTTTTGAACTATGGTGTTGGAGAAGACTCTCGAGAGTCCCTTGGACTGCAAGGAGATCCAACCAGTCCATTCTGAAGGAGATCAGCCCTGGGATGTCTTTGGAAGGAATGATGCTGAAGCTGAAACTCCAGTACTTTGATCACCTCATATGAAGAGTTGGAAAAGACTCTGATGCTGGGACGGATTGGGGGCAAGAGGAGAAGGGGACGACAGAGGATGAGATGGCTGGATGGCATCACTGACTCAATGGACGCGAGTCTCAGTGAACTCCGGGAGTTGGTGATGGACAGGGAGGCCTGGCGTGCTGGGATTCATGGGGTTGCAAAGAGTCGGACACGACTGAGCGACTGTTCTGATCTGATCTGATACCTGTAACTTGCATAATTTTACATCAACTATACTTCAATTAAAAAAAAACAAATGTGAGTCGGGGGTGGGTGAAATGGTTGAAGGAAGTCAAAAGCAACAGATTTCCATTTATAAAATAAGTCATGGGATGTAATGTATAGCATGGTGATTGTAGTTAATAAATTTGTATCTCAAAAAAATATGGCATATTTGAAAGTTGCTAAGAGAGTAAATCTTAAATGACCTCATCACAAGAGAAAAAAGTTTGACAGATTAGCACTTAGGGAAGCCAATTTTGTGAATATATCTTTGTTCTTTCTCATGATGCTCATATCATCCATTTTTTCATGTCTTGGTGGAAACATTTGGAGAACAGTTAACACTCAGCCTGAAGAGTGTGATTTATATATAAAAATGATCATGATTCTTTCATCGGACTACATTTTTGTTGTTGATTTAGAGGGGAGCTATGAGTAGGAGAGCAAATGTGAATGGTACTTCTGTTCATTTTAGAGAAATCTGTGCATGATGGATACTGCTTGATAATACCATGTTAGAAAAAGCAGGCTTAGTAACCTTGAACATGTTGACCACCCATATTATCCTCCTTATTTCAAAAGGATAACCATTCTACTTCTACTCTTGACCCATCTCCTCTTCAGTTAGACCTTCAGTATCCACTCCTTTCATAGCTGCAGGCCTTCCTCTCCCTCCAACTTAAGGTATTCTTTCTTTCAAGGTCTTCATCATTCAGGATCCCAAAAAAGTAGCCTACATTCCTTGACATGTTCAACCTCTTCCTATTTTCATTTGTGTCTTAACTCATAATCTTGTTTCTTTCCGCCACTGTATTATAATTGTTCTGACAGATGTAGCGATACAGTCCCTTTGCTAGCCACAAAGGAAAATATTTGCTTTATTTGCCTCAATCTTTTAATGTGTTCTATCTGCTATTTTCACCAATTTTGACTCAACTGGGCCCTTTCCTTGAGGACTTTTGTTTCTCATTTGGCTTCTGTGACATTCCTAACCTGGGTTTCTACTTCTCTGGTTACTCCTTTTCAGTCTTCAGTTCTTTCCTGATTTAAATGAAAAAATATTGACTTTTCAGGGGTTAGCCCACTGCTTAATCCTTTTGGTTTAATCTTTCCACCTCCTCATTCCACCTGGGAAATCAAACCTTATGGCTTTAACTGCCACCTGCAGTTGTTGGCTTGTATCTGTTATCTCTGTCTCCAGGGCTTTGTTAACTATTTCCAAGCCTCCACTAAATATCTTTACCAGGGGACCCCATACTTATCTGAAGCTCAATATTTCTAGAACTGAATTTATTACTTTATCATTTAGGTTTCAGTTAGGGGAAAAAAAAAACAGTCTAGGTATTTCAAATAGGAAATTTAATATTGGGAATTGCTTATACCAGTGATGAAGGAGATGAGAAACTAAAATTGGGATGATAAGATAACCAGATTAGCAACAGCAGAAAGCCACTATCAAGAGGGGTAACAGGATGAGGTGGAGTTTCCAAAATCCAGAAGGCAAGGCCACCCAGCTAGAGCTAGAGTTGTAGCTCAGGCTAGAGCTATGGCCACTAGGGAAGCTGGAACCAGACAGAGCTTGTCTAATCGGAAGTGAAATCTCGGAAAAGATTCCAGTCACCAAGAGAAATGCTGCCTGAAGCAAAGTGAGAGACTAAGAAATACCCTAGCTTCTCCCTACAGTCACTTCCAGTCTTCCAACAGCACCTGTCTTAACTTGCTTGGACACCAGGGACCCTGGATAATGTAGTTCTTTGTGATGGTATGGCATAATCACTGGTTTACCCACCTCCCCAATCAATTCCTCTTCCTGCTTTCCCCATTTAATAATTAATGTTTTTACATACCTAGTTGGTTAAGCTAAGACTCTTGTATTCACCATTTACTATCATTGTTCTATACATCAAATCTGCTACTAGATTCTAATGAGTCCACATCAGAAACATCTCTTGAATTTCTCCCTACCTCTTCACTTAAGCCTGTTTGATCCTCTTTGTCTCTCTTCTAAACTTTCCCATTTTTATCCTAAATATTCTTGCCCCAACTTCACTCAAATTTTCATTTATTTTTGTATTAATACATTTATTCTGCTAGCCTCTCAAATGCTATCCTATCCTTGTATAATAAAATATTTAAAATTTTCACATGGAATATAGTGTCTTTTTAATTTTCTTATGTATTTTGTGGGGATTAAGAATGGACTTGGATGATAGTTACTGTAAAATTTTCAAGGGTTCTTTTATGGTAAACTTGGATAAGCTTGTCATGTTTGTTGATACCCCTGAATCATGAAGGCAGAGACATAAGGGCAAATCTGGCTTTGAAAGTAGATGCTTAATGTAGTTCTGATTAAGCAGTAAAACAGTATGAAAAGTGTGTCAAAGATAATAGATTCTCATATTAATCTATGGTGAATCATTAAAGCAAACTGCCATGGATCACCTCCCCCAACATTGGAATGCATTGCTAATCTAAACACTGCTGAACTAAACACAAGTCTCAGAATCCCTCCCAGCAAACCTCTTCCAAGGAAACACTACCAATAGATTGGAGTTGACAGAGGAGTCATAACCTTTCAGAGGTATATTATTTTTGATTTCCAGGTCAACTTAAAGCCTTAGATGGTGGCACCTGTTGTCTCTCAGAAATACCCTCTGGAGTATTCCATGTCCTGTTTTTCAAACCTTCCCATGAAAGTACCCTTAAAGACAGAGAAAAGTGAATTTACAATTCCAGGATTCTAACATGGAGCCGACTTATTTAAAATTTGAAGTGTTTCAGCATCCTGATTTAAATATACAAATTATTTATGCAACATAAAAATTTTAATATAAAACATCATACAAATTTTGCATTCTACTCAGTAAAATGTTTATATATAAAACCACTCCCCCAGCCTTTAGCATCCCCCAACAAACCTGGAGTGAAATCATGTTCCAAGATGTTTTATGCTTATTGGGTCCTGTGGCTTCATATACTCCTTGGCACATAGTCACTTATACTTGAAGAAATGCATATCCCCCTTTAAGTAACTCAGCAGTGGCCCCTTTTTGGTGTTCTGAAGTTCTCTAGTGTCTTAACCAGCTCGCTCCTCCATGGGTTTTATAACCTTAGCTTCCATGGCAGCATGCTGTCTGGGTGCACATCCAACTCTAATTCTTTCCTATCGGTTCCCTTTCTCCCTCCTACTTTATTTATCAATATAACATTTGACCACAACCCTTCCTCCCTATGTCTGTTTTGGAGAAGAGAGGTTATCAGATTTTTTTCTGTAAAGGGCCAGAGATTTAATATTTTAGATTTTACAAGCCACATGTCTCAGTCACAACTATTCAATCCTGTGCTCTTGTAGCACAAATCAAGCCTTAAGACAATATATAAACAAATGGCTATGGCTATAGTGCAATAAAATTTTATGTACAAATACATATGAATTTCAGTTTTCACATGTCCTGATATATTACTCTTCCTCCGATTTTTTTCCACCCATTTAAAAAATGTAAAATTGTTAGCTCACCAGTTATATAAAAATAAGTGGGAGACTGGATTTAGCTGTAGGCTGGGTTTGTTGACCCTTGTTGGTCCAGGACTATCCTGAATCCTTGATACAGAAGATAACTTGTTGGCTCGTGGACACCCTTTGCAAACTCTTTGAGAGGCTGCCTCTAACTCTGCCTCAGCTCTTCACACTCTGCCTCTGGAGGCATCTAATAAGTGCATTGAATGCATATGCCATTTTAAAACCACCCCGTGTATGGCAATAATTACAGAATTGATATTTCCACTCTTGATATCTCACTCCAATTCCAGTTTTATTTCTTACTGGCCATAGACTCTTAGTATATTTCTGGCCCAAACCTGAAGTGAAATAGTAAAAACTCAAAAAGCAAAATTATTTGTTCTAAGTTCTCTCCTTCATAACTTCATTGTGGCAACTATCTTGTAGCATAGCGGAGCCCTTGTGTTCTGTTTAGAGAATCATATCTATACTTTATCTTCTGTCCCTTCAACATCAAGACCTCCCCATCTTTTTTCTGTAACAGGTGTCAGTGGTGTACTCTTTGTTCTTATAAAAGTGGACTCATTTTAGACACAGCAAAAGACACTTTTCAAAATGATTATTTGATTACACATGTAATCAAATAGTCATTTATACTTATAGGGTCTATATTTATACTTCTAGGGTCTATAATTCCTTAACTGTATTCCCCCATTATCTTAGTGCCTTAGTTTGGCTTCATTTACTGTATTAGCCTGTGAAAACAGAATATGCCATGTCTTTTTAAAACTGAAACTTTATAGACTGGTTGTAGTGCCCCTATTTTCCGGCTTATTCATTTTGGCTGCTCAGTGGTTTTTTTTTTTTTTTTTAATTTTATTTTATTTTTAAACTTTACATAATTGTATTAATTTTGCCAAATATCAAAATGAATCCACTACAGGTATACATGTCTTCCCCATCCTGAACCCTCCTTCTTCCTCCCTGCCCCTACCATCCCTCTGGGTCATCCCAGTGCACTAGCCCCAAGCATCCAGTATCGTGCATCGAACTTGGATTGGCAACTCGTTTCTTACATGATATTTAACATGTTTCAATGCCATTCTCCCAAATCTTTCCACCCTCTCCCTCTCCCACAGAGTCCATAAGACTGTTCTATACATCAGTGTCTCTTTTGCTGTCTCGTAGACCGGGTTATTGTTACCATCTTTCTAAATTCCATATATATGCGTTAGTATACTGTATTGGTGTTTTTCCTTCTGGCTTACTTCACTCTGTATAATAGGCTCCAGTTTCATCCACCTCATTAGAACTGATTCAAATGTATTCACCGTCTTATACTGTTGGTGGGAATGCAAACTAGTACAGCCACTATGGAGAACAGTGTGGAGATTCCTTTAAAAACTGGAAATAGAATTGCCTTATGATCCAGCAATCCCACTGCTGGGCATACACACTGAGGAAACCAGAAGGGAAAGAGACACGTGTACCCCACTGTTCATCACAGCACTGTTTATAGTAGCCAGGACATGGAAGCAGCCTAGATGCTCAGTGGTTTTTAGACTGTGTCATCCTGTGCTCTTCTACTATGGACAACAGAACAGATTATGTGATAATGGCAGAAGTGTCAAGGAAGATCTCTCTCAAGAGGTGGACTCTGGCATGAAGCCTGGACCCTGGGTGTATGCCCATCTGGGAAAGAAGTAGCCCAGACACTGGAAACAACCAGTGTCTTGAGGTGCAAAGGTCTTGAGGTGTGAAAGGGTCAGCATGATCAAAGTATAGACCAAAGGGAGAAGTTGCTAGAGGGTAGTCAGGAGGAACATGGGATAAAAGAACAGAATATGTCCCCTAGGTTTCTTGCCCTATGCAACAGGATATATAGAGAAGTAAGGAAAACTGGAGCATAAATAAATCCATTTTTCACATAGTTTGAAATGCTTGCTAAATAGCTAAATGGAGATACCACATAGGCAGCTGGATATAAATATGGAGTTTAGGGAAAAGGTCAGGGCTAGAGATATAATTGTGAGCTGTATCAGTGTACAGATGGCACTTGGCACCAAGGAACTTTGTGGGCTGATGCAGAGAATGAATGGACAAAGAGGAGCAAAGAAACATAGACTTACTCAACCTTCAGACACCAACCAAAAAAGGAAGTACCAGTAAAGAGACAGTAGAAAGTGTCCAGGGAGGAAAACCAGGATCTGTCACTAAGAGAGACCACAAGAGCTGGGATTCAAGGCTTACATCGTTCCTTTCACCTTCATTTTAGGAAAAGTCACCGGAAGAAGTGAAGGACAATTAGGAAAATTTTGTAATAATCAAGGAGTTTGATCTTTTCCATTTTTTCCCCCTCATTTTACACTCCAGAAGTGAAACTTACCAATAATTTTATTTCTCCTTGAAAACAGTATTGATATAGAATGAACTCAAGTAAATTCTTAAAAACTATAGAAATTCTTTACATAAATGTGATAATGATACTTAATTTCAGGTTACCATATTTTATGATACCAATTTCATCTACATTTATGATGAAATAATTATTTCAATGACCCAACTAAGAATTTTCTAATTTCTTTAAAATTTAATGAAATATATCAAGTGAATAGCAGGAAACAGACTTCTGAGAATTATAGGTCCTTAGGCTTGTAATTTTCAACAGTGAGGATTTTTTAAACTTGTAATTATTGAGCCACTTTTGTAACAGCTTTCTGACCATACATGTCTGAACAGAGTTAGGTATTGCACACACATACATAATCATGGTACTTGACTGGAAAACAAGACAAGTGTTATAGTACATTTTTCAGTGTTCATTGTATAAAATAAGATGGCTAAAGTTTTAAGTACTTCTATTACATTTGTAAATTAAAGTAAATATGTTTCTAATTTTTTTGTTGTTTTTCTTTTTCTTTTCTAATCTTTTTTTTCCCATCACACATGCTTCTCCTAAGTTTAGTCTCTCCTACATATTACTACTATCTGGAAAAACTAAACGTGATAGAGAACCTAGTGCTTACTTATATCCAGTTCTCTCCTTTCTGATCTTCAAGGAATATTCTATTTCTCAATCCTCTTAGTTAGGTGGGGTCTTGTGATTGACTTTAATCAATAAAATTTGGCTGGAAACTATATGTGTCATTTCGGGGCTGGGGCCCTTAAAAGCAGATATATGCTCTTCATGATTTCTTTTCTTCTTTGGCTGTGACTAAAAAGGCAGAATCACAAGATGAAATAAGCCTGGATTTCTGAGTCAGTGCACAGAAAACAGTTGCCTTGGGTAGTTGGTCAACCTAATTCTGCTTTTGCACAAGCAAGGAATAAACCTTTATTGTATTAATCCATTGAGATTCTGAAGTCATCAGTTACCTTGCGTGGTCTGGCATTACTCTGTATAATGCAGTGTTTCAGGGTTCAGTTCATTTCAGTCACTCAGTTGTGTCCAACTCTGCGACCCCATGAACTGCAGCATACCGGGCCTCCTTGTCCATCACCAACTCCTGGGATTTACTCAAACTCATGTCCATTGAGTCGGTGATGCCATCTGACCATCTCATCTTCTGTCATTCCCTTCTCCTCCCACCTTCAATCTTTCCCAGCAACAGGGTCTTTTCCAATGAGTTAGTTCTTTGCATCAGGTGGCCAAAGTATTTGAGTTTCAGCTTCAGCATCAGTCCTTCCAATGAATATTCAGGACTGATTTCCTTTAGGATTGAATGGTTGGATCTTTTCACAGTCCAAGGCACTCTCAAGGGTCTTCTCCAACACCACAGTTCAAAAGCATCAATTCTTTGGTTTCAGAGTAATGTTTCACTTTTTATTAGGATCAAGAAACTCTTACTTATTAGTTGAAACCTAAACAGTAGATCAGAGAAGGCAATGGCACCCCACTCCAGTACTCTTGCCTGGAAAATCCCATGGACGGAGGAGCCTGGTGGGCTGCAGTCCATGGGGTCACTAGGAGTCGGACACGACTGAGCGACTTTATTTTCACTTTCACTTTCATGCATTGGTGAAGGAAATGGCAACCCACTCCAGTGTTCTTGCCTGGAGAATCCCAGGGATGGGGGAGCCTGGTGGGCTGCCGTCTATGGGGTCGCACAGAGTCGGACACAACTGAAGTGACTTAGCAGCAGCAAACAGTAGATACACAAAAGCACAAAAATCAAAAGGATATTTAACCAAAATAATCAGCTTGTACACATTTAGAATTAGAACAATAACATCTACTTTTAGTGAATTGTCTCATTTTGATGTAAGAGATTGACATTCTGATAATCATGGTGCAATAATTTGTTGTCATACTTTCTCAAAGGCTCATAAAATATTCTTAGATATTCAAGGCAACATATGATTGCCATAGTTTGTCTCCACACACCTACCCTATGCAACAAGTGTAAGCAGCCTATAAAACACCAATAGTGGGGGTTGATCAAGAGTTTCAGTCCTCCTCCTTCCACAGACACACTGAATGTACAGCTACAGAGTAAAACCTCTAAAAGAGACCCATAAACTAGAGGAATGACTCCTCCACATCGGGCAAATGAGAAAATACCCACTGTGAAATGGATAGGAAAGGCTAAGACATATGTTTACCATAAACCCTACTCCCAGGACAGCACCATACAATTGAGAGGGTGCTTCAAACTCCCAGCTTCTTCCTGAAGATGGAAGAATTTTTGACCCTATAATTTAGTACCTCAGCTTTTAAGACTCCCACCAGAGGGTCAAGCACCCAAAACACCTAGCTCTGAAAGCCAATGAAGCTTGTGTCCATGAGACCCACAAGACTATAGCGAACAAAGAAGAGGTTGTTAACTGGTACAAATGCTCACTATGGCTATCTACCCAAAGCTCAGTGCAGAGGGAGCAGAAGAAGCAAACTGCTCATCTCCCAGTTTTTACCTGAGAGAGGTCCATCTGCATAGTTTGAAAGCTGCTACCTGAGGCCTCCTTGGTGGCTCAGATGGTAAAGAATCTGCCTGCAGTGCAGGAGACCTGGTTAAATCCTGGGGTCGGGAAGACCCCCAGAGAAAGGGATGGCAACCTATCCCATAATCTTGCCTGGGGAATCCCATGGACAGGGGAGACTGGTGGGCTGCAGTCCATGGGGTTGCAAAGAGTCAGACTCAACTGAGGGACTAACACACACACCTGAGGGTTACGTTCCTAACTTATCACACATCCAGGGGCTGTCTGTGATCACCCCTGAAGACCACAGACACCAGTGGACACCTCCCTGTCTTCCTGCAGCTGCCTACAAATCACTAGTATCTCCCCGAAGGAGCTTCTAGACATACCTGCACCCCTGCTGTTGTGCTCCCACTTGAGGAACGGATCCCTGGACTGGCTGGCTCTGACAGCCAATAGAGCTTCCACCCATGAAACCCATGAAAACTGTTATTAAATGGCTATCCCCCAAGGTTCAATGCAAAGGGAAAAGGCAAAAATGCCCATTTCCTAGTCTCCCAGAAAGGAATTAATCTGCTTACTTTAAAAGCTTCTGCCTAAGGGCCAGGCATTTAACTTAACATGCACTTAGGGGCTGACAACTATTGTTCCTGGAAGCCAGGGAAGCTGATGGACACTTCCTCCATTTTCTCCCCATAGGCCACTCCAGGTCACAAGTATCTCCATGAGGGGAGCCATACTCACATCGGACACCCCAGCATTCATGGCTGCTGCCTGAGGGACAGGCCTCTGATCTCCTGGTTCTGAGAGCCAATGGGGATGGCACTCATGATCCCTCACTAATGCAGCAAAGAAGTGATTCTTAATGGGTATAGAAGCACATCTCCTTCCCCTCCCCATGATGGCTAAAACCCCAAGCCCAGACTGAGGGAACAGGTGAAAATGACTATTCCCCAAGTTCTCCCAGGAAAGGGCTTACCTACATAATTCCCCATATATATATATATATATATATATATATATATATATATATATATATATATATATGTGTGTGTGTGTGTGTGTGTGTGTGTATGTGTATATGTATATATATATACACACACACACACACACACACACATATATATATATGGCTGATTTATTTTGTTGTACAGTACAAACTAAAACAACATTATAAAGCAACTATACTCCAATAAAAATTAATTTTAAAAAGTTCATGTCAAGCCAAACATCACTATGAACAGAGCTAGTGAAAGTGATGGAATTCCAGCTGAGCTATTTCAAATCCCAAAAGATGATGCTTGAAAGTGCTGCACTCAATATGCCAGCAAATTTGGAAAACTCAGCAGTGGCCCCAGGACTGGAAAGGGTCAGTTTTCATTCCAATACCAAAGAAGGCCAATGCCAAAGAATGTAAAAAGCACCACACAATTGCACTCAATTCACATGCTAGCAAAATAATGCTCAAAATTCTCCAAGTTAGGCTTCAACAGTATGCGAACTGAGAACTCCCAGATATTCAAGCTGGATTTAGAAAAGGTAAAGGTACCAGAGATGAAATTGCCAACATCTGTTGGATCATACAGAAAGCATGAGAATCCCAGAAAAAATATCTACTTCTGCTTCATTGACTACACTAAAGCCTTTGACTGTGTGGACCACAACAAACCTTGGAAAATTCTTCAAGAGATGGGAGCACAAGGCCACCTTACCTGCCTCCTGAAAAACCTGTATGCAGGTCAAAAAGCAACAGTTAAAACCGGATATGGAACAACTGACAGGTTCAAAATTGGGAAAGGAGTACATCAAAGCTGTATATTGTCACCCTGCTTATTTAACTTATATTCATTCAGGGTATACCATGAGAAATGCTGGGCTGGATGAAACACAAGCTGGAATCAAGATCACAGGGAGACATATCAATAACCTCAGATATGCAGATGACACTACTCTAAAGTGAAGAGGAACTAAAGAGCCTCTAGATGAAGATGAAAGTGGAGAGAGAAAAAGCTGGCTTAAAACTCAACATTCAGAAAACTAAGATCATGGCATCTGGTCCCATCACTTCATGGCAAATAGATAAGGAAACAATGGAAACAGTGACAGACTTTATTTTCTTGGGCTCCAAAATCACTGCATATGGTAAGTGCAGCCATGAAATTAAAAGACAATTGCTCCACAGAAGAAAAGCTATGATGTAGAAGAAAACCTATAGAGTATGTTAAAATCCAGAGACATTAGTTTTCCAACAAAGGTCTGAAAAGTCAAAGCTATGGTTTTTTCCAGTAGTCATGTATGGATATGAGTGTTGGACCATAACGAAGGCTGAGTCTAAGGAGTGATGCTTTTGAACTGTGGTGTTGGAGGAGACTCTTGAGAGTCCCTTGGACTGCAAGGAGATCCAACCAGTCAATCCTAAAGAAAATCAGTACTAAATATTCATTGGAAGGATTGATGCTGAAACTGAAGATCCAGTACTTTGGCCACTTGATACAAAGAGCTAACTTATTGGAAAAGACCCTGATGCTGGGAAAGATTGAAGGCAGGAGGAGAACGGGACGAGAGAGGACGCGTTGGTTAGATGACATCACCAACTCAATGGACACGAGTTTAAGCAAGGTTCAGGAGACAGTGAAGGACAGGGAAGCCTGGAGCACTGCAGTACATGGTTCGCAAAAAGTCAGACACAACTGAGTGACTGAATTACAAAAAGACAAGTACACAAAAATTTTCTCATCAAATAATAAATGACCCTGGCATACCAGGAACTTAACTTATTGAAACTATTCTTTAAAATTTAGTGAGTTTTATATTGCACCTGAAATGCAAAAAGGCAAAATGGTTACCTGTGGAGGCCTTGCAAATAGCTGACAAAATAAGAGAAGCGAAAGGCAAAGAAGAAAAGGAAAGATACATACAATCCAAATGCAGAGTTTCAAAGAATAGCAAGGAGAGATAAGAAAGACTTCAGTTATCAGTGCAAAGAAATAGAGGAAAACAATAGAATGGGAAAGACTAGATATCTCTTAAGAAAATCAGAGATACCAAGGGAATACTTCATGCAAAGATGAGCACAATAAAGGACAGAAATGGTATGAACCTAACAGAAGCAAAGGAGATTAAGAATTGACAAAAATACACAGAAGTACTATACAAAAAAGGTCTTAAAGACCCGGATAACCACAATGGTGTGATCACTCACCTAGAGCCAGACATCCTGGAGCATGAAGTCAAGTGGGCTTAAGAAAGCATGACTACGAAGAAGGCTAGTGGAGGTGATGGAATTCCAGCTGAGCTATTTCAAACCCTAAAAGATGATGCTGTGAAAGTGCTGCACTCAAGATCCCAGCAAATTTGGAAAACTCAGAAGTGGCCACAGGACTGGAAAAGGTCAGTTTTCATTCCAATCCCAAAGAAAGGCAATGCCAAAGAATGTTCAAACTACCATACAATTGTACTCATTTCACGTACTAGCAAGGTAATGCTCAATATCCTACAAGCTAGGCTTCAGTAGTAATGTGAACCAAGAGCTTCCAGATGTACAGGATGGATTTAGAAAATGCAAAGGAACCAGAGATCAAATTGCCAACATCTGTTGAATCATAGAAAAAGCAAAAGAATTCCAGAAAAACATCTACTTCTGTTTCATTGACTACACTAAAGCCTCTGTGTAGATCACAACAATTTGTGGGAAATTCTTAACAAGATGAAAATACCAGACCATCTTACCTGTCTCCTGAGAAACCTGTATGCAGGTCAAGAAGCAATGGTTAGAACCAGACTTGGAACAACAAAGTGGTTCAAAATTGGGAAGGGAGTACATCAGGCTGTGTATTGTCACCCTGCTTATTTAACTTCTTTGCAAAGTTCATTGTGTTAAATGCCAGGCTGGATGAAGCACAAGCTGGAATCAAGATTTCTGGGAGAAATATCAATAACTTCAGATATGCAGATGACACCACCCTTATGGCAGAAAATGAAGAAATAAAAAGGCTCTTGATGAAAGTGAATGACAAGAGTGAAAAAGCTGGTTTAGAACTCAACATTCAAAAAACTAAGATCATGGCATCTGGTCCCATCATTTCATGGCAAACAGATGGGAAAAAATGGAAACAGTGACAGACTATTTTCTTGGACTCCAAAATCACTGCAGATGGTGACTGCAGCCATGAAATTAAAAGATGCTGCTCCATGGAAGAAAAGCTATGACAAACCCAGCAAGGACATCACTTTGCCAACAAAGGTCCATATAGTCAAAGCTATACTTTTTTCCAGTAGTCATGTATGGATGTGAGAGTTGGATCATAAAGAAGGCTGAGCACTGTGGGGCTAGAGAAGATTCTTGAAAAAGTTGGCTTAAAACTCAACATTCAGAAGATGAAGATCATGGCATCTGGTCCCATCACTCATGGCAAATAGATGGGGAAACACTGGAAACAGTGAGAGACTTTATTTTAGGGGCTTTAAAATCACTGGAGATGGTGACTGCAGCCATGAAATTAAAAGACGCTTGCTCCTTGGAAGAAAAGTTATGACAAACCTAGAGAGCATATTAAAAAGCAGAGACATTACTTTACCAACAAAGGTCCATCTAGTCAAAGCTATGGCTTATCCAGTAGTCATGTATGGATGTGAAAGTTGAACTATAAAGAAAGCTGAGTGCCAAAGAATTGATGCTTTTGAACTGTGGCACTGGAGAAGACTCTTGAGACTCCCTTGGACAGCAAGGAGATCAAACCAGTCAATCCTAAAATAAATCAACCCTGAATATTCATTGGAAGGACTGATGCTGAAGCTGAAGATCCAATACTGTAGCCACCTGATGGGAAGAGCTGACTCATTGGAAAAGACCCTGATTCTGGGAAAGATTGAAAGCAAGAGGAGAAGGGGGCTACATAGGATGAGATGGTTTGATGGCCTCATCGACTCAATGGACATGAGTTTGAGCAAACTCTGGGAGATAGTGAAGGGCAGGGAAGTTTGGCATACTGCAGTCCATGGGGTCACAAAGATTTGGACATGACTGAGCAACTGAACAACAGCAACACTCCTAAAGTTTTAAATAAAAACTATGCGATTTCTGCCTGTGTCTATTTTTATCTATGTGTGTCTGTATATATATATATAAAAAAAAATACTGATTCGACAATTAAATATAAATTCTAAAAATATACTGATTCGACAATTAAATATAAATTCTAAAAATATAATAAAGCTAAGCAAAATATTTTTGAATTTCATATCATCTAGGATTATTTTTGGTAAATAAAAGCTAGTTTAACTCTATTGGTGAAATTAATATAGACATGTCTTTAAAGGTATCAGTATTATGCATTTTATGCATGTGTATTGCACCTGTGTCAAGTAAAATCAAATAGGCTCATTTTTATCTGTTACAAAATTTGTCAGCAAAATGAAAAAAAGATCTTTAAAATAATGACTTATTTAATGTCTCATACAACTTTCATGAATAATCTATGTATGATAGTTAAGAACAAATAAATTATGTGGATGCAAATTATATCAATTTTTAAGGAAATTTTTTAACTGTAATTTTTTTTAAAACCGTATTTCTACTCAAATAGCTTCTTACATCTCTTGGTAATGTGCAGCCTCATAGTCTTGCTAAGCTAAATTAGGGAGAGTCATAATGTCTTAGTACTCACTTTGTTGTGCTTACCTTGACAATATATTTTGATGAACGTTATGTAAAATATTAGTATATCATTTTGATATATAATCTTTTGTCTCAAAAACATATACAACTGGAAATTTGACTTCTAACAGGCAGAACAATTCTCAGAGCTTTCTGAGAGTCTGTCTCCTAGGTTATAAGCCTCAATTTGGCTCAGAAAAAAAATCCCTTTATTTTAACTGTTAAAAAAACAAACAAGTAATGATATAAAGATGCTCACTGAGGAGATGAGAGCAATTAACAAACAAAACAAGAATTTTGACAAAGAGAAAATATAGAAACATACGAAAGTCACAGAGCTGAAAAATACAACAACTGAACCTAAAAATATAGAACCTTCTATGGAACAAGTGATTGGTTCAAGATTGATAAAGGAGTAGGACAGGGCTGTCTGCTGTCACCCTGTTTGTTTAACCTGTATGCTGAGCACATCATGAGAAATGCTGGGCTGGATGTGTTATATGCTGGAATCAAGATAGGCGGGAGAAACATCAACCTCAGATATGCGGATGATATCACTCTAAGGGCAAAAAGCATAGAGGAACTAAAGAACCTCTTGATGAGGGTGAAGGAGGTGAGTGAAAGAACCGGCTTAAAACTAAATATTAAAAAAACTAAGATCATGGCATTTAGCCTACTACTTCATGGCAAATAGAGGGGGAAAAGGTGGAAGCAGTGACAGATTTCCTCTTCTTGGGCTCTAAAATCACTGTGGATGGTGACTGCAGCCATGAAATCATAAGACATTTGCTTCTTAGCAGGAAAGCTATGACAAATCTAGACAGTGTGCTGAAAAGCAGAGATATTACTCTGCCAACAAAGGTCTGTATAGTCAAGGCTATGGTTTTCCCAGTGGTCATGTACAGTTGTGAGAGCTGGACTGTAAAGGTGGCGCACCAAAGAAGTAATGCCTTCGAGTTATGGTGCTGGAGAAGACACCTGGACAGCAAGGAGATCAAAGCAGTCAGCCTTAAGGGAAATCAACTGTGAATCGTTGAAAGGACAGATGCTGAAGTTGAAACTTCAGTATTTTGGTAACCTGATGCAAATAGCTGACTCATTGGAAAAGTTCCTGATGCTGGGAAAGATTGAAGGCAGAAGGAGAAGAGGGCATTAGAGGATGAGATGGCTGGATGGCTTTGCCAATGCAATGGACAAGAACTTGGGCAAACTTTGGCAGATGGTGAGGGACAGAGAGGCCTGGTGTGCTGCAGGTGTGCAACCTATGGGGTTGCAAAGAGTCAGACACAACTACACAACTAAACAACAACAAAAATTCAATAGAGGGGTTCAATAGCAGACTAGGTAAAACAGAATAAAGGATCAGTGAACTCAAAGACAGGGCAGTCATCCAATTAGAGGAGCCAAAAAAAAAAAAAGAGAGAGAGAGAGAATAATGAAGACAGCTTAAGGGACTTATGGAACACTATCAAGTGGACCAATGTATATACATTATAGAGAGTGTCAGAAGGAGAAGTAAGAGAGAGCAAAAAAACTTATGCAAAAAATTAATGACTGAAAAATTGCATAACCTGGGGAAAGAAACAGATATCCAGATCAAGAAAGCCCACAGAGAACCAAATAAGATAAATTTACATAGACACACACCAAGAAACATAATGAAATTGTCAAAAGTTACAGAGAAGAAGAGAATTTTAAAAGCAGTAAGAGAAAAGCAACATGTTATGCATAAGGGAACCCCCATAAGACTATGAAAGTTTTCAGCAGAAACTTTGTAGGCCAGAAGGGAGTGGAATGACATAATCAAAATGCTAAAAGAAAAAAAAAAAAAAAAAAAGCTGTTAACCTATAATTCTCTACCTGGCAAAGTTGTCCTTCAGAATAAAAGGAAAAATAAAGAATTTCCCAGCCAAAGAAAAGCTGAAGGAGTTCATCACAATTACACTGGCCTTACAGGAAATGTTAAAAGGAATTCTTCAAGCTGGGACAAAAGGATGTTGTTTAGTAACAAGAAAATATATGATAGTAAAAACTCACTGGTAAATATATAGTTAAATTCAAAATATTATCATATAATGTGTGTGGGTAAATCACTTATGACTCTTGAATAAAGATTAAAAATAACTATAAAGAGAGGTCCAGGCCAAGATGGCAGAGTGGGAAAACCATGAGTTCACCTCCTGTCATGGGCACACCAAAATTTTAACTATTGATGAGAAAGACCAGAATCTAGCAAAAAAAAATCTTCTATAACTAAAGATATAAACAACTTGTGGTATAGTCAAGTATGATACCCCAGGATGAGTGGCCCACAAATGGGAGGATAATTAAACTTGCAGAGGTTCCTCAAGGAGCAATGGGCCTGAACCCCACACTGAGCTTCCAAACTTCAGGATCCTACACTGCAAAGCTGATTCTCCAAAATGTCTGACTTTGAAAGCCAGTGGAGCTTACTTTGGGGAGACCCAGAGGGCTGTGGGAAATAGAGCCTCCACTCTTAAAGAGCACACACAAAATTTCACACATTCCGAGACCCAGGGAAGAAGCAATAATTTGAAAGAAGCAAGGGTCAGATCCATTTGCTGCTCTTGTGAAGTCTCCTGAAGAGAAAGGAAAAACTGCAGTTCATGTTGTGGACACAGACCCTGGTGGCAGGCATTATAGAGAGCTCACTCTATCAAACGGGCACTGGTGCTGGCAAGCCTCATTTTGGAAATCTCCCTCCAGCTTATTAGCACCTGGTCCCAGCCCCACCCACCAGCCTGTTGGCACCAGCACTGGGACACCTCAGGCTAAGCAACTAGCTGGGCAACAACACAGCCCCACCTACCAGCAGGCAGGCTGCCTTAAGACCTCCTAAGCCCATAACCACGCTGGGATACAACCCTGATCACTAAAGCACCCAGGACCTGGCCCCACATACCAGTGGTTAGGCAGTGGCCCGAGGACACCCAGGATCCTACAGCCACAGACACTGGGACTCAGGTCTGACCGCCAGTGATCCAGCTCCAGTCTCAGAACCAGTCTCACCTACCAGAGTGTGAATACCAACTTCAGGAAATCCTAGGCCCCAGCCCCACCACCAGGAGGCTGACACCAACTCCAGGACACGCAGGGCCCTGTAGCCAGAGAACTTGAGACCTGGCTGCATCTACCAGTGAGCTAGCATGAGCCCTGCAACCTCTTGGGCCTTGGCCCTACCCACCAAAGCCTCACCCTGGGATCAGCCACACCCACCAGCAGGCAAACAGTAGTTCTGATATACCTTGCACCCCTCAGTCAGGAACCCTGGGTCTGATCCCAGCAACCACCCACTGAGACAAGCTCTTGGACACCCCAGAACCCCCAGAAAGCTGTCAGGAACCAGTCCACCTACCAGCAGGCCTACACTAGCTCCTGGCCCTAAGGGCTGTGCAGACAGAAACCCCAGGACTCAGCTTTAACAGTCAGTTTGAACTACACCCAGAAACCCCTGGCCATTGGACCTACCCACCAATAGTTTTAAGCCAGCTCAGAGACACCTAAGCCCTGCACCAGAGACCCCAGGATTTGGCTCCACTTGCAAGTGGGCCAGCACTAGCTCCAGGACCCAGCTTTTCTCACCAGTGGGTGGACACCAGCCCCATGATCACCTGAGCCTCTGCAGCCTGCCTTACTGGGACACAGTCAACACAGCAGCAGAATGGCATCAGACCTGGGACCCCTCAGATCCCAACCTTGCCTACTAGCAGGCCTACAAGAGCTCTCAGACAACTTGAGTCTCTCAACCAGCAACTCTAGGATCCAGCCCCACACACCAATGGGCTGACACCAGCTCTGAGACCTCCAGAACTCTACAGCCAGAGGCCCTGGGACTTAGATCTATCTACCAACAAACAACAGCTCTGAGACACCTTGATCTCCTTCAAAGAGACGAGCCACACTAAAACTTAGCCACACTCACTGGTAGACCAGCATCAGCTTTGGGATATCTCAGAACTCAAAGCCAACCATGTCTGCAACTAACCCCACCAACTAGCAGGCTGACACTAGATCTGTGAATCCAGACCCTGAAAACAACCACCCCAGGAGTCAGCTCTACCACCAGTGAACCAACAGTAGCCCTGGGTATCCCTGGGTTTCTGTAGCCAGCTGCCTCATGACCTAGCCCTGCCAACTAGATATGGCAGCCTCTGTACAAGGAAGGGTCTGACAACCAATTGGACTGGGGGCAAGCCATGTCTACCAGATAACCCATAGCAGCCAGTCTACCACAATAGAAGTACCCACACACCCCACAGGGGGCTACCCCTGGAGAACATATCTCTGGTGATCAGAGTAGAATGTGCTACTGGGATACATAGGACAGTTCTACATAAGGCCATTACTCCAAGTCAGAAAACATAACCAACCTACCAGATACATAGGAAAAAACCAGCAAATTAGGCAAAATGAGATGACAGAGGAACATTTTCCAAAGTCCATGACCAGAGAGTAAATTCTATGAAACATTTAGAGAAGAGTTAACACCTGTCCTCACAAACTATTACCAAAAACTTCAGAGGAAGGAACACTTCCAAACTCATTCTACAAGGTCAGCATCACCCTGATATCAACTCCAAAGATATCACAAAAAAGAAAATTACAAGCCAATAAAAAAGAACAAAGATGCAAAAATCATCAGCAAAATATTAGCAAACCAAATTTAACGATACATTAAAAAGATCATGAATCATGAGCAAGTGGGATTTACCCAGGGATGCAAAGTTGGTTCAATATCTGCTAATCAATGAATGTGATACACTAGATTAACAAATGAAGAATAGAAATCCTATGATCATCTCAACAGGTGCAGAGAAAGCTTTTGGACAAAATTCAGCATCCATTTATGATAAAAATTCTCAATAAAGTTGGTATAATAGAATTTTTCTCAACATAAAAATGGCTGTATATGATAGGCCCATAGCCAATGTTATGCTAAACAGTAAAAAGTTGCAAGCTTTAGGATCATGAAAAAGACAAGAATGCCCATTTTCACCACTTTTATTCAACATAGGGGCAGAAATCCCAGTTAGATCAATGAGCAAAAAAAGAAAAAGAAAAAAAAGGATAATAAGATGTCCAAATTGTTTGCAGATGACATGATACTATATACAGAAAATCCCAAAGACACTACCAAAAAATTACTAGAGCTCAATGTATTTGATAAAGTTGCTACCTAGAAAATTAATATACAGAAATGTTTCATTTCTATACACTAACAATGAACTGTCAGAAATAGAAACCAAAAAAAAAAAATTCCATTTACCATTGCACCAAAACAGAATAAAATACCTAGGAATAAATCTATCTAAGGAGGTAAAAGGAAATTATAAAACAGTGCTTACACTGTTTTTGTGTTTCCTGTCTAGAGAATATCCTTTAGTATTTGTTGGAGAGCTGGTTTGGTGGTGAAGAATTCTCTCAGCTTTTGCTTGTCTGAAAAGCTTTTGATTTCTCCTTCATACTTGAATGAGATCCTGGCTGGGTACAATAATCTGGGCTGTAGGTTATTTTCTTTCATCATTTTAAGTATGTCTTGCCATTCCCTCCTGGCTTGAAGAGTTTCTATTGAAAGATCAGCTGTTATCCTTATGGGAATTCCCTCGTGTGTTATTTGTTGTTTTTCCCTTGCTGCTTTTAATATTTGTTCTTTGTGTTTGATCTTTGTTAATTTGATTAATATGTGTCTTGGGGTGTTTCTCCTTGGGTTTATCCTGTTTGGGACTCTCTGGGTTTCTTGGACTTGGGTGATTATTTCCTTCCCCATTTTAGGGAAGTTTTCCACTATTATCTCCTCAAGTATTTTCTCATGGTCTTTCTTTTTGTCTTCTTCTTCCAGAACCCCTATGATTCAAATGTTGTAGCGTTTAGTAAAATATCATGTAAGAAACGAGTTGCCAGTCCAGGTTCGATGCACGATACTGGATGCTTGGGGCTAGTGCACTGGGATGACCCAGAGGGATGGTATGGGGAGGGAGGAGGGAGGAGGGTTCAGGATGGGGAACACATGTATACCTGTGGCGGATTCATTTTTATATTTGGCAAAACTAATACAATTATGTAAAGTTTAAAAATAAAATAAAATTAAAAAAAATAAAAAAACAAAAACAAAAACAAAAACAAAAAAACAGTGCTGAAGGAAACTGAGGAGGATCCAAACAGATGGAAAGATATACTTTGTTCATGGACTGGAAGCATTAATATTATTAAAATGATGATATTACTCAAGACAATACACAGATAAGATTTAATGCAATCCTATTAAATGGTATTTTTCACAGAACTAAGAATAATTCTAAAATTTTATAGAAATATAAAAGACACTGAGTAGCCAAAGCAATCTTGTGAAAGAAGAACAGAGCTGTATTTATCATTTTCTCTGACTTCAGACTAAACTACAAAGCTACATTAAGTAAAACAAAATAGCACATATACAAAAATAAGCACATAGCTCTCTGCAACGGAATAGAGAACCCAGAAATAAACGCATGTATGTATGGTCAATTAGTTTATGAGAAAGAAGTCAAGAATATATGACGCAAAAGCGTTGTCATTTCAATAAATGTGTCAGAACTTGTCACATGAAAAAGAATGAAACCAGATCCCTAAATTATACCATACATCAAAATAAACCTAAAATAAATTGAAGACTTTAAGATTTGAACTGTAAAATCCCTAGAAGAGAACATATGGGGTAAACTCCTTAACATTGGTTTTGGCGGTGGTGTTTTGTTTTTTTTTTTTTCTGATTTAACTGAAAGCAAAGGCAACAAAGGAGAAATAAACAAATGGGATTACATCAAACCAAAGTTTCTGCTCAGTAAAGGAAACCATTAATCAAATGAAAATACAACCTGTGGAATAGGAGAAAATATTTGCAAAACACACACCTAATAAGGCGTTAATATCCAAAATACATAAGAAACACATAAAAACCAATAGCAAAAAAATAACCAAATTAAAAAATGAATAATGGACCCAAATAAACACTTTTCCAAAGAAGACACAGAGATGACCAGGAGATATATGAAAAAATACTCAAGATCACTAATCATTAGGAAAATGCAAATCAAAAGCAAAATGTGATATAATCTTACATCTGTTAAAATGGCAGTCATAAAAAACCAGTAACGGATAACAAATACTAGTGAAGACACAAAAGAGAACCCCTGTTCACTGCTGTACTGAAAACCTGTGTGACATCGCTTCAGAAAATTAAATAAAGAACTATGTGATCCATCAATGCCACTTCTGGATATTCAACTAAAGGAAAATTACTACTCAAAGAGATATCTCCACATCCATGTGTCTCCATGTTCACTGCAGTATTACTTAAAATAGCTAAGACATGGGAACAACCTAAGTGTTTATCTAGAGATGAATGGATAAAGAAAATGTGATATATGTATACACACAATGAAATAATTTTCAGTTATAAAAAAGATGGAATTCTGTCATTTGTGACTATATTGATGGAAATTGAAAGCATTCTGCTAAGTGAGGTAAATAAGACAGAGAAACACAAATACTGTACGATCTCACTTAATTGTGGAATTTGGTAAAATCTGAACTCATAGAAACAGATAACAGATTAGTGGTTGCCAGAGGCAGGGGGTTGACAGTAGGGGAAATGGATGAAGGTAGTCAAAAGGTATAAACTTCTAGTTATAAAATAAAAAATTAAGGGGATATAGTCTATAGCATAATTACTATAGTTAACAACACTGTACTATAAAGTTATAAGTTGCTCAGTTCAGTTCAGTCAGTTCAGTCGCTCAGTCGTGTCCGACTCTTTGCGACTCCATGAATCGCAGCACGCCAGGCCTCCCTGTCCATCACCAACTCCCTGAGTTCACTCAGACTCACATCCATCGAGTCAGTGATGCCATCCAGCCATCTCATCCTCTGTCGTCCCCTTCTCCTCCTGCCCCCAATCCCTCCCTGCATCAGAGTCTTTTCCAATGAGTCAACTCTTGGCATGAGGTGGCCAAAGTACTGGAGTTTCAGCTTTAGCATCATTCCTTCCAAAGAAATCCCAGGGCTGATCTCCTTCAGAATGGACTGATTGGATCTCCTTGCAGTCCAAGGGACTCTCAAGAATCTTCTCCAACACCAGATTTCAAAAGCATCAATTCTTCGGCACTCAGCCTTCTTCACAGTCCAACTCTCACATCCATACATAACCACAGGAAAAACCATAGCCTTGACTAGATGGACCTTTGTTGGCAAAGTAATGTGTCTGCTTTTCAATATGCTATCTAGGTTGTCATAACTTTTCTTTCAAGGAGTAAGCATCTTTTAATTTCATGGCTGCAGTCACCATCTGCAGTGATTTTGGAGCACAAGTTGCTAGGAGAGTAGAATTGTAACTGTGAGGTGATGAATATTAACTACACTTATTGAGATAATCCTTTCACAATGTAGATATATCTAATCATTATGTTATATATCTTAAACTACTGCAATGTCACATGTCAATTATAATGCAGTAAAACTGGAAAAAATATTGAATAATGAAAATGATAATCCCGAGTGAATTAAAAAGACAACACTTCACACTCACTCTTTACTAATATTAACTTACTCCAGAATCTGATCTCTTCACTGTCTCCATTAAAATGATTCTTGTTACCAAAACAAAACTAAACTAAAAGGCCAACAATAAGATAGCATCTCACACCTATTAGGATGGCTCTTATCAAAAAATCAAGATGATAAGCTGAGAAAGGAATGCTTATATGATGTTGGTGATAAAGTGAACTGGTATAGCCATTATGGAAAACAGCATGGAGACTTCTCAAGAAAATAAAAATAGAACTATCATATAATCCAGCAATCACACTTCTGGTTATACATTCGAAGGAAATGACATCATTATCTTGAAGAAATAATTAAACTCCCATGGTGTTTAGAGGTAAAGAATGGGCTTATAGGTAGAGAACATGCTTAGAGGTAAAGAACCCACCTGCCAATGCAGGAGAAATAAGTAGACCCGGGATCAAACCCAGAGTTGGGAAGATCCCCTGGAGGAGGACATAGCAACCCATTCCAGTATTCTTGCCTGGAGAATGGACAGAAGAGCCTGGCAGGCTAGAGTCCACAGGGTCAAAAAAAGAGTTAGACATGACTGAAGCAACTTAGCATGCACACACATTGACTGCAGCATTATTCATAATAGCCAAGGTATGAAAGTAACCTAAGGGGCCCTCAACAGATGAATGGATAATGAAAAAATGCATATATATGTGTGTGTGTATATATATATAATGAAATATTATTCAGCCTTAAAAAGGAAGAAAATTGTAGGGCTTCCCTGGTGGCTCAGTGGTATAGAATTCGCCTGCTAATGCAGGAGATACAGGTCCGATCTCTGGTCTGGGAAGATTCCACTTGCTGCAAAGCAACTAAACCCATGCACCACAACTGTTGAGCCTGTGCTCTAGAGCCCAGGAACCACAACTATTGAAGCCCACGTGCCCTAGAGCCCATGCTCAGCAATAAGGGAAGCCACTATATCGAGAAGCCATTGCAACTAGAGAGTAGCCCCCACTTGCTGCAACTAGAGAAAAGCCAGTGCAGCAATGAAGACCCAGCACAGCCAAAAAAACAAATTTTTTTAAAATATATTTTATTTTTAAACTTTACAATATTGTATTGGTTTTGCCATATATCAAAATGAATCCGCCACAGGTATACATGTGTTCCCTATCCTGAACCCTCTTTCCTCCTCCCTCCCCATACCATCCCTCTGGGTCGTCCCAGTGCACCAGCCCCAAGCATCCAGTATCGTGCATCGAACCTGCACTGGCGACTCGATTTTTTAAAAAAGAAGAAGAAAATTCTGTAATTTGTAACAACATGGATGCATCTGAAGAGCATTATGCTAAGCAAAATAAGCCAGACAGATGAAGATAAATACTGCATGGCATCATATGTGGAATCAAAAAAATAAAATAAACTCCTAGAAACTGAGAGTAGAAAAGTGGTTGCCAGGGGTGGGGGAAAAGAAATGGTTGGTAAAAAGGTACAAATTTTTAGTTACATGATGCATAATATCCAAATATATTCCTTGACTTACATAGTTAGGTCCCCAAAAACCCATCATGAGTTGAAAATATTGTCAAAATACATTTAATACATTTAACCTACCAAACATAGTTTAACCTGAGAAAGAGTGAAAGTGTTAGTTGCTGAGTAGTGTCTAACTCTTTGCAACCCCACCAGGCTTCTTTGTCCATGGAATTTGCCAGGTAAGGTTACTGGAGTGAGTAGACATTCCCTTCTCCAGGGGATCTTCCAGACCCTGGGACTGAACCTGGGTCTGTCTCATTGAAGGCAAATTCTTTACTGTCTGACCTTCAAGGAAGCCTAGTCTAACCTAAATGTGCTCAGAACACTTGTGGTAGCTTATAGTTGGGCAAAATTATCTAACACAAATCCTATTTTATAATAAAGTATTAAATACTTTATTAATATAAAGTTGATGTAATTTACTGAATGCTATACTGAAAGTGAAAAACAGAATGGTTGTTTGGGTGCAGAGTAGTTCTTTACCCTCAAGACTGCATGGTTTACTGAAAGCTGTGGCTAGCTACTGTGGCCCAGCATCATGAGAGAGAGAAAAACAGAGAGAGAATTGTACTGAATATCAGTAGCTAGGGAAAAAATCAAAATTCAAAACATGGTTTCTACTGAATGCATATAACTTTTATACCACTGTAAAGCTGAAAAATCACAAGGACCATCTGTATTTAATGGTGATTTTCAGTTGATAACACTGTATTGTATAGTTGGATTTTGCTGAGTGTAGAACTTAAATGTTCTCTCACACAAAAAAATGATAAATATGTGAGGTGATGTATGGGGGGAATTCTTTCATAATATATACCATAATATATATCAAATAATGCACAATTATACTTCAATAAAGCCAAAGAGGAAAATGACTGAAACTAATAACCTGCAATTATTCTACGTTAAGAGGCTGATCTTTGACTGCCTTATCGTATCATGTATCACATCACTGACCACTCATCCCACAAAATATCCCCATCCAAATCCCACCTATTACACACTGAATTATGCACCATCAAAATCCATACTTTGAAGCTCTAACCCTCAGTGTGACTGTATTTGGAGATAAGGCCGTCAAGAAAGTGATAAAGTTATAAGAGGGCACACAGTTGGGATCTAAATCCAGTAAGACTGGTGTTCTTACAAGAGGAGAAACACCAAAAGGCATGTATGCACAGAGGAAAAGCCGTATGAGTTCACAATGAGAAGATAGCTACCTGTGGACCAAGGTGAGAGGGCTAAAGAGAAATCAAACCTTCCAATACCTGATCTTAGACGTTTGGTCTTTGAACTAAGAGAAATAAATTTCTGTTATTTAACCACCAAGTCTATGGTATTTTGTTACAGTAACTTTAGAAGACTTTTCACCAGCCTTCACAAGATTCTTATCACCTCCTCCATGTAACCTTACTTTCCTGACTTACAATACCTTCCTTCTCTGAATTTCTACTGTAAAAATTATTTGAGATTTAATATAACTTTTTTCAAATGAATAATCTCATCAATCGATTGTAAATCCTTGAGATGAGAGTCCATGCTATATATTCCATCCTTCTATTTCTCAAAATTGCATACATAGTAGGCTTTCACTAAAGGATTTGGTTAATGGTACATCTTTGATTTTTTGATTATTAAAATCTGACTTCTCAGAACCACAAGAAAGATTTTATGAGATTCACAGGTTATAATTTTTATATTAATTGTAAGATTTTTCAATTATATTAAATTTCTATACTATAAATTATTTTCTATCATATTTATAAGACAACCGGGTTTCCGTGATTTTGCTCAATGTTTAAAGGAGGTAGAAAAAAGGAAACAGGGTGATTTATCTGTATTAATTGACTTCATAATTTATCATATTATTTCTCCATTCACTGCAGTTTGCAACATGATATTTGGTCAGTTAAAGCTTTAATTAGGGATGTAAAACATCTGTTTTAAATATAACATCTTTATTTTGTGATGAACTAAGTGATTTGGGATGAATAGCTATGGGTTTCTATTACAACAAAGAAAAAACATGGACTCACCCATTTTCAATCATAAACCATACTCAGAATTATACTGAAATAGTCTGAACTCTTTCATATACATATACATTAAAATAAAAGGGACAAGGCCCTGTGTATGCTTCTCTGTTCCCGTTTGTGTGTCTTTGTGTGTCTCTCACCGCCTTTCTACTCTCTCTCTCTGACTCTACCCCTGCTTGTTTTGTCAATCTGTATTTGTCCCTGAAAACACTAATTATTTTCTCCTAGATGTGTAGGACTCCTGAAAAGCTCTTGGATCTTAGTTTGTTCTGAAATTACACTATTAAGAGCTTACTGAGCAAAACTCAACATTGATCAAATGGAAAAAGGAAGCACCACAAAGCTATAGCTCCAAGCAAAACCACTTTATGAGTGTGTGGCTGGACTGCCCATTAATGACACCAGTGCCCAGGTGGCCAAATTTATGTCCACCCTCTTGATCTGATCACACAGAGCAGGGGATGAATTGGTAATGAACCAGGCAGAAAACAGATGGTGATGCCACGTGTGTTTGCTGCTGAAAAGCCTACAAAGGGGAAACATTAAATATGTGTCTTTAAATTTAAATTAGTGCATTTCAAAAACACAGGCAATTGAGCTTTTGAAAATAGGCTGGCTGAATGTGTTTCATCTTATAGTTTTGAACTCTGATGTGTTTTGCGGAATAGCAACAGGCAAAATGGATGGTATGTCAGTTACCCTTTCTTTAGCTTTTCAATATCAGTGGTGCTCCACTATAATTAGGTGCTTGTGTGCAGTTCTTTGTCATTAAATTTGCTACACCCTAATTAGGAAATTTAGAAAATTCAAAAGACCACCATCTAAAAATTGGCACCAATTATTAAATATATTTTCTCAGATTATATGATTTTTTTTAACTTCACAGTACTGATTAAGTGCTGACATGATTTGTTTTTAAAACTTTTTTTTTTTGATGTACAAACAGTATTTTATAAAAATAAATTAAAATGAATAACATTCTACTGACCGTATGTATACTTCAGCTGTGTTGGAGATATTTGGATCTGGCTCTACCCAGAAATGATTATTTCTTTGATTTACACTCGGAGACAAATAAAACTGGTGCTCAAATGCCAATCCAAACACATTCCAGAATAATTTGGGGGAAAAGCTACCACAAACTCACCCTATGATTCTGTGAGGGCCTTGGATGATTTAATATAAAACTACATAAAAATGAGTATAGTTGAAGGTTGGGTAAAGTTTATAGTGAGTCCAGAAACTGGTCTGGACTCCCTAGACAATGGAGTTACAGGAAATTGGGGCCCAGATAAAAGAAGGATAGGAGTGGTTTTTTCCCCACTACCTCACATCCCACATCTGCTCTGCATAAATCTCTGGGCTATTATTACCTGAGCAATTCCTTCTGTGTTCTTCCAGGTAAAACTCAAACTGTCCCAGTTCAAGGCAGATTCAATTCATATCTTAGACATGCTCAAGTTTACCTAAAGTGACAGAATTTCTTAGTGGTGCCAATTCTATACTACTGTATAGGCTTATTCCTTAAATATAACCTCTCCCTTCCTCTGGTAGCAATGATGATAATGATTTTGAGAAAACTTATTATAACTTAAAAAAATCTTTTATACGAAGATATTAAATATTTACCAAGTGTCCTCATCCAGGAAATATGGTAAATTTTTCACAAGCCTAGGAGATAAGAGGATGAATATAAGATCTAATGCAACCTTCGAAGACGGTCCTGATTCTACTCTATCAGCTTCCCACCCTCCCTTTCTGCCCCTCATATTCCCTTTCTCTCTTTCTTCCTCTCTCTGTTTCTTTCTTTCCCACTCCGCCAGCCCCTCTGTTTTCCCATAATCTGTCTCAATTTGAGAAAAACAATTCAGGAAAAGTTATGGTCCATGATTTTTGTTGGAAATTATATGTTATTCAAAGCAGAAAAAACTCAAAAAGAACAATAAGAATCTTTGCCTGTCATTGTTTCAAATGTGCAAAATTACAAAAATTAAGGTTCCAAACTGTCTGAAAGTCTGAGCAGCTAAAAAGCACAGGTTCACAAAGTCTATAGTAGAAATAGGTGGCTTTGATGGATTGACTTATCATGGAGGTACTTCTGCTCTGTGATCCAAAAAAACAAACAAACTGTCCCCCCATTGTTAACCACTCCCCCACCATTGTTAGACTGAACAATTCAAACTTGTAATTTGATTATAAATTCCCTGAAGATAGGACTTTGGGGTTTAAAGCATTGCTTTCCCAGAGCATTTGACATGGGACTTATGATAAGTAATGTTTCTGCAGAGCTTTGTTATTTTTTAAAGTTGGCCTCTACAAGACTGTGAGGTACAACAAGCAAATAGTGGTATTCCCATTTGACACAGCAGGAAACAGACTGAGTGAGTAATTTATTTACATCTATGGTTCTTTTTATACCAGGCTATCAACTAATATTTGTTCAGTAATGAATCTGAAATTGGCAGCCAAATGTTCTGTGAAACTGTAGAGGTGTTTCCTCTAGGACTAAACAGCTATTATAACTAAATTTAAGGCCGATTTCCATCATCTTATTCAAAATTTTGACACCAAAACTTGGTTCTGTTTAATTTAAATGTAAAAAGCACTTATACAGCTTTATTGAACACCAAAGGTCAAGCAATATGACCCACATTAGGATAAATAAGTCTTGCCTTTGCACATTCCTCACTCATTCTCAAAACATATATAGTGTCGTCTTATCTGCCAGTGCCTGTGCTGTGCATTAGGAAGAGTGGTATGTGAAAAATACGTGGTGCATGCCCTCAAGCAGCATGAAGTTTAGCAATGAAAACAGACCTGCAAAGTGATACTTGAACACTTCGAATATGAAGTGTTAAAAGTGAGCTGTGAATAAATTACTCTGTTAAAACAAAGGTTCTGCCACCATTTGCAAAGAGACCAGTTCAATAGACCCAGTCTTACATATTTACTTAGGGATCTGTCATTATAAAGTTCTTTCCCAAGTCCAGGGAATGTCTGTTGCTTTCCTACAGTGTTAAGGTGACTTGCAAAGTTGGACAGTTGGTGTTTGCCCACAATGCTGATTCTCAGGCAATGTTTTCTGAAAGAATGGAATAAGGGAACCCTTTCCAAGTTCAACATCATTGCATTTAAGGATTCATTGGGGTTTACATTCATTCCTGAAAAATTCATATAGAACTTAAGAGTTTTTGTAGTTTAAATACAATCTTTGATACACAGGCATATAATTTTAGATTAACATCTTTAACAAAGAAGGAGGCAACCTCAAATGTGGAAAACTAATTTTTAAAAACAAGTAACAATCATTTTAATATAGAAATTAAAAATAAAACAAAAATTATCTATAATCCCTTCTTCTAAAAGAGCATTCCTTTTAGTATTTTAGTATGTTTATTTCTACTTCTTAATGTGCTGACTCATTTGAAAAGACCCTGATGCTGGGAAAGATTGAGGGCAGGAGGAGAGGGGGACGGCAGAGGATGAGACGGTTGGATGGCATCACCAACTCAATGGACATGGGTTTGGTGAACTCCGTGAGTTGGTGATGGACAGGGAGGCCTGGAGTGCTGTGGTTCATGGGATCACGAAGAGTCAGACATGACTGAGCAACTGGACTGAACTGAATGCATTTATCCATTGAAAAATAAAATTGGAATCATAAAAATTTAAGCATGGCTTTACAACTTTTATAATTTATATTTATTTATAATTATTCTGTAACTGTCCTTAATCATTAATATAATATATATTATTTTAAGATAAACTATTTATTCCTATATTTTACTGTTATAGATGTAATGCATTTTAGGAGAAAATTCTGGAATTAAAATGTTGGTCAGTTGAGAGTTTGTATATTTTAAGATTTTTATTATTATTGCATATCACATTATAGAAAGTGTATCATAATTTTTATTCCCACCAATAGTGCATGAAAATTCCCTATTTTGAGATCTAATTGAAAGGAAAAAAAGTAACGAATACAAGTATGTTTTATATGCAGAGCACAGAGAAGAGAATGATGATAGCTAATAGCCACTGTTTAAGAGCAGCTATGTTATTAAATCCGCAAGTTTTAATAATGAGATTTTAAAACCCTAATAATAAGATGCTTTCTCCACTCAGGTAGAAAGCTATGCTATCATATTTAATTCTAAACTTCCTCTTGAGAAAAACTGTCTTTTATCCTTAATTTTTCATGCCTTGGTACCCAAAGCATTTTAGGACCCTAACTGAGATACTTAAAATACACTGATTGCATCATTTAGGTATAGACTTCAACTTGAAAAAAGAAGTTTCTGTTCAAAACTTAAAATAAATAATGTATTATCAGGTTGTACTGAAGTGAAGTGAAGTCGCTCAGTCGTGTCTGACTCTTTATGGCCCCATGGACTGTAGCCTACCAGGCTCCTCCACCCATGGGATTTTCCAGGCAAGAGTACTGGAGTGGGTTGCCTTTCCTTCTCCAGGGGATCTTCCTGACCCAGGGATTGAACCCCAGTCTCCCGCATTGTAGGCAGACTCTTTACTGTCTGAGTAATCAAAACTTTCTGCTCTCCATGAAACAATAGATCCATGAAACATGGGTTAGCTGGCCAACCTCTTCCCTCCAATAGCTCAAATCCAGTAAGAAGACAGACATGTAAGCAGGATTAGCTACATAACATGTGGAGATCTGTACAAAACAAAAAATGTTGAACGTCTTCTTCAAAACATATGAATTTCAAGATAGCCATGTGCAGCATTAAATTCACATGCTGCAGTGGAAATGGAGTTCTCATTCTACACAGTTCTAGTAGCCCCACCAGTTAGTATATGGTAATCAACATAAACCTGATTGTTTTCAGGAAAAAAAAATTGCAGACACTGAATCAAACCTGCAGAAAAAGGCATATTTGGACCTGCTGGATTACCAGCTAGATATTACATAATATGTATTGCTTAAAGACTGAATCCAACATTTGGAGGACAGAAGAAAATCATTTTCATTTATGCAGAATAGTGAGGTGGACATATGAGATGAACACCGAATATGTTTGTGTTTTTGTTCTCTCATCTATGGGAACCAAGGAAATTTATATTTTACTCCTTTTTTTCCCTAACCCAGTCAATACAATATAATTCTAAGAAAGCAAATGAAAAATATTTTAGCACAGGACATCGATCGTTTTTTTTACAGTAAGAGTGAAGAGACCAACAGACCTTTTGGCTTTTAGTGCTTGGATTAACTTCAATGTCTAAAAGTTGCTAAGTAACACTTTTAATAATAAGAGATTGCAAGGCCAGGCAGGGAATTAATGATCCATGACCCTATTTAAGAGAAATATTAGTGCTTCGTAAAGCGAGATGGCTGAATACAGTAATGGGAATTTTGCGTAATACGCTTAACCACTTTTATGTGCTACTTTTTCATTGCTGCTCAGGGTCAATTTGGCATGACACTTTTTATTAGACAATTTACTGAGATTATTTCATCATTATTTCAAGTTAAGTAAGAATTTCATGGGGAAAGAATGATATATAGAGAATAACCATTGTATAGTCCTTACCATTTGGAAACAAAGTTATTTCGATCTGATAAACATAAATGTTTAGAACACACTAAGCACACAATTAAACTTTTCAATACATATCTCCTGGGTTCACTCCAGTAAAACCAAACCAGTGCGCGCACACACGCGCACACACACACACACCCACACACCCACACACACCACACACCCACACACACCACACACACCACACCACACATACCACACCACACCACACACACCACACACACACCACACACACACACACACACCATACCACACACACACACCATACCACACACACCACACACACCACACCACACCCACACACACCACACACACCCCTCACACACACACCACACATACACACCACACCACACATACCACACACACACATACACCACACCACACCACACACACACACCACACCACACACACACACCCCACACCACACACACCACACCACACACCACCCCACACCACACCACACACATACACACACACCACACACACACACCACACATACCACACACACATACCACACCACACACATACACCACACCACACACACACACACCACACACACACACCACACCACACACACACACCATACCACACACACCATACCACACACACCACACACACACATCCCACACCACACACACACCACACCACACACACCACACCACACACCACCCCACACCACACCACACACATACACACACACCACACACACACACCACACATACCACACACACATACGACACCACACACATATACCACACACACACACCACACACACACACACATACCACACACACACACCACACCACATACACACACCACACCATACCACACCACACACACACACACACAAAAGCCCTGTCATCTCAGAGTGAAAGGAAACTTCAAAGGAGTAAAACATCTTCTATGGATTAGCGGTCAACTGAGTTTTAAAGATGAACACCCACCGCCACCCCCCACCACCAAATTGGCTTGATTCATTCTGCTGAAAAGCACAAAGGGTTTCAGAGAGAACAAATTACCTTTTAAAACACATGTTTAATATTTTTTTATAAAAGACACTGAATTTTCATCTGAGAAACTTCTTTTAGTAGTAATTAACCTGGCACTGGCAGTTAGGGCTTCCCTGGAGGGTCAGTGGTAAAGAATCCGCTTGCCAATGCAGGAGACGTGGGTTCAGTTACTGAGTCAGGAAGATCCCTTGGAGAAGGAAATGGCAACCCATTCCAGTATTTTTGCCTGGGAAATCCCATGGACAGAGGAGCCTGCCAGGCTCCCACTGGACAAGAGCTATACAGCCCATGGGGTTGCAAAAGAGTTGGACACGACTTAGCGACTAAATAACAACAACTGGCAGTAAGACCCTCAAGTTCACACTCAAGTACTTCTTGGAGAAAGGAGACCTTGGGAGAGTGGGGAATGTTTTAGGGAACCCTGAAAGAAAATCCTGGAGGAGTTCATTTTGGCTAGCATATGCAAGTGTGGGATCTTAGAGCTAGGTTGTTAAAAATTCCTTGCAGAACTGAAAATTGCCAAAATCTGAGGTTTCATCATTTTTATGATAAATCCAGAAAGCTGTGATGTAAGAGTAACTTTTCCCTCTACGTGATTGAGGATGATAGCACTAAGGAAGAAGTGCTATATGTTTAGAAATGTTCAACTGTTTGGGCTTCCAGTCAGATCTTTCTCAGTGGTGACCTGGCATCCACTTTTCTGAGATTTATATACTCTGTACATATGATACCTTCATTGTAAAGAAATGCTATGAGAGGTGTGGTGTGAAATAACCCAGCCATTTCCCAATAAACTGGTCATTCTCACTTGCAGGTGAGTGAGTCAACAACTTTAACTTGAGACTAACTAAACTCTCCTTCCCAATGAATTTTAAATGAATCTAGACTTCATCAAAAGGCAAGCTGTAACATGTCGGTTATGACTACGGGTAAACTATTCCCTAGTATGAACCTCAGGTTTTTCATCTGTGAAATGGTTCAATAATCTGTTAGAAGTATTGATAAATCCAATGAGTTAGTGTCCAAAGTATTTCCTATATAACAAATGATAAATACAAGCCATACGCATATTATTCATTATAATGTCAGAGAACTTTGAAGCAACATCCATCATGTTGCATGATTCAACAGGCTTTGTAAAGAAATTCTGGATACCAGGTATGGACTCCCTCATCTCTGTACAACCCAGTGTTCTTTACATTGTATACAGACAGACAGGTTCATACCCAAGCTGATGGGTCCTAGGACTGCTGTACTCAAGGACAGTTCCAGCCTAAGCTCTCCAGTGGGATGAGACCTTCCATTCTCAATTTTCTCTGTGACTTTCAACCATCAATGACCATTCTCTCTCCTTTATTTTCACCCTGTCTCTCTGCACAAGGATAATAAATGCCTTTTGACTGACTCTGGTCTCTCTAGTCCTTGAAAAATTGCCACAGCACCCTAAGTTTCACTCTACTTACTATATTCCCCCTCACTGCACAGATGGAACAATCACCAGGTAAAAACAATAATCCCATGTATTGCTTACAGATTTCAGATTTGAAAACAAGTTAATTACAAAGAGGAAAACTGGGTGGTTGGGGATAAAGGTGGTAGGAAAATCTCATTATGTTTTGTTTTGTTTTGTTTTTTATGGTAGCAAGCAAATAGGATTTATTAGAGAGAAGGAAAGTACAGAGTTCTCAGCACAGACACTGACACCGGGTAGAGAGTTCCCCCAAAGGCAGGACTTACAGAATGACAGAGTTGAGAGTGAGTGTCTGTGCTTGAGTTGGCACTGAGGAATCCCAGATGAGCTCCCAAAAGATGAAACAGGAATCTGAGTTCTTATTCACGCAGCCAAAGAACGGAATCCACAAACATGCAAACATTCAAGGTAGCAAGTGAATAGGATTTATTAGAGAGGAGGAAAGTACAAAGCTCTCAGCATAGACACTGAGAGGGCAGAAAGAATCCCCCTCATTTATGTTTTTAAAAATACATATTCCAAAAGATTCAATTGCATCCTATTCTGCTATGAAGACACATGGAAGAAACTGGCAAAAATTATTCATACAAGAAGAAACCCAAATGACCACTAAGCCCATGAAAAGATGCTCAGCTCCACTGGTAGAAAGGAAAATGTCAGTTGAAACCATATTGAATTACCATTTCACACTCTTTCATTTGAAAACGTTTTTTTCCACACTGTACATTTCATAATCCTGACTCATTTATTTTGAAATTGAAAGTTTGTATCTATTAACTTCCCTCATCTATTTCTCTCATCACCCACCCTCCTCCACTCTGGCAACTACCTGTTTGTTCTCTGTCTGTATCTATGACTCTGTTTCCATTTTGTTGTAAATGTTCATTTGTTTTGATCTTTAGATTCTACACATAAGTGAAAGCATATGGTATTTGTCTTCTCTGTCTGATTTATCTCACATAGCTTTATACCCTTTAGGTCCATTCATGTTGTTTTCAATGGCAAGATTTCACTCACTTTTTTTTTAACCACTGAAGTCACCTCATTTAAAATCTGTTTGGAGACACAAAAGACACAAAATAGCCAAAGTAAATGTGAGAAAGAAAAACAGAACTGGAGGAATCAGGCTCCCTGATTTAACACTATACTACAAAGCTCTAGTCATCAAAAATAATATGGTATTGGCACAAAAACAGAAATATAAATCAATGGGACAGGATAGAACATCCCAAAAGAAACCTACACACTTACAGTCAATTATTCTATGACAAAAGGGGCAAGACCATACAATGGAGAAAAAACAGTCTCTTTATTTTTTTTTTAATTTTATTTTATTTTTAAACTTTACAAAATTGTATTAGTTTTGCCAAATATCAAAATGAATCCGCCACAGGTATACGTGTGTTCCCCATCTTTTTAATAAATAGTTCTGGGAAGATTGGACAGCTACATGTAAAAGATATGAAACCAACATTCAGTACCATACACAAAAATAAATGAAAATGGATTAAAGCCCTAAATGTAAGGCTGGATACTGTAATACTCTTAGAGGAAAACATAGGCAAAACACTCTGACATAAATCATAGCAGTATCTTTTCAGTCTGTCTACCAGAGTAATAGAAATAAAAAGAAAAATAAACAAATGGGATCTAATTAAACTTAAAAGTTTTTAACAGCAAAGAAAACCACAAACAAAACAAAAAGACAACCCACAGAATGGGGGAAAATATTTGCAAATGATGTGACTGACAAAGTATTAGTCTCCAAAATTTATAAAAATTTTGTGGCTTAATATCCAAAAAGCAAACAATGCAATTAAAAATGGGCAGAAGACTTAGACATCTCGCCAAAGAAGACAGAGAGATGGTTAAGAAACACATGAAAAGATGCTCAAAATTGCTAATTATTAGAGGAATGCAAATCAAAACTACAATGAGATATCACCTCACACCAGTCAGAATGGCCACCATCAAAAAATCTACAAACAATAAATGCTGGGAAGCGTGTGGAGAAAAGGAAACCTTCCTACACTGTGGGTGGGAATGGAAAGGGAGAATCCCAGGGACAGAGGAGCCTGGGGGCTGCTGTCTATGGGGTCGCACAGAGTCAGACACGACTGAAGCGACTTGGCAGCAGCAGCAGCCCTATGGAGAACAGTATGGAACTTCCTCAGAAAACAAAAATAGAGCTACCATATGATACAGCAATTCTACTCCTGGGCATATACCAGAGGAAAACATGGTTTGAAACAGTACATGCATCCTAGTGTTCATTATAGCACTGTTTACAACAGTCAAGACATGGAAGCAACCTAAAGGTCCATTGACAGACAAAAGGATAAAGACGAGTTGGTACATGTATACAATGGAATATTACTCAGCCACGAAAAAGAATGAAATAATGTCATTTGCAGCACGGATGGACCTGGAGATTATAATACTAAGTAAAGTAAGTCAGAGAAAGACAAATATTATATGATTTTTCTTATAAGAGGAATCTAAAAATGAACTTACGTACAAGATAGAAACAGACTCACTGACTTTTTTTGCTTTTGTATATTCTATTGTGTATTTGTGTGTGTATCATAACATATCTTCTTTATTCATGTATCGATGGGCCCTTGGGTTGTTCCTTACAACAACATTTTCAGGGCAATTTGGTAACATCTATACAATGGAAGCTGCATATATTCAATAATCCAACAATTTCACTTCCAAGTACAATGCTAAGAAACACATACATTTGCATATGACATCTTATATAGGAACATTTATAGGTAGCAGTGCTGGAGTAGCTTTTGTTAAAAGTCTACCAAGCATAGCAGAAATAAAGAAATCATGGAATGTTCACAAAGAAGAGCTCAGAGAAGTGATTGAACCAGTTCTCTATATATCAACAAGGATGCATCTTACAGACAAGTTTGCAGGAAAATCTTGAATTTCAGAATACCTAAAGTATGAAGCTATTTATGTAGAGTTTTACAAACATACAAAGTAACATTGTACACACATGCAGTATATATGTATACATAAGTAGTAAAAATATAAAGAAATGCATGGGTTGAAGACTGCAAATTTTGGATAGAAATTACTTTTGGAAGGGGTTACTATTAGGAGAGGAGCAACCCCACATCCAAAGTGCAGTGGCTGCATGGGCGCAGGAGGGCCGAGAGGAGCTACTCCACGTTCAAGGTCAGGAGGGGTGGCGGTGAGGAGATACCCCTCGTCCAAGGTAAGGAGAAGCAGCTGTGCTTTGTTGGAACAGCCGTGAAGAGATACTCCACGTCCAAGGTAAGAGAAACCCAAGTAAGATGGTAGGTGTGCAAGAAGGTATCAGAGGGCAAACACACTGAAACCATAATCACAGAAAACTAGTCAATCTAGTCACACGAACCACAGCCTTGTCTAACTCAATGAAACTAAGCCATGCCATGTGGGGCCACCCAAGACGGGAGGGTCATGGTGGAAAGGTCTGACAGAATGTGGTCCACTGGAGAAGGGAATGGCAAACCACTTCAGTATTCTTGCCTTGAGAACCCCATGAACAGTATGAAAAAGGCAAAAAGGTAGGACACTGAAAGATGAACTTCCCAGGTTGGTAGGTGCCCAATATGGTACTGCAGATCAGTGCAGAAATAACTCCAGAAAGAATGAAGGGATGGAACCAAAGCAAAAACAACACCCAGTTGTGGATGGGACTGGTAGTAGAAGCAAGGTTCCATGCTGTAAATAGCAATATTGCATAGGAACCTGGAATGTTAGGTCCATGAATCAAGGCAAATCGGAAGTGGTCAAACAGGAGATGGCAAGAGTGAACGTCGACATTCTAGGAATCAGCGAACTAAAATGGACTGGAATGGGTGAATTTAACTCAGATGACCATTATATCTACTACTGCAGGCAGGAATCCCTTAGAAGAAATGGAGTAGCCATCATGGTCAACAAAAGAGTCTGAAATGCAGTACTTGGATGCAATCTCAAAAATGACAGAATGATCTCTGTTTGTTTCCAAGGCAAACCATTCAATATCACAGTAATCCAAGCCTAGCCCTAACCAGTAACACTGAAGAAGCTGAAGTTGAACGGTTCTATGAAGACCTACAAGATCTTTTAGAACTAGCACTCAAAAAAGATGTCCTTTTCATCATAGGGGACTGGAATGCAAAAGTAGGAACTCAAGAAACATCTGGAGTAACAGGCAAATTTGGCCTTGGAATATGGAATGAAGCAGGGCAAAGGCTAACAGAATTTTGCCAAGAATGCACTGGTCATAGCCAACACCCTCTTCTAACAACACAAGAGAAGACTCTACACATGGACATCACCAGATGGTCAACACCGAAATCAGATTGATTATATTCTTTGCAACCAAAGATGGAGAAGCTCTATACAGTCAGCAAAACCAAGACCAGGAGCTGACTGTGGCTCAGATCATGAATTCCTTATTGCCAAATTCAGATTTAAATTGAAGAAAGTGGGGAAAACTACTAGATCATTCAGATATGACCTAAATCAAATCCCTTATGATTATACAGTGGAAGTGAGAAATAAATTTAAGGGACTAGACCTGATAGACAGAGTGCCTGATGTCCTAACTGTTGCTTTCTGACCTGAATATAGGTTTCTCAAGAGGCAGGTTTGTGACATTTTACAGGAGACAGGGATCAAGACCATCCCCGTGGAAAAGAAATGCAAAAAAGCAAAATGGCTGTCTGAGGAAGCCTTACAAATAGCTGTGAAAAGAAGAGAAGCAAAAAGCAAAGGAGAAAAGGAAAGATATCAGCATCTGAATGCAGAGTTCCAAAGAATAGCAAGGAGAGATAAAAAAGCCTTCCTCAGCGATCAATGCAAAGAAATAGAGGAAAACAACAGAATGGGAAAGACTAGAGATCTCTTCAAGAAAATTAGAGATACCAAAGGAACATTTCATGCAAAGATGGGCTCTATAAAGGACAGAAATGGTATGGACCTAACAGAAGCAGAAGATATTAAGAAGAGATGGCAAGAATACACAGAAGAACTGTACAAAAAAGAGCTTCACGACCCAGATAATCACGATGGTGTGATCACTGACCTAGAGCCAGACATCCTGGAATGTGAAGTCAAGTGGGCCTTAGAAAGCATCACTACAAACAAAGCTAGTGGAGGTGATGAAATTCCAGTTGAATATTTCAAACCCTGAAAGATGATGCTGTGAAAGTGCTGCACTCAATATGCCAGCAAATTTGGAAAACTCAGCAGTGGCCACAAGACTGGAAAAGGCCAGTTTTCATTCCAATCCCAAAGAAAGGCAATGCCAAAGAATGCTCAAACTACCACACAATTGCACTCATCTCACTAGAATTTTGAGCTAGTAAAGTAATGCTCAAAATTCTCCAAGCCAGGCTTCAGCAATATGTGAACCATGAACTTCCTGATGTTCAAGCTGGTTTTAGAAAAGGCAGAGGAACCAGAGATCAAATTGCCAACATCCGCTGGATGATGGAAAAAGGAAGAGAGTTCCAGAAAAACATCTATTTCTGCTTTCTTGACTATGCCAAAGGCTTTGAGTGTGTGGATCACAATAAACTGTGGAAAATTCTTCAAGAGATAGGAATACCAGACCACCTGACCTGCCTCTTGAGACACTTATGTGCAGGTCAGGAAGCAACAGTTAGAACTGGACATGGAACAACAGACTGGTTCCAAATAGGAAAAGGAGTACGTCAAGGCTGTATATTGTCACCTTGCTTATTTAACTTATATGCAGAGTACATCATGAGAAACACAGGGCTGGAAGAAGCACGAGCTGGAATCAAGATTGCCTGGAGAAATATCAGTAACCTCAGATATGCAGACACTACCCTTATGGCAGAAAGTGAAGAGGAACTAAAAAGCTTCTTGATGAAAGTAAAAGAGGAGAGTGAAAAAGTTGGCTTAAAGCTCAACATTCAGAAAATGAAGATCATGGCATCTGGTCCCATCACTTCATGGGAAATAGATGGGGAAACAGTGGAAACAGTGTCAGACTTCATTTTTTGGGGCTCCAAAATCACTGCATGGTGATTGCAGCCATGAAATTAAAAGACGCTTACTCCTTGGAAGGAAAGTTATGACCAACCTAGATAGCATATTGAAAAGCAGAGACATTACTTTGCCAACAAAGGTTCGTCTAGTCAAGGCTATGGTTTTTCCAGTGATCATGTATGGATGTAAGAGTTGGACTGTGAAGAAAGCTGAGCACTGAAGAATTGATTCTTTTGAATTGTGGTGTTGGAGAAGACTCTTGAGAGTTCCTTGGACTGCAAGGAGATCCAACCAGTCCATCCTAAAGGAGATCAGTCCTGGGTGTTCATTGGAAGGACTGATACTGAAGCTGAAACTCCAGTACTTTGGCCACCTCATGCAAAGAGTTGACTCATTGTAAAATACTCTGATGCTGGGAGGGATTGGGGGCAGGAGAAGGGGACAACAGAGAATGAGATGGCTGGATAGCATCACTGACTCGATGGACGTGAGTCTGGGTGAACTCCTGGAGTTGGTGATGGACAGGGAGGCCTGGCGTGCTGTGATTCATGGGGTCACAAAGAGTTGGACACAACTGAGAGACTGAACTGACTGACTATTAGGAGAGAGATGAAAGAGTCAGATACATAGATGTCAACTATATTGATATTGTTTTGTTTCTGAGGCTAAGTTTACTGATTTATTCCTTAAGCTCTTTTGTATCTGAAACATTTCATAATTTTGTAGACCCTCTGAAATGTAAAATAAGACTTGATTTTTAGGATGAGTAAAACATGGGGGAAAGTAACATCGGTTGTACATTTAATCTGTCAGACATTTTATATTTGTTGTATATTTTAATTCTATTGCTACCTATTTCCAACTTTATAGGTAAACAGCTGGAAGACATTTAAAGGTATTTAAAGATATAACAGATTTGTTGGCTCCAAAGAGCTAAAGACATGGTACACAGCGAGGGGGGAAAGAACTCCACTCACAAAAAGGTCACCAAGGACACCCATAATAGCGGGCATGACAAGCCACCTTTCTCCTTCATCTTGTAAGTCAACATCTCCCACAATTTCATGTCTCACTTATTTACATGTATCTACTAAAAATACATGTAAATGTATTTACATTTACATTTAAATATATTTAGAAGACATATATTTACAGGAGACAATATTAGCCATTCAAGTTCAAGGTCTATGTTTGATTCATTTCCATAGCCTCATGCACAGAGCACAGTAGGGGCTTAGTACATGCTGGCTGGATGGTAAATGGTAGACAATAACCCAGGGGGGCCAATATGCTCAGACAGAAATGATCTCATCATTCACTGATATGAATGTGTTGATTTCATCACATAAAAGTCAGTACAGACAAGAAAAGGTAAATAAAAAACAGAATGCTTAGGCTCAGCTGCAAAATGAAAGGGAGCTACATGTTCTATTATGGGGAGCAAGGTAATTCCTTTCCAAGTTGTAATTAAAGAGATGATTCTAATTTGAAACTAGCTCCCTAATTGGTGTCTGGCTTTTAGAATTCTCACAGGCCTTTAATTTATATACATTTTAACTTTTGTTTAACTTTCTGTAGCTCACTCCTCTACCATCAAACCCCCCAAATTCTTACTTAACATAGAGGAAGTGAGTCACATAAAGGATCAAGGAATTATAAGTTGCTCTCCAGAACATTATTTCCCTATCCAAAATCTCAAAAAATGAAATTATGAAAATTTGTGAATTAAAAGCATTCATGTATGAAAAAGGTTTTATGCTCAAACGTTACCTGTCAGATCTTCCCTGACCATCCAAATTAAAATAGAAACCTCTCCCTGCAACCCCGCATCGTTCCTGTCTATCTGCTTCCCCTGCTGTACTCTTTCTGACAAAAACAGGGAATCAGTTTGTTTATGCAATAAGTATTTCATCTCCTCTATCCCTACAGTTTAATCTCCGAGAAAGTGGGAACTTTGCCTTCGTTATTCAAGGATATATTTCTGGTGCCTAGAACAGCACCTAGAAGATAACAAGTCCTAAATAAGTAGATACTAAGTGAATGAATGAATAGGTTCCCTGGTGGCTCAGACAGTAAAGAATCCGCCTGCAATGAAGGAGACCTGAGTATGATCCCCAGGTCGGGAAGATCCCCTAGAGAAGGGAATGGCCCCTCTAGTATTCTTGCCTGGAGAATCCCATGGACAGAGGAGCCTGGCAGGCTACCGTCCATGGAGTCCCAAGAGTTGGACATGACTGAGAAACTAAGCACAGCACAAGTGAATGAATAAGTCAATCTTACATTTGCAGCAATAGTCGTTAATCCGATTTTCATTAAAAAAAAATGCAAGTCTCCCTCTGTAACTTATATTTATCCCTATGATTTGTATCTTCAAATACAGTGAAAGTAAGAGTTTTCCTTTTTTTTTTCTCTTTTTCTCAGGTTTATGAAGGAATAATTGACATACAAAGAACTGCATATATTTAAAGTGTACAACTTGGTAACATTTGACGTATGTAAACATCCATGAAATCATTACTACAATGAAGATAATGAACATATTCATCACCCCTGAAAGCTTACTTATACCCCTTGGCAATACTCTGTCCTCAAGCAACCAATGACCTGATTTTTGCCACTATATATTACTTAAAGTTTCTAGAATTCTATATAACTGGAATAATACAGTATGTATTCTTTTATGCCTGGTTTCTTTCACTCAGCATTATTATTTTAAGATTTAATATATGTTGTTATACTAGTCCACTTTTTTTTTGCTGAGTAATATTTCACTGCAAATACAATGGAAACAGTGACAGACTTTATTTTCTTGGGCTCCAAAATCACTGTGGATGGTGACTGCAGCCATGAAATTAAAAGATGCTTGCTCCTTGGAAGAAAAGTTATTAACAAACCTGGACAGCATATTAAAAAGCAGAGATATCACTTTGCTGACAAAGGTCCATATAGTCAAAACTATGGTTTTCCAGCAGCCATGTATGGATGTGAGAGCTGGACCATAAAGAAGACTGAGCACTGAAGAATTGATGCTTTTGAACTGTGGTATTGGAGAAGACTCTTGAGAGTCCCTTGGAAAGCAAGGAGATCAAACCAGTAAATCAAAATCAACCCTGAATATTCATTGGAAGGACTGATGCTGAAAGTGAAGCTCCAATACTTTGGCCACCTGATGTGACAAGCCAATTCACTGGAAAACCTGATGCTGGAAAAGATTGGAAGCAGGAGGAGAAGGGGACGACAGAGGATGAGATGGTTGGATGGCATCACTGACTCAATGGACATGAGTTTGAGAAAATTCTGAGAGATAGTGAAGGACAGGGAAGCCTGGCAAGCTGCAGTCCATAGGGTTGCAAAGAGTTGGACATTACTGAGCAACTGAACAACAAATTTCATTGCAAGAATATACCATAATTTGTCCATTTACCAGCTGATGGATATTTGGGTCCTTTACAGCTTTTGGCTATTCCCAAAAATGTTACCATGAAACATCTGTGTGCAAGTCTTTGTGAGAATATACGCTTTTTTACCCCTTAGTGAAACTTGCTCTGTCGTGTCCAGCTCTTTGCAATCCCATGGACTATACAGTCCATGGAATTCTCCAGGCCAGAATACTGGAGTGGGTACCCTTTCCCTTCTCCAGGGGATCTTCCAGGGATCAAACCCAGGTCTCCCCACACTACAGGTGGATTCTTTGCCAGCTGAGTCACAAGGAAAACCCTCTTCCCCTTAAATAGATTCCTAAGGGTAGAATGGCTGGGTCTTATGGTAGGTTTATGTTTAAGATTTTAAAAACTGACCAGTTATTTTCTAAAGTGATCTTACTATTTTACATTCTCAGTAGTGTATGAGATCCAGTTGGTCTACATCCTTACCAACACTTGATATGGTCAGGTTTTTTTTTTTTTCATTTTAGAAATTCTAATAGGTGTATAGTAGTATATCATTGGATTTAGTTAGTATGCTGTTGGCATATTTTCCTGTGCTTATTTGTTACCTTTATATCTTCTTCGGTGAAGTGTCTGCTTGACTCTTTTGCACATTTAAAACATTGGATTGTTTGTTTTCTTATTAATGAGTTTTGAGCAGTTCTTTGTATTTTCTGAATATGTGTCTTGTGTCAGTTGCTCAGTCATGTCCAACTCTTTGCGACCCTATGGACTGTTTCATGAGGTCTGAATACAATTGCTTAACAACTCATTTGCCACTATTTTCCCCAAGTCTGCGGTTTGTCTTAGTCAGGGTTTCTTTATTGGACAAATTTACTACATGCAATGCTCTTTGCTAGGATCTAAGAATCCAGATACTTGAAAACAAGGTCCCACCCTTCGGGGTTCTTATAGGCTAGTCTAATGAAGAGTTATCATCAATCAATGCAAGAAAATGGGATTACTACTAGCCACATGTCAATCTTCTGCTAATCCTGGAGATGGAGATTATACATCCAGGTAAGGTCCAGTCTTTCAGAGTCAGAGTTATAAAAAAAATCCCATGGAGACAATAATGTTGTAAAGAGTGGTCTAATTTAACTTGTATGTATAAAAATAAGCAACAATGAAACAGTTTTTCTAAATTGCAAATGACTTATGTATTTTAGGGGTATACTTCCATTTTTCTATTTTATTAGCTATTTACTGAAATGGAGAGAAATGAATTTCCCTCTCAGTAGCTATAGACAAATATGGTCAAAACTAATTTACATTGTGATAAAGACTATAATTAATAGGCAACAAAACTTTAAAATAAAAAGTGTGGATGTGCTTATATGAAGAAATAGAAAGAGAGAGATTGAGGGATACTGTACCCTACTCTTTAACTGTACCCTACTCTTTAGTCCTCAGGAATAGAGTCAACAGCTAGGAAGGGTGGGTAGAACATTTCTTTAAGTGGATCAGAGAACATTAGAAATAATGAACCAACATGATCAATGATTAATAATTTCTCAGGCTTGAGACACAGTACATTAGTGGTGACTACCAGATTTTGTGACAAAATCACTAAAAGAATAAAATGGTGCTATTGATAGGAATATAAAATTCAGAAACAGTAGTTAGTTTTGAGTTAAGGATAAATTTGATTAAATAACTTTGGAAAGACAGCAAGACAACCAACTGGACATGTCCAGCAGGCAGCATGATGAGTGCTTAGAGGGGTAATCAGGACTAGAAGAAACCACTGAAGAGTCATCATCAAACAGGTGACTCTGAGAACAGGTCCATTTTCAAAGCAATGGGAAAATAAAAACAGTGCTGGGTATAAAATGAACACTGGATAAAGGACCTAGAATTGTCATTTCATACAAATATTGAGTTAAAAACAACTCAATTATTTTTATCTCTTACAGTAGGGTGAAAAAAGAAACCCACTAATTTTTACTATATCTGATGTGGTCAGTAGATATCTAGTTGACTAACGGAGTAGTCATAGGTTTTTCAAGATAGACTAGATGATTGTTAGAGAATTCAAACTGGAAAAAGCCTTTCTTGTGTGGAGCCCCATGGGACCGAACCATTATCTTCAATCTTGGTTACAGTTCCTGGCAGATTAGGAACTCAAGCTATGTTTGTTAGACGACCAGGTGATTCCTCTTGTGTTTCTCAGCCAATTCTGTAAGTCTACTCTCTTCCATGTATAAGCCAGATGGCTGAGCAGTTACATGAACTTTTAGCTATATATAGAAGCAGTCTATCATTGTAATTGTCTATTGTGTACCTTGTGTTCTCACTTTCTGTATTTACAAAGACAGTCCAATCATGGTATGATATCAAGACACATTTCAGAGAAGAGAATTGAGGAAATATGTCATATGGCTTCCTTTTCAATACAAGTAGGTGGAGTTATTTAATCTGAGTGGAAATATCTGGGGGCCTTTAGTATAGTGGCTGTGGAGGAAGGTATTTAAGAGCCAATAAAATAAGTATAAAAATATTATAGAACATCAGCTAAGCTATATGTATCATGGATTTTCAGTGAATCAGAATGGTTCTATAATTTTTTCCAGAAAAAAAAAATTATGGGAATTATAGAAAAGGAAGACTTTGAAAATACTGCCTAGTTTAGCAGAGTGAACAAGTTGGGTTTAGAAAAGGCAGAGGAATCAGAGATCAAATTGACAGTGTTCATTGGATCAGAGAGAAAGCAAGGGGACTCCAGAAAAAACCCTCCTCCTGTTTCATGGACTACTCTAAAGCCTTTGAATGTGTGGATCACAACAAACTGTGGAAATTCTTCAAGACATGGGAATACCAAAACATCTTACCTGTCTCCTGAAAATCTGTATACAGGTCAAGAAGCAAGAGTTAGAACCAGATGTGGAACAACGGACTGGTTCAAAATTGGGAAAGGAATACATCAAGACTGCATATTGTTATCCTGTTTATTTAACTTATATGCAGAGTACATCATGTGAAATTCTGGGCTGAATGAGTTACAAGCTGGAATCAAGACTGCTGGGAGAAATATCAACAACCTCAGATATGCAGATGATATCACTGTAATGGCTGAAAGCTAAGAGGAACTAAAGAGACTCTTGATGAAAGTGAAAGAGGAGAGTGAAAAAAGCTGACTTAAAACCCAACGTTCAAAAACTAAGAACGTTTTTGGCATCTGGTTCCATCATTTCATGGCAAATAGATGGGGAAACAATGGAAACAGAGACAGACTTTTTTTCTTGGGCTCCAAAATCACTGCAAATGGTAACTGCAGCCATGAAATTAAAATATGTTTGCTCCTTGGAAGAAAAGCTATGACAAACTCAGACAGTGTATTAAAAAGTAAATCACATTGCCGACAAAGGTCCATCTAGTCAAAGCTCTGGTTTTCCCAGTAGTCATGTATGGATATGAGAGTTGGACCATAAGAAGGCTGAGTGCCGAAGAATCGATGCTTTCAAATATCGTGCTGAAGAAGACTCTTGCGAGTCTCTTTGACAGTAAGGAGATCCAACCATTCAAACCTAGAGAAATCAGTTCTGAATAGTTATTGGAAGGACTGATGTTGAAGTGAAACTCCAGTGCTTTGGCCACTTGATGTGAAGAGCCGACTCAATGGAAAAGGCTCTGATGCTGGGAAGAACTGAAGGCAAAAGAAGAGGGTGGCAGAGGATGCGATGCTTGGATAGCATCACCGACATGATGGACATAAACTTGGGCAAACTCCAGGAAACAGTGACGGACAGGGAAGACTGCTGTGCTATAATCCTTCGGGTCACAAGAAGTCAGACACAACTTAGCAACTGAACAACACCAACAACCAAAGCAGAAAGAGTGGAGACAGTATAAAATGTGACACTCATGAGTTGGACCATGAAAGGTCTCCCTCACTGGATTTCTTCATAGCAGAATCCTACGTGTTGTTCTTTTATTCTGGCAGTTTATCAATGGGTTGTGTTCATCCTGTATAAGTCAGGAACTGAAACTCTGCTGAAAAGTCGTGAATTAGGATATGCCCAAGTTCAGATTTCTATAAATAGGAAGATATTTGATTAATGGAACGCTCAACTTCAGTTAGGAATGGCCACAGATGAACTACCAGTCTTTCTTGAGTAGTTTCTGCTACTCAGAATTATCTCTGTTTTAGAAGGGTTGGCTGCCAAATGATCGTGGCTAATTGTTTTAGCTTCCCATCCACTAATCACTGATATGGCACAGTGCTTAAGAGTACACATTTGAGAGTCAAAGAAACCTGTGTTTAAATTCTGGTTGTGTGGCTTACTAGTTTGTATACATGGGGCTTCCCAGGGGGCACAGTGATAAAGAATCTGCCTGCCAATGCAGGAGACACAACAGATGCAGGTCTGATCCCTGGATCAGGAAGATCCCTTGAAGTAGGAAATGGCAACCTATCCCAGTATTCTTGCCTGGAAAATCCCAATGACACAGGAGCCTGGAGGGCTACAGTCCATGGGGTCGCAAAAACTGAGCAGGCACACATGCAGTTTGCATAGGTTATATTAAGTTACTTTACATTTCTGGTTAAGTAGTGAGATGTTGAAATTCTCATCTGAAGTGAGGATATGCTATTTAGGTTGTTTTAAGTTTTAAATGGTTAAAGAATTAAATGAGGTAATATATCTAAAGTGCCTAAAGCAATAGCTAGAACTTTTTTTTTTTTTTTTTTTAATAAATTGTTGTTGGGTTCCTGGCCTTCCAAAATCCCTAACCTTCTTTTTACCTGGGGAGTTTATATTCTCCCATCTTCATTCTAAGGGATGCTCATGGGGATCATTATCAATATAAACACTCATGGTTCACAATAGCAAGACACTTTCAGTACTATAGAAACTGTCACTTGAGGAAAAGTCTTAAATTTGTTTTTGGTTACCCTGGAATAGAGGAGAGGTTTAGGGGAGGGGAATCAATGAATAAAACAGTGAGCCTTACACAAGGACTGAGGTAATTAAAGAAGAAGTTAAGTTTATCCACTACTGCTGCTGCTGTTGCTGCTAAGTCACTTCAGTCGTGTCCGACTCTGTGCAACCCCATAGGCTGCAGCCCACCAGGCTCCCCCGTTCCTGGGATTCTCCAGGAAAGAACACTGGAGTGAGCTGCCATTTCTTTCTCCAATGCATGAAAGTGAAGAGTGAAAGTGAAGTTGCTCAGTTGTGTCTGACTCTTTGGGACCCCATGGACTGCAGCCTACCAGGCTCCTCTGTCCATGGGATTTTCCAGGCAAGAGTACTGGAGCGGGGTGCCATTGCCTTCTCCAAGTTTATCTACTAGGTACAGGCAAAAGCAGTTGCAAAACTGCAGAAAACAGACCTACTTTCTCTTGCAGGGTCTGACCTTCGCCCACTAACCTTACTATAGAGAAGCAATCAGAGAAGTAAAGACTATATGTGGAAAAATACATGGATATTTGAAACTTCCCCCAAAAGGCAAAGCCCAGAGGAAGCTGAGCTATACATGTATAATGCTCAGTTACTCCTCAAGTCTTGAGAAAGATATGAATGTAAGATCGATTAAAAATTTCTTTCCAATACTTCTCAGATAGTAGGAATTCCCATTTTACTGGCCCTGTCAGGAACATGGAGAATTTGAAAGGATAACTGATACTTCCTTGTTTCAAATAGGGATGACTTAGGGGAAAGAAGAGACCCTTTCATCTTTTGGTTCTGTGTCTTGTTCGTATTTGGTAAGGATATGGCCATGGCCGTTTATTTAAGTACTGACTCATGTATGGATGTGAGAGTAGGACTGTGAAGAAGACTGAGCGCCAAAGAATTGATGCTTTTGAACTGTGGTGTTGGAGAAGACTCTTGAGAGTCTCTTGGACTACAAGGAGATCCAACCAGTCCATTCTGAAGGAGATCAGCCCTGGGATTTCTTTGGAAGGAATGATGCTAAAGCTGAAACTCCAGTATTTTGGCCAGCTCATGCGAAGAGTTGACTCATTGGAAAAGACTCTGATGCTGGGAGGGATTGGGGGCAGGAGGAGAAGGGGATGACAGAGGATGAGATGGCTGGATGGCATCACCGACTGGATGGATATGAGTGTGGGTGAACTCCGGGAGTTGGTAATGGACAGGGAGGCCTGGCGTGCTGCAGTTCATGGGGTTGTGAAGAGTCGGACATGACTGAGCGCCTGATCTGATCTGATCTGATGACTATTTTCATACCACAGTTGAGTTATGTGACAGAGAACATATGCCCCACAAAACCAGAAAAACTACCTGTTCTTTTATGGAAAAAGTAAAGACCCCTCATCTGAACCAATTACCTAGGCAGAACAGGGGTAGCCTGTTCCTTCCTGTTTGTCAAATACCATGAAAATCCCCAATGGCAATGGTCAGTCACAGTTCCCAGTTCAATGCAGAAGTTGCTATGCCCCACTGTGGAAATATTTCTCTTGGGGTGCTAAATTCTCCAAACAGCAAAGCTCAGAGTTTGAGGACTGAGAGGAAAATTTTTGCAAGTGAGTAATAAGGTATAATAATGGGAGATGTAATGTTCACATCCAACCCTGGGTTTCCAGATCCAAGTGTTCTAACTCTGAGGGTAACAGCATCTCATCTCAGTCACTGGTTCAGAGTATATGCCATGTTCCAATCTTGCAATGTGTTGATTGCCAACTGATGCTGTACTGAGTCTTTGATAAATTTTATTTCATATGTGTAATGAGATACACAGTAAGACTCATGAGCTCCATGATGATTAGTGACTACAGGCTCACTTCTTTTGCTGAAAAAATGAGTTTCTTGATCAAGATATTTGTGGAGAAGAAAACTCTAACAGAGAAGAAGTTTAGATGTAATTTTTAGCCTAAGTATGGTGGGTAGGGGAGGCAAACCCAAATGTAGAAATACCATAAACACAATGCACTTTTTCTTCCATGACTGCTGTGGTCTTAATGGAAGTCTTGCCTCAAAATTCATATGGTGAAATCCTGATTCTCAAGGTGATTGCATCAGGAGGTGGGGCTCTGGGGAGGTGGTTAGCTCTCTTATAAAAGAGACCTCACGGGGCCCCCTAACCCCTTCCACTATACATGTAAGGACACAGGAAGAAGTCTGTGACCTGGAAGAGGGCCCTCTCTTGAACATAAATTAACCTCAGACCTGCAGCTTCTGGAACTGTGAGAAATAAATTTCTGTTGTTTATATGCTACCTAGTCTGGGGATATATATATATATATTTTTTTTTTGTTTTGTTTTGTTTTGTTTTTTTTAGAGCAGTGCAAACAGACTAACACAATGATGACAGGGTTGAAATATCATTTCACTGAATTACTGGCTGGTTCTCCAGGGACTCAGTTTTGGTTTTTAGAATATGGCATACCCAGGAGAGGGGGTAATCTGACTAGGCTTGATGAGAGCAGTCTATGTTGTTGACCTTGCATACAATACATTCCTGCCATCATGGCACTTTTCAGATCAGATCAGTCGCTCAGTCATGTCTGACTCTTTGCGACCCCATGAATCACAGCACGCCAGGCCTCCCTGTCCATCACCAACTCCCTGAGTTCACCCAGACTCACGTCCATCGAGTCAGTGATGCCATCCAGCCATCTCATCCTCTGTTGTCCCCTTCTCCACTTGCCCCCAATCCCTCCCAGCATCAGAGTCTTTTCCAATGAGTCAACTCTTCGCATGAGGTGGCCAAAGCACTGGAGTTTCAGCTTTAGCATCATTCCTTCCAAAGAAATCCCAGGGCTGATCTCCTTCAGAATGGACTGGTTGGATCTCCTTGCAGTCCAAGGGACTCTCAAGAGGCTTCTCCAACACCACAGTTCAAAAGCATCAATTCTTCGGCACTCAGCCTTCTTCACAGTCCAACTTTCACATCCATACATGGCCACAGGAAAAACCATAGCCTTGACTAGACGAACCTTTGTTGGCAAAGTAATGTCTGTGCTTTTGAATAGGCTATCTAGGTTGGTCATAACTTTCCTTCCAAGGAGTAAGCGTCTTTTAATTTCATGGCTGCAGTCACCATCTGCAGTGATTTTGGAGCCCAGAAAAATAAAGTCTGACACTGTTTCCACTGTTTCCCCATCTATTTCCCATGAAGTGATGGGACCGGATGCCATGATCTTCGTTTTCTGAATGTTGAGCTTTAAGCCAACTTTTTCACTCTCCACTTTCACTTTCATCAAGAGGCTTTTGAGTTCCTCTTCACATTCTGCCATAAGGGTGGTGTCATCTGCATATCTGAGGTTACTGATATTTCTCCCAGCAATCTTGATTCCAGCTTGTGTTTCTTCCAGCCCAGTGTTTCTCATGATGTACTCTGCATACAAGTTAAATAAACAGGGTGACAATATACAGCCTTGACGTACTCCTTTTCCTATTTGGAACCAGTCTGTTGTTCCATGTCCAGTTCTAACTGTTGCTTCCTGACCTGCATACAAATTTCTCAAGAGGCAGATCAGGTGGTCTGGTATTCCTATCTCTTTCAGAATTTTCCACAGTTTATTGTGATCCACACAGTCAAAGGCTTTGGCATAGTCAATAAAGCAGAGGAATCCATTAATCAAACATTAGGGGGATTGGGAGTGGCTGACTTGATGAACATGGGGTATATCATTTTGTTCATGTTATTACCGAAAGCTTCTTTCACAAAGGGGACCTTCAGTGAACACGTATGATGCAATTATTCTCTCATTCTGCGCCCATTCTGAGAGGACCACCATGTGATCCTTTCCAAAACATCTTTGTCACTTCAGTTCAGTTCAGTTGCTCAGTTGTGTCCGACTCTTTGCGACCCCATGAATCGCAGCACGCCAGGCCTCCCTGTCCATCACCAACTCCCGGAGTTCACCCAGACTCATGTCCATTGAGTCAGTGATGCCATCCTGCCATCTCATCCACTGTCGTCCCCTTCTCCTCCTGCCCCCAATCCCTCCCAGCATCAGAGTCTTTTCCAATGAGTCAACTCTTTGCATGAGGTGGCCAAAGCACTGGAGTTTCCGCTTTAGCATCATTCCCTCCAAAGAAATCCCAGGGCTGATCTTCTTCAGAATGGACTGGTTGGATCTCCTTGCAATCCAAGGGACTTTCAAGAGTCTTCTCCAATACCACAGTTCCAAAGGATCAATTCTTTGGTGCTCACTAATTGGCTAAAATTTCTTGCTTTTGACTAAATGGTCAAACCATGCCTAAAGATCAGTATAGGCTCTTACCTTTGACCATGTATGCTTCAAGGCAAACAAAAAAAGTATCAGTGGTCCTCCCGTGGCATATAACTATGCAGACCCTAACTTACATGCACAAATTTCAGTTATCTCAGTTTAACAACAATCCCCCAATAACACAGTTCAAATTTCAGTTACCATGGTCTATTGCCCCTGAGAGACTGCATAAAGTAAAAACTTCACTGCCAGCTCTTGGTCCACAGATCACTAAGGAAACAACAGACACACCTAATAATCAGTGACTGATCATGTCACTTCTTTCAACGTCTATCAATGGTCATTTCTCATCTGCTATTCAGTTCACACAAACAACACAGCGTGTCATTTGTTGCCTCCTGATCTCCTGGTGATAAACCTGTGTAATTTACAAAATTGGATAATCCTAAAAGGAAATTGGCCCACAAAAATGGATGTGCAGCAAAGAAACAAAAACTGATAACTCTGGGAGTGAAATTCAAATTAAATGTAACTGGAGCTATGGGAAAAAATGGCTAACCTTAGGAATTTTGAGATTTTTACCATTTGAGATACTCTAGATATGTAGTCAGAGGAAGTTACTGAAGGCAAACTAATGGACATAAGTGAGGAAATTGGTTATGACAAGAGGTAGAGTCCTTTGGACTGCAAGGAGATCCAACCAGTCCATTCTGAAAAAGATCAGCCCTGGGATTTCTTTGGAGGGAATGATGCTAAATTGAAACTCCAGTACTTTGGCCACCTCATGCAAAGAGTTGACTCATTGGAAAATACTCTGATGCTGGGAGGGATTGGGGGCAGGAGGAGAAGGGGACAACAGAGGATGAGATGGCTGGATGGCATCACTGAGTTGATGGACGTGAGTCTGAGTGAACTCCAGGAGTTGGTGATGGACAGGGAGGCCTGGTGTGCTGCGATTCATGGGGTCGCAAAGAGTCGGACACGACTGAGCGACTGAACTGAACTGAAAGACAATTTCAGAGGAAGTGGTGCTGACAAAAAACACATCACAGAGATAACACTCAGATATATTTCATGACAGTGTACGTTCAAATAATAAAATGTTAGAAGGATAAAAAGGAGTTTGGCAATTCACCAAGGCATAGAAAGACACTCCATATTGCAAGTTATACAAAAAGAAGGCAATCACTGCTCAAATTACTCTCGATAAGCTTTTTTTTTTAAACAAAGAAATAAAACACTCTAATTCTCAATGTTTCTAATACTTTAAATTACATAATATTACATAAATATTAGTGTCACTTTTTATTGGCCTATGCGTTTATAATTGACAGAGTTTTTAATGTTTGACAAAAAATTTTAAAGGTCACAGAACTTTTTCCCCTTGATCATTAAGATCGCTTTTCACAGTTACAGCTTGCAGAGTCATTTTTTCAGCCCTAAGGTGCTGTACAAAGAGGATATTAGGAAGATTCTGCCCACTAGGAGGATATCCTTTCCTATATCTCATCCAAAGTATTTTACTTTGGAGAGAAAATCCATTCAGACTCCAGGCCATGGATGCCCAGAAACTTAATCAAGGTAGAAAATTCCTTTATTTGGGGGGGATTTACTTTCTACCTTTTGTCCTACAAAACAACAATAACACTTGCTACTTCCTGTTTTCTAGATCCTATCAAAGTGGTGTTGTAAATGTACAGGATCAATGGGATATCCTGAAGGACTCAATTATGGCTCAGAAATACAGAGGTGACCTAACTCAAGGCCGAGTAGAAATGGTTACTGCTATTCCTCATGAGTGCTCTTTTCTTCCCTGGAGCTCAGTGCAGTTCAGTTCAGTCACTCAGTCATGTCCGACTCTTTGTAACCCCATGGACTGCAGCACGCCAGGCCTCCCTGTCCATCACCAACTCTCGGAGTCTACTCAAACTCATGTCCATTGAGTCGGTGATGCCATCCAATCATCTCATCCTCTGTCGTCCCCTTCTCCTCCCACCTTCAATCTTTCCCAGCATCAGGGTCTTTTCAAATGAGTCAGTTCTTTGCATCAGGTGGCCAAAGTGTTGAAGTTTCAGCTTCAACTGTCTTCAATTTAGGTCTGAATTTTTATTTGGCAATAAGGAGTTCATGATCTGAGCCACAGTCAGCTCAGTTACAGTATTTTTCAACTCTAGGATTTCTGTTTGTTTTAGATGATTGCTATTTCCTTTCCTCTAATTTTGTTTAGTTGTCTGTGTTTTCTTGTAGTTCACTAAGCTTCTTTAAGAAGTTATTCAGAACTCATTGTCTGACAGCTCATAGATCTTTATTTCTTTAGGGTCACTTATTTGATCTTAATTAGTTTCCTTTGGTGGTGTCATATTTACCTTATTTTTCATGATTCCTTATGTTGGTATCTGCCCACTTGAGTAATGGGGCTTCTCTTCCAGAATGTGTGTATTTGTTTTGGCAGATGCAGTTCTTCACTAGTCACATCAGTTTGAGTTTCTGGCTGTGTTTGTTAGGTGGGTGGGACCTGCTATTATGGTCTATTTTGGGGCAAGGCAACTCCTTGAGCTCTGAGGTTAGGGACTAGGGGTGTGTCACTGGCTGAGAAGAACTGGATAGGACTACTAGACGGTTCTCTACCCAAAAGGCTGTAGAATGGGCTCCACAGTTGCCTGAATTCTCTTGTCAGTCTTATTAGATGGTTGGGACTGTGTACTATATTCAGTAGTAGATAAGGCTATGAATTAGTTCCCTATGCCCTGGAAGGGCAGTAGGCCAGGGTCCACAGCCTATATAGCTTATTATTTAGAGGCCCAAATCAGGCCTCAGTGTACACTGAATTACCCGGTCAGGTGACACCACCAGTTTTGCTAGACACATGGGGAAGCCCTGGGCTATGTTCTTAGTTCAAGAGCCACTGTACAAAGAGCTGTTCATTGGGCTAGGCAGCCTCTCATGTGCTCTAGTTAGGTTCTCTGATCAGACAGGCTGAAAGCTATATTCAGTGATGAGCAGGACGATGATTCAATTCCCTGCCCAGGCACAGTTGGAGAAGCAGCTCTGAAACCAGTAAAGCCCTTTCTTTGTTATCTCAACTCAAGCCAAGAACCCACTCCCCAAGTTCTTTGGCTGAATAGGACCACTGTATTTGCTCTATAAACTATTGGCTCTGTCTGCCCTTCTCTCTGCTTGACTCCCAGTGAATGGTACAGCTCCCAGGAGTTGTCACAATTCAGGTCAGTCCTTCAGGTCTGATGGGACTGAAAGCCTCCACAGCAGGTGGAACTATCTAGGTTATTTTTTGCAGGGCAGAGAGGAGGAGCTGCTACTCTAGGCTATTGGTTCACTTTCTTTTTAAAATTGAGTTAGAATTAACTTATAATAATATATTAGTTTCAGGTACACAGCATAGTATGTGATATTTTATACATTATGAAATGATAAGCACAATATGAAATGATCATTGCAATAAAACCAGTTAATTATTGACTATAATCCCTAGACAGACATCATATCCCCATGACTTATTGTATATCTCTTTATCATCTTCATCTATTTCTCTCACCACCCTGAAACTACCATCAATCTCCCAAACAGGCTCTCTGGTTGGGAGAGGCCAGGAGGTAAATTAATCCTGCCTGTACGTAGCATGAGATGCCTTCAGGCCCAATACTGGCTTTGCTCTGAGGACAACAGCCTTGACTGCCTGCCTCTCTGCTCAAGTGCACCTTGTCCACACACCTGCCAGGAGTTGTCACCAGCCCTCCTGGTCAGACCAAGCTTAAAGGCACTCTCCATAGCAGGTAGGGCTGTGACTCAGCACCCCACCCGGGTGTGGGCAAACTGGGCTCTAAGGTCAGCAAAACTCCTTATTTGAGAATTCAAATCAGTCAGAAGTGTATGCCCACCAAGTTTCCTGTTCAGAGTATACCCGACTTGGGTCTGCAGATGAACAAAGCTGTTGGCTTGGGATTATTACTTGGGCATTTGCCAAACCCCATGTGCTGATGGTTGCAAACCCCACCCCTCTTCTCTGTCACGGTCATATTCCCAGTGACTGGGCCTCTTGGATTCCCCTGTAATCTCCATGGTGTGAGATCATAGTAAAAGTTGCTATAAAGAGACTCACAAAGCTAGAGAAGGCTGGTTGGCCCCCCTTGGTCTCTTTCTCCACTGGGGGAGTCAGAGGCTCAGGGGAGACCTTCCTAACATGGTGCTGCATTGTCCTGGGGGAGGCACAATGCAATCAACATGTAGCCACTTCTCTTACCTTCAAATGCAGTCTGCCTTGGTCTCTGTGCTGCAGAGCATTGCTTCAGCTGCATCTGTGTTCTAGGATTCTCTCAGTTGTGTCTTGTTCTTGAATAGATGTTATTTGTTCTTCTCCTGAGGGGAATTAAAGTCAGGAATGACCTATCTTGATAATGCCACTGTCATCGATTTATTTATTTTTAATGCGAATCCAACCTAAAGTCCCAGAAATACAATTCCTTTGGTCATGATGTATTATTCTTTTAAATATTGCTGAGTCTGATTTGCTTATATATTCTTTGCGTTTATATTCATGAGGGATATTGGTCCATAATCCTCATTTCTTGTAATGTCCCTACCTGAGAGCACTCTGCAAATATTTGTTGAATAAATAGATTCAGCAAAAATTGTAGAACACAAAGATACAGTGTATCCCCATAGTTACACGCTAAAACACACACAAGATACATGCACATTTGAGGGGAAGACTCAGAAAGACCTTCCTACTTCCAGACGTGTCCAAATACAGTTCCTATTGCATAATCTAGACAACATCTTTCTACATTTTACTTTGTTAATCTCATCTTAAAAATATATCACTGGCTTCACATCACCCTCAAAGCAATGTTCAAACTCCTCAACTTTTTAACTTCCCGATCTTTTACATCTCCAGAGTAGCAGCAGATAGAATCAGTAATGAGCGCTGTGCTTTGTTGTTCCTTTTGCACTTACTGTTCCCTCTGTTGGGAACTCTCTATCTCCTTTCTCCACTGCCAACATGGATACATAGACCAGCACCTGTCATGGGCGAACTCCTAGGTACTCTTTTGGTCTCTTCTCAAATATAATTTCCATTCTTTCCACTAGAAAGATCTCCCTAGGCCCCAAGACTAAATATCTCTCATTTTGTGCCCATGGTGGGGTGGGAAAGGAGACAAGGTGTAGCAGGCTTTGCTGGTCAATCTGGATTCAAATCTCAGCCCTGTCACTTATTTTCTGAGGACATTATACAACCTTAACCTCTGTGCCTCATATACCTCAAAACGAACCTAAAACAGTTTGTTATGAGGAAAAAATAAAAGACGGTGTGTATTGTATAAATGCACAGCTTGGCACAATGCGTAAACTCTCGATAAATGGCTGCTCTTATTCTTTTGCTATATGAATTTTACTATGTCAGAACTCCCCAGGAGAAGTGGGGGGTAACAGAAGGATGAGATGGCTGGATGGCATCATTGACTCAATGGACAGGAGCCTGAGCAAGTGATGGTGACGGTGAAGGACAGGGAAGCCTGGCATACTGCAGTCGATGCGAATGCAAAGAGTTGGACACGACTGAGCGACTGAACAAATGTCAGAACTTAGCACCATATTTTACAGTTCTTTATATATTTTTCTATTTTTTAATTAGGGAAGGTCTTTTTTATTGGAGGATAATTGCTTTACAATGTTGTGTTGGTTTTTGCCATACATTGTGAATCAGCCATAAGTATATACATATCCCCTCCCGCTTGAACCTTCCTCCCACCCCTCCAGGTTGTCACAGAATACCAGGTTGAGCTCCCTGTGTTATACAGTAGCATCCCAACTAGCTATCTATTCTACCCATGGTAATATATATGTTCCAATGCTGAGGAACAGACTTGTGGACAGAGAAGAGGGGAGGAGAGGGTGGGATGAATCAAGAGAGTAGGTAAGTTCTTTAATACCACATAAGCTGTTATAATTTTAGCTTTTACCATAGTTCTGGAAATATAAAAAAGTTCACTAAATGTCAACTATTGCTGATGCTATTATTATAAGATCTTAGAGCTAAATTTTTCTAGATCAGGTGTTCTTGAGGACTGACTAGAAGAATGGAACCATTCATTGAAGGGTGAGTCAAATTGCTTGACACTTGGAGCTACGAGACACATGGGACCCTGGAGGTGACAAGAATTCAGATAAGGTGACCGTGTGAGTATTAGGGAACTTGTATTAAGAACTATGTGAGAATTAGTATGAGTTCCATGGCTGTGGGAGCCTGGTCAAAGGCCATGGAGGCCAGATTTGCTGTAGGAAAATACTTTCCAGGGAGCCACAAGGGTCTGGTTACTCAGAAATGATAGAACAGAGTCCATAAGCTTGGAGCCTTATCATCAGGAAGTGCCAAGATTCTTATACAACCATAGGAAGATAAGGAGACCTATAAAGGATAAGTGCAACTGGGTTTCCCATGAGTTGTGCAGGGCTGACTTTGATCGAACTGATTTAGAAAAATAAAGAAATTATCAACATAAATAATAAATAATTTATTATAGATTCTAATATCATACACTGTGTGTGTGTGTATACTCAGTCATGTTTGACTCTCTGCAACCCCATGGACTGTAGTCTGTTAGGCCTCTTTGTCCATGGAATTTTCCAGGCAAAGATACTAGAGTGGGTTGCCTTTTCCTCCTCCAGGGGATCTTCCTGGCCTAAGGATTGAACCTGTGTCTCTCACATAGCCTGCACTGGCAGGTAGATTCTTTACCACTGCGCCACCTGGGAAGCCCAATGTCATACACTAGTAGGCCTGGTAATTCGCACAAGAGCATTCTGCAATGGAGGTGGAAGGCAAGAGGTGATCAGTTACTAGTGAGCCACATCACACTGGACAGGAAGGATCTGGGCCAGGCAAAGAACCTGTGGTTCTTCTTTGGCCAGACCACCTTGGACTCCTAATCCTTCCTCCTGCTTTCTCATCTGTGGTCTAGCGGGTTAGGTGGAAGGAGGTAGGAAGCTCTATAGCTGCCATTCCTGTACCTTGAAAGTCATGGAAAAAGCTTGTCCTGATTCAGTAGTGTATTAAATTTTTTCTGGTACTACTTTTATTTACTATTTACTATTAATAAATAGTAATTACTACTATCAAAGATAATAATTTATTATTACTATCAAAGATCCCCTAGTTATTTTGGGAGAACGTTCAGAGTTCACAAATAAAGTCCTTCAAACTTCTGTTAACCGTCCACACTTCTCATGGCTACCAGTGATTTATTAACATTTACCCCTACTGCTGTACCCCCATATCCTGGAAGCTGCTGGCCCACTCATGAAGTTACAGCTTCCTCCATCAGGTTAAGTTGGCACTTGCACTGGCTTTGGCACCTTTGGAATGAGTACTGACACTGCTGAAGACCACAAAGTCAAGAATTATCCACAAAAAACTATGCCGAGGCCATTATGTTAAAGCAAGGAGGATCCTTTCTCTCATTTTTGTGATCCCTTCTTTTTCTTTCATTCCAGAGAAACCTTGTGGTCCCAGTGGGTCCTGGGGCTTTAATATTCCTACACCCACCAGTCATTGGCTAAAAGCCTCTGGGGGAAAACACAGAAAATAGCAGGGTACTTCTGGGGAGCACCAAAACTGTCCACATTATCATCATCTCAGCGCTAACAATTTTTCAGCACCATGTACTAGGTTCAACACTAACTTTGTATGCATTCTTCTATTTAATGTTCAAAGCTACCCCCATTTTACAGATGGGGAAATGAAGACTGCTTTAATTAAACCCTTGTCACTCAGTCAGAGTTTAGCGTATTCTGAGAGTCCAGAGGTCTTCATTGCAACAGCACTGAATGACAGACAGAGTGAGTAGAGGCAAATGAGATGTCCCTAAGGACTGGGTCAGAATTAGCTGTCTGGCTACTTGCAATTAACAATTCCTAGTAAGACTGGAGAAAAACAAACAGATGAAAAGTCTCCCATTTGACCTCTGGGTAGTCCTACATGTCTAGATCCTGTCCCTAGATGTCTAACTGTGAGCAGGGCTGCAAGTGTAATCAGCTATGAGGGTCAGGGAGGAGCTGAACTGTGAGAAACCAGGCAGCACGATGGTTGGCAGCTGCATGTATTTAGCTCGAGTCTAACACAGCCTCTCGTCATTAGAGAAAGGGGCTCTTCCAACTGCAGTTGCGTATCATCAGGGATGGGACAGTTTAAGTATTTTCAGCAATATTTCAACAAAAGAGCTCACTGGGAATGAGGAAACAAATGATTTAATGAGAAAGGAAATACCTCTGTACCTACGATTTTACTCTGAAATGGATAGGAAGGGATTTCATAGCAATTCGCAAACCATGCAGCCCACCCAGGCATGCCACTTAGTCAGAGAGTTAATGGGCAGTTGGGAGCTGAGACCTAGAGGTCATGATAGGATTAATTCCTTTTCCTTGAGAAAGAGCCAAGGGACCTTCCCCCATTCCCCGAGAAGCACAGAGTTGTGCCACAGAGGCCAGTAGACAATTGAGCATCTGTGTGGTGGTCAAGCTGTAATTGGAGCCTTTAAGACCGTGGCTTGTTGACCCTTGAAATTCTACCCATTGACCTGGCATGATGGGCTATTATATTTGTCTCTTGGAGTTTGAGGAGTCTTGTCCATAAGAATAGTGGAATGTCCCCGTGTGCGGGAGGGGCATGTTTGAGGGACACTTTTCCTTTTGATTTCCTCTTACATATTCCACCGGGCCTCACGTTTTCTTCGAGGGGAGTTGGGGGCATGGATACTGGACTAAACTTAAGGTAGTCTGTAGCACGGATCATGGCTACTCGGAGAGTTCTGATATTCCTTAAGTAGGGAAGAAACCCAGGTTGAGCCAAATTGGTTACAGAACTGCCCCAACTCATCATAATTCTCCCAGAAGGATCTTACCTGTGTTTGCCGTGAGGGCTGTCAGGCGGCTCCATCTTGGTGCCCCACTGCTGTCCATGGGAGGTCATCCTTTTTCTCCCCGGAAACTAACAGAATGCTGCTGGCGAGGCTTCTGGTCATGCACGCCAGGACGCTACCTATCACTGAAGGCCGAAGGTTTCTGTAGACCCGTGATTGCACAAAACCCAACCTGCATTGTAATCACCTGGCCTGCGTAGGCCCCACCTCTAAGCTTTTGATACAGTCAGTATGGAACACAGCCTAAGGATCTACATTTCCAACAAGTTCCCATATAATGCAGATATTGCTAGCTTAAGGACTAAACTTTGGAAACCCCCCAAAAGAGAAAAGTTTAGGCAAATGTACCAGGATAGAAGGCAGCTTGCTGAAATTGCATAACACAGATTGCAGGGGAAGGATAATTAACTGTTAGCTAAGCGCTGGGTATGACCAACCTACATAGCATATTCAAAAGCAGAGACATTACTTTGCCGACAAAGGTTCGTCTAGTCAAGGCTATGGTTTTTCCAGTGGTCATGTATGGATGTGAGAGTTGGACTGTGAAGAAGGCCGAGTGCCGAAGAATTGATGCTTTTGAACTATGGTGTTGGAGAAGACTCTTGAGAGTCCCTTGGACTGCAAGGAGATCCAACCAGTCCATTCTGAAGGAGATCAGCCCTGGGATTTCTTTGGAGGGAATGATGCTAAAGCTGAAACTCCAGTACTTTGGCCACTTCATGCTGACTCATTGGAAAAGACTCTGATGCTGGGAGGGATTGGGGGCAGGAGGAGAAGGGGACGACAGAGGATGAGATGGCTGGATGGCATCACTGACTCGATGGATGTGAGTCTGAGTGAACTCTGGGAGTTGGTGATGGACAGGGAGGCCTGGCGTGCTGCGATTCATGGGGTCACAAAGAGTCGGACACAACTGAGCAACTGAACTGAACTGAACTGAAGTGCTGGGTGAATCAGGTGAGGAAAATGAGAATGGGAAAATGATGGTGATTCTATTTTGCTTTTTTCAAAGAACACTTTATTGAGGTACGATTGACATACAAAAAGCTGTATATGTTTAAATGTATACAACTTGAATTTGGAGATAAGTATACAGTCATGAAATCACTGCCACAATTTATGACCCATAACTTGATGAGGGAGTTACAGATAATACACAGGGGGCTGTTAAAGTTATCCAAGTTATTCCAGCCTACTGCTGAAGCTTCCCATGTGATATACGCTCAACCAGGTCAACTGATGTGAGTAGTGAGAAGCCTCTAGACTATGCACAGAATTATGACTCTCTGGTGTTCATCACTGGGAGAGGTCAGAGCTTTGATTCAGATGATGCCTGAATGGAGAAATCTGGAGGTAACTCAGGTGTCTCCTGCGGAGATGCCTGCTTCCATGAACTTAAAACATCTTTTGCTTTCTTTTCACATGATGGTAATTCTAGCTCTACCTCTGGCATTCCAGGTTCTGGAGAATGACATCAGTAGTAAACATTCTTAAATTAGAAATGTAAGCATCATCCCAGACTTGCAGCTGAGGCATGACATCCAAATCCAGTCAATTCTACTAAATATCTCACAAATCTATCTAGCTTTCCGTCTTCCACTGCTAACCCCTAGCTCACCCTCTCTCCTCACCTCTCCCTGTAACGGTCTCTTAACCAATCTGCTGCCTCTACTGATGATCAATTCTCCATGCAGCTCTGGAAACCATGATCTCAAATGAAACCTTGGTCACCTGTTTATATCATTTTCCAATCAATACTTTATTATCAAATTTATTATTAAGTTCAAAAGTGTACTTCTCATACTTATCCTGTGCATTCCCATTCTCAGAGGACTGTTTGCATATTAACTGAATGTTAAGCATCTCAAGAGCAGGTGCAATGTCTTTTTCTCTTTGTATTCTCAGCATAAAGAGAGTCAGTCAGTCAGTTCAGTCACTCAGTTGTGTCCGACTCTTTGTGACCCTATGAATCGCAGCACGCCAGGCCTCCCTGTCCATCACCAACTCCCAGAGTTCACTCAGACTCATGTCTATTGAGTCAGTGATGCCACCCAACCATCTCATCCTCTGTCATCCCTTTCTCCTCCTGCCCCCAATCCCTTCCAGCATCAGAGTCTTTTCCAATGAGTCAACTCTTCGCATGAGGTGGCCAAAGCACTGGAGTTTCAGCTTTAGCATCATTCCCTCCAAAGAAATCCCAGGGCTGATCTCCTTCAGAATGGACTGGTTGGATCTCCTTGCAGTCCAAGGGACTCTCAAAAGTCTTCTCCAACACCACAGTTCAAAAGCATCAATTCTTTGACACTCAGCCTTCTTCACAGTCCAACTCTCACGTCCATACATGACCACAGGAAAAACCATAGCCTTGACTACTGCTGCTGCTGCTAAGTCTCTTCAGTCGAGTCCGACTCTGTGCAACCCCATAGATGGCAGCCTTGACTAGACGGACCTTTGTTGGCAAAGTAATGTCTCTGCTTTTGAATATGCTATCTAGGTTGGTCATAACATTCCTTCCAAGGAGTAAGCGTCTTTTAATTTCATGGCTGCAGTCACTATCTGCAGTGATTTTGGAGCCCAAAAAAATAAAGTCTGACACTGTTTCCACTGTTTCTCCATCTATTTCCCATGAAGTGATGGGAACGGATGCCATGATCTTTGTTTTCTGAATGTTGAGTTTTAAGCTAACTTTTTCACTCTCCACTTTCACTTTCATCAAGAGGCTTTTTAGTTCCTCTTTACTTTTTTGCCATAAGGGTGATGTCATCTGCATATCTGAGGTTATTGATATTTCTCCCGGCAATCTTGATTCCAGCTTGTGCTTCTTCCAGCCCAGCATTTCTCATGATGTACTCTGCATATAAGTTAAATAAGCAGGGTGACAATATAAAGATAGTAATCATAATCTAATTAATAGCAAAAATATACGTGCCAAGCCCTTTTTACGCCTCATTTTTCAACTTTACTTGCAAATTAGACATCATTAACCCTAATTTTCAGACAAGGAAATGGAGGCTTGGTGAGATTAAGCAACTTACTCAGGATCACTCAGCTAAGGAAGGGCAAAGCTGAGATTAAAACCCAGATCTCTCAGATTCAAGATAATATCATCCCAGATATTTCTTCCACATGGTGCCCGGAGGAGATGTTTTCTTGTTGCCTCAATGGACCTGCTGATAATCTACCGTATCTAGCTTGCACATGAGACCCGCTTCCTGCAAGCCCCATAACCCATGTTCTCCCCTATGTCTGTGCCTTTACACAAGTCAGTCCCTCTGCCTGCAACATTCTTCTCATGTGTTTTGTTTGCTCATTTTTCAGCAGTTAGTTCAGGCCTTCCTCTTCTAAGGTGAGAGGAGAGCCTAAACTACTCCTATTCCTCCCCAGTGCTTCCATAGCTTCTTAAATAAATCTGTTTGGAAAGTTATCACAACTTTGCTAGTCTGACACCCTTTCCCACTCTCATGAGTCTCCTGAGCTTTTTGGGGAAACTCACTTTAAACCCATAGTGCCTGAAATAAAGCATGTGAATTAGTTAGGTATTTTGAGCTGCAAGGAGCTAAAACCCTAACTCAACATGGCTTAGGTGAAAAGGGAATTAATAGGCTCAGATAACTTGGATTCTAGCTCAAAAAAAGCTACAGGGATTTTGTGAAAAATAGATATCTTATACCCATACACATACATATAATATCTAATATTTATTGCACTGGCATAGAGTATGTGCTCAGTAAATAACTGCCATTACCTTGGATGTTATCTTTCAGTATCCACATCTGGATCACCTATGTAAGGATTATTTGCAAAAACTATAACTCTAGACTGGATTTTTTTTCTTTATTACCTAGGACAGGATTTCTCAAAGAGTATGGATCACATACATGAGAACTGTGTGAGGTACTTGTTAAAACGCAGCTATATTTCAGTATATTTACTAAATTGGCAGGGCTAGGTGGTGACTAGCAGTCTGGAGAGTGTGGTTGAACAGCTTTATTCAAAGATCTGCAAGTAATTCTTATCTCCATGTCCCTCCCCTCCCTTCTAATTCATAATGGAATCATAGATTTTTACTTTACTATATCGGCAGAAATGTTTGGAATTATCCAGTTTACTCAACCTCCTTTCTCTTGCAAGTGAAGAAACTAAGGCTTGGGAAAATCTAGTGAATTGTCCAAAGTTAGCAAAGTAGTGGCAGAGCCGAGCTTTAATAATTTATTTTCTCCCTTAATTTGGTTCATTTTTTACCATTGCCACTTCCCCACTGGTGTGTCAGAGCTCATTCTAGGTTCTGCAAATCAGAACAAATTGACATTAACTAACAGAGATTTCATTTTAAGAGCTATTTCAAGCACTTTTCAATAATATCACATTTAATACTTGGAAAAACCTTCAAAGGTGGATGCAACTATGATCCTCATTTTACAGACAGACGCGCAAGACAGAAGCACAGGAAAGTTAAGTAACTCAACCTAGGTCACACAGCTAATAAGCGATGCCGGATTCAAGCCAGAGGGCCTACTTGACACTTAATTTCTGCATGATCTGATTCCTCTGAGGAAAGAGCACAGCTGATCTCAGTGATGCTTCCATTTTACTCATTGTTAGGACAGTTTATAGAAATGCAGTGTTTAAAAGTTTGACTCTACCTCCTATGCTCCCGTCTTCAAGGACGGAGATCAACTGAGATGGAATCAGTTTGAGATATGACAGCACCATGGAGAGGCAGTTAATTGTTAAATTCCAATTGCAGTCATTACTTCCAATACAACCACATTTTACAATCACGAAGTCTTTGTGCTCGGGAGAAAGAGTAAAGGGTTAAGAATCACAGTGCCTGGCCCTGGATCTGAGCTTTAGAACTTCATCTGCAATTTTGTTAGCTCTATGTCATTGATTAATTTGCTGATGCCCTCTAATTTTCAAGAGCTGCTGGCATGTTCTCTACCACATTTTAGTTTGTTGAAATCCTCACTGGTCCCTTTAAGTCCTTGCTTTTGAAAGTGTGGTCAGAGGGTTGGTAGCATGAGAACTACCTGGAGCTTGTTAGAAATATAGAATCTCAGACCCCACCTGTGACCCACTGAATTAGAATCTAATTTCACCAGATTCCCTGATGAGTCCTGAGCTTCCCAGGTGGCTCAATGGTGAAGAATCTGCCTGCCAATGCTGGAGACACGGGTTCAATCCTTGGGTTAGGAAGATCCCCTGGAGTAGGAAATGGCAACCTACTCCAGTATTCTTGCCTGTAAAGTCCCATGGACAGGATCCTGGCGGGCTATTGTCCATAAGGGTTGCAAAGAGTTGGACATGACTGAGTAATTGAGTGAGCACACACACACACGCAGACACACACTGGTGAGTCCTAATGGGCATCAACATCTGAGAAACACCTCTTTAAAGTAACTCTGTCATCCCCAACTCTTCTAGTTGGAGTCTCAAATTTGCAGTTTGCCAACTGTAATCTTTGCCTGTTATTTAAACTCTTGTCTCAGTTGCTTCACTTGCAAAATGAAAATGATTTTTGATTGTAGGATTCTTAGGAGCATGAAATGAGATAGAGTGCAGAAAGTATCTGACACACAGTGATGAGTCAGAAAAAAATTCATTATTCTTCTCAATCCACTGGCAGTGATCACAATTCTGCCTCTTTTGAATATGGCCCTTTGGTTTCCATGTACTTCTCTTCAGCCCAGTGTCTGAAGGCTCAGTATTCTATCCCCATGGTGGCTGGCTCAATGCCCTCTGTTGTTTCATATATATTTATTGAGTTTAATACTTGTCGACTGATTCAGATTATTTTCTATGTGGTCAAAGGCCTCTCACGTCAGAGAGCCAGATTAATTCTTTGTATTTTAATAAAGTCCCTACATTGTGCAGAATCTTCAAAAGAGCACAACATATGGGCAAAAGCCCTAATTAAACACTTGTTGAAAGTAAATTAGTTAATTAGAGTTGACCGCTGCTTCCCACAGAGGGTAATCAACACGAGGTCTGTGGAGAGCACCAACATCCTGTGGGGGCAGAAACAGGGCTGGTTTTTAGGCAAAAATATGTCCTTTAATAAATGCTTTTATGTGCTTCATCCTGTCCATATTAGAAAAAAAAGAAAGGCCACCAAGTCCACAAACTAATAAAAAAGAACCCAGGGAACTTCTGACTCAGTTTCTTCTAACATTAAGGTACAGCTCACAAAAGGTGCTACCACATTTTCCCTAAGAATGAGTGATTTGAGAAGTTAGAGACTCAAGGCTTCCTTTTGTTTTATTTTATAAAGAAAGCTCAATTCCTAATTAGACCCCCTACCAGGAGCAACTGAGGAAATAATTACAATATGTCATCAGTCACTGGAATTTGCCTAACATTTAGTGAGGTAGGCTAAATTTCTGAATATTTCTTTTTACCAGTACAATAACAATTTTATTCATATAAAAACCAAGGGTCTTTAAACCCCAACAAAAAATGAAAAGAAATCCTGATCTAACCAGTTTAAAAAAGTCAAGGATCAAGTTCAGATAAAATATGAGCTAACCTAAGTCATCATTCGTTCACTCTTCACACTAAGCTCAGACCACTTCTGAGGGTTTGGTTTTTCGGTTTTTTTTTTTTTTGGATTTATGTTTATTTTCATCTGGGTATGTAGTTTGGGTTTTGGCTAGAACCAGCCATGGAAATACCATGAGAAAAAGAAGTTACTCCTAAGGCATTTTGACCAAACCCGTTGTTTCATGAAATTGAAGTTTCAACATTAAATTTTTTGGAGAATAACCACCAAATAATGCTGGTTTCAGTCATAATAGAGCAATAAATAAACACTTTCCTTCTTGTATATGGCCTGGTAGGAGATGGCTGGGAGCAAAAAAGAGCCCTGGAGCTGAGACTTGGAAATCTGAGTTTTAGTTTTGTCTCAGTCACTGAATTAGTCTGCTTTTAATGCAAACAGCCTCCTCTAATACTAGAAGCACTTAAAGGTATTCTACAGGGTAGCCCAATACTTTATCATCCCATTGATGATTCCTCTTTTGTGTGTATCTTTTTCCTTCCTCCTCCCCTTTCTCCTTCCCGACTTCTTTCTCCTCTCTTTTTCTTCCTTTTGCCTTTTTCTTCTTCCTTTTTTAAAAGGACTTTTCAGTGACCTTAAAACAGTACTTCAGAATAGGGGTGGGACTGCTTAATAATTATGTGTTATTTATTATAGTTTGCATACAATGTCAAATTAAGGTCAGTCCTAAGATGAAAGATGACTAGATTCTGAATTGAAGAAACTGACCAGGCGAGCAAGGAATGAAGAGGGAGACACTTGGTGGCAGAAAAGAAGCATGGCAGTCCTCCCCTTACCTGACAGTCTTTGGTGGTTTTGAAAATGTTAACACATTTCCTGCTTGTCAGAACAGCTACACAAAGTTTGATTTGAGTTGCTGTTCACTTAACCCAGCCACAGAGACTCTGTGTTAGAAACCACAAATGCTGTTTGTACTGAGAAAGCAGCCCCACAGCGGATGAAACTCAGCTATTTCATTGGCGCCTTTTCAGCATCATGTTCTTCCATTAGAAACTGGTTCTTCAATTAGGGGTGAAAAATGCAAATGAAATGTGCCTTCTATTTTTTTCTCAAATATAGAGAAATTTTAGGAGTTGAAGAAAGCTCAAAATGAGCCTTCTGTTTTTATCCACTTGCCACCTGTTCCTCTTAGTATCTAAACAAATCACAAATAAGAATTTGAGAATAACAATTCAAGAATAAACAATTCAAATAAGAATTTGAATTTCTTCTTACATTTCAGTGTAAGAAGAAAATCTCTTTTTTTATGAGGGGTAGAAGAAAAAGTGAAATATCAGAGATTTTTTTCATTATTAAAGTCAAGCCGTTCAATATTTGTGTTATAAAAACGAATTCTGCTGAGTTTAAATTTTATGATTTCCTAGGACAACGGACGCTAAGAGTCGGACACAACTGAGCGACTTCACTTTCACTTTTCACTTTCATGCATTGGAGTAGGAAATGGCAACCCACTCCAGTGTTCTTGCCTGGAGAATCCCAGGGACAGGAAGTCTGGTGGGCTGCCGTCTCTGGGGTTGCACAGAGTCGGACACGACTGAAGCGATTTAGCAGCAGTAGCAGGACAACCTAGTATGGAGGATTATTGCTTCAAGCTATTGTATCCACCTGACCTTTTAAAATAATTCTTTTAGTTATAGCTTTTTTCCCCCATTTTTTCAGCTCCTTTTATATACAGTGGAGAAGGAAATGGCAACCCACTCCAGTACTGTTGCATGGACAGAGGAGCCTGGAAGGCTACAGTCCATGGGGTGGCAAAGAGTTAAACACGACTGAGGTGACTAACACTAACACATTAACACACTTATATACTGTTCTTGACAAACTTCACCTTGACTCCAGGCTTATCTTGAACTTTGGGAGGGGTCTGTTGGTGAGGAACTAGGGTGCCTATGACCTCCCATAATATCTCTCAGGTTCCAGAGGAATCTAATGTTTTGAACATGTTAGAGATTTCCATTAGAGCTGAGTTCCCTCCAGCTTAGTGTTCAGTGTTAACTATAATCTTACTACAAGTGGTTGCAGGAAGCCCAACGTTAAGCACCCTGGCTTCACAGCCGTTACCCAGGAACATCCCACACCCCAGGGAAAACTGAGTGCACTTACTAGGATGCAAGGCTTCCTCTAAAACTGTGTTTAGCTTTTTCATGGGTTAGAGTCCTCATATATTTCATGATGGACTCATATGCTATTGTTAACCTTGCTTCCATGCCAGAGAGATTTTATTTTTCTTCTTAAAATTTGTCAGCATACTTCTGTGTGATCTATCAAGCATATTATATATGTTTGTTGGTTAATTGATGGATTTCTCTTCCTTTGCTTGTGTATTTACAATAGAATAGCTTATTTAACTTTTATGCAGAATACATCATGAGAAATGCTGGGCTGGAAGAAGCACAAGCTGGAATCAAGATTGCCGGGAGAAATATCAATAACCTCAGATATGCAGATGACACCACCCTTATGGCAGAAAGTAAAGAGGAACTAAAAAGCCTTTTGATGAAAGTGAAAGAGGAGAGTAAAAAAGTTGGCTTAAAGCTCAACATTCAGAAAACGAAGATCATGGCATCTGGTGCCATCACTTCATGGCAAATAGATGGGGAAACAGTGGAAACCGTGTCAGACTTTATTTTGGGGGGCTCCAAAATCACTGCAGATGGTGATTGCAGCCATAAATTAAAAGATGCTTACTCCTTGGAGGGAAAGTTATGACCAACCTAGATAGCCTATTCAAAAGCAGAGACATTACTTTGCCAACAAAGTTCCGTCTAGTCAAGGCTATGGTTTTTCCTGTGGTTATGTATGGATGTGAGAGTTGGACTGTGAAGAAAACTGAACACTGAAGAATTGATGCTTTTGAACTGTGGTGTTGGAGAAGACTCTTGAGAGTCCCTTGGACTGCAAGGAGATCCAACCAGTCCATTCTGAAGGAGATTAGCCCTGGGATTTCTTTGGAAGGAATGATGCTAAAGCTGAAACTCCAGTACTTTGGCCACCTCATGCAAAGAGTTGACTCATTGGAAAAGACTTTGATGCTGGGAGGGATTGGGGGCAGGAGGAGAAGGAGACGAGAGAGGATGAGATGGCTGGATGGCATCACTGACTTGATGGACATGAGTTTGGGTGAACTCTGGGAGTTGGTGATGGACAGGGAGGCCTGGTGTGCTGCAATTCATGGGGTCGCAGAGAGTCGGACATGACTGGGCAACTGAACTGAATTGGACTGATAGTCCCTAAATAAAGGAATCATCACATTTGGTCAAGAGCTATTATGGTCTGGATCTTGGTTACATGACACAGACTTTTAAAGAATATTTCAAGAAGTGGTTTCTGAAATTAGACTACAAGGAGTATAATCATCTCCAGGGACAATGCCAAGCCTTATATATCTTTAAACATTCAGCACTTAGTGCCTGACACATGGAGGTATACAGTAACTGTTGACTGACCTTGGTTTCTATGAACTAGGTAATATTGCATTTTTGTGTGTTCCCTATTACAGGAAGGTATTGACATTTTAGTGAAGAAGTCACAGTGATAAAAAAAAAGTAACAAATTGTTAATCTACTGTAGCTATTTTCAAATTTTAGCATATATAGGGATTTCTTAATGAATTTGTTTAAAATGCATATTCCATGGCTCCATACCCACAGATTCTCATTCAATAGTATTGTGTGCAGCCCAGGCAATCTTTAAAAGCCCCAGAGGTATTCTGATGCAGGTGGTCGGTGCACTACAATTGGAGAAACTCTATTTTACAGAGTACTCAGGAATATTTCCATGCAGTAATGAGATCTTTAAAGGCTCAATATGCACTGGTCCTCAACTACATGGAAGTTTGAAAATATTAAATAACATTTAATATGTTTAACATAACATTAAAAATCTGTTTAATATGCAATCTGAGCTTAATGAACTAAAAAATGGTGACATTTTCAGATAGTCACTCTAAGTAGTAATTACTATATATATCTCAAGATGGTTTTTTGTGTGTGTGCATGTGTAGCCTATCCATTCAGTTGTATTAAAGTAGCAAATATTGAATTCTTATGAGGTGCCAGACACTATGAATCTGCTTCACATAAATGGACATATTTAATGTTCAAAACCACCCTAAATGATAAGTACTCATTATTCACATGTAACAATTAAGGAAACTTGGCTAAAGAGGTTCAGTTCAGTTCAGTTCAGTTCAGTCGCTTAGTTGTGTCCGACTTTTTGCAACCCCATGAATTGCAGCACGCCAGGCCTCCCTGTCCATCACCAACTTCTGGAGTTCACTCAAACTCATGTCCATCGAGACGTTGATGCCATCCAGCCATCTCATCCTTTGTCGTCCCCTTCTCCTGTCCCCAATCCCTCCCAGCATCAGAGTCTTTTCCAATGAGTCAACTCTTCGCGTGAGCTGGCGAAGAGTTTCAGCTTTAGCATCAGTCCTTCCAAAGAACACCCAGGCCTGATCTCCTTTAGAATGGACTGGTTGGATCTCCTTGCAGTCCAAGGGACTCTCAAGAGTCTTCTCCAACACCACAGTTCAAAAGCATCAATTCTTTGGCGCTCAGCTTTCTTCACAGTCCAACTCTCACATCCATACATGACCACTGGAAAAACCATAGCCTTGACTAGACGAACCTTTGTTGGCAAAGTAATGCCTCTGATTTTGAATATGCTATCTAGGTTGGTCATAACTTTCCTTCCAAGGAGTAAATGTCTTTTAATTTCATGGCTGAAATCACCATCTGCAGTGATTTTGGAGCCCAAAAAAATAAAGTCTGACACTGTTTCCACTGTTTCCCCATCTATTTGCCATGAAGTGATGCGACCAGCTGCCATGAAAGTATTAATAATTTACTTAAGGTCACAAACTTCAAAAGTTAACAGTTCAAAATGTTACTGATTTTTCAAAAAGCAAGACTTACATAGAGAAAAGTAGGTACAAAAGTACTCTTTGAAATAAATGAAGGAGATCTTTTAAAACTGAGTTTGTGAGCTCCTGTATAACAGGTAAAGGTTTTAGGACTAAGTAGTAGTATACCAATATATTATTTCTACTATAGTTTCTAGAATAATTTTTAGTTTGATTTTTAAAAAATAACGAGGACAAAAAATAGAAGTTTCAGATGACCTGATATTATTATTGAAGGGATATTAATTGAAATTACCCCAAACTCTGATGTGGCTCCAGAAACCACAGGTGAAATAAAGTGCTGCAGGAGCCATAGCCCAGGAGCCCTAGGGAGCAGTCAGGGTGAATGACATCTGAGCCTTACAAATGGATTTTTACCTGGAAAACTTCCTTCCAAAATGGCCATTGTTGTTGTTTTCAAATTCAATAAGCATTAACTGAGGACCTACCCTGTGCCAGAAACTCTTCTAGTTTTTAAATTATATATTATCTTATTCCATCCTTACAGCCATGGTCTGTGGTATGTTATTCATTACTGTTGTTACTGCTTGCCATTTTATGTATGTGAACACTGAGGCTTTGTGAAATTAGGTAAATTGCTAGCAAGTGGCAAGACTCAAGATTTTAGCCCAAGTCAGATTCCAAGTTTTAAGGTTTCAGCCCATCTAACTGTCTTCAAATGTGGTTTCAGATTTTGTAACGATGGCACAAAGTTTGTGTAGTCTGTGGGTTTTATAAAGCAGAACTTAAAGACATCACAAAGGTTTTAATATGAGTATATTCTACTCTTCTGGTAAATACTTAAAATCCCTTCAGCAATGTGCGTGTGTGCACAGAAAGATTGGGAAATGATGGTGGTATGAGGCATATTCACTCATTTAACAAAATGTACTGAACCACACAGTGTCAGGCACTGTGTTGGGAACTGGGGTGCTAGAAATAGAACAAGATAAACATGGAGCTTATAATCTAGCAGGGAAAACACTAGCAAATATAGTTGTGGTAAGTGTCATTTGTTTCTTCAAAATCCTGTATCATAACAGAGATTCAAACTAATTTGTGAAGTAACAGAAGAACTCTCAAAGACAGTGAGATTTCAGGTAGGACTGAATGAGAAATCTGAGGGAGGCAAACCAATAAGTGGGCAGCAGAATTCTTCCGAGAATTTATTTTCCCTTGCGCTATCATCTTCTGCAGCAGTAGATTATGCAAACAACTTGGCTTGTGATGTGATCAAATCTACCCCACTCATTATCGTATCCCCCTAAGACTTTCCTGACTGGCTCAGAGTGAGTTCTACACTACAGAGGAGGTCTAGGAACCAATATTTTGAATACAAACAAAATAAAGGCAGCCTTGGAACGTTTAAATGCTTTTTCCCAAAACTCAACCTTGGCAAGCACTTCAAATGTACTACCTCTACCTTTAAGAAAACTTCAACATTTAGCTTAATTTTTATTATGTTTTTGAAGTCTATAAATCTCCATTGTACATTTTCCTCAGAAGGCAGCTTAATTCCATTGATATTAAAGAAAGTACATGAAGCTCTCTGGCCCACTAAATGGGGAAATCAGAATGTGACGGAGAGTGGCCAAGACTCAAAGTTTCCATTCTCTTCCAAGGGAAACCAAATGAGAAAAATAATACATCATAAAAGCCAAAGTTCTGATTACAATTCTGGAAATAGGGATGAAATAGGATATTTCATTTAAGAAAAAAAAAGTGCCTGAATTTCCAGCTGAATTTAAAAGGTTATGTAGAGTACACCATATTACCCTTCTACTAATAATTGGGCTTATCTGTGTGTCTTCCTGGAACTTCACAAAACACCCACGTAGGCATTTAGAGACACCAAGTTAGATGCCTTTGTGTTGGTCATGAGTAAGGTTCATTAGTCAGCTGTTTAATATTGACCCCCCTTCTACCCTAAATTTCATTTTCACAGAATGAATTCATCTGAATTGTCTAAAAAGAAATGTTCCCCTACAGGAGGTCTCCAATGTAACAGTGATAGTGTGTGGACAGTAGGTAGAGACACCAGAGTCCTGCCTTGTCCAGGAATGTGTTCTATCAGAAACCCAGCCCTGCACATTAGAATTATACATGGAGCTTTACAAAAGTCTCCATGTCCATGTGCTAACACCAGAGACCCTGATTTAACTTGTCTGGCTGGAATGGTACCTGGGCAGCAGTAATTTTTAAAAGCCCCCCAGGTGATTCTCATGTGTAGTCAGCTCTTAACCAATTCTCTCATTTATAAAATGAGATCTAAAGCATTTTTTTTAATTAAAATAAATGGACAGAGGTTAGAGGTGTGGTCATGGTTTGAAATTTTTCATGTTTACTCCATCTTTAATGAATGTTTCTTATTCATTAACTGATGACATGCTTGATTCTCCATCTGCTCTAACAGATTCAACAAATATAATAGCTCACATTTAATGAGTGTTCGTTTGTGCTAGGTATTGTGTAAGGTGTTGTTTCTCAAACTGCGGCCAGCAGACCTCAGCCCATCAACTATTACCTGTGACGATGAGATGTATACAAAAATTAAAGTGGTCAGAAATTTTGTAGTAATTTGAGCTTCTGTCATGTATTTATTCGCCTTTACATATAAATTTTTAAAAAAGCACAAAAACGTTGTGTAAAGTTTAAAAATAAAATAAAATTAAAAAAAATAACATCAGGATAAAGTTAAGAAAAAAAAAACGTTGTGTACATATACTGCTTTTGTATGTGTGTGTGTATAATTTCTAATAATACATTTTATTGCAATCTCTTCCACAGCTGTTAAAGAATTTAAAAATCTCCCAAAACTTCACCATAGATGATTTGCGAGGCAGTGGCATCAAAGTCCTTTATGGATGTTATCTTAATTTAATTCTCACCACTAATTCCAATGAAGTAATTGACTACTTTACAACTAAGGAAGCTGAGGACTGAGATAATTTGCTTAAGGTTACCCTGTCAGTAAGCTAAGTCAGAAGGACTGGAACCCAGAAGTCTGAATCCAGAGCGCAGAGCCCCAGATCCAGGGGAGTGGAAGGTTAAAGAAGAGACTTCATATGACTCGGGACAGGGCAGTGTGGCCGTGTTGGGGAAACCTAGTGCCAGAAAGAGATACTTTCACACAATGCAACCTCAAATGTTCTGGGTTGTTTTTTATCTTTTGTGCATAATTAAAACTGGCCTGAGCCTTGTGAACATTAGTTAAGCTCCTGTAAGGAGTCTGCAATTTAAATTGCCTGGATATTTATAAAACTAAACCAGAGTTCAATGAAAACAGACTATTTTAAACCTGGGAGAGTGGTCTTTCAGTGGCAAGTTTGAGTTTTTTTTCTGTCATCAGTAAAACAAAATTAAAGAAAATAAAGAAGTTATTTTTCACATACTTTGGTCATCTGTATGTTAAATTTTAAGCCTGCTAAAGATGTGCGGTGGGCCTTTTTAATCCTCTCTTTATAATCTATGTAGGAAGAAATAGCTTTTTGGAAAAATTTATAAGACTCTCACCCCAGGAAAAACAGACGTTTTACTGTATAATATTTTCCTATTTCCTCTCCAGAACTTTACATTTTATACAAAAGATATGAGATTAAAAATTACTGAATTTCCTCTTTTAAATATATTTAATGTAATATCCAACATATTTATTTTAATATATTTCATATTTAAATAACATGTTTATTATCATAGGTGGTAGTTCATAAGTAAGAAAAATTAAAACCAACTTTTTTTTTAATCTTACATCTATTGAATCATGTTCTGGTTTACATCCACATTTTCAGAAATGTACCTATTATGCAGAATGAAACATATTGGGATGATCAAGAGCATTGGAAGAGGAAAGTCAATAAAGTCTTAAATGCCTTTTGGGCACTGTTATGGAAATATGGAATACGTGTGAAATTTCAGAACCAGAAGAGCTAGACTCTACATTTCTACTAGGTGTGGACAAAGCAAATTGTGAACACCTCGTCTTGGTATCTAGGGTCCCAGTGACCCTCTCCAAGTGGTGGTGTCAACACGTCTGAAATCTATATAAGCAACTGTTTTAGCCTTGGGTTATTATCTTTAATCATTACATAGTGGAAAGTAAATTTAATTTTATAGTAGATGCTTGCCAGTTCTTTGTGCTAAATATGAAGAAATGCATAAGCTGGTGAGGGAAAACAGTGCTTTGATGAGGCACAGAGGAAAGAGCAAGAGCACAGAGCAGGAAGCAGTCAAGTGAGTAGGCTTGACTTAGGGTGTGATGACCCTGCTGGGAATCAGAGGAAAAACATGGGATTTGGAATGGAAGGACTTAGTCCTCCCTTCTCAATTAGTCACTAAGCATCTTTTTCTAACTCTGTCATAGAATTCAGTCCTGGTGATAAAAAGGGGTGTAAGAAACAGTTATCACCTTTGTGAAGTGGGATCTTTTCCTCAAGAAGAGAGAATTCTAAAGCACCGTGGGAGGCACGAATTATAGTAGAATTTCTCATCAAGGCTGTGGAGAGAGGAAGGAGGTGAAAGTAAATAACTCTACTATGTCTTGGACAAGGTACTTACCTCCTCAGTTTCCTCATTTGTAAGAATGGGGATAATTTCACTTACTACACCGAGCTGTGACAACAAATCAAATGAGCTAATGTGTAGGAGCCGCTTTTCAAATGTAAATCAGCGTCTTTATTTTTTAATTTAAAATTTTTATTTTATATTGGAGAATAGTTGATTAACAATGTTGTATTAGTTTCCAGTGTACAGCAAAGTGATTCTGTCATATATACACATGTAAAGAATTCTTTTCAAATTCTTTCCCATTTAGATTGTTACAGGATATTGAGCAGAGTTCCCTGTGCTATACCTTAGGTCCTTGTTGGTTATCTACTTTAGATATCATAGTGTGTATAGGTCAGTTTCAGACTTCTAATCTATCCCTTCTCCCCACACCATCCCCTTGAATCTTCCTCCCTGGTACCCATGTTTATTCTCTGAGTCTTCTCTGTTTTGTAAGTAGGCTCATTTGTATCTCTCTCTCTTTTTTTTTAGATTCAGCATGCAAACAATATGAGACTTGTCTTTCTCTGTCTTACTTCACTTACAATAATCTATTAATTACCTTAAAATATCTGATGGCTACAACAGGTTGTAGCTCACATGGTAAAGAATCTACCTGCAATGCAGGAAACCCTGGGTCAGGAAGATCCCCTGGAGTAGAGAAAGGCAACCCACTCCAGTATTCTTGCCTGGAGAATCCTATGGACAGAGGAGCAGTGGGCTACAGTCCATAGGGTCACAGAGAGTTGGACACGACTGAGTGACTAACACTAATCACCTTAAAATATCTGATGGCTACAACACCACCTTTAGTACCCATTATAAATATGGTGGGGAAGGCAAAAGGTGGTGCTCTCCCTGGAATGATGTGCATTCAATTGTGGAGGTTGGCCCTTGACCTCCCCCCACACAGTGGGGAGCATAAAGGTTTTCATTTGCTTGGTGTGGTTGCACCATTGCAGATCACTACACATGTCATACTGAACTCTAACCACTGTTGGGAATGCCATTTCCTTTACCTTTTGTCTCAATCAGCTCAGGATGCCATAACAAAATACCACAGATGCAAAGGCTTAAATAACAGAAACTTCTTTATCACAGTCCTGGAGGATGGGAAGTCCAAGATCAAGGTGCCAGGAGATTTTGTTTCAGGTGAAAGCCTACTTCCTGTCTTGCTGCCAGCCACCTTCCTACAGTGTCCTCACATTGCAATGAAAGAGAGAGAGAGAGAGTGAGCTCTTGTCTCTCTTCCTCTTCTCATAAAGACACAAATCTCCTCACAGGAGCCCCACTTTCATGACTTCATTTAAACCTAATTACTTACCAAAGGTCCCAGCTTCAAATATTATCACGTTGTGGTGATGCTAGGGCGTCAACATAAGAATTTTGGGAGAACGCAAACATTCATGAGTCCATAACACTTTTACAGTTGGTCTGTCAAATCACATATCCTTCAAGAAGTACAAGCATCTTTTCTCTGAAAACTTCCTTTACTCATTGAAAAAGAGCTGATTATTCTTTTTTTCCTATTAGTGATATCACTTCATTCCTCTCCCTATAATTATTGACTCAATAAATACTTATTGTGTTTATCTTGCACAAAATGCTCTTGCCTTGTTCATCTTGGTTTTCACTGTTCCAAGCACCTAGATCACACATACATGCAAAGCAGTTAATAGATGTCTATGGAGTGATTGGGCTTCCCAGGTGGTGCTAGTGGTAAAACACCCACCTCCAATGCAGGAGTCATAAGAGACATGAGTTTGATCCCTGGGTCAAGAAGATCCCCTGGAGAAAGGCATGGTAACCCACTCCAGTATTCTTGCCTGGACAGAGGAGCCTGGCGGGCTACAGTCCAGAGGGTCACACGGAGTTGGACATGACTGAAGTGACTTAGCATGCAGCATGCACATGCAGTGAAAATTTAGATAATGAAGAAAATGACTTAGTAGATAATAGCCAATAAAAGTAAAGAGGAAGTTCATTAAGTAGGAAAGGGATCCATCATGTGTTTATCTCATGAGTAATAACTCATGAGAATAGGGTTAGGAGGAATATCCCAGGAATTTTTTTTGAAGATTCATAGCCCTGCAAACACACCAGGAGAAAGTCCTGGGAGGTAATGTCAGATAGTACTTGGACCAAGGATACCATAGGAATGACAGTCCTAAATGCATTTAGCCAGATTTTGAACAGGAATGATTTCAGCCTTTCAGTACCAAGTGTTCTTCAAAATGAGAGTAGTTTTATTTAAAATTCCAATATGGGCTAGATTTGGAGGCATTTTGATTCACTGGGTGTTCAGTTTTCAAAAACCTCAAGAAACAGCTTGCTAAATTTGCCCAAAGCTGCTTTTCGTTTCCCCACCTGCAATTTGTATCCCTGAAATAAATATTACCAACAGTTTGAGCTCCATTTGGTGTGGTCCCAGAATATAACTGCTCTAACAGGGCCCTCTTGGACCGTCTATAGTTCAACACTTTTATTGGCAGCTAAAGGAAAGAATGTAATAGTCTAACTACCTCCTGCCCACACCCCACTCTTTCACCCTTTCCAACAAGCAGCCTGCTGTAAGAGCTCAGTCCTGGAATAGGAAAATATTGCACCTTATCTAGGCCATCTGACGAAGTGAGTAATGTTGTGTGTTATGTTGTGAGATGTGAAATGGACAGTGCCTTAAAACCTGAGACAAGAAAGATCAGGCCAAGAGGAGACTTTGGCAATGGCGGGAAGTTGCTGTCTTGGAACACATTAGAACCTCCAAGAAACAAATTAAATGTGACTTAAGGAAAATGGGTGTGTTCCTGTAACCCAGACATAAAAAGAAAATTGCAACCAGGGTTAAATGCTGTGGATGGTCCTCATGGTGGGCTCCATACAAGTCATCACTTTTCCCTTCAAAGATGGCAAAATGTCATCCTGCTGCTTTTATTTTTTTGTTTGGTTGTATTTTTTATTTGTTTTGCTTCACAGCTTGAGACTTTCAGGACATGCATTCTGATTCCAGGTTCCAATATCCCCTAAATGTGCAGAAGAAAGGCAAAATGAATAGATTTTATCTTTTTCTAAACTTTCAAATTGATGCCAACAGCCGGCTGTTGCTGGCCCCACTTGTGGCTTGTGCTATATGGCCTCCAGCTGGCCCTTATCCCCGACTCTAGTCGATATAATGCATTGACTAACCTGCCTTGCAAATTTCAGCTCTCTCACTGTTTGGCTCACTTGACCCTAAAGACTCTTGTCTCACTGCAGGCAGAGGACTGACATCCTTCCTCGGTCAGAGGGATTAAAAGCTGCCTGAATCTGGTCAGTGAAGCCAGTCAGCATGAGTCAGCCCTATTGCAAGTGCATCTCTGAGCTTGCGCTCCACTTTGTATAACTAATCTTTCACCCCTATCTTTTTCTTAATAATCAGCCAATATGGTATCTCCTCTGAGCCCAGGGCTCTATTTTTCTGTCCCATGGCCATAGCACAATATCCTCCTCTAATTGTCCTTGATCCTGACTTTCTGGCACTACTTACTCTGCTTTGTTTTATCACTAACAAACTGTCTGCTGCGGAGAAGGCAATGGCACCCCACTCCTGTACTCTTGCCTGGAAATCCCATGGGCAGAGGAGCCTGGTAGGCTGCCATCTATGGGGTCGCAGAGTCAGACACGACTGAAGTGACTTAGCAGCAGCAGCAGCAGCAGCAAACTGTCTGCTGTCACCAGAGCCTCTGGATAACCTGCTCTGTTTGCTTACTACAATTAGCATCATGACACTCGTTCCACTGGGATCAGTCCTCAAACTGCAGCTTCTTCCTACAGGCTGAGATTTTGAATCCCTTGGTTTCAGAGGGTTTGTCTCACCAACCCATCAATGATCAGCTTGACACTTTATGAAAGGCAAGAAGAAAAGGTCTTGGTTGTCTTATCCTCAGAGGGGCTCATAGATCAATAGGGGGATGTTGATAAAGACTGACTTGCAAAGTCCATCTTTTCTATAAGAAGGGAGGGAACATGGCATAGACCAGTCAGAGTAAAGGTAGTGTGGCAACATCTTCAGTGCAGAATGGATGCTGTGTTAGAATTTGCAGGAGAAAAGAAGTTCTTTGGTTAATCTAAGTGCACAGTAGATCAAGGAGACAAATAGGACAGCATTTATTCACAAGGGGCTCCTTACAAACACACTTTGAAAGTAGGTACAATAATTGATTCAGGAAAAAACAAAGCTGAAAATTCCTTTAGTCTATATCCAACTTCACTGTGACATCTGACTAGTCCCCCACCAGTTTATTAGGATTATTACTGCTAATTCACTTTTATTTTATTTTTTTAGAATACCAGCTTATGGTACAAATTCAAGGAAACCAAAATTGTGTAAAGTGAAAAGTTAAAATTTTCCTCCTGTCCATGGCCATCTAAGAAGTGTGCTTTCATGAATTTTTTTTCCATGAATGTGTACTATTTTTGTAGCTAAAATGTATATTTTTACCACACATGAGATAAACATGTAGGATAAGTCACTTCCTTTTTCTGAAACTTTATTTTTTTTACTTAGTGTATTTCAATGTGTACTACTTGACATTAGTACACATACTGTTGATGGAACATACTCTTTTTACAACTGCATGGATCTGGATGATCTAGTCTACCCACATTAAATACTAAATTCAGAAAACTACAGAATACACTTCCCTGATAGCTCAGTTGGTAAAGAATCTGCCTGTAATGCAGGAGACTCCAGTTCAATTCCTGGGTTGGGAAAATCTGCTAGAGAAGGGATAGGCTATCCACTCCAGTATTCTTGGGCTTCCCTTGTGGCTCAGCTGGTAAAGAATCCACCTGCAATGTGGAGACCTGGGTTTGATCACTGGGTTGGGAAGATCCCCTGGAGAAGGGAAAGGCTACCCATGCCAGTATTCTGGCCTGGAGAATTCCATGGACTGTATAGTCCATGGGGTCGCAAAGAGTTGGACACGACTGAATGACTTTCACTTTCACTTTTCACCTTCACAGAAGAATACACAAACCCTAGTTTGTCTGTTGATGAGCTGTGCCAAACGCCAGAGTGGCTGGATCAACCTGCATCCTTAGTTTGTCCCTGAGAAGAATAAATGTTTAAGAGAATGAACCAAGAAAGGCTCAATACCTTTTAAGAAAGCCCAGGATAGGAGGGCTCATTTGAATGAAAGATCAGAGGGAAGGGCTGATAGATTCACAGGGGTTGTTTGTTCATAAAGAAAGGATCCACGTGCCTTTCTTTTTAAAAAAATTGTATTTATTTATTTTTGGCTGTGCTGGGTCTTTGTTGCCACGTGTAGGCCTTCTCCAGTTGTGGCGAATCAGGGCTACTCCTCACTGTGGTGCCCGGGGTTCTTATCATTGTGGTGGCTTCTCTTGTGGAGCATGGCCCCTAGAGTGAAGGGCTTCAGCAGTTGCATCTCAGGGGCTTAGTTGCTCTGCGGCATATGGAATCTTCCTGGACCAGGGACTGAACCCATGTTCCCGCATTAGCAGGCAGATTCCCATCCACTGTACCACCATGGATGTCCTCCAGGTTCTTTTCAATTGATTTAGAGGTCAGGAAACAGCTTCCCAGAGGAGAGTTTTCAGTTCATACCAGAAAAAGATGATAATGAAGGGGTTAAGTACCATGGAATTTTCTTTTGCTTCAGGATCTAAATGATGCCATGCTCTATATAAGAAAAAAATCAAGACTAGATTTTATCGACATACCAGCAAAGCCATATCATTTCTCCAGACACCAAACCCTGAGTTTTTCTCTTAGGCAAGATCTTTTAAGACATTTTCTTTCTACCTTTCTTTTTTTTTGGAAACCTCAGAAAGAAGAGTATTGTATTGAAAAGGGCAAAGAGCAGAAGGTACTTTTATGCTTTTATAGCAATCCTGAATCAATAGGAGTGTGATGGGTCCTCCACGGCACCAGACAACCCTGGAGCCTGGCTTTCGGCAGAATGCCCTGTAGACTTCTCTGTTGGCTCTCAGAGCAGATGTGGATTGTACTGAGGGAACAGCTGGTTCTGGCAGGGAGGCAGCCAACAGCGTGGTATTTCATCACTCTCCATGCCTTCACATCTGAGCTTTGTTCGCTGCTCACTGTCATGGGTGATCTGCTGGCCAGAACAGAGTGCTAAATGTGTCTCTAAAGTAAGAGATAGAGGCTGCCAGGAGAGCACTTGCAGGGAAGCACTCTCATTTGGAAATCCAAGGAAGAAGGGAAACCGTTTCAAAAGAGTTTAATTCCAGGGTGAGGAGCTTGCCAAAAGATAGATGTTGTGGATGAAGTAAGAGCTATGCTCCCATGAGGATTGGGGAATGGATGGTTCATCGGGAAATGAGAAGTTGCTGACAGGGAAAGATGTTGTCAACTGCAAGCACCTTTCATATGATCTCATTTCTCATGGTCATGGTTCTGAGGAAGGGCATTGAAATAACTTTCACCTTGCCACTGTCTGAAAGTCCTGGTTCCATGCAGAGCCTGAACATTGCTAAGGCCAAATTGCCTTCAGTTATCTCTAAATTCAGGGACCTTCATTCAGGATTCTGAGAAACCAGGAAAATGGATGTTTCCTCAGTAGAATTTTCAATGTTGATTGCAAATTTTGATGGTTCTAGGCTGGTCATTTGACGTTTGTGTGTAGTTCTTTGGTTCACATTCCAGGAAAATATGAGGAGCATCAAACCTAGACTTTAGTTTAAAAGGAACTTGATTGATTTGAGACCATTGAGTTCTAGGCAAAATTGCCACACAGACCAGGCTTGATTTAATTTTATAAGAGAGAAGATGGCTCATGTTTTATATTGCCTCAGGAAAAAATGAATTTCTCAATTGCCTGGGAGATTCAAAATTCCATCCACTGCTGAGCACTGTCCAGCCTTTTTGGCTTGTTTCTGGTGAGGCTGTTTAAGTAATGTGGCTTTATTTAATTTGGCATAAATTTTTGTTATTATTGAACAAGAGTGAAGTCAGGTTTTTTGATAAAAAATATCATATTATATTCTGGAAATATTCAAATGTCAGTGAAAAATAAGAAATGTAGGTGGTGTTAACAGTAAAAATCTTCACATTTTAGTCTTAAGTACATAGCTACCACTCATTAAGCCAGTGGTAGTGGGACATTCATGGGACTTGGGTTTTTAAAGAACAGAATTCATATTCTCCTATCACCAAGTTGTGTGTCCCTTAACTCCCTAAATCTCCTTTCTTCATCTGTGCAATGGTGTTTGTCACAAGCAGTGTAGGTGTTACTCGTCATAACACTTACCACATGGCTCTCAAAAGGCAAGGACTGAAAATATCGCAGTTAACTCTTTTCCCTCTTTTTCCTGGCTTCCTTGGCAGGTTCTCCTTAATGAAGCAAAATTCTATGATAATCTTGAATATTTAGGTCCTCTTCTTTTCAGATAAGAATAAGGTAGGAGAGCAAAATATCTTCTTTTTATACAATTTACCCAGCCAGTTATTACTGAAAGTGAGGTATAATTGTTCAGTTTTTATATGTAACAGAGCTATTATAACTTCATACAGGGTAGCCTAGGTGTTAAAGGCATAGGATCTGAACATGAGAAGTCCTGAGTTAGGGTAAGTGACTTGTCCAAGATCAAACTCATCATATGAATGACCGTGGATAAACTACTTAGCACAAAAATGTCTCCCTAATTTGGGAGAAAATTAATACCACTGCCATCACTAAATGTTCATTTAGTCAAAAATATTTTCTCTTCTAAGGACAGAAGACAGAGCTCTAAAGAAAACATATAAAAATACTGCTTTCACTGGGGCTAACATTTGAGCAAGGATGTACTAGAGATCTCTTCAAGAAAATTAGAGATACAAAGGGGAAATTTCATACAAAGATGGGCACAATATAGTACAGAAACAGTATGGACCTAACAGAAGCAGAAGATATTAAGAAGAGGTGGCAAGAATACACAGAACTGTACAAAACAGATCTTCATGACCAAGATAATTATGAGAGTGTGATCCCTGACCTAGAGCCAGACATCCTGGTGTGTGAAGTCAAGTGGGCCTTAGGAGCATCACTACGAACAAAGGTAGTGGAGGTGATGGAATTCCAGCTGAGCTATTTCAAATCCTAAAAGATGGTCTTGTGAAAGTGCTGCACTCAATATGCCAGCAAATTTGGAAAACTTAGCAGTGGCCACAGGACTGGAAAAATCAGATTTCATTTCAATCCGAAAGAAAGGCAATGCCAAAGAATGCTCAAATTACCACACAATTGCACTCATCTCACATGCTAGTAAAGTAATGCTCAAGATTCAATACATGAACCATGAACTTCTAGATGTTCAAGCTGGATTTAGAAGAGGCAGAGGAACCAGAGATCAAATTGCCAATATCCGCTGGATCATCGAAAAAGCAAGAGAGTTCCAGAATGACATCTATTTTTGCTTTATTGACCATGCCAAAGCCTTTGACTGTGTGGATCACAATAAACTGTGGAAAATTCTGAAAGAGATGGGAATACCAGACCACCTGACTAGCCTCTTGAGACATCTGTATGCAGGTCAGGAAGCAACAGTTAGAACTGGACATGGACCAACAGACTGGTTCCAAATCAGGAAAGGAGTATGTCAAGTCTATACATTGTCACCCTGATTATTTAACTTATATGCAGAGCACATAATGTGAAATGCCATGCTGGATGAAGCACAAGCTGGAATCAAGATTGTCAGGAGAAATATCAATAACCTCAGATATGCAAATAATGCCACACTTATGGCAGAAAGTGAAGAGGAACTAAAGAACTTCTTGATGAAAGTGAAAGAGGAGAGTGAAAAAGTTGGCTTAAAACTCAACATTCAGAAAACTAAGATCACGGCATCTAGTCCCAACACTTCATGGCAAATAGATGGGGAACAATGGAAACAGTGACAGACTTTATATTCTTGCACTCCAAAATCACTGCAGATGGTGACTGCAACCATGAAATTAAAACACGCTTGCTCCTTGGAAGAAAAGCTATTACAAACCTATACAGCATATTAAAAAGCAGAGGCATTACTTTGCCAACGAAAGTCCGTATAGTCAAAGGTATAGTTTTTCCAATAGTCATGTATGGGTGTGAGAATTGGATCATAAAGAAAGCTGAGGGCCAAAAAATTGATGCTTTCGAACTGTGGTGTTGGAGAAGACTCTTGAGAGTCTCTTGGACTGAAAGGAGATCAAACCAGTCAATCCTAAAGGAAATCAATCCTGAATATTCACTGGAAGGACTGATTCTGAAGTTGAAGCTCCAAAACACTGGCCACCTGATGCGAAGAGCTGATTCATTTGAAAATACCCTGATGCTGGGAAAGATTGAAGGCAGGAGGAGAAGTGCATGACAGAGGATGAAATGGTTGGATGGCATCACCAACTCAATGGACATGAGTTTGAGCAAGCTCTGGGAGATGGTGATGGACAGGGAACCCTGGTGTGCTGCAGTCCATGGGGTCACAAAGAGTCAGACACGACTGAGTTACTGAACAACAACAACAACATTCGAGCAAGGATGGACAGAGAGATGTACATAAACAAATGAATACAGCAGATGTATTCAGATAATGCCATGTTCTGTAAAGGATATAAAACAGCTATGGAAGAGAGGAAGAGTGACAAAGGAAGAGGGCATGATACTTTAGTTAGGATGGGCCAAGGTGAACTCTCCAGAGAAAGGGCACTTGAGCTAGAACCCTAAATGATACAAATAAGGAAGCCTTGTGGTAAAGTCCAGGAAGAGGATGATGGAAAGCCAAATGTAAAGGCAGTGAGTCAGGAATGAGGTTGGCTATTGAAGGGAAAGAAAGCTATAAACAAGGAAGAGAATAAGGCTGCGGAGATGGGCAAAGGGGAGATTATGGAGGACTTTGTAGACTATGATAAAACGATTTTACTCTTAAAAAGACTTTAAGCATGTTGATGGATCAGATTTACTCTTCTAAAAGATGACTAGATAGTGAGTGAAGGATAAACTTCGGGAATGGTATATAAATTAAACTGGCTAATGTGTCACAAAGTTCTTAACACAGTGCCCGGTACACAGTGCTCTCAGTAATGTTTGCTGTTACTAATTATGGGTTTTTATTGACTGTATATATGAATGTATCTCTTCTTCCTAGAGTAAACATGAAATGATTAAAAACCAATCATCTAAAAAAGTATTCACATTTTAAACCTGCAGCTAGGGCTGCTTGGGAAGATGTCAGGGATACATTTTAGGGTGCCACAATGGAAATCACTAGGAAGAAACTGAATTAAAAATATTATGTTTAGGGAAAGAGGTGAGAGGAAATTTTGAAGTCAGCAACCACAGTAGAATTCTTCTGGGGGCCTTTGCTGTCTAAGTGCAGAAAGGTGTATAAGCCCTCTCTTGCTAAAGTATAGACATCTTGTAGCAAGTCAGGTTGGAGAAGTTGGCCAGACACAATGGGTATAATTTGTAGAATGGATAGGGCTTGAATTTCCAGTGCTATTTGTATAGTAGCAATATAGAAACAGAAATACCAAATGCTGAAAAAATAGTTGACATGTATTTTGTTTACTTGAAGAGCTGCAGACAAAGCAACTAAGAATTTCCTCATGTATAAGAAAACATGCCTATGTATCAGAGATCAGATCAGATCAGTCGCTCAGTCATGTCCGACTCTTTGGGACCCCATGAATCGCAGCACGCCAGGCCTCCCTGTCCATCACCAACTCCCGGAGTTCACTCAGACTCACGTCCATCGAGTCAGTGATACCATCCAGCCATCTCATCCGCTGTCGTCCCCTTCTCTTCCTGCCCCCAATCCCTCCCAGCATCAGAGTCTTTTCCAATGAGTCAACTCTTCGCATGAAGTGGCCAAAGTACTGGAGTTTCAGCTTTAGCATCATTCCTTCCAAAGAAATCCCAGGGCTGATCTCCTTCAGAATGGACTGGTTGGATTTCCTTGCAGTCCAAGGGACTCTCAAGAGTCTTCTTCAACACCACAGTTCAAAAGCATCAATTCTTCGGCGCTCAGCCTTCTTCACAGTCCAACTCTCACATCCATACATGACCACAGGAAAAACCATAGCCTTGACTAGACAAACCTTTGTTGGCAAAGTAACGTCTCTGCTTTTGAATATGCTATCTAGGCTGGTCACAACTTTCCTTCCAAGGAGCAAGCGTCCCTTAATTTCATGGCTGCAGTCACCATCCACAGTGATCCTGGAGCCCAGAAAAACAAAGTCTGACACTGTTTCCACTGTTTCCCCATCTATTTCCCATGAAGTGGTGGGACCGGATGCCATGATCTTCGTTTTCTGAATGTTGAGCTTTAAGCCAACTTTTTCACTCTCCTCTTTCACTTTCATCAAGAGGCTTTTGAGTTCCTCTTCACTTTCTGCCATAAGGGTGGTGTCATATGCATATAATTCTCATATAAAAAAAAGTGAGAAGTTTTTTATTGACAGAATTAATAAAGATGGATGTCAGTCAGGACAAATGAAGGATGCAGAAATAGACCAATCATATAAATTATTCTGGAGAAGACAAGACTGGTTCTTAAAGCCATTCTTATCCTAATAAAGTGTGATTGGAATTTGTAATGGAAGTGCAATGTGGTCACAACTACTTATTATGATGTGTGTATGTGTGTTTACATTAACTGCTTAGTTCATACCATAGGGATGTTTAAGCATCCTTACCTACTTTCTTTTGTTATCTTGATGAAGTCTGGACTTAAAAGAGCCTCTTATCTATCATTAAAAATATATACCTGAATTGACTGGACTCAATTAACATTTGAATCTATGCTTTTGATGACTAAAAGGAAAAAAAAAAACAACATATGGGCAACATCTCCTATAAAAGGTTGAATTCCTTTAATCATCCAAGTTCACATGGATGTTCCCAGAGCAGTGGGTCAACATTTATTGAATGTCTTGGTTCCTGGGTATCAGAAGATAGGTGTATCTTTGTTTTGTGTCTGTCTTGATTCTTTTAGACGCTTTAGTATAATTTACTTCCTATTTTCTACTGATCCACAGAACAGTGCTGTTGGGAGAAAAAATCCTTACAGATTTAATCATAAACTTTGTATCTCAAATCTTCCAAAGCCAGACAAGCTTGGGTCCAGTGCTTAATTTTTCTATTTTAAGCCCTTTCCCATACTGTTTCCACTTCTTAGTTCTATAGGAAGAGGAGCAAGGGAAAGAGATGGGAAAGGAAAAGAGGAGAAGACAGGAGAGGAGAGGGGAGAAAAGAAGAGAAGGAACAGGAAATGGGCTGCAGGGAGGAGGACAGGGAAGGGGAATAGAGGGAGAGAGTTTTTTCATGGTCAAATAAACCAGGAGCACACCATCTCCTAGAAAACACTGTGTACAATGCCACTCCTTACAACCTGATCCTTGCTTCCTTCCAGCACAAACACTGCTGTGGTGAAGATGCTTATTCCTCAAATAGGTTGTTTTCATTTCTGTAACCTTTCAATCAGTCCGCAGGCAAAAATCCCACTCTTCAAGATTCATCATCATTCTGACAACTTCCATGCAGTGTTTCTCCACTCTCTCAGTTAACAGTGACCTCTTCTTTCTCTGATCCCCTTGCAGCTCTTGTTTTTTCCCCTCACTCATTTAGACGCTTCCCCCAAAAGTAACATTGCTTTTTCCAGACACTATAGCTTATTTCCATAATTAAAACAAACAACTAGATTACAAGCTTCTTCAGGACAGGAACACAATTTCTTACTTCCGTGTATCCCACAGGGCTGGACACATCGTGGGCTTTAACAATCTTTTTACTGAATTGAGTTAATAATAAAATAATGAGAATAACGATTTTATTGAGTGCCTTCCATATACCCGACTTATTTAAGCACACTGTATATGTTATCATACTTCATTTTTCAAAGCAATCTTGTGAAATATTATTATCTTTATTTCACAAATGAAAAAAAAGTAAAATTCAAGGAAATGCACTAACTTATTAATAAGTTGCATAGTTGAAAATAGACCCATATCTGACTCCATAGCCAATGTCCTTTAACTACTAGGGCATATTGCCCAATTACACTCATACTGATGTTAACCAAATTTTGGGCCACCACACACAGCCATAGATGTCTGCACTTACCTTAATATATGTGATGAATGCCTGTACTATTTACTGAGTGATCAAAAGTTCCAGGTTAGAGATTTTGCTTCCTTTCCTTCACCAATAACAATTACAATGTTCTGTCTCATCAGACTGGCATAGAAGCAGGATCACTGTGAGATAACAAGAGAAGCAAAAAAAAAAAAAAAAAAAAAATACCAGGACAGAATTAGAATAATCATTAAAATCATTAAAAGAAGCATTAAGAGTTTATGATGAGCAATATCCAGGAGATCACAGCCCATAAGCCTAGCTGACTGAGCTATATTTGCCATAATTAGGGATAGTTATGGTTTGTACATGTATTGTATTATATTTTGAGATCCTGTACATCACTTAAGTAAGAAAAGTTTTTTTAGGAATGATATTAGTTTCAGTCTAAATCTAATTTTTTGAAAAGTAAACAATGCACAGTACATCTAAACCACAAAGTGAAAGTCTCTCTCTCTTTTTTTTTTTTTAGTATTTCACGGTACTTTTTTTTTTTTTTTTTTAACTTTACAATATTGTATTGGTTTTGCCATATATCAAAATGAATCCGCCACAGGTATACATGTGTTCCCCATCCTGAACCCTAACAACATATCTTCCTTGGAAGCTTAAAAACCCAAGCTCCCACCACCCCCACCTCAAAAACTCATCTTGATTCAACTGTGGCTCTGACACTCTGTTCTTTAATTTGGTCTATGCTGACAGCTGACTTCAATTTTTGCCTGTTTATGGAAGTAAATTAAAAGAACACACTGTCTATGATCCAGTGGCTTTTTGTGGCAGAGTCCTATTCAGTTTCTAAATCAAAACCCGGATAGTTGTCAGGAAAACTAATCCTTGTGTAAACGCATTTGCAGGGCAGAGCACACAGAGGCCCAGCGTGACCAGGAGGAAGGCTGCCTCTTTCCCAGGTACTTCAAGGGTCAAGGTCTCTGTTGTTTCAGTTTTACATAGTGAGTTTAGAACAATTCGCATCAGATTTGGCAGCTTCTGACAGTGGGTGTCTGGGCTGTGGCCTTTGTTTATGCCTACGTAAGAGCTGCTGTTAGTTAGTGATGGCAGGAGCCTCCTTCTGGAGTCAGTACTTACCGCACATGGGAGACAAATACCTAAAAAGAAGTACCCAATGGCCTCTAATTCATATAACTTCCCCCAAATTCAAGAATGCTTTGGTAAAAAATAACATTCAGTTTCATGAAAGGAGGCTTGATATATACATATATATATTTTTTTGATGTGCACCATTTTTAAAGTCTTAATGAATTTGTTGCAACATTGCTTCTGTTTTGCTTTGGCTTTCTAGCCACGCACTATACTGGATCTTAGCTCCCCAACCAGGGATTGAACACACACACACCCTCTGCATTGGAAGGCCAAGTCTTAACCATTGGACCACCAGGGAAGTCCTGATGCTTGATTTTAAGTATAAACAAACTGATAGTATTGCATGTGCTATTTTTAGGTTTCCTAAGCAAGTGAAACAAACAAACAAACAAACAAAACATGATTTCATTGGCAGTGGAAAATCACTTACTAAAACTATAGGACTGATTACATGTTCTTGAAATCTTCAAATCAAGAAAGGACCAGATCAGAGCAATGGCTTCTTCTCCTTAAGACATTATCTTCTTGGAAATATTTGAAATCATCACTGAGAAATTTCCCCATGAATGTCATACTGTTTTATTAGGTGTGAATTCTGTACCTTTTAGTAATAAGGCAGCATGTTGCTATGTAGTCTGATGATAGAAATATAAGAGGATCTTGTGAGCTGAATATAGGTCAAGAAGGATATTCTATGATTTCTACAAAGAACAGGCTACTTTAAGTGATAACCTTTGGGTATTCTTCATGAGTAATTCTAATCCCAGTGTATAGTATAATAAAATATTCAAGCCCTATGATATCTTACCCCAGAAGAGGTCACATTTCATTAGACGTGGGTGATAATTTTGCTTTGTGTGTGTGCTAAGTTGTTCCAGTTGTATCTGACTCTTTGCAACACTATGGACTATAGCCCACCAGGCTCCTCTGTCCATGGAATTCTCCAGACAAGAACACTGGAGTGAATTGCCATGCCCTCCTCCAGGGGATCTTCCTGACCCAGGGATTGAACCCCCATCTCTTCGGACTCCTGCATTGGCAGGAGGGTTCTTTACTACTAGCACCACCTGGGAAGCCCAAGTGAAAGTGTTAATCACTCACTCCTGACAGACTCTTGGCGACCCCATGGACTATAGCCCACCAGGCTCTTCTGTCCATGGGATTCTCTAGGCAAGAATACCGGAGTGGGTAGCTATTCCCTTCTCCAGGGCATCTTCCCAACTCAGGGATCAAATCCAAGTCACCTGCATTGCAGGCAGGTTCTTTACCATCTGAGCTACCAGTTGAAAAAATTTTGAAACTCCATTTAGTTAGCTGTAGACAAACATACTCCTGAACCACATTATTAACTTCTTATCATTTTTAGAAAAGCAACTGTGGAGAGAAGAGCTTAAAAAAAGGTTAAGGTGCTACTTCTGAAGACAATTTCATACAATAAGATTATATGCAAAGTATATCATATATCTTTTTAGGTGAACTAAGTCCCATGGGTTCCAGGCCGATAGGACAGCATGGTCAGAGCTACTGAGACAGGAACTGAAAAGAGGCTGGTGTGTCTGCAGCAGATGAACAGATGCAGGAGCGGCAGGAGCGGCAGGAGCTGAGATTGTGAAGTAGGCAGTGGGCAGTTGTAAAGCCACAAGAAGGACTTTGGAGCCTTTTACAAATGCAATGGGGAGCTAAGGAAGGTTTTAGGCACATCACTTTGCTCTTTGAGATACAAGGAGGCAAGAGTGCTGATAGCAGACAGCTAAAGAGGCTTTTCAGGGATTCCCTGGTGGCTCAGTGGTAAAGAATCCTCCTGACAATGCAGGAGGCATGGGTTTGATCCCTGGGTCAGGAAGATCCCCTGGAGAAGGAAGTGCCACGCTGCTCCAGTATTCTTGCCTGGGAAACCCCACGGACAGAGGAAACTGGCGGGCTATAGGCCATGGTGTTGCAAAAGAGTTGGACAAGATTTAGTGACTAAACAACAACAAAGAGGCTGTCAGTCATCCTGGGGAAGAACGAGGGCAGCTTAGACTAGGGTAGCCAGTGTGGACAGAGAGATTCAAATGCTTTCAAATCTATTTTGGATGATTTTTATGAAAAGCACTGATAGAAAGGGGAGGTAAATGATAAAGGTCATAGTCTGTATGTATGAATTTTAATTTTCACAAATCTCAGCATCTACTGGAATGATAGACAACAAAGTTGTACTTGAGAATGATAAATGTTATAATAGAATCAAATGCAGGGTATTTGAAAAGCACGTGGAACAGGAAACCAACCTATAAGCAAACTACATATAAAAAGTGTTGGTAACTAATTATTGACTTTTTTGTTGAGAAAGCTTTGTATGAGTGCAGTTGCAGCACTGTACTAGAGAACCTCAGAGATATTTCTATAGTCCATATATATGAATTTCTTGAGGCAGAAACTGGAGTTTGGAAAGGTTAAGTGTCTTGCCTAAGAGTCAATAGATGGGTAATTACAAAATCACTTAAACACCTAATCGACAGTGACTTGTTCGTGGTGGTAAATAAGAAGCACGATTCTTCTGGCTCACCAAGACCTCCTAATTGAGATGGAGAGGTTGAAGGCGACTATAAAGCTTCTTGCTTGAGCACCTGGGAGGATGGCAGTGCCACTGATTGAAATAAGGGACTTCGAGAGGAACAGTGTTCACGATGTCAGGAGTGCACAGGAAGGACTGAAAAGATTTTACTTGGAGATGCGTGTGAGATGTTCCTGTGGAAATAGAGGGAAATACAATCATTTTAATAAAAGCCAAGTATCTAACCTGGTAGGTAGGATAAAACTAGCTTTACTGACATCATTTTACTTTAATTCCTAATTCAAATTAAACCAGAGATTATTTGTTTACAAATAAAATAGTTATTTTAAATAAGGGTATCATAATATAAGAACTTCCCTGGTAGCTCAGATGGTAAAGAATCTGCTTGCAAGGCAGGACACCCTGGTTCAATCCCTGGGTCAGGAAGAACCTCCAGAGAAGTGAATGGCTACCCACTCCAGTATTCTTGCCTGAAGAATTCCATGGACAGAGGATCCTGGCAGGCTACAGTCCATGGGGTTGCAAAGAGTTGGACATGACTGGGTGACTAACACACACACACACACACACACACACACACACACACCCCTATTTAAAATAACTATTTTATTTGGAACAAATTGCCTCTGGCTCTGAAACACACAAACAGAATCTCTTATATTATAATTTTAATTTTTAGAGAAGTGGGGTAAATCACAAGAAAAATTCATAGCAGAGATTTGTTATGGGAACACATACACACACACTGAAAATCAATATGGCCACCACTATAACCAGAATGGGGCTTCCCAGGTGGTAAATGCTAAAGAAATCACCTGCCAATGTAGGAGACACAGGAGACATGGATTCAGTCCCTGAGTCAGGAAGATCCCCTGGAGTATGAAATGGCAACCCACTCCAGTAATCTTGCATGGAAAATCCCGTGGACAGAGGAGCCTGGCAGGCTGAAGTCCATGGAGTTGCAAAGAGTTGGACGTGGCTGAGCACATACACTCTACACTCATAATGAGAATAACATTCCTGCTGTGTTTTGGAACTGGTAGAATTCAAGTATTCCTTGATTTAAAACATCAGGTTTATAAGCAGCCTCCTATACAATAAAGGGAGAGGTTCCTTGGAGAGGGTGGAACTTGCATTGGATCATCGTGTTTTATTCTAATTGAAGGAAACCCTTGAGGAGAGGAGAGGGACAAGCTCTACTTACTGGAAAAAGCAACAGGGATCATTAACCCTAACAAAACTTCCAAGTTCTGTTGGCCAAAGGAAGAGATCAAAATCAAGTTCCTTTCTCATTGTAGAGCTTAGATAAAGGGACTATCTTTGAAGGAGGCGTTTACTGTTAGTTTTTTTGAGATCTCCTGGTAGAGAAATACAGATGTCCAAAATAAGGATGGCGTGATTGGTCAGTCTCAGGAGGATGCGGGTTGGGTTGCTAGGGGAGGACTGGAAGTTACCCCATTTCATTACTTTCTTTGGCATTTGGAAGATAAAGAACTTATCAATCACATCCCCCAAAGGGGTTAGGTCCAACACTCTGAAATGCATCTGGTTACATTCCCAAGGGAAATTAGCCCATGATGTGTCATCATCCTGTGAGGAAATCAAAGGTCTCTTCCAGCATCAAGACTCTAGTTTGCCTTTGTCCATAATTTTTTTTTTTTCGGTGACCCTCACATGCGATTGACTTGCAGTTGCCTGAATGTACAGCTATCACCACACAGCCCTTCTCTGAAGGTTGGCTGATTATACCCAGTTGTCATTTTTTCAGAGTAGTCCCACTAATGACATTTCAAATGAGCTTTGGAATTTAATAACAATTTATAACACATTTATAGGGCAAAATATGTTTCAGTTTCTAAGCAATCAACTTGAAATGGTATTTCTACATCAAATGGAATGGTGACCCTTGTATCTACTTAGCCTAATTTTCTGTATCTTCTTTGACAACAGCATAATTCTCCTGTGAGACAAGCAGTGTAGTTATTAAATAAGATAACATTTGCATAGAGATTTTTTCCTTTGAATCTTATGGTTGGAAGTTATCATTGTCATGTAGTTAAATTTTCTCAAGGGCTACCCTGGTGGCTTAGATGGTAAAGAATCTGCCTGCCAATCCACGAGGCACAGGTTTGATCCCTGGGTCAGGAAGATCCCCTGGAGAAGGGAATGGAAACTCACTCCAGTATTCTTGCCTGGAGAATTCCTGGACGGAGGAGTCTGGGTGAGGCTACAGTCCATGAGGTCACAAAGAGTCTTGTTACATTTGATTAAATTGTAGCCCAGGGACTCGTTATTTATCAACATTATGAGTTGATAATTGATCTAATTGATAACAATCTGATTGTTCATTAGGAATACTCTTGGAGTGCTAGAGCTACAGGTGTAAAATGGGACAAAATGAGACACATACCCTCCTCATGACAAAGCTTGCCCAACATTCTGTGTTAATGTTAGTATAATAAGCCTGGGAAGGAACACAGGTCTCCTGCATTGCAGGCAGACGCTTTAACCTCTGAGCCACCAGGGAAGCCCCGAGCTACTACAAGGAAGAAATCAAACTCAGTGCAATGTGAGGTGAAAATCTGGCCAACTAAGTGAATTCTAAAAGAGACTTTGGGGATTAATTTTATAACAACATCCCAAAATAGAGGGAGTCACTGGGAGATCAAAGCACCTGATAGATCCTTCCCTCATAGCTCAGATGGTAAAGAATGGGCCTACAATGCAGGAGACCTGGGTTTGATCCCTGGCTCGGAAAGATCCCCTGGAGAAGGGAATGGCAACCCACTCCAGTATTCTTGCCTGGAGAATTCCATGCACAGAGGAGCTTTGTGGGCTATATAGTCCATGGGGTTGCAAAGAGTTGAACATGACTGAGCTACTAACACTTTCAATTTCAATACAATTAAATTCTGTCTTCACAATAGTCAGGTTGCTAACCAGACCTAGGATGTTTGACAGATAAGAAGGAAGCCACTCACATTTTTACCATCACTGTGTAAATATCAACTTAAAAAAAAAACACAAAAAAACTTTATAATTCTAAGAAAACAAAAGGACTGCTCCACCAAATGAAAAGACAGAAACTTTGTATAAGTATTCCTTCAAACTGAAACATTTGTAAGAGTTATCTGAAGAGTATGTCAATTTTCTGGACCCTACCTCTAGGGTTTCTAAGTCTGTAGGACTGGACTGGAGTCCAGAATCAGAATGTTTTTACAAATACTGTTGAAGTACCCTTCTGCAAAGTGATTTTGATGAAGGTGGTTCATAGACAGCAATTTTATAAATTAATGGAAATAGGAAAGTGCTTAAACTGGAAAATTTATCTGTGTATTCCCAACAATATTTGCCAACAAGTTCTCAGTTTTTATATGTTATAAAGAATTCTTTGCATAGTTCATGAACTCAGGGTAAGAAATATTTTAAAGAAATACCTTAATTTTAATTTTGCATTAAATATTATCATCATTGGAAAGTAAATATTATGTTACTGAAGTGAAAATCACTCATCCATGTCTGACTTTTTGCGACCCCATGAACTATACAGTCCATGGAATTCTCCAGGCCAGAATACTGGAGGGGGTAACCTTTCCCTTCTCCAGGGGATCTTCCCAGCCCAAGGATCGAACCCAGGTCTCCGGCATTGCAGGCAGATTCTCTACCAGCTGAGCCACAAGGGAAGCCCTTTATGTTATTATGCTTCACTAATTTTTCATAGCATAGGAACTGTGTGTGGTGTGTATATGTATGTTGTATTGAGGGACTGAGAAATCAAGATGCAATAATCAATTTATTTTTTCTTTTACAAAGAGCAAATTTCTGTTAAAATTAATTTGTTTGTAATCAAAATCAAATACCACATGATATTTCTCCACTGGCATAAAAATATGCTTTCTCCTAAAAACTTACAAAATTTGTTATTTATTTTATACAAATATCTCCTCAAAAGAGGATAACATTCAAAGGATAATGAAAGGCAATGGAATAAAATCTCAAACAACTTAGACTTTGAAGAAAGATATAAAAATTGATATGGTTAAGCACAAAGACAATTAATGAAAGTTCTGAGGGAAAGTTTTAGGGGCTGGAATTGTTTAGTCTAGAAAAGAGATGTTTAGGGAATATTTTTTATAATGACCAAGCCTAAAACACTGTTTTATCCTAAGAGAGCTGACATTTCTTCATCTCAACTAGATGAAGAAAGTATGCTTCTTGATGATTTTACAAGCATTTGTTTAGGTCTTTTCAATAAATGTATTTTTCTTTCATCTCCCTTCATTTTCTTCTCCATTTTTGACTTCCTTTGTCCCTTCTTTGCTTGTGCAAATAGACCATCTGTTATATGCCAGGTGAAAGGGAAATGAGGTTGGGTATTCAGTTCAGTTCAGTTTCAGTCGCTCAGTTGTATCCCACTCTTTGCAACCCCATGGACTACAGCACGCCAGGCTTCCCTGTCCATCACCAGCTCTAGAGCTTGTTCAAACTCATATCCATTGAGTCGATGATGCCAACTCATCCAACCATCTTATGCTCTCTTCCCCTTCTCCTCCTGCCTTCAATCTTTCCCAGCATCAAGGTCTTTTCCAATGAGTCAGTTCTTTGCATCAGGTGGCCAAAGTATTGGAGTTTCAGCTTCAGCATCCAATGAATATTCGGGACTGATTTCCTTTAGGATGGACTGGTTTGACCTCCACACAGTCCAAATGACTCTCAAGAGTCTTCCCTAACACCACAGCTCAAAAGCATCAGTTTCTTTGGTGCTCAGCTTTGCTTATGGTCCAACTCTCACATCCATACATGACTACTGGAGAAACCATAGCTTTGACTAGATGGAACATTGTTGGCAAAGTTAGGTTTGCTTTTTAATATGTTGTCTAGGTTTGTCATAGTTTTTCTTCCGAGGAGCAAGTGTCTTTTAATTTCATGGCTGCACTCACCATCTGCAGTGATTTTGGAGCCCCAAAAAATAAACTCTGACACTGTTTCCATTGTTTCCCCATCTATTTACCATAAAGTGATGGGACCAGATGCCATGATCTTAGTTTTTTGAATGTTGAGTTTTAAGCCAACTTTTTCACTCTCCTCTTTCACTTTCATCAAGAGGCTCTTTTGTTCCTCTTCACTTTCTGCCATAAGGGTGGTGTCATCTGCATATCTGAGGTTATTGATGTTTCTCCTGGTAATCTTGATTCCAGCTTGTGCTTCATCCAGCCCAGCGTTTCTCATGATGCCCTCTGCATGTAAGTTAAATAATCAGGGTCACAATATACAGCCTTGATGTACTCCTTTCCCAATTTGGAACCAGTCCGTTATTTCAAGTCCAGTTCGAACTGTTGCTTCCTGACCCGCATACAGATTTCTCAGGAGGCAGGTAAGGTGGCCTGGTATGTCAATCTCTTGAGAATATTCCACAGTTTGTTGTGATCCACACAGTCAAAAGCTTTTGTGTAGTCAGTGAAACAGAAGTAGATATTTTTCTGGAATTCTCTTGCTTTTTCTATTACCAATGGATGTTGGCAATTTGATCTCTGATTCCTCTGCCTTTTCTAAATCCAGCTTGAACATCTGGAAGTTCTTAGGTCACCTACTGTTGAAGCTTAGCTTGGAGAATTTTCAGGATTACTTTGCTAGTGTGTGAGTTGAGTGCACTTGTGCGGTAGTTTGAGCATTCTTTGGCATTGCCTTTCTTTGGGATTGGAATGAAAATACATTTTCCAGTCCTGTGGCCACTGTTGAGCTTTGCAAATTTGCTGGTAAACTGAGTGCAGCACTTTCACAGCATCATCTTTTAGGATTTGAAATAGCTCAGCTGGAATTCTATCACCTCTACTAGCTTTGTTCATGGTGATGCTTTCTAAGGCCCACTTGACTGCGTACTCCAGGATATCTGGCTCTAGGTGAGTGATCACACTATTGTGCTTATCTGGTTCATTAACAGACTGAGTCAGACCTGCCTTTGAGTATTTGAGTATCTCCTGTGGAGGCACAGGTCAGCAGTGGACTGCTATGTGGACAGGGGCTCTGGCTGCAGCAGACCTGGGAAGCACGGCATGTGGCATAAATAAATCTCAGAGGAGATTTATTTATGGAGACCTCTTGGAGGAGGTCTCCATTAGCCTTACCATACAGCTGCCCAGTCCATGACCCACAAACTGGAGAACAATTATATCAAAGAAGTTCTCACACTATTGGAAAAGTTCTGGGGCCCACAACAGATTCCCCAACCTGGGGATCTGGCAAAGGGACTGAGAACCCCCAGGGAATTTGACTTTGAAACCCAGTGGGATTTGATTACAGAACTTTCACAGGACTGGGGAAACAGAGACTCTTGGAAGGGCACAAACAAAATCTTGTGCACACTAGGATCCAGGAGAAAGGAGCAGTGACCCCACAAGAGACTGAGCCAGGCTTGCTTGTGAGTCTACAGGAGTCTCCAACAGAGGTGTAGGTTGACCGTGGCCTGCCCTTTTGGATGTTGGGTATTAGGTGAGCTATATTTCCTCATTAAGGACATTTCTTCATTTTTTCTTCAAAATTCTTCATTTCATGAAGAAATTCCCTTCTCTATTTTATAACTTATCTGTGTATAGAATGACATATACTATGGATTATACAGGAGGTTTCTCCCAAAGACCACTTACTTTGGAAAATTCCAGTCTGAAACTGAAAGTCTCTCAGTCGTGTCCGACTCTTTATGACCCCATGGACTATACAGTCTATGGAATTCTCCAGGCCAGAATACTGAAGTGGGTAGCTGTTCCTTTCTCCAGTGGATCTTCCCAACCCAGAAATCGAAGCCAGGTCTCCCGCATTGCTGGCAGATTCTTTACCAGCTGAGGCACAAGGGAAGCCCAGTCTAACTTTCACTTTATCAGAATCCAACAAGAGATTCTAGTAACATGATTCAATTTCAGAGTGTCGAATATTATAGAAATATTAAGTTTAGAATAGTGGAGAGCCAACAGAAAACTTTTTCTATTTCTAGTTTCACCGATAGCAATTGGAAAAGATTATTAAGTCTACTTGGCAGGCTTTTCCTCCAAATTGCCACTCCGTTCTTTCATTTAATGATCAAAGAAAGATACGATTGACCAAATGGAGTGCCAAATCAGGTGTCAGGAGTATCTGGCTCTATTTTTAGCAATTATCGATAAGAAATTTTGAGTAAGCTGCTTAACTGGTCTGACTTTAATCTCTTCCTCTCCATCAGCCTTCCTGTAACATTTAGATGACCCCTCCTTTTTTCTTTTTTTAAAAGAAAGAAAGTTTCCTCTCATATCTTGGGGCTCATTTTGATTTAGAGTTAGGACCTGGAAATTGAGCATCTTACTAGGTGCTGAGAAATAAGCTCATTAGGTCCCCCAGAGAGTTAAAAAAAAAAAAAAAGAGTTGAAAAAGTCAGAAAGAGTGACCATAGCTGGGCTCAGTCCAAGCAAATACGCAAGGGTGAAGTAGTTAAGGCTGCTGAAGAGATGCTAAGAAACATGATCAAGATTGTGACAGAAGAGAATTATAACTAGTGCCCAGGAAAAATGGTGGTTGGTCCTGAGAAATATTGTTAAACCGTTAGTCCCTGGGTTGGCGGAGACTGGCAAAGATAAGAAGTAGAGTTTGGGAACCATCCTTGCAGTCAACTGGGTTTTAGCCTTAGGGCTTCAGACAAGCATTTGAATTAATCAGTAAATGCTTTTAATTAGAAGAAACTTATATCCCTTAAAAATGATTATATCATACCTCTTTACGAATATAGTACAATTATAGGTTTTCACTAACAAACTTCCTCAACTCCAAGTCACTTTCAACTTCCTCCACAGCCTCAATTTCATGTCACATTTCGCCATCTAGTGGGTAATCATGGTATAAGGTTTCCCGAAAAAAGTGAAAGTGTTAGTGTCTCAGTCATGTCTGATTCTTTGCGACCCCATGGACTGTAGCCCGCCAGGCTCCTATGTCCATGGAATTTTCCAGGCAAGAATACTGGTGTGGGTTGCCATTCCTTTCTCCAGGGAATCATCCCAACCTAGGGATCAAATCCTGGTTTCCTACATTGCAGGCAGGGATCAAACCCTGGTATCCTACATTGCAGGCAGATTCTTTACCGTCGGAGCCACCAGGGAAGGCCATAAGGCTCCCTATTCAAACCCAAATTATTTCTGTATGTTTTGTTGAAAACCTCAGGCATTCAACTTTGCAAAACATCGGAGATCCTACTTGTTTTCTTTACATGCTGTCTTGCTCCAGAGAGAATACATGGAGTGTATAGTTTGGGGTTGAAATTTCAGGTTATGAAAAGGCTGAGAAAGTTTGAGAAGGTAAAATCAAACAAAATTATAAATAAGTTTCACTCACTATTTTTCTTAGCATTAAAAAAGTCATTTTTTCTTGGTATTTCTTTCCCATTCAATGTCTATATAAACTGAAATACAATAGGTTTCTCCAATTGAGTAATTCTGGTTGGTTCATTTTATGTTAAAACCAATCTAAAAAAAAAAAAAGTGAAAAAGTTGCTTAGTTGTGTTCAACTCTTCGCAACCCCAGAACTGTAGCCCACCTGGCTCCTCTGTCCATGGAATTCTCTAGGCAAGAATACTGGAGCGGGTAGCTATTCCTTTCTCTAGGGGATCTTCTTGACCCAGGGATCGAACTCAGGTCTCTGGCATTGCAGGCAGAGTCTCTACCATCTGAGCCACCAAGGAGGCAAATCTAACTTGTATTTAATTATGTCAAACAGTGTACATTATGCTCCCCAGATTTTGTCCAGCATTTCTCTTCCCTTTGTGTCCCTTGCTTGTGAAGGAGGTATCACATGACTACTTTGCATTAATAAAAACAATCTACAGTTCAACTTCTTGTTGCCTCGGGTGAGATATACCACTGATTATTAAATTAGCTTGTAATTTAGATAAAATATTCTGGAAACTTGAATTCTGTGTTTTCTCCAGCATCAAGTTCCTTTAGGACTGCTTAACACAGTGCTTGTAATACAGGAAATGGGTGAACTACACTCTGCATTCACCATCCAGCTTGGGCCAATGGTTGAGCAAAGAGGAAGCCCTTGTGGCAAACAGTTTATGTGATGCTCTGAGAAAAGTATGGCATCCTTCAAAACCCCACTTGGAGAAAATATTGAATGCAAAGGGATTTAGTTTAGAGGGTAAGAGCATGTTTTGGAGGGAACTGACAGATTTGTGTTCCAGATCTGATACTTACTAGCTATAGTGCCTTGTTTAAGTTGTACTGTGCTGTGCTAAGTTGCTTCAGTTGTGCCTGACTCTTTGCGACTCTACAGGCTGTAGCCTGCCAGGCTTTTCTGTCCATGGGATTCTCCAGGCAAGAATACGGGAGTGGGTTGTTGTGCCCTTCTCTAGGGGATCTTCCAGACCCAGGGAATGAACCAACATTTCTGATGTCTCCTGCATTGGCAGGTAGATTCTTTACCGCTATCGCCACCTGGGAAACCCTAGTTTAAGTTACTTAACCTCTTTAAGCTATAGTTCCATTATCTGTCAAATAAGAAAATTGTAAGGATTAAACAAATATTTTTTCATATACCCTAGTCGTAGCACAGTGTCTCGGCCATAGTAAACAATCAAGAAATTGAAGGTATGATGATGATAAAGCTGGTAATGACTGTCAGACAATCCATGTTTTGCCATAAATTTCCAATTCTCCCTAAATAAACTTTTTTTTTTAACTTCAATTTGTATTGGGGTATAGCTGATTAACACTTGGGATAGTTTCAGGTGAACAGCAAAGGGACTCAGCCATACATTTACTTGTCCATTCTCCCCTAAACTCCCCTCCCATCCAGGCTGCCACATATCATTGAGCAAAGTTCCCTGTGCTATACAGTAGGCCCTTGTTGGTTATCAATTTTAAATATAACAGGCTGTGGAAAATTCTGAAAGAGATGGGAATACCAGACCACCTGACCTGCCTCTTGAGAAATTTGTATGCAGGTCAGGAAGCAACAGTTAAAACTGGACATGGAACAACAGACTGGTTCCAAATAGGAAAAGGAGTACGTCAAGGCTGTATATTGTCACCCTGTTTATTTAACTTATATGCAGAATACATCATGAGAAATGCTGGGCTGGAAGAAACACAAGCTGGAATCAAGATTGCCGGGAGAAATATCAATAACCTCAGATATGCAGATGACACCACCCTTATGGCAGAAAGTGAAGAGGAACTCAAAAGCCTCTTGATGAAAGTGAAAGTAGAGAGTGAAAAAGTTGGCTTAAAGCTCAACATTCAGAAAACGAAGATCATGGCATCCAGTCCCATCACTTAATGGGAAATAGATGGGGAAACAGTGGAAACAGTGTCAGGCTTTATTTCTCTGGGCTCCAAAATCACTGCAGATGGTGACTGCAGCCATGAAATTAAAAGACGCTTACTCCTTGGAAGGAAAGTTATGACCAACCTAGATAGCATATTCAAAAGCAGAGACATTACTTGGCCAACAAAGGTCCGTCTAGTCAAGGCTATGGTTTTTCCTGTGGTCATGTATGGATGTGAGAGTTGGACTGTGAAGAAGGCTGAGTGCCGAAGAATTGATGCTTTTGAACTCTGGTGTTGGAGAAGACTCTTGAGATTCCCTTGGACAGCAAGGAGATCCAACCAGTCCATTCTGAAGGAGATCAGCCCTGGGATTTCTTTGGAAGGAATGATGCTAAAGCTGAACCTCCAGTACTTTGGCCATCTCATGTGAAGAGTTGACTCATTGGAAAAGACTCTGATGCTGGGAGGGATTGGGGGCAGGAGGAGAACGGGACGACAGAGGATGAAATGGCTGGATGACATCACTGACTCGATGGACGTGAGTCTCAGTGAACTCCGGGAGTTGGTGATGGACAGGGAGGCCTGGCGTGCTGCGATTCATGGGGTTGCAAAGAGTCAGACACGACTGAGTGACTGATCTGATCTGATCTGATCTGAATCTCCGTATTCATTTTCATCTGTGTTTCTTTTATTTTCCTCCCTCTTGGAAAAGACTTCTAACTATACTTGGAATCTGTGCAGCTCTTTCCACCTTTTCTAACACACCCCTATTTCAGAACACTGGGTTTGCCTGAATCACTGAAACACTGCTTTCCCTGCCCCCATTCTCTCTCTCCTCTGATTCATTCATCATGAAGGACAAATGTCAGGGAAATGAAAACACTGAAGCACCCATTCAAAGTTGAAGAAAAGAGGCACATGTTATGATGAGCAGAGTGCTGAGACGGAAAAGAAGGGATCTAAGACCTGGTTCTGGCTTTACTGCTGCCTGGATAAGGGAGTTTGGGCATGTATCTGCCTCTTTGGATATTTGCTTTTTTATCTGTAAAATGAAAACCTTGAATCAGATGATTTCTAAAGATCCTCAAACTTTGAAATTCAATGATATTGTTAAAGATGTTTCTAATTCTGGAGCAAATGTCTTTTATAATGCTTTTTAAAACTGATTTAAATAATTAAGATGAGTAAGATATCAAGGTTTGCCTTGGAAACAAACCAAAATCATTCTGTCTTTTTTGAGATTGCACCTAAGTACTGTACTTCAGACTGTTTTGTTGACTGCAAGGGCTACTCAATTTCTCCTAAGGGATTCTTACTCACAGTAGTAGACATAATGAAGTGAGGTGAAGTGAAAGCCGCTGAGTTGTGTCCGACTCTTTGGAACCCCACGGAATAGTCCATGGAATTCTCCAGGCCAGAATACTGGGGTGCATAGCCATTCCCTTCTCCAGGGGATCTTCCTGACTCAGGAATCGAACCCAGGTCTTCCGCGTTGCAGGTGGATTCTTTACCAGCTAACCCGCCAGGGAAGCCCAGTAGATATAATGGTCATTTGAATTAAATTCACCCATTCCCATCCATTTTAGTTCACTGATTCCTAAAATGTCGATGCTCACTCTTACCATCTCCTATTGACTACTTCCAATTTACCTTGATTCATGGACCTAACATTCCAGGTTCCTATGCAGTATTGTTCTTTACAGCATCTGAGTTTACTTCCACCACCAGACATATCCACAACTGGGCATTGGTTCTGTTTTGATTCAGCCTCTTCATTCCTTCTGGAGCTATTTCTTTGCTCTTCTCTAGTAGCATATTGGGCACCTAACAACCTGGGGAGTTCATCTTTCAGTGTCATATCTTTTTGCCTTTTCATACTGTTCTTAGGATTCTCAAGGCAAGAATGTTAAAGTGGTTTGTCAAGCTCTTCTACAGTGGACCACGTTTTGTCAGAACTCTCCACCATGGTATGTCTTGGGTGGCCCTACACAGCATGGCTCACAGTTTCAATGAGTTTGACAAAGCTGTGATCCATGTGATGAATTTGGTTATTTTTCTGTGATTTTCATTCTGTCTGTCCTCTAACGGATGAGAATAAGAGGTTTGTGGAAGCTTCCTGATGGGAGGCATTGGCTATAGGGAAAACTGGGTCTTGTTCTGGTGGGCAAAGCAATGCTCAGTATATCTTTAATTTATTAAGGTGCAATCTCAAAAATGGCAGAATGATCTTGGTTCATTTATAAGGCAAGCCATTTATTATCACAGCAGTCCAAGTCTAGGCCCAACCACTAATGATGAAGAAGCTGAAGATGAATGGTTCTATGAAGACCTACAAGACCTTCTAGAACCAACACCAAAAACAGGTATCCTTTTCATAATAGGGGACTGGAATGCAAAAGTAGGAAGTCAAGAGATACCTGGAGTAACAGGCAAGTTTGGCCTTGGAGTACAAAATGAAGTAGGGCAAAGGCTAACAGAGTTTCGCCAAGAGAATGCACTGGTCATTGCAAACAACCTCTTCCAACAACACAAGAGACAACTCTACATATGGACATCACGAGATGCTCAATACTGAAATCAGATTGATCATATTCTTTGTAGCTGAAGATGGAGAAGCTCGATATAGTCAGCAAAAACAAGACTGGGTAGCTCAGATCATGAAGTCCTTGTTGCAAAATTTAAACTTAAATTGAAGAAAGTAGGGAAAACCACTAGATCATTCAGATATGACCTACATCAGATCCCTTATGATTATAAAGTGGAAGTGACAAATAGATTCAAGGGATTAGATCCAATAGACAGAGTGCCTAAAGAACTCTGGAGGGAGGTTCGTAACATAGTACAGGAGGCAGTGATCAAAATCATCCTCAAGAAAAAGAAATGCAAAAAGGCAAAATGGTTGTCTGAGGAGGCCTTACAAATAGCTGACAAAAGAAGAGAAGTGAAAGGCAAAGGAGAAAAGGAAAGACATACCCATCTGAATGCAGAGTTCCAAACAGTAGCAAGGAGAGATAAGAAAGCCTTCCTAGGTGAACAAAGCAAAGAGATAGAGAAAACAACAGAATGGTAAAGACTAGAGACCTTTTCAAGAGAATTAGAGATACCAAGGGCACATTTCATGCAAAGATGGGTACAATAAAGGGCAGAAACTGAAAAACTGAACAACAACAACAGATATGATTCTTAAAATCTGCAGATTTAACAATGTGAAGTCGATCAGTTGTGTCCAACTTTTGCAACCCCATGAACTGTAACCTACAAGACTCCTCTGTCCATGGGATTTTACAGGCAAGAATACCGCAGTGGGTTGCCATTTCCTTCTCCAGGGGATCTTCCTGATCCAGGGATCAAACCTGGGTCTCCCACATTGCAGGCAGATGCTTTACCTTATGAGCTACCAGGGAAGCCCTACAGATTTAAAACAGTGGTCAAATTTAAAAGGGTGTGATCATGCACCTAGAGCCAGACATCCTGGAGTGTGAAGTCAAATGGGCCTTAGGAGGCATCACTACAAACAAAGCTAGTGGAAGTGATGGAATTCCAGATGAGCTATTTCAAATCCTAAAAAATAATGCTGTGAAAGTGCTGCATTCAAAATGCCAGCAAATTTGGAAAACTCAGCAGTGGTCACAGGACTGGAAAACGTCAGTTTTCATTCCAATCCCAATGAAGGGCAATGCCAAAGAATGTTCAAACTACCATACAATTGTACTCATTTCACATGCTAGCAAAGTAATGTTTAAAGTCCTTCAAGCTAGGCTTCAACAGTATGTGAAATGAGAACTTCTAGATGTACAAGCTGAATTTAAAAAAGGAACCAGAGATCAAATTGCTAACATCCATTGGATCATAGTTAAAGCAAGAAAATTCCAGAAAAACATCTACTTCTTCACTGACTACATGAAAGCCTTTGACTGTGTGGATTACAACAAACTGTGGAACATTCTTAAAGAGATGGTAGTTCCAGACCACCTTACCTGCCTCCTGAGAAACCTGTATGCAGGTCAAGAAGCAACAGTTAGAACCAGACATGGAACAACAGACTGGTTCAAAATTAGGAAAGGAGTATGTCAAGGCTGTATATTGTCATCATGCTTATTTAACTTATATGCAGAGTACATCATGTAAAATGCTGGCTGGATGAAGCACAACGTGGAGTCAAGATTGCTGGGAGAAGTATCAATAACCTCAGATATGCAGATGACATCACCCTTATTGCTGAAAGTGAAGAAGAACTAAAGAGCCTCTTGATGAAAGTGGAAGAGGAGAGTGAAAAAGCTGGCTTAAAACTCAACATTCAAAAAACTAAGATCATGGCATCTGGTCCCATCACTTTAATGGCAAATAGATGGGAAAACAATGGAAACAGTGAGACTTTATTTTCTTGCACTCCAAAATCACTGCTGATGGTGAATTGCAGCCATAAAATTAAAAGACACTTGGTCCTTGGAAGAATAGCTAAGATAAACCTAGACAGTGTATTAAATAGCAGAGATATTACTTTGCTGACAAAGGTTCATATAGTCAAAGCTATGACTTTTCCAGTAGTCATGTATAGATGTGAATGTCAGACCATATAGAAGGCTGAACGCTGAAGAATTGATGTTTTTGAACTGTGTGTTGGAGAAGATTCTTGGGAGTCCCTTGGGCTGCAAGGAGATCAAATCAGTCAATCCCGAATATTCATTGGAGTATCAATATTCATTGATTCTATTCCTAAAAATATGAATATTTGATATTCAAAATTGGAATATCAATATTCAGGAAATCAATCCCAGATATTCATTGGAAGGACTGATGCTGAAGCTCCAATATTTTGGCCACCTGATGCAAAGAGCCAGTTCATTTGAAAATACCCTGATGGTGGGAAAGATTAAGGGCAAGATAAGAAGGGGACGACAGAGGATGAGATGGTTGTATGGCATCACCAACTCAATGGACAGGAATTTGAGCAAGCTCTGGGAGATGGTAAAGGACAGGGAGGCCTGGTTTTCTGCAGTCCATGGGGTTGAAAAGCCTCAGACACAACTGAGCAAATGAACAACAACAGATATCATGATTCTTGCAATCTGAAGATTTAAAACAGTGGCCAAAATTAAAAGGTTTACGGAGTCAGATTGACATAATTGTTGATGCTGTGAAAGAAATTGACCATATATTAAATACTGACTTTTAACATGAATCAACCCTTGGACTGCAAGGAAATCAAACCAGTTAATCAGTCCTGAATATTCATTGGAAGGACTGATGCTGAAGCTGAAACTCCAATACTTTGGCCACCTGATGCAAAGAACTGACTCTTTGGAAAAGACTCTGATGCTGGGAAAGGTTGAAGGCAGGAAGAGAAGGGGACGACAGAGGATGGACAACAGAGGTTGGATGGCATCACCGACTCAATGGACATGAGTTTGAGCAAGCTCCAGGAGCTGGTGATGGATAAGGAAGCCTGGCATGTTGCCATTCATGGGGTCACAAAGAGTCAGACATGCTGAGTAACTGAACTAAACTGAACTAAAACCTTATTTCAAATATTAAGAACCTCAAGCTGATAAATTATCTTTTCTAGTCATGAAACTTCTGGCAATTCTTACACCCACAGTTTTTAAAGAGGTCAACAGATTATATATATCCTTTTGAAATTTGAAGTGAAAATATCATATTTGTTTGCATATTACCAAAATGGAGATGGGAGAATGGGAAGATCTTAGACTGTAGCTTCTCTGAAAACAAGGATCATGTCTATTTTTGCTAATCATTGTAATCCCAGAGCACATAGTATTTGTTCCAAAAATATTTGTTGACTCAATTATGGCAAATAAGATGTTAGCCTTATCTGCACCACCCTCACATTCATAGCACTATTATTTACAATAGCCAAGACATGGAAACTACTTGTGTCTAATGATGGATAAATGGATAAAGAAGTTGTGTGAAAACAGACATTTGGATCAATGGAACAAAATAGAGAACCCAGAAATAAACCCACAAACCTACAGACAAGGGCTTCCCTGGTAGCTCAGCTGGTAAATAATCTACCTGGAATGAGGGAGACTTGGGTTCAATCCCTGGGTTGGGAAGATCCCCTGGAGGAGGGCATGGCAACCCACTCCAGTATTCTTGCCTGAAGAATTGCCATTAAAGAGGAGCCTGGTGGCCTATAGTCCATGGGGGTCACAAAGAGTCGGACATGACTGAGCGACTAAGCACAGCACAGCACAGTACTTACAGTCAATTAATCTTTGACAAAAGAGGCAAGACTATACAGTGGGGAAAAGACAGTCTCTTGATCAAGTTATTCTGGGAAAGTTGGACAGCCACATGTAAATCAATGAAATTAGAACACACCCTCACACCATCCACAAAAATAAACTCAAAATGTCTTAAAGACTTAAATATAAGAGAGGACACAATAAAGTTCCTAGTAGACAACACAGGCAAAACATTCTCTGGCATCAACTGTACCAAGGTTTTCATCAGTTTAAGTCAGTCTCCCAAGGCAATAGAAATAAAAGCAAAAATGAACAAATGGGATGTAAACAAACTTATAGGCTTCTGCACAGCAAAGAAAACTATAAATAAAATGAAAACACAACATGTAGACCGAGAGAAAATATTTGCAAATGATGCAACAGACAAGGGCTTGATTTCCAAAATATACAAATAATTCACACACGCGTGCATGTTCATGCGTGCTCAGTTGCTCAGTTGTGTCTGATTCTTTGAGGCTCCGTGGACTGTGGCCCACCAGGCTCCCCTGTCCAGAGAATTCTCCAGGCAACAATACTGGAGTAGGTTGCCATTTCGTTCTCCAGGGAACTTTCTGACCCAGGGATCAAACCTGCGTCTCCTGTTTCCTGCATTAGCAAGCCTATTCTTTACCTCTGCACCATCTGAGAAGCAGTTCATACAGCTTAACATAAAAAAAGAAAGAAACAACCCAATCACAAATGGAGAGAAGACCTAAATAAACATTTCTCCATTGAGAACATACAGATGGCCTTGTGAAAAGGTGCTCAAAAGGCACGTGAAAAGATGCTCAACATTGCTAATTATTAGAGAAATGCAAATCAAAGCTATAATGAGGTACCACTTTACACCTGTCAGAATGGCCATCATTAAAAAGTCTACAAGTAACAAATCCTGGAGAGGGTTTAGAGACAAGGGAATCCTCCTACAGTGTTAGTGGGAATGTAAATTAGTGCAGCCACTATAGAGAAAAGTAAGGCAGTTCCTCAGAAAACTAAACACAGAGTTGCCATATGATACAACAGTCCCACTCCTGGACACGTATCCAGACAAAACTATAATTTGAAAAGATACATACACTCTTTTGTTTATAGCAGCACTGTTCACAATAGCCAAGACATGGAAACCACCTAAATATCTATTGACAAATGAGTAGATAAAGATGTGGCACATATATACAAGGGAGTACTATGCATCCATATAAAAGAATGAAATAATGCATTGGCATCAACACAGATGGACTTGGAGATTATCATTCTAAGTGAGGCAAATGAGAAAGAGAAATACCATCTGATATCACTTATATGTAGAATCTAAAACATGATACAAAAGAATCTGTCTATGAAACAAACAGACTCATAGTCCTAGAGAACAGACTTGTGATTGCCAAGGGGAAGGGGGTGGGGGAAAGGGATGGATTGGGAATTTGGGATTAGCAGATGCAAACTATTATATATAGAATGGATAAACAATGAGGTCCTACTGTATAGCACAGATAATTATATTGATATCTGGTGATAAGTAATAATGGAAAAGAATATAAAAAAGAATGTATACATATGTGGTAAGATTAGAAAGAATGACAGTATTTAGGGTTCTGGTTACTTCTAAGGGCTGGAGAGTTGGAAGAGAATGGAATCATGGGAGACCAGAGATGTTCTGGTTTTTTTAAGCTGGATTAAGGGTTCATGGGTGCTTAAATCATTGTTAGAGTTTTGCTATTACAAATGTTGGAATATTCTAAATGGCTTTATGTTTAATTAAAATAATATAAACTATAATATTTCATCCCATCATCACAGGCTAATCATGTCTGGACCACAGAAGGAGAGGTGCCAAATTTAAAAGAGGCTGTCATCAGGGAATTTTCTTTTCCATTAAAAAAGAAAAGATGGGCATGCAGTATCTTTTTCACACATTGTTCAGTCTTACAAATTGTTGTAGGTGATTCCAAGTCCCACTGCAGACTGACATTCGTGATGTTTCAGGAAGAAGATAAACCATTTTATAAACAAGTTTATACAATGCTAAGCAGGCATAGATCACTGTCACATATTATTAAGGCAATGAAATGTAAAATATGATGTTCTTTCTTTAAAATAAAAAATACTTTATGGAAATGGGAAATATAATTTTATGGAAACAGAAAAATATGTTACCTTTCAAGGTAAATATTCTATTCAAAGAAATATTTTACCTTTCAAACTTGATCTTCTTTCAGAGGTCTTTTAACTCGACTCTCAGATTTTTATTTAAGCACTTTTAGAACTACTATTTCTTCCCTTCAGAAGTCTCATGATTTCTTAGCTTCCCTGCTTCACTGAGCTTCACCAATAAATTACTGTATATGTTCATTATTCTTTGCTTCTGTTTTGTATTTATTCTCAGTTTTTAATTAGATTGTGTCCGTAAGAGCTTTGTACCAGAGATTGATTCATCAGTTATGAAAATGTTACCCCCCTCAATTTTATTAGATTGTTTTACAAAGTTAAAAAATGTTTTTTAAAAACATATCCATTAAAGTTTTCTAATGCGTTCTTACACTTTTCCTTGAAATCTGAACTCCATTTGTGTTTCTCTTTTGATACTAGCCTTCTGGAATGACTGAGGAAAAGCAATCAGACAAGATGATTATGTTTCTATTCCCTATTCCCCTTATTTTCTACATTTGTATTATGTTCTGTCTCTTTAACTTTTATTATATAGTATTAATTGATGTTGAAACACTAGGTAGTAATTAAAGTAAAAACTTGCTACTCTTTCCTTTTTCAGTAAAGTGAATATTTTATATAAAAAAGAATGTGTACATAAGATGTATACATATGTATATCTATACTGAATCACTTTGCTGTACAGCAGAAACTAATACAACATTGTAAACCAACTATTCTTCAATTAAAAAAAGAAGTTGTGTGTGTGCCATAGAAAAAAATGAAAAATTGCTATTTGTGACAACAAAGACAGACCTTGAAGACATTATGCTAAGTGAGATAAATCAGTAAAAGACATACTATGTGATCTCACTTATATGTTGAATCTAAAATCAAAACCAAAAAACTCCCCACCAAACTCCTAGTAAGAGAGATCAGACATGTGATTACCAGAGGTTGGGAATGATTGAAGGGGGAATTAGAAAACAGAGGTCAAAAGGTACAAATTTTCAATTGTAAGATAAGTACTAGGGGTGTAACGTACAACATGATGCCAATAGCTAATATCACTGTAGTTATACCAGAAAGTTGTTAAGAGAGTAAATCCTAAGAGTTCTCATCACCAGGAGAATATTTTCTTTTCTCTTCATTGTATGTATATGAGATGACAGATGTTAACTAGACCTATTATGGCAATCACTTCACAATATATGCAAATCAAACCATTGTGCTGTCTACCTTAAACTTATATATGTCAATCCTTTCTCAATAACACTGGGGAAAAAAATCAAAGAGGGAAAAAAAAATGTTGTCTATTACTTATCCAATCGTCTAGCAAAGTCAAGTTTTATGGACTCTAGCCAGTTGTAGCAGACTATTGATGGAATATGTGGTAGATTGATTGCAGGTGTGGCCCTAAATCTCCACCTCACATCCATTTCTCTTGCAATGTGACTCTGAAACTTCTCCCATCAAGAGTCAGAGTCTGTTCTCTCCTCTTGATTTTAGGCTGACTTTGTAGCTTGCTTTAGCTGATAGAATTGGCAGAAGAGATGCTGTGCCATGTTCAAGCATGGATCTCAAGAGGACATGTAGCTTCTGCTCTATTGGACACCTGCCTCCACCGTGAGATCAAGCCTTGGCTGATGTACTGGGGGCTGAGAGACCATATGGGGCAGAAATGAGTTGATCCAGCCAAGATTACACTAGACCAGCCAGCCGTCAGGCAATCTGGTGCTGACTGAAGATAAATTGTAAATCCAGCTGAGATAAAGCAAGACTGGCCATGTCAGCAGAACTGGCCAGGGAACTTGCAGATTCATGAGAAATAATAAATAGCTATTATTGTAATCTACTCAGTTTTGGAGTGGTTTGTTACACAGTTATTTTGGCAATAGTTAACAAAGTAAGGTCTAAAAGAGACTGAAGGTCCTTTTGTTAAGCCAGGAAGCCTAGTGTGGATTTGTGTCTGTCTTTTTTTCTAGTTTACATTTGAGCCACCAGTAGCCCTAACTCTAGCTGCTGGAATAGGCTCCACAATTTCCCTTCAAGTGAAGACCAAATTCTGAAAATTTGGTCAGAATATATTGCTTCTACGAAATCATCCTTTTACTTTCACCAACCAGATGTGGAATTTAATGCTACATTATGAAAGCAGGGTTTGCAAGGTTATTTACGAAAAATCTTCTCACAGGGAGCTTTGTCTCCTTCTCACAGGCCACTTTCTATCAGGTGGGCTGTGTGTGGTATGTTGGTCCACTGAGTTGTGAGGCTTTCCACAGGAGAAATCAGCACCCATTTATACTTAACGATAAATCTAAAAACAGTAACACATACTTTACTGGAAGAGTTGAGCGTAAACATTAATAAATGAAGTAGACAGCTTTAGTGATCTCACTGTTAATTGGAAACAAACATCCAGAAACAATTGGGTAACTTTCCAAAGAGTTAACTGCCATTGATCTGCTTAAATTAACCAAGTTTTTTTCTGCCCACCTATAAGTAGTATGCCACCTAAACCTCATTCTGATCTTTTTAAAATTAGGATTTTTTTTTAATCAAATATTTCCTAGGACTTGTTAAAACTGGCTTTAGAGATGTACTTCTTAAAGGCATTCCTCCATGGAGACCACACATTGACTAATCCCCTACTGGGCTGATGATTCCAAATAAAATCTGGTCATTTGTTTAAGCTAAATCCCTGTTTTTCTTATCTCATTTTGTTTATACAAATGTTGGATGAGATCGATCTTTATGTTCTTATTTGTCTGGCTTGTGAAGACCTTCCAGGATTCTTTAATCCACTCAAAAAAAAAAAAAGATGTCTGTTTTTTCTCTCACAAAATAACTTTAACTAGAAATTGACTTAATTAAAAAGAATATATCTTCCTCTGGTATTAATTTAATTAATTAAGAGTAAATTAATTAACTCTTAATTAATTAAATCAATCAATATCAGCTTGAAAATTGTCTTTTAGGAGGCCCGTTGATAAAGTAGAATGAGTCATGAAATGACGTCATGTTGTTGTAGAGCTTGAAACCCTGCCAAATTAAACATAGTTGAATAAGCTGGAGATACCCATGTTAGAAAAGAGAAAAATTATGGGGAACTTAAGTGACTTCAAGTTTCTGAAGTTGGCATAGAAATTTGCCTTTCCCTAGTGTTTCCACAGATAGAATTTGGGATCTTTTAACTATTATAACTCAAATCACATTATTCTCACATATTAAAATAGCTCCTGAGGTCTCTCATTGTTCTCATAGCCTTCAATCCATCTGACATCATAGGCACCACCATGCTGCTCACTCATTAGGGGCCTGACACATTGGGTTTTGCTGTTCTTTCAGTACAAAGTTCAAACCCACCTCAGGACTCTTCTACTTATTGTTCCCTAATTGAACAAGATACATAATGAATAAATACATGAAACATTAGTAATGGGACTAAGATAAAGATAGCAGATTTTGCTCAGTACAAAGAACTGAGAATCAGAGACTTAAACCCAGAGCCCTGGTGAAAAACGAAGACTGTTCATCTGGCATGATTAAAGTGAGGGCTAATAGCCTCCTGCCAGTGAAGTTGTAGAAGGTGACTTGGTTGCTTTGGGTTGTATGGGACAGTAATTCATCATAAATTGTCTTAGGCTCTAAGGAGAATACCCTGGTTTATTTAACTGAAAAGTTCCAGTGTGGCTGAATCCAGGTAATTAAACAATGTCCATAGAAATGATATTTTTTCCAACCACAACTCTGCTTCTCTCTGTCTTTGCCCATCCTAAGGCAGGCTGCCTCTATGTGGAAGCAATGTAGACTCCAGAAGTTTCAGGATTATATCCTGCCTGATTAGCAACCCTAGAAGAAAGAGAGTTGCTCCTTCCTAAAGTCCCCAGCAAGGGTCCCCAGATTTGGTGTGTTTGGTTTGACTTGGGCCAAATGTCCACCCTTAGCCAACCCCTGAGCCATGCAGGTGGGATAGTCTCAGTTGCTTCTTCTGGGACTGGTGATAAATCATACCTACCACTGACGGCAGGGGTAGAATCAGTCTCATTAGAATCACATGAAATGAAATTGTGGGGGGTTGGTTCCCCAAAATAAAATAGGAGAGTAGCTAACAAAAGACAAAAGAACAGGATGCTTAAAAGACAAAATATGAGATTCCTGTTATAAATTATGTTCAGATTGCCTGACTTCTAAGAATGTCTGAGCCTCTGTTCCAGGATAGAGTGAAAGTCATTCATTTGTCTTCACTTGCTCTGGTCCATCTCTCAGGAAGATCTGTCACGTCTAGTGGCTTGACAAGAAGGCAACATAATCTGTTCATGGCAGAGGCAGGACACATATTAGGGAAGGGAAAAGGAAAGCTGGACCTGATCTGAAATAAGAATGGGTAAGAGCTGGGGGACATGACCTAGCTGCAGAGCCTGACTCTGGAGGTACCCCACTGTGTGAACTACTGAGAGAATGCTGTCATCTTCCTCACAGTTCCAGAAATGACTGGAATCAAGCACCCTCGATCCTCATGCTACTTCTCAGCAGCCCAGCACCTCCACTCTGGGCTCAATCTGTCTATGCCTTTTTGGGGCACTGCTACCTGACTTAGGCTTAAGTAGTCAGATGCCCTACTTCCATAAAGCCTATCTCAAGTCCCAGCGTGAAGGACCTTTCTCTCAACCAGTATTCCCATGTTAAATACACAAAAAGTGTTTTGATATCCTACGCTTCTCAGGGTAGCACATTTGCATAGTGGGGCTCCCAAGTGGCACTAGTGGTAAAGAACCTACCTGCCAATGCAGAAGACATACAAGATGTGGGTTCGATCCCTGAGTCTGGAAGATCCCTTGGAGAAGAGCACGGCAACCCACTCCAGTATTCTTGCCTAAAGAATTCCATGGACAGAGGAGCCTGGTGACTGCATCTCATATGGCTGCACAGAGTTGGACATGACTGAAGTGATTTAGCATACAGACACAGACACACACAAAACCTTTGCATAGTAAGACGTTTCTTTGCCAGAAGGTGTTTCAGTTGAATCTGAACTAGAATTCATAGTTGGAAATGGTAAATGAATGAATGGCTGGCTCTTCCCTCACCCCACCACCAGCAATCTCTGTATGAAGCAATTTAGCTCTCCTCAAACGGGAAGTTTGGGGCTGGTCTCAGGAGATGGGGACAGAGAAAAAAGAAACGAGGAGGGCTGCATGGTTCCTGGCTCAGCCTGTCTCTAGGGACTAGATCTGACCTGGCAAAAATGCGAGCTGTGGGCAATTTTCATAAACAACTTTGTGGGTTACAGTACAGAGCTGATCTGCGGTGGCAAAGTGGGAAAAGGAGCCGGAGTGAGAAACACTCTTCCTCTCTAAAAGGAATTCACCTTTGCTTTGAGCATTGATGAAGGCGTAAATTAAAGCAGCTGCATTTAGGGTAGAAAGAAGTGACCAAGGAGGGCTGGATAGAGAAGAGTGAGGGATCAGATGGGGGAGTGAGAAAGAGAGAGAACCAAGGTCACTCCCCAGTTTAGGTTGGGGAATATAGGAGGAGTTCAGGTAAAATCTCATTAACTGGACACATTTATTGGTAAGCATTTTTATGAAATTCCAGTTAATTTTGGATGTAACTAATAATTATATCCAAGAACTGAGTCTGAGTATATGTCTCTGTGTGGTTCTGATTGCATGTCTGTCTGTGTGTCTGTGTGTACAGGTGGTGGTGTCTACAACAAAGGGTGGGGAAGGGTTCAGATCTGAGATGCAAATGACAAAGCAACATTAGTCAAATGTTGCTCCACCCCACTTCCCAGAGGACAGTACATATTCTCATTTGAGTAGTAATATATCTATGAAATCAGGATAAAAAGTAGACTATGAGAGTGATACCGTAATAAAAGTATTCCTTTTTCTTAGATTGTGTTTTAGTTGTTTGAAATTCTGCTACATTGAGAAAAATGTTTAGTGTCAACATAGATGAAGTTTTTTTCAACTTTTTCAAGAATGGTTATGGCCTTGGTTTCCTTTGTGACCACTTTATGTTACATAATTTTCAGAAGTTAAAAATAAAAAGCCTTCTCTTTTGAATATATATTATTACCCAGGAAAGCTATTTTATATCTGATAATTTTTAACTGAAGTGTAGTGGATTTACAAAATTCACTGAATATTTACCATATGCCAGGCATTCATTTAGGTTTTAATTATGTATTAGTCATTTAATCCATGTTGACTCCTTGAGATCAGTAGGTACCATTCATAGCTCCATTCTACAGATGAGGAAACTGAAGATCAAAGTAATTAAGTAACTTATTGAAGATTACATAGCTAGCAAGTAATAAGGCTAAAGGTTTGAATTTAAATAGTCTGCTCAGCCTAGCAATAAATCATATCTGCAGGTGCGATAGGCAGTCTGTAAGATACCCACAATGACCCCTTCCCTTCTGGTGTTCACCATTTTGTGTAATTCCCTCCCCTTTGCATGTGGACTGGGCCTAGAGATTTGCTTCTAATGAATGGAATATAGCAAAAATAATAAGATGTTACCTCCAAGATTAGGTTAGGGTATAGTCTAAATGTTTACATCCTCTCCCCAAATTCACATGTTGAAATCCCTGCAGATGATGGTTTTAGTAGGTGGGGCCTCTGGGAGGTGTTTAAGTCATGAACATGGACACCTCTTGAGGGCCTAGTGCCTTCTAAAAGAGGCTCTGAAGAAAACCCTCGCCCCTGCCACCAAGTGAGGATACAATGAGGAGTCTCCAACCCAGAGAGGACCCTCACCCAGCCATGCCAGCACTGTCATCTCACACTTCCAGCCTCCTGACCTGCGAGCCATAATTTAACCATTCATGAGTTGCTCAGTCTCTGGCACTCTGTCATACCAGCTGAATGGATTAAGGCAGGTTACAAGACAACTGCAGCATCCAGCCTGTTTTCTCTCTCATTCTCTCTCTCTCGTTCATTTGGCAGAAGCCAGTTGACTGATTGTGAGCTGTGCTGTGGAGAGGCTTACCAGGAATGACTAGTAATTAAGGCCTTCAGGCCAACAACCCTCAAGGAACTGGATCCAGCCAGCAGGCCTGCGAGGGAACCAGAAGGCCAACCATTCAGCCTCCACTTGAGATGACTGCAGCCTCGGGGGACACACTGAACACGAGGCACTTAATTTTTTTTTTTAATTAAATAATGATAACCTTCTTACAATTTATCCTCTGAAATACTGACTTCTTTCCTGCTTCTGACAGAAGAGATTTTAGAAGCATGGGCTTTGGATCCAGACACATCTGGGTCCAGATGCCTCCATTACTAGCCGCACCTAGCTGAGTGAATATGTAACCATGTCTGAGTTATTTCTTCATTTGTTAAATGAATAATAACACTAATGTCACCTTTTTTTGTTGTTGTTTAAACTGAAGTATGCATGAGTATGTGAAGGGGGAGAGAGAGAGAAAGAGAAGAGAGAAACAAAGAGAGATCTCTTTCTTTTCTGGGAAAGGTAATAGGAGCAATTGTGTTTCCTATCCTTAAGGAGCCCAAACCAGGAGCTTCTGGAAGGTAATCTCTCTTTCAATATTTCAGTATTTCCTGGAAATCTCAGCTTATTTAGAGTTGACTTTAAATGTCTCTGAGGAGAGAGGGGAGCAGAGACCAAGGGAAGCCCCAGATAGGGAAAGGTATGAGAACTGAATGTGCACACCTGTGAAGGTGCTCTGTGTACCTGGGAAGCTCATTCACTTGGTCTTACAAAGACTCTGCAGAACATCATGTGCCCAAGGTAGCCCCGGAGTAGCAAAATCAGCTGACTTTCAGGATTCTACTGGGCATCTCAGTTCTAACCAGGGGCCTTCTTTGGATTCTTTGCTCTGCAGAAGAAATTGAGGACTTGCAGGCAGGTAAACTGGTGAGAGAGGAACTACAGATGGAGAATTAATTTCATGCCATTCAGGCTGCATGGAACCCTAGAGCTGGATGTCTGAATATGATTTAAAGGTAGGAAAGTAATGAGATATTCCTTAATGCCCAAGAGGTGGTTAAAAATATATACTCACATGCCTATAGAGAGGCACAGAATGCTTTTTCTGTTGGCACCAAGGGCCTTGGAAGCACCTTCCAAGAGTTCCTGTATCGGTGGAGCACTGTTATTGTTAGGACGCGTGTTTTCATGGATGAACTGCTTTAAGGCGTGCAAAAGGCTGATTACTTTCTCCCTAGAGCCGGAGTATTTTCCAGGCTTTGTTCATTCCTAGCCTGATAGCTAAGCAAGATATGATTGTGCAGATAAGACAAATATAACCTCGTTCCAGGACTCTGATATAAAACTTGTGATTTTCATCACTCTTTGGGTTACCATCCTTCAGGGAGAAATTTTCCAAAAGGCCAAGTTATCATTTTTGGTTTATGATGACTCCCCAGAGAGTGATCACTGATTCCAAATAGAGACACTGATTCTGCTTTGGGAGCTATTTGCGAAGCAGATTTAATTAGGTGCTGAGCTTGTTATCAATCCTCAGCAACCCAAACTAGACATTTATCCCCCTGAGAGTCCCTCAATACCGAGTTCTCAGCCTCTTCCCTCTTCCCACCTCCAAAGTCAGTAGGAGGCTGTTCTGTGTGAGGACCAATAACACTGCTAAAAGACCTGCCTTTTAGGTCTCATAATTCTAAGTCATATTGCAATCTGAAAGCTGAACTGCCATTAATGACTTGATTTTTTATAATATTTAACAGGCTTTACGGGAGTTTAACTATTCAGAGTTGACTCTGGAAGCACTTCAACTTGGCTATTTTTCAAAGATGTTTATTTTCTGTATTTCTGGCAGTGCTTTGCTAAGAAATTCTGTGGACACGCTGTCTCAGTAGTGGCATTCCAGACCTCTGCATAAACCCCCAAGATGAGAGAAATAAAGGCCCAGTTGGACAGAGGTCAGACTTACATAGAATGCTGGGAAGTTAAATCAACGTAAGGGCATCTGAGTATAACAGAATGAGTCTCGGGTCTTTGCCTTGCTGGAAAATGCTTTGTAATTCAAGGAATAAATTATCAATGTTTCTTTATGAAAAAAGTCAGGACTTTACTAAAGAAAAGACAGAAGGAGTTCTTATATTAACAATAAAACTTGTGCAGCTTGGGCCACAGGACTCTTAAGAAAAGCTTTGAGGACTGATAGCTAAAAGGATGATCAGAAGGAAATGGAATGATTTTAAGATCTAACCCTAAAGCACATTAAAAAAAAATGCAGGTGTCAAAGTTAGCTGTCAGTGTTGTGCATTAAATGCTCCCTAACTTGGAATTATTTTCTTAGTTTCCACCTTTTATTTACAAGGAGATGGGCAAGTAAGGGTTTCCTTTGCTGGTATCTGCAAAAATACTGTATATCTTGAGTGAAGGCTTTTTATTTTCTGTCTTATTTGACTGAAATCAATAGCCTTGTGTTCATTCAAATTTTATCACTCATCTGGTCTCTTCCTAACTGTTTGAAATTGACATATTAAAAAAAAAAATCCATATACTTTCTTGGATAAGCTTGGCCAGAGTTTTTTCTGATTGTATTTCAAATTGTTTTGTTGCCAACTGTTCATTCTCAAGTTTGTTACTGTGATTCCCATTTTTACACATCTTATTTCTCTTGAATTTGTTGATGGACCAATTCCTAAAAATTGGTGGGTGATTTTAAACTGATTTGAAGAATTTTCAGAAACAGGGAATAGAGACCAAAACAATTAAATATTTTTCCTTTCATCATTGCTTATTTACTGGGGTCACATTACATATTATAAACTTTTGGAAAACAATATTTAATGATGCTTTATAATTTAAAATATTTTGAGTTATTTTATATTATTCACACAAGTTCACATGTACAAGAACTAAACACAGAATTAGCTGGCTCTCCCGGGACCCCTCAAATATGTCATAGCAAAGTCAAGGCTTGAGATGAATATCTCACTCTTCAATCCTGATTCTGCTTCTGAACTCACCATACTGGTAAATGGCACTACCATTCTCCTTATAACCCAAATAGAACCCTGGCAGGAACACTGGGCCTCTTTCTCATTATCCTCCCTGTGTAAGACATACTATTTTGTCTGGATCCTTCCCTCCAGCTCAATCACTTCTTTACTCAATTTATCTAGACCACAGCACATGTCCCCTCTATTTTTTATGCCTAGAGAAACTCTCTATAATAGCCAGAGCAACCTTTCAAAATTACAAATCTGATCAAGTCATTTTTCAGTGTGAATCTATCTTTAATAGATTTCCATTACCTAACTCTAATGGCAGAAAGCAAAGGGGAGCTAAAGAGCCTCTTGATGAGGGTGAAAGAGGAGAGTTAAAAAGCTGGCTTAAACCATGGAGAACAGTGCAGAGATTCCTTAAATAACTGGAGATAGAACTGCCATATGACCCAGCAATCCCACGGCTGGGCATACACACCAAGGTAACCAAAATTGAAAGAGACACATGTATCCCAATATTCATTGCAGCACTGTTTACAATAGCTAGTTCATGGAAGCAATCTAGATGTCCATAGGCAGGCAAATGGATAAGGAAGTTGTGGTACATATACAGAATGGAGTATTACTCAGCTATAAAAAGGAACACATTTGAGTCAGTTCTAATGTGAAGTGAATTTGCTCAGTCATGTCCGACTCTGCGACCCTGTGGACTGTAGCCTACCAGGCTCCTCAGTCCATGGCATTTTTCAGGCAAGAGTACTAGAATGGTTTGCCATTTCCTTCTCCAGGGAATCTTCCTGACCCAGGGATGGAACCTGGGTCTCCTGCATTGCAGGCAGATGCTTTACCGTCTGAGTGGATGAAACTGGAGCCTATTATATAAAGTGAACTAGGTCAGAAAGAGAAACACCAATACAGTATATTAATGCATATATATAGAATTTAGAAAGATGGCAACAACGACCCTATATACAAGATAGCAAAAGAGACACAGATGTAAAGAACAGATTTTTGATCTCTGTGGGAGAAGGAGAGGGTGGGATGACTAGAGAGAATAGCATTGAAACATGTATATCACCATATGTAAAATAGATGACCAGTGCAAGTTTGATGTATGAAGCAGAACACACAAAGCTGATGCTCTGGGACAACCCAGAGGGATGGGATAGAGAGGGAGATGGGAAGGGGGTTCAGGATTGGTGGGACACGTGTACACCCGTGGCTGATTCTTGTTGATGTATGGCAAAACCACCACAATATTGTAAAGTAATTAGCCTCCAATTAAAATAAATAGATTAAATTTTTTAAAATGCTGGCTTAAAAGTCACCATTAAAATAACAAAGATCACGGCATCTGGCCTCATCACTTCATGGCAAATAGATGGAGAAAAAGTGGCAACAGCAACAGATTTTCTTGGGCTCCAAAATCACAGTGGACAGTGACTGCAGCCATGAAATTAGAAGACACTCCTTGGAGGAAAAGCTATGACAAACCTAGACAACATATTAAAAAGCAGAGACATCATCTTGCCAACAAATGACCATATGGTAAAAGTTATGGTTTTTCCAAGAGTCATGTATGGATGTAAGAGTTGGACCATAAAGAAGGCTGAGCACCAAAGAATTGATATTTTCAAATTGTGGTTCTGGAGAAGACTCTTGAAATTCCTTTTGACAGCAAGGAGATCAAGCTGGTCAGTCCTGAAGGAAATCAACGCCAAATATTCATTGGAAGGATTGATGCTGAAGCTGAAATTCCAATACTTTGGCCACCCGATGCAAAGAACTGACTCATCATTGGAAAAGACCCTGATGCTGGGAAAGATTGAGGGCAGAAGGAGAATCAAGTGACAGAGGATAAGATGGTTGGATAGCATCATCAGCTCAATGGACATGAGTTTGAGCCAACACTGGGAGATAGTGGAGGACAGGGAAGACTGGTGTGCTGCAGTCCATGTGGTTGCAAAGGATCAGATATGATGTGGAGACTGAAAAGCAACAGTAAACCCTGAAAATCATTGCATGATGTAGGGATATCTTGATATTAACTAATTTTTCCTTTTATAGGCTTCCCTCGTGGCTCAGATGGTAAAGAATCTGCCTGCAATGTGGGAGACCCGGGTTTGATCCCTGGGTTGGGAAGGTTCCCCTGGAGAAGGGAAAGACAACCCACTCCAGTATTCTTGCCTGGAGAATCCCATGGACAGAGGGGCCTGGCAAGCTACAGTCCATGGGGTTGCAAAGGATTGGACATGACCTAGGGACTGAACAATGACAACAAATGCTGAACACCATTGCATAATGGAGGGATATCTTGATATTAACTGATTTTTCATTTTATTTTAAGAACAATTTTATTGCAAACTTTATTTTCAAAAAGTGTTCCAACAATGAACATATAGAGAAAATAGTAGCGTGATGGTGGAAAGAATAGTATGTTGAACCCTTGTGGGCTATCACCTAACTTCAATAACGATCAAGTTATGGCTAATCTTGTTTCACCTATACTTTCTCACTCCTCCCATCTTAATACCCTTTGCTAGACTAATTTAAAGCAAATCTCAGATAACCGCTTGTGCTTTTCTTTATTAGCAATTTCCTTCTTTTCCCTGATTTCAGGCTGAATGGAGGGAGTCCAGACTCACTGTCTCAGGAGATGGAGTGTTCAGAAGACTAGATTTTTAGGTTTCAAACATAGAAACTCTCGCCAGAGATGCTGTCTTTAGATTTTGTTTGTTTGTTCAAAAGACAAAGCTTATGTAAAAGAACAGATCTGGGAAGAACAGACCACAATGTAAAAGTTCATTTTCTTATCCCATTTTTCAGGATAGAGAGGCAAGTAGAGAGGAGACAAGCAAGCATAGATGCACATGAAATACCAAGGACGGTGGCTGTGTTCTGACCTTCAGCATGTCCCCTGGTGAGAGATGTTAGAAAAGTCCACATTTGGGGCTGAAGAAGAAAGGATACCCCGACATTGTGAAAATGAATGCATTAGTCGCTCAGTTGTGGGACCCCATGGACTGTAGCTCTCCAGGTTGCTTCGTCTATGGAATTCTCCAGGCAAGAATACTGGAGTGGGTAGCCATTCCCTTTTCTGAGGATATTCCTGACCCAGGGATTGAACCTGGGTCTTCTGCATTGTAGGCAGATTCTTTACCATCTGAGCCATGAGGGAAGCCCACTGGTGACATTATATCCATCTAAACCCCAGGAGGCACTTTGGGACACTATTGTGTATAACTAGCAGGGTGAGAAAGGTTGTTTGGCATATCTGGTCAGAAATATACAGTTTTTCCAGAGGTCTTCAGGGTTGTCAAGAGGCAGCTGGTCAATCTGGAGGGACTACATGGTCTAGACAAGGTTAAAGAGAGATCTGAGTAGACAGAAAGCAGGATGGAGCCATGGGCTTCTCAGAAGTTGCCAGCCATAGGGAGATTCGGTAACTGATGGAACCACAGATGCTGCTGTCCTCTGAATCAGCCTCAAGGGAAGGGGAGAGGACAGGCTCTGAGTTGACTGATACACTGAGTTGTCTCAGATTCATTGTTTTGCCTCCAAGTGAAATAAAACATTAAGACAGCAACTGCAAACATGTATGGAAAGTAAAGAACATTTCTGCACTCCTGAGTATCCCCTCCATAAAAAGTCATCAGCACTCAGATTTTCTCTCTTTTCTTTATAGTCACGTTCTACCTTGTTGCCTGTTTTCCTCTTGCTTGTCATCAGGTACTCTCTAGGTGGGCTATGGCTGCTGACAGCTTCAAGCATACATGTAACCAATTGACAACTCAAGGGAAAAGAAAGGACCTCCTGGCCAACAGCTCCCTGCAGAGCACAGTACTAACTCTCATGCAAGCATTTTGCATCACGTCCTGGACCAATCACTGGGGCTGTTGACATGGAGAGGCTCATATGGCTGACCTGAGATCATGGCCACATTGTAGTTGGGGATGGAGTCAGGTGATCTCCATTTCCTAACAGAGGATAAAGGTGATATTCCCAGAAAGGCAAAGAGATACAGAAAAGGCTGAAATAGCATAAATATTTAATAAAAATACTGCTTAAATGAGTGGAAGAACAAGGCCTTCAAAATCTAAGACCAGGACTGTTGCAGCTACATTACATTGCCTCTATCTTTATTCCATAGTTTATACCAATCTTTACCGAACAAGAAGTCAGAACTTGGCCACCTTAAAAAGGCATTAGGTCTGTAAGATGGTAAGTAAGCTAATTATGACACATTTTGCACAAGAATTACGGATTCTAAATTGTCTTTCTATGGTACCTAGCTTTCAAGATTTAAAGTCTTATAAAAATTAAATATGAGCTCTTAAGTGGCAAGAAAGTGGCAGAAATGAGGTGAGAGGCTGAATTTCAAGGTAAGCAATCTGACCAGTTCTAAGTGACATGTGAATTTAGGGAGATTCACACATCCCGAAAAAAAAAAGTTTCATTTATTCTTGAAGTTTCTGAGTTCTCCTCAGATTTACCACTTATGGTCAAGTGCCTGCTGAGTCTGCTGGGCAGTGAGTCACCTCTAGTTATTCTCCAAGATGGACCACAAGCTATGAATGCAGGACCTGTTCTCACCCTGCACGCCCAGTCTAGCACAGGCTGGTCACTTGGCAGAACGTCAGTGAGTACTTACTAAATGAATGAGACATGACCAGTGGTTTAGATGAGCAAAAATAGTGTAGACACACTCAGTTTTGACTACAGAATTTTTTTAAAGTTGAATTTGTCTTTTCATACTTCATGTCAGTTGATGATAGAGTTACATTGCACCTACGTTTCTTCTCTCATGGTAGGGATCACGCCTGTTCATAACAACAGCCGACATATACTGAATCTTACCATGTAGCAGGCTCTTTTGTAACTGCAGTTTACTTCATCCCTACAACAATTCTAGAAGCTTCTGTCATTACACATTGTTTCTTACAAAGTTTGTTGTTTATAGACTGCTGGGACTTGACCCTGGCAGTGGCAGTTCTAAGTACATATTCTAGTTGCTAGGCTTACAAGGCCTGTTGTAAATACTTGCTTGTCCCATGTTTCTCTCTTAGAAGGAAAGAGCTATGATGCTGTCTTAATCACCACACCTGCACAGGGCTGGGCTCAAGTTAATTGTGTCAAATCAAACCAGGGATTAATCAGCTCATTTCCTTACATACATTGATAAATAGAAAGAGAAGTTGAGTTAGGCATCAGAGATCTTACAGATTTCTTAGACAATGTAGAGATGATATAATGCATTATGACAAATAAGAGTAGCTAAATAGGCCAGCAAGGAGGAGGCGGGGTGGGGGGGATGAGGAGGCGGGGCAGGCGGGCGGTGGTTGCTCGGACATCACAGCCACAGTGGGGCTGGGGGCCGGAGGATTTCTGGGTCACTGTTCCCGAACCACACTGCCGGGGGCTGGACTGGGTTCGGGAGCCGCATCGCCTCCCTGGGACCTTCCCGGCTGCCTTCTGAAGAACTTGACCCCTTCTGGCGCTCCTCCGCGCCCCACCGGGACCCTAGCGCCAAATACCGCCCCACGGGCTGCCCGAAGGGTCCAGGCCCCATTGTCCCGGTCCCCACCGTGGCCACTGGCCCCTTGAGCGCCAGTTCTCCCTACTCCCCTTCCCAGGCAGGACCACCAACGCCTCCAGCAGCCGCTCTTCTCTTGTCTGGTCCGTGGAGGTGGTTGGTTACCATGGTGAAGCTCGCAGCCAAATGCATCCTGGCAGGAGACCCCACCGTGGGCAAGACCGCCCTGGCACAGCTCTTCCGCAGCGACGGGGCCCATTTCCAGAAGAACTACACCCTGACAACAGGGGTGGATCTGGTGGTGAAAACAGTGGCAGTCCCTGACACGGGGGACAGTGTGGAACTCTTCATTTTTGACTCCGCCGGCAAAGAGCTGTTTTCTGAAATGCTGGATAAACTGTGGGAGAGTCCCAATGTCTTGTGTCTTGTCTACGACGTGACCAACGAGCAGTCCTTCACCAACTGCAGCAAGTGGCTGGAGAAGGCTCGGTCTCAGATTCCAGGGACCACCCTCCCAGGTGTGCTAGTGGGAAACAAGACAGACCTGGCTGGCAGGCGAGTGGTGGATGTGGCCCAGGCCCAGGCGTGGGCACTGGGCCAAGGCCTGGAATGTTTTGAAACATCCGTGAAGGAGATGGAAAACTATGAAGCCCCTTTCCACTACCTGGCCAAGCAGTTTCACCACCTGTACCGGGAGAAGCTGGAGGTTTTCCAGGTGCTGGTGTGAGAGGCTGGCCATACCGTTCCCTGCGGTGGAACCCAACACTGGGCTCCGTCTCCTCGGAAGATGGGAGAAGATGGAGCTGCCTGGCACTTCCAGTCTATTTCGACAGCTTTAAATAAAAGGAGAAAATGGAAAAGCAAAAAAAAAAAAAAAAAAAAGAGTAGCTAAATAATTAATATAGACATACAGATAATAGTACAGGTATTTAGCATGTATAGTCTGCTTTTAGGCTTCCCTCATAGCTCAGTTCATAAAGAATCTGCCTGCAATGCAGGAGACCCCGGTTCCATTCCTGGGTCAGGAAGATCCCCTGGAGAAGGGATAGGCTACCCACTCCAGTATTCTTGGGCTTCCCTGGTGGCTCAGCTGGTAAAGAATCCATCTGCAATGCGGGAGACCTGGGTTTGATCCCTGGGTTGGGAAGATCCCCTGGAGAAAGGAAAGGCCACCCACTCCAGTATTCTGGCCTGGAGAATTCCATGAACTGTACAGTCCATGGGGTTACAATGAGTCAGACAGGACTGAGTGACTTTCACTTTCACTTTCAGTCTGCTTTTAGTTAGACATGCTTCCCAGGTGGCACTAGCGGTAAAAAATCCAGCCACCAATGCAGGAGATGTAGGAGATGAGAGTTCAATCCCTGGGTTGGGAAGGGAATGGCTACCCACTTCATATTCTTGCCTGGAGAATCCCATGGACAGAGGAGCCTGGTGGGCTACAGTCCATGGGATCACAAAGAGTCTGACACGACTGAAGTGACTTAGCATGTGAATTAGCACATATGCGCCTTAACCCTAGATTTGAATAATAAAATCATCATATCTTAGGTATGGTGGTATACATCTCACAGTCAAAATTTTGACACTTTCCTAGGGAAAAAAAACTACTTTTACTTTAGTGGCTTTTCTGAACCATTTCTTGGAAGTGTACTTGTAGACACAATGGAATGGAAGAAATATTTCCAGATCTGAAATACTTAGGTCTACTGTAATGGACATTTTATTCTGAATTATCAGCAATCTACATGTTAAAAGAATGATGTCATAAGTTATGAGGAATATTGATATCAAACGTTTTTAAATATTCATGTTTATAAGCCATCAAGCCGAATAGTCTCCAGCATTTCCTTAATTATGCTGAGTATAATGAGGAATACAAAGATAAATCATAGTAAAGATTACCCTAATTGTGTATTTCATAATTACCTTAAGATTTCAGTTGTACTTTAGAGTTTTAGTCTGCCCAACAGGTGTTTTAGCTCTCAGGGGTCCATCTAACTACACATCTGGTTTATTTAAAATATTTTTGTGGGGAATAAAAGTAAATTATCTCTAGAGGTCCAAAACAAACTCTATATTTAATCTGGGTAAGTCATCCAAATTGATGTTGGCTATTCACTTAATTAGGTATTTAGTGTATGGAATACAAAAGAAAGAAACCTGCAATTTCAAGGAATCCCCACTGAGGCTGCAGATGCTAGAATAGAGGTATAATTATATGATTTAATTTTTGAGTAATTGCTCGAATTTTCTTCTTCAAGGTAGCAACCTCTTTTAAATCCATCCAAGTTAAATTCCATAACTTTTCAGTCACTCTGTCTCAGGTTAGATCCATGGATCCAGGGCTGTAAGAGTGAGTATCTGGTCTGTTACCTTCCTTTCTCCATTCTCCTTTCCTCTTGGTGTGCTATCACTCTGGTGCTGCTAAGCTGGAGAGGAAAGTGAAAGTGAAAGTCACTCAGTGGTTTCCGAATCTTTATGACCTCCGGGACATACCGCCCATGGAATTCTCCAGGCCAGAACACTGGATTGGGTAGCCTTTCCCTTCTCCAGGGGATCTTCCCGACCCAGGGATCAAACCTAGGTCTCCCCCATTGCAGGCAGATTCTTTACCAGCTGAGCCACAAGGGAAGCCACGCTGGGGTGGAGGTAGAGGACAAATGATATTTCCTTAGGTGGAAGAGAAAGGTGGAGACCCTCTTCATTTGTTTTTAAAAGAAAAAAACAATCAAATTAAGGACTGCCCCTACAGTGTGCAGGATCCTGAGAAAACAAAAATATTTTTGTAGGGCCCCTGTTCAACAATTTAGTTAAAAAAAAAAATACTACAACATTCATATAAGGACCCATATAAAGTAGAATGATTTATCAATGAATATGGATAGAGAGGACATACTTATATATTTGTTTATTTTCCAATCAGGGCAAGGGAAGATTCTTCATAGTGTCCACACCCCACCTCTTTCTCTTAAGGTCCAGGAATCATCTTTTTTGTGTTCTTTCTTCTCAAATGTGCTGTTTCCAAATAATTTCATGTCTCCCCCATGAGACAAAGGCAGCAAGACTGCCATTAGTCACAATACCATAGCTCTTTGGAACGTGTTTGTGTGGACACAATATTGATCAGTTTGCCTTTGCAGTTCCCTGATGCCGTGTGCTTAATGCTGGTTGTGTCATTACTCGTGAGGTTGCATTATCCTGTGGACACTGGCTTCCAGGGAGTCACCCAAACTACTTTGCTTTCTTGATGATGGCATATACAACTTTATCCAGAGTATGCAGGAAAATGTGAACAATAATTTGTTTTCTGGATATGTTAAATTTATTATCTGAAATTTTAAGTATAAACACAGGATGATTCATCTTCCTTCCATGTCTTTTCTTGAACTTGTCAGGACCACAGAGGCTGCACTCCTAGAATGTGAAGTCCTCACTGGGGAAGTCATCCAGATACTAGATGCTACTCTTTCTTTTTCTCAGAAGGTTCTTTTGACAGGCTGTTGTCTGTGTGACTATCACTATTATTCAGGTTTAAATTCAAATGTCACGTCTTCAGAAAGGCCTTCACTGCCCACTCTAACTAAAGCAGCCATAGACATTAGTTTGTTTTATCATCTACATGTACTCATCACTGGCTAACATCAATTCACTATTTCTCTGAGTTTGTCTGACTCCTCTATCTTGACTGTAGGATCCAAGAGCAAGGGGCTCAGTCATATTTTCTCTTCTATCCCTAGTGTATAGACTAGGTCTTAGCATAAAGAAATTACTCAAGAAGGATTTACTGATGACTGCAATATGATTCCTAAATTTTTCATTTATATGTATAATTATGTCTTCTTTCTTATTCCTAATGTTTTCTGTGGTGAATTCTTTTCTTTCTCTTTTTTTCTTAATTATATTTGCCCATCCATTATATATTTTCTATTTTTCAAGAAACTAATTTTTGGTTTTATGACTCAGGAGTCATGTCTGTATTTTATAATATTTTAAAATTTCTATTTCTTGGTTTATTCTTTTTTTATAAGCATTTAACTCATTCCAGGACTTGTACCCAGCATGGCATATAATTCTGGGTCTCCTGTTTGCTCTCTTTTAACCACTTAGGATAGTCAAAGTATACCTGAATGCAGAGATGAAATGTCAACAGAAGGCAGTTGGTTAGATAATGGTTGGGATGTAGCTCCTGATCTTTCCTCTCAGTGAACTCTTTTGCCAGTGAAGAGTTCATTGCTTTTAGACTGTTCCATTGGATAATGAAGCCAACGACTACAGCAAAGTACTTGACTGTTAGTCTAATGAGAATTTATGAATGTATTCCTCAAATACCGAGAGATTGGGTAACCCCAAATCTACATCACGAACAAGAGTGGAGATGGACCCTGGCCTCTACCCTCAAGATTCCTGTTTTGTTATCTCTTTTGTTCAGTCCTGCTAAAAAGGAGTCAGATCAAGCTCCTACCATGTATGAATCTTTGATCTTAAGACTGTCCTTAAGATCTAGACTAGGAGAATGAATTGATTTAGATGCCATAAGAGCATGTTGCTAGACATGCTCTCATGGCATTATCCCTATTTTGTTTCCTGATTTTAGGAACTAAATTAAGAAGAATATAGGATAAAGGCAGGCTATGAAATATTTATTTGGGGACAGTCAAGGATGTTTGGTATACAGGAAAACCGCTATGTCATCTCAGTGTAGGGTTGACTGCTTTCCTCACCAACCAAGGCACATAAAGTGCACACTTGTTGAAGACAAATTTGAATGACTTCATTTCAACATTGACTAGGTGGAAAACTTGAAAAATTCACCTTTAAATACATGCTGTTTGTGCTGAAACTAGTTCCTAGCTTAACATCTGGTTTTCTAAACCTTTCTTTATTGGTCACAAAGGTAATTAGAAATCCATTTCCTGGCAGCAGATTCCAAAATAGAAGCTAAGGACAATAAGGACTTAATGAGTAAAGCACACATGTTATGTCCAAATAGCTTACTGAAGAAAGTAAAAGCCAGACTCACTGTTTGTACTTCATCCTGAAACTGTAAAGACACACACATCTGGACTACAGGTCCTTCATCCTAACTTTTGGTTTTCTTCAACTTGTAAAATGATTCACACAAATGGGAGTTATAACTAGTCTTAAATATACAAAAAAATAAATACCTTTATATGTACATACACCCATATATATACTTATACACACACACACACACATACACACACGCATATATATATATATATACATATATACACACCTCATATAGGTAATATTTATCTCAAATGTGTATGGCCAAGTTATGTGAAGCATAATCAAGTCATCAGAACAATAATGTTTTCATTTAAGGCAGACTTCTCTGCATGTTTTGCTTTTTAAAATCAATCCTTGGAATTGAATTTTATCATGCAATTTCTATGTACCTCTAGCCCACAGTTTATTTCATAGAGAAAAGGAATAACTCAAAATTGTTATTTTCAACCATGACCTTATCTCGTGGGACATGGAGAAATATTTGATGATGAACTTTCAAAGCCATGGTAAATTTATTGTATCAAATTTGGCCTGGTCACAGCACTTGATGCTGTCTAGTCACTTTGTCATGTAATAATACTCTCTCTACTGTCTCTACCCACACAGACTCCTTCAATTTGGTTTGTCATTGAATTCATCAGAGTAAGGTGCTTTTAATGCAGCTAATTAATATAAAAAGGTTTGGGGTTGATAATATCCCAACATATGCATGTATATTGAGAATAACCTTTCTTTTCTGCCCCTTGCAGTTTCTGAGAACATTCATGCTTCTGGTAAATCTTGACTAAAGTCAATAGAAACAGGGGAGTGAAGAATGCAGGGCTGGCCATGCAGGGTAGGGGGGAATGGTATTTCAGCTTGACAGGGGGTGGACAGCAAGGAGAGGAGCACTGGGGAGAACTGGAACTAAAGCTAGAAAAACAAAACAGAGTCAGCTCATGGAGAGATATGAATTCCAGGTTAAGGATTTTAGACTTTATCATGTTGAATACAGTTAATCCTCATTATTTATGGGTTCTGTATTTGTGAATTTGCCTGCTAACTGAAACCTGTCACCCTCAAAATCAATTTTTATACACACAGTACTTTTTCAGTCATAATGGGATATGCACGGGGTGGGGGGCACAAAAAACTTGGGTTATTTGATGTGTATGTTCCCAGTTGAGGCTGAACCAAACGCCCTGTCTTCTTGCTTCAGCTCTCAGACTGTGATTCTTTTCACAGGACATTTAGTATCATTTTTCCACATTTTTGTGCTTTTCTGTAGGTGATTTCACTGCTTAAAATGGTTCCAAGAATAGTGCTAAAGTGCTATCTAGTATTCCTATGGGTAAGAAAGCTATGACATGAGTTGCAGAGAAAATACATGTGTCAATGTTAAATGAGCTTTGTTCAGTTACAGTTATAGTGCTGTTCATGGTGAATTTAATGTCAATGAAAATATATGTATATATACACATACATACATATGAAAGAAAAAAAATTTTAAACAGAATCCCACATACAACAAAGTTAATGTAGTGGCCAGTTAATGAAAATGTGACTACAGGCTTGTAGGAACCAAGCCTGTTTATTGCCTAGGAGGAATGGTTCCATATTCACTAACTCACTGTTCCTGGTGACTCTGTAGAACCTATCCGTGATAACTAATGAGAATTGCCTGTAACTTTTTAAAAATGGAATTGCAAGTCACTGAAAGGTTTGAAACAGAAGACATGCTGTGCGGTGGTCCCCAACCTTTTTGGCACCAAGGACTGGTTTCGTGGAAGGCAATTTTTCCACAGACCGGACAAGGGGGTGGTTTAGGGATGATTCAAGCACATTACATTTATTGAACACTTTATTTCTGTTATTATTACATCAGCTCCAGCCCAGATCATCAGGCATTAGATCCCGGGGGTCGAGGACCCCTGCTGTATAGCATTTATGCACACATTTGTGCCTATTTTGAAAACATGAGGGAAGTGATATTTGCCTGCATATTTTGAATAGCATTTAGATTTGCAGTTGTGTTGTACAGAATATTGCAATCTTTAGCAGGCCTAGTAGTCTTTCTAATTGTAGTGTGTGTGTGTGTGTATATGCATGAGCACACACTTGCATCTGTGCATGCATGCGCACATGCACACACACACACTGGCCTTAATTCAACTAGATATATCAGTTTCTATAGTTGCTTCATTATTTTATTCAACAAATACTTTTGAGTGTCTTTCGTGTGCCAGGTATGGTTTTTAAGCACTGAAGATTTAATTGTGGATAGAAAGTCCATCCATCTATGGAGCTTATAACGTACTGCAGAAGTACTTGATCTGGATGCACACAGAATTTTCTGATATTAAAAATCACGATGCTGGGCCATACTCCCAAATCAATTATCTGGGGTTGAGACAAAGTTGTCAAGAATATTTTAAAGTTTCCTAATGATTCTAATGTATGATGAAGATTGAGAATTGCTGTTTTAGAGGGAAAACAATCACTTAAATGGTGCTTATTTTGTGTCAGACATAGTTTTCAACCCTTTATTGCTTTTTAAAATTCCCACAGTAAGGTCCCTTTTAATTATCAGTACAAACTTCTAAATGAGTTATTATTATATCCCCACTTGACAGATGAGAAAACTGACACACAGAGAAGTTGAGTAGATTATCCAAGATTCCAGAGTGCATATCAGAAACACATCTGTGCAATCAGGATTTAACTGTTACTCCATGTTACCTGTGCCCTCAGCTGGTTCATTCATCAATGGGCTCCTGATTCAAGCCAGGCAATAGTCTTTCCTAAGAGTTTTAAGTGGCAGGCATGGTGGTCATGGGAATCTAGGAAGCTGTTAGAGGACATACGCCTTTTGTGGGGAAGATCTACACTAGAGATGAAGCTGTTATGAATCGGGAAGCACAGCTGATGAATGCTGAAAGCACCCTGCTGTTGTTGATGTTTAGTTGCTCATCATGTCCAACTCTTTGTGACCCCATGGACTATAGCTGCCAGGCTCCTCTGTCCATGGGCTTCCCCAGGCAGGAATACTGGAGTGGATTTCCATTTTCTTCTCCAAAGGATCTTCCCCACCCAGGGATCAAACCTGCGTCTCCTGCATTGCAGGTGGATTCTTTATCAGTGAGCCACCAGGGAAGCCAGAAAGCACCTTGGGAAGACCATTATTTTAGCTGTTGCTAAGTCCCAGCTGGAGAAAGCAATGGCACCCCACTCCAGTACTCTTGCCTGGAAAATCCAATGGATGGAGGAACCTGGAAGGCTGCAGTCCATGTGGTCACTGAGGGTCAGACACGACTGAGAGACTTCACTTTCACTTTTCACTTTCATGCATTGGAGAAGGAAATGGCAGCCTACTCCACTGTTCTTGCCTGGAGAATCCCAGGGACAGGGGAGCCTGGTGGGCTGCCATCTATGGGGTTGCACAGAGTCGGACATGACTGAAGTGACTTAGCAGCAGCAAGTCCCAGCCAGATCTCTGATCTTCCTGTGATTTATCTACATAAACTTCAGCTGAATTCTGTTAACCAACAAATTCCTATTTTAAGTTAGTCCAAGTTGGGAGTCATTTGTGAGCAAAAACATTGACTAATCCAGAGTTCATTGGCTATATTCTCTAAATACCCCCACTTAACTCACTCAGGTAGCAATGTTGAACGAGTTTATGAAGTTGTGCAACTCTACATACACAACTCCATCATGCTCTCAGAAACCTCTCCATTTGTGATGTGGAGACAGTTGGCTAACCTGTTACACAACAGCAGTAGCAGGTGATTCCTTTTGTGGAATTGAAATCTCTCAAAAGCACCACTGATGACACTCATGGGCACTTGGCCTCCCATAATACCGTTCTGTCAGCAGATTTTTTAGCCCTTGCTGAATCCAGGATCGTAAGAAATCTTTTTATAGTCTGGGTTTTGACCCATAAATGGTCAAGGACATATACAACATGCTTCTCTGAAGAATTCCTTGTTTCTTTGTTTTGATTTTGTATGAAAACCTTCTAGTATTTTAATTTGAATCTAAACACTGATTGACATCAAGGTGGCCTTGCATATTCAGATTATCACATGTAGCATGGAATTTAATTTTCAGACCACAGAATACATTAACTTGTCCTGGTGGTATATGAGAGATTTTATACCACCTGCTGTTGTCCAGATTTTCTTTAAAAAGATAAAATTTCATCGACTCTAGATGGTAAGCAGGAAAATGGGCAGGAGATGAACAAGCCTTCGGTGGAACATGTATTTTGTGGTTCAGATATATCCTACGATTACTTTATCTTCTGTAACTTCAAGAGTAACTACAGGAGTTCAGAAGACCCTATGAAGCACTTCATCCACAACATTTATGAAATCTCCCACTGTTAGCAGCATTCTCACTCCAACCTACTGACCCCTGGCATTCTATATATCCACTTCCTCATCTCTTTCCTCTTTCTATAGACCTCTACCCCAGTATGCTAAAATTTGATTCATATTTAAAGCATTGCTAGCATTCTATTGTTAACATCTTATGATTATGATTCCCTGAAGAGTTATATCCTTGAACCTCACCAAACTGCTCAGCCTGCAATGAATTAAAGGATAAGTTTTCTCCCACTGGTTCCGAGCACTATGAATCCTTGTGCACCAGCAGATGGCAGCAGAAATAAATAAATAAGCTAAACAATGAATTACAAAGACCCAAAGAAATGATGCCCTTTATCCAAATTTTATTCTAAATCTTAAACCTTGTATCTTTATCATTTTATTCCTTCCTCCCTAATTTTTCAGAATAATTTACTGATGTTGCAATACTACTTTTAACTTGACTTCTGTGGAAGAATCGGAAAGGATCTACTTATTCGCTACATTGTTTTTCCTGCCTCCACTTCTGACTCCAGGGAGGTCTTTTGGGAAGCCTTCCAGCAGAAATTATTGGGAGATAATCCTTTACCCTGGCTGAAATGATAACCTGAACTCATTAAGGAGATTATGATGGGTGACCCAGAAAGGGCAGGAGAGAGGTGACTGGGAAGTGTTGAGAGTAGTGATTCTCCCAGACTAGGGGGCAGGAAGGTTGCCGGTTCTGGGAGCAGTGCAGACCTGCATCTCCTCCCACCAGTGTGGCAGGGTGACGGCAGCACGCATGGATGTGGTTGCTGGCTGAGTCAGGGCAAGCTGAGAGCATGGATTAGCTGAAGGTGCCGTTCGCATCATTTTACTGTATACAAGATTACTGGGATCTTCACCTGAACCTAGGGTGGGAGAAGCCCCAGAATAATAATGACTAAAACTGCAGTCTGGACATTCAATGTGATGTGGCTCAGATTTATTTAGATTCAGAGAAAATAAAGTTAACTTACATGATCTTAGACCCTCAAGTTTACAATGCAATTGTAAAGTTTGTATAGTTTGTACAATCTTGGATTTTTATTCTGCAAAAACACCTTGCCCATAATGGGTAGGGTTGCAACTTTGTCCTAGCAACTTCCTCTCTTGGAAGCTAAATCAGCCCTTCTGTTTTAATTCTTGTGACAAGCGAACAAGGGAGACAAATGGGCTTGGCTTATAAAACGTTATCTATACCTAAACTGTTTACCCTCAGGTCACAGGCTAAGAAATTCAGGATACCAGAAATACGGTTTTCCACTTAAGACCTTTAAAAACTAAATCCATATTAACTATTTAAACTTAACCCCCACATCTGCCATCCCCCAAACTTTAAAGAGACATCATCTCACTGCCATTCCTTTAAACTGTAAAAAGCAACTTAGTTTCCAATACATTTTTTCACTAGTCCATATTTAGATGATAAGTGTAAATAAACTGAGGGCTAAAATAATAAAATAATATGCAAAGCATTAGTTACCAAAAATTAGCTCTATAGTCTTGTGACAGCCTCTGCATTCAGAAAATCATGCCATTTCTTAAAGCATAAGAACGACTTTCTCACTGAATTTCTTGTCTGTGAACATCCCTGAGTGCAGTGCTATCATTCAGTTCAGTTTAGTTCAATTGTTCAGTCTTTTGCGACCCTGTGGACTGCAGCACGCCAAGCCTCCCTGTCCATCACTAACTCCCAGAGCTTACTCAAACTCATGTCCATTGAGTCGGTGATGCCATCCAACCATCTCATCCTCTGTCCTCCCCTTCTCCTCCTGCCCTCAATCTCTCCCAGCATCAGGGTCTTTTCAAATGAGTCAGATCTTTGCATCAGGTGGCCAAAGTACTGGAGTTTCAGCTTCAAGATCATTCCTTCCAATGAATATTCAGGACTCATTGCCTTTAGGATGGACTGATTGGATCTCCTTGTAGTCCTAGAGACTCTCAAGAGTCTTCTCCAACACCACAGTTCAAAAGCATCAATTCTTCGGCGCTCAGTTTTCATCATAGTCCAACTCTCACATCCATACATGACCAGTGGAAAAACCATAGCCTTGACTAGACGGACCTTTGTTGGCAAAGTAATGTCTCTGCTTTTTAATATGCTGTTCAGGTTTGTCATAGCTTTTCTTCCAAGGAGCAAGTGTCTTTTAATTTCATGGCTACAGTCACCATCTGCAGTGATTTTGGAGCCCAAGAAAATAAAATCTCTATTTCCACTGTTTCCTCATCTACTTGCCATGAAGTGATGGGACTAGATGCCATAATCTTAGTTTTCTGAATGTTGAGTTTTAAGCCAACCTTTTCACTCTCCTCTTTCACTTTCATCAAGAGGCTCTTTAGTTCTTCACTTTCTGCCATAAGGGTGGTGTCATCTTCTATCTGAGGTCATTGATATTTCTCCTAGCAATCTTGATTCCAGCTTGTGCGTCATCCAGCCTGGCATTTTGCATGATGTACTCTACATACAAGTTAAATAAGCAGGATGACAATATAGAGCCTTGATGTAATCGTTTTCCTATTTGGATCCAGTCTGTTGTTCTATGTCCTGTTCTAACTGTTTCTTCTTGACCTGCTTCTTGACCTGTTATCATTATCATTATTGAACCCCCCTTATCATTATCATTATTGAAAACCCTGTAGACAAGTCGACTAGTACAAATGAAATGTCAAGATATGTATCATCAAGGATTAAATGTTGGCTAAGTAAATCTCTTTTGGTTCTACAGAAATACAGGAAATCCGGATCACACAAGCCTTCTATAAAATCCAAAAACCTATACAAAACTCAGTGCAAATGTTTTCTGTAAAATCTGAAGACTAAATAGTATACTCTCATCAGCACGCTGAAATTTAGCCAGTAGGGGGCAGTCAAGGAGTGGCTCATAGAATTCAATTTATACCGACTCTACACAAAGTTCTTTTAAGAATTCTTTCAAGTGAGCTTCTATAATTCTATAAAATCCTGTTCAGTTATGGTATAATTTCTGGGTTCTGGATTCATGTTGCAGTTATAACCATTTTCTCCTGTAAAAGTTCTGGTTTCTTTTATTTAGGATCTGAAATATGTGCAGTATTGTTAGCTAGATCACCTTTAATTTAATATGATCTAAAATTAATTTTTTGTTCAAATTCATTGCAAGACAGAGAATGAACGTTTTCTCTGAATTGTTGAAAAATCTGAATGTAATTTAGAAACGTTAAGTGAAAGATTTATCTATAGCATGAGTGAGCCTACATATTAATAGAAGGAATTGCCTGATAAGAAAAGATAAGTAAGCCTTCTCATGTTTACAGTCATATCAGAAAAGTCAAACTCTTGGTTTTAATTTCCCAGTTACTCAAACTACTAAATCCCCCTGAGACACAGTGGGATGGAAATGCCCTTTTGGGGAGAATTTCTGGTACTTTCAGAAGGAAATTGTACAAAAATAGGCATGTTTGCAGCATCATAGCTTCAAGTCTTTCCTAATTCACATCCAGTCTTCCCTGGAAAATGGTGAATCAGAATTAAGAACTTCAAATGAAGACAATATGAAGTTTAGTTTTAAAAATGAGTGGATCATTATCAGAGAAATGCAAATCAAAACCACTATGAGGTACCATTTCACACCAGTCAGAATGGCTGCGATCCAAAAGTCTACAAATAATAAATGCTGGAGAGGGTGTGGAGAAAAGGGAACACTCTTACACTGTTGGTGGGAATGCAAACTAGTACAGCCACTATGGAGAACAGTGTGGAGATTCCTTAAAAAACTGGAAATAGAACTGCCTTATGATCCAGCTAGGCATACACACTGAGGAAACCAGAAGGGAAAGAGACACGTGTACCCCAATGTTCATCGCAGCACTGCTTATAATAGCCAGGACATGGAAGCAACCTAGATGTCCATCAGCAGATGAATGGATAAGAAAGCTGTGGTACATATACACAATGGAGTATTACTCAGCCATTAAAAAGAATACATTTGAATCAGTTCTAATGAGGTGGATGAAACTGGAGCCTATTATACAGAGTGAAGTAAGCCAGAAGGAAAAACATCAAAACAGTATACTAACGCATATATATGGAATTTAGAAAGATGGTAACAATAACCCGGTGTACAAGACAGCAAAAGAGACACTGAAAAAAAAAAAAAGTGTAATGGCTTCTTGTGGTTGCTAATCCCTGAATTCTCAGTTTTTCCATCATTTGTGCAATGGATATACCAAATCCTCTGTTGAAAAAAAAAAAAAAAAAGAGTGGAAATTCAACTTACAAAAATTTTTTCAAAAGTTATTTTCACATGTTAGTTGGCATGGAATCAAGCAACATATTAATATTCAATCAACAGTATTCAATACAACAAACGTGCCAGCCCCTGTGCCCAACTGTGATTGAATTGGAATGCTGTTTACCATTTTCTGTGCCAGTGGGTCTCAAAGTGCAGGGCAGCCTTCTCCCCTCCCCAACCAACCAGCAGCATCAGCATCACCTGGGCAGTCATCTGAAATGCAAATCAATAATGCTGTGCAAGCGTGCCTGTACTAAATCGCTTCAGTCATGTCCAACTCTTTGCAACCCCATGGATCATAGCCCATTAGGCTCCTCTGTCCATGGGATTCTCCAGGCAAGAAGACTGGAGTGGGCTACCAAGCCCTCGTCCAGGGGATCTTCCCCACCCAGGGATGGAATCTGTGTCTCTTAGATCTCCTGCATTGGCAGGCAGATTCTTTACCACTAGCAGCCACCTGGAAAGCCCAATGCTGTGCATGGAACCCAACAATCTGTGTTTTAACAAGTGATTCTGATGTGTGCTCAAGTTTGACACTGGAATCACTGCCCATGGGCAGACAGATCAAAATACCTGTTACAGTGGAAGAAAGAACCGGGCAGGCTTCACTCAGCTGCACTCTATTCCTATTGACTGAACCGTAGGCAGAGAGCAGGACTTAGCTTCTTCATATCAGAGAAGTCAAAGTCTTGGTTTTAATTTCCCAGTTACTCAAAATACTAAAGCCTGCTGAGACACAATGGGGTGGAAATGCCCTTTTGGGGAGCACAGGCTCTTCCTGCCCATCTGGGGGTTTTAATTCTAGAGCTCAGTATCACCTTTGCCTGCACATATACACTGTATCTTCCAACCCAGCTCTCAGTAATAAAGGTCATATTATGGTTTTTATCAACCTTATTCCCTGCCTTACTGTCCAGTTGATTCAGAATCTAGGCAGGAAAGAGAGTGTGTTTAGTGGACCCCCTTGAAGACACTAATCTAGCAAAGACAGATTAGCATGAAGTTTAAGTTTAACAAGTGTAAATCTCACAATCTTAACACAATTCAGTTCAGTTCAGTAGCTCAGTCGTGTCTGACTCTGTGACCCCATGAATCGCAGCACGTCAGGCCTCCCTGTCCATCACCAACTCCTGGAGTTCACTCAAACTCATGTCCATCGAGTTGGTGATGCCATCCAGCCATCTCATCCTCTGTCGTCCCCTTTTCCTCCTGCCCCCAATTCCTCCCAGCATCAGAGTCTTTTCCAATGAATCAACTCTTCACACGAGGTGGCCAAAGTACTGGAGGTTCAGCTTTAGCATCATTCCTTCCAAAGAACACCCAGGACTGATCTCCTTTAGAATGGACTGGTTGGATCTCCTTGCAGTCCAAGGGACTCTCAAGAGTCTTCTCCAACACCACAGTTCAAAAGCATCAATTCTTCGGGGCTCAGCTTTCTTCACAGTCCAACTCTCACATCCATACATGACCACTGGAAAAACCATAGCCTTGACTAGACGGACCTTTGTTGGCAAAGTAATGTCTCTGCTTTTGAATATGCTATCTAGGTTGGTCATAACTTTCCTTCCAAGGAGTAAGCGTCTTTTAATTTCATGACTGCAGCCACCATCTGCAGTGATCTTGAAGCCCCAAAAATAAAGTCTGACACTGTTCCTACTGTTTCCCCATCTATTTCCCATGAAGTGATGGGACCAGATGCCATGATCTTCGTTTTCTGAATGTTGAGCTTTAAGCCAACTTTTTCATTCTCCACTTTCACTTTCAAGAGGCTTTTTAGTTCCTCTTCCCTTTCTGCCATAAGGGTGGTGTCATCTGCATATCTGAGGTTATTGCTATTTCTCCCGGCAATCTTGATTGCAGCTTGTGCTTCTTCCAGCCCAGCATTTCTCATGATGTACTCTGCATATAACTTACTATTCCTAAAGAACCCAGTTCTCTCTGCAATATTAGAATTGTCTTTTTTGTTTGTTTCTGCAGTTTTTCCATATTTATTTTTCTTGATCTCAGAAATAACAACCTGATTCTTACAGGAAATTAGACATTTTATAATGAGAAAAAAAAACAAGATGTTCACATATCTTTTACTTTAAAGAATGGATTGCTCAAAATACATGGAGGGTGGATCCATTTAATACTCATTAAGATATATTTGAAAATGATAACTCAGTGTGTTTGGGGTGACTTCTTTGGGAATTTTTGCATTATAAAGAAAGCCATAGGCTTCACCTGTAGCTGAAAATTTAAATTTCTGTTCCAGTTCTCTTTGTTAATCTCAGTTCTGTCCATGCTATATGGCCTGGTGATTTTTTCTTCCTTGCTTTTCTCAGTCACCAAAGATACCCTCCTCCTCTGATGCCCGTAGAATTCACGACTTGGAGTTCTTGTCTAATACTTCACCTGTGCTCCCTCATTATCCATGTCCTATTTCCTCAAATTAATTGTGAATAGACAGCATGTCACTCTCTTTTATGGTCTCAGCACTATGGAATATGATACATATATATGTGCTGATCACATTTATTTCTTAAACATCTTTGATACTTTCATTTATGAGTATTCAATAAATGATTAAAATCTTACTTATCAAACTTGTATATACTTTAGTTGTGTAATTTAAATCCATTCATTGATTTAACTTTTGAAATAGTTCCATTAAAAAGGTCTGATAGGGATATAAATTAGATTAGTGATTGCCTAGGGCTGAGGGACTTGAAGGAAAATGGAGAGTGACTGCTAATAGGTATGAGACTCTTGGGGGTGATGAAAATATCCTAAAAATGATTGTAGTGGTGGGTGTGTAATAGTGTGACTATATTCAAATGATTGAATTGTACATTTTACACGAGTGAGTTCCAGAATACATGAACTAGATCTCAACAAAGCTGTTCATTTTGACTTAGATAATGGTAGATTTGAAACCATGACCAATGATAACTTATAGAATATAAAAGGAAGTTTGAAATCATGAAAATCTTTATGAAAACTCATAATCTTTTTCTCCTTAATTTCCCTTTTCAATAGATGTATATGAAATGTGCTAAATCTTGCTCTATTCCTGGGAAGATTTTATTTCTAAATTCCAAACTGTTTTTATTTCCAGAAAAAGGAGTTCTTCAAAAATTGATTTCTCACTTAAGATGGACTGGCCTGGTGACATGTTTTAAAATCTGCTAAAGCTCTGGAGGCACGCTTCCAGTGGTCCTGCCCTGTGGATCTGGCTCTTGCCTCAACAGTGTTTGGTTGGAACAGATGGGGTCTTCCCTTCTTCCAGCCTCCCTCTGCCCTCCAATATCCTCTCTGGCCACAAATTCCATATCACCTTGACCATTACCTGCTTTAGGGACCAAGCAACAACATTGTTTGTGGTTAGCTCTTTTTGCCAACCAACCATAAGCTCCCAGACTTGTCAGAATTATTCCACTGAGGTGCACTGCCTGATCAACCAGCATCTGCAGGCCTCTTGCACCTACCTCTCTCTGGGCATCTACTTTCACTGTAAATATGTGGTTCTGGAGAGTGCAGGCATTTTCTTCCTCGAGCTAATCAAGGAAAAGCCAAGCATCTGTTGAGGATGCAAAGCCAGCGTGGTGGGTGCACCTTCTTCCAGGATGAGCAGAGCTGTCCCAAGATGAATGGGGTAAAGCCCTGGATGCCATGAAAGTGAAAGAGTAGATCTCTCTATGAATGAGTCTTTCCCATTGCCATGAGTAATGTTCCCTCTGCAGATGGAAAAATAACACAGCATTAATATGTCTGTTGGGATGGAAAAGTAGAAACAAGAAAACAAAGCTTTGACAAAATACTGAATTAGAGTAAGTTCAAATCCTAGCTCAATCAGTATGTCTTGCTTCTAATCTCTAAACATAGAAGAATACTGTCTACTACAGGATCTAGTGTTCTTAGTCGCTCAGTCCTGTCCAACTCCTTGTGACCCTGTGGACTGTAGCCCACCAGACTCCTCTGTCCATGGAGATTCTGCAGGCAAGAATACTGGAATGGGTTGCCATGCCCTCCTCCAGGGGATCTTCCCAACCCAGGGATTGAACCCAGGTCTCCCATATTGCAGGCAGATTCTTTATCATATGAGCCACCAGGGAAGCCCAAGAATACTGGAGTGGGTAGCCTATCCCTTCTCCAGGGGATCTTCCCAACCCAGAAATTGAACCTGGTCTCCTGCATGGCAGGAGGATTTTTTATCAGCTGAGCTACCAGGAAAGCCCAGGATCTAATAAGGATTAGATAATTTATGTTAAAGTGTGTATCACCCTGTGGAGACCCAGTAAATTTTGATTTATACATGAATGAACAAAAGGGCATATTCTGTCAATGATATAGGTCCTCTTTCTTTTACATATGAGCTTCCCTCATAGCTCAGTTGGTAAAGAATCTGCCTGCAATGCAGGAGATCCCAGTTCCTAGGTCAGAAAGATCTACTAGAGAAGGGATAGCCTATCCACTCCAGGATTCTTGGGCTTCCCTTGTGGCTCAGTTGGTAAAAAATCTGCCTGCAATGCAGGAGATTCCAGTTTGATTCCTGTGTTGGAAAGATCCCCTGGAGAAGGGAAAGGCTACCCACTCCAGTATTCTGGCCTGGAGAATGCCATGTACTGTATAGTCCATGGGGTCGGATGCTTTATGGCAGAAATTCAAAGTAGTTTATAAATATTTTTCTGTTACCCATAACCCAGCTTAAAATTGGGACAAATGTCTGAAAATTTGTAAAATTTGTGGAAACAGTATTAGGAAGGGAAAAAATAATAAGTACAAACAGGAAATCACTCAGTGTTTTCATGTGGATAGATAGTATTACTTGTGTTAGTACATACTTTTTGCTACTCAGTTAATTCAGCAATATTTATTCTCTCCTAAGTGTCTGATATTATTTGGCCACTTGAGATAAAGAGCCATCAATGAATGAGACAGACCAGGGCCACATGGAATTTACCTTTTAGGAGAGGAAGAGAGACAATAAACAAGAAAAATAAACAAATGAACTAGAGAAAGCCTGAAAGTGATGAGTGTTAATGGGTTAGCTGAAAGGATTTGATCTAGCCTTAGGGTTCTTTTTTCTAACCCTAAGGGACAACTCTGGAGAAGGCAATGGCAACCTACTCCAGTACTCTTGCCTGGAAAATCCCATGGGCGGAGGAGCCTGGTAGGCTGCAGTCCATGGGGTTGTGAAGAGTCGGACATGACTGAGCGACTTCACTTTCACTTTTCACTTTCATGTATTGGAGAAGGAAATAGCAACCCACTCCAGTGTTCTTGCCTGGAGAATCCCAGGGACGGGGGAGCCTGGTGGGCTGCCGTCGATGGGGTCGCACAGAGTTGGACACGACTGAAGCGACTTAGCAGCAGCAGCAGCAGCAAGGGACAACTCAGTCAGTTCAGTTTACTCGCTCAGTCGTTTCTGACTCTTTGCGACCCCATGGGACAACTGGACGCTTGCAAACTACTGATCGTGCTACCAAATGTCAGCTGTATTGCAGTAGAAATCTGGAATAAATTTATAATCAGAGAACTATATAACATAGATCATCAATTTTTGCAAAGCACTTTACAGAATGGAAGGGGCTTCCCAGGAGATGTTAGTGGTAAAGAACTCTCCTGCCAATGCAGGTGATGTAAGAGATATGAATTTTATTCCTGGGTCGGGAAGATCTCCTGGAGGAGGACATGACAACCCATTCCAGTATTCTTGCTTGGAAAGTCCCATGGACAGAAATCCTGGCAGGCTACAATCCACAGGGTCACAAAGAGTCGGACAGGACTAAAGTGATACACGCACTTCACAGGGTGGAAAACATCTTTAGGTGTGCACACTAATAGAATAACTTGCTTCTGCTTTTTTTAAAGGCCAAGGTGCTGAACCCAGAAGTCCTCTCAACAGTACTTGTGAATAGCCACGATCACCTCCAAGCAAAACCTAAGCAGTTAGGGAAGCCTGATCAATAATATTTGTATGGTCTTGCCAGAGAAATAATTGCATTTCTGACCTCGTCTCTCCTGGATAGTTTTTATTGTTCTTCTGATTGATGAATCTTCTATTTATCTGTTTATGCTCAAACTACAGGTATGTTCAGGTGAGCCCTTTAGTCAGGTGTATTTGGATACCCAGCTGGAGGATGATGCCTTGTGAACTTAAAAGGGGAATTCACTTTTGCGGCCGTGTGGTGCTGAGGCTTGAAGTGACTTGAAGTCACTAACTTCAAGTGACTATTTTTTGTGTGTGTGTTTTTGTGTAGTTCCTTTTCAGTGGTAATTGAGTTAAGAGGGGATGAAGCTATGGACTTAGTTAAAATTTAGTCCCTAAGAGGGGACAGTTCAGTACACAACACTTTATTTTATTCCCTCCTGCCTGTCATCCCTATACCGTTGTGGGGTGGGGGTGGGGGATTCTTTTTGTTTTTTAATGCAAGTATCATCTTGTATTTTAGAAGACAATGCTTTCTTGAATGAATCATATGGGTTTACTTTCACTTCAGAGGAGAGTATAACCTTACTTTTTATGTATTTTCCATCTGTCTCTTGCTGTTTTTTAAAATGAAATATCAATCAATTGCATAAATATTCAAAGCCTATTGAATTAAATATAAAAATTTTCAGGTGACTGATTTTATGAAACTGTATGTTTAAGTCATAAAGCAGAATTTTATAGGTGGAACTACATGAAACTGTCATTTTGTAGGTCAAAAACTAAATACTAACAGTTTTACAAAATTTGACATTAATCAGACAATCTAAGTTCTGTGTTCAATTTTGCTCCATATTTATACAGACAGTCACATTGAAATTGACCAAGAAAAACAAATTGAAATATCTGTAAGTCATATTTAAAGTAAAATAAATGGGTGTCTCCTTCTACTGCAGTTTAGAAAGTGTAACATATTCCTAGGGAAACCCAAGCGTGAAAGTCAGCAAAAAAGGTGGTTAGTGAGTCATTTTGCATATTTTATTTTCCATTTCTGATTACCTGAGTTTTGTTTGTAAGGAGCTAACACTATACAATGAGTGATTCATCTATGTCACTTGGTTGATCTGAAGGAAGTATTCTTCTGTGTTTATGCATTAACAAAGTATTTGTGTTCTCTGCCTTGAGAAAACACTACTGGGTATTGAGTGTCATAGGGATTGTGACAACTGAGGTAAACTCAGTACAGTGGGTTTGAGGTAAACTTTGCTTAGGTCATTTAACTAGGGGTGTTGGTAAGTTGGGAACCGAATTTGATGATGACACTTTGAGAGTCTCTGAAGAAAGCCTGTACCTCTAGTTACTTTCTCCTTGTCTCCCCAGTACCTAATGGGCAGTCAGAGCTCACTGAGTTGAAATAAATATTGGAGATAATTTGCAGAGCACACAAAAGACAAGGCAATTCTCATTAAAAGAGACTGATGAGCATACTGTATACGGAAGCAGTATAGAAACAGAAAACAAACAGCATTGTTTAAAATGTAAAAACTGTCTTCTCTGGCAAATTAGATAGAAATTACTCAATCTGAGTTTTATCAGGTTGTTGTATTCCAAGTGTAGATTGGCATTTTTGATCGTCTGAAGATTTCTGGAACTAACTAATAACTGGATTGAAATCTTGCCAAGGGCATGAAGAGTGTAAAGCTGTGAACAAAGTTGGTATTGTATCGTTCTTAGTGTTGTCACAGTGCACTAAGCAAGCACTTCTAAGTTTGGTTACAGTTGCTTTCTTGTTCTGCCTATTGTTGGCATAATATATGTGAACTTAATCTTTCTTGGCAGTTCTCTTTGCAGTTAAGTAGTCCTGGCTTTTGTTCATTCTCCCTTTTCTCTAACGCAGTTTTAACTATGTGCTGAAATGTCCTAAAATGATATGTAAGCACTGTCTTTAATTAATTGTGCTTACAGCTAGCATCTGGAAAGCATAATAGAGCATCTGCTTTGCATACAGCCACCTAAGGATTATTAAAATCTGGTATTTTGTCTTTTTATATTGTAAGCATCATGTGTTAGCCATACTCAAATACAAATGATTTGAAAAGAAATTAAGCAAAATGGCTGTAGTTCAGCACTTTAAAAGAAACAATCAGAACTTAAGGTTAAATTTTATTTTATTTTTTTCACCTAAGGGAATTTATTCTTTTCTTGGTTTGTCTTGGATGGGGTGGAAAGCGTATAAGTGTGGGGGAGGGGAATTATAGAGTGCTAAATGAATGTGGCTAACCTGCAGAGGAAATACTATATAATCTTTTTGTAGGTACAAAATGAAGATGGGGGGAGCATTGTTATTTAGTTAGAAACAATTTCTAACTCTGGGATCTTCTTTGATCCCAGAGTTGATTTAAGAGTGTACAATTATTAATGTGCTGTATGACAATGTCTGTTTCACAAATGTATATTTCTGCCTTACATCACCTTCTCATTCTTATTTGGTACATGCCTTTAAAAAGTGAAGTTCCAGTGAATTTTAGCATTATGTAATTTTTACATTTTAATTTGGCATTGTAGTTGTCAGTGACACAAAAGATGAATATTCTTGTTTTTCTTCAAAGTCATACTACTTACTAGAAAAACATACACTCACACATCATATATATATATATATATATATGCATATACATGAACATTTACCCTATCATTATTGTGAAAAGCCACAGGGAATTTTAATATTTCCTTGAATTGTCTTCTAGAATTATGCAAAATATAGTAGTAATACAATTTTATTAATAATGTAAGGTATTTTGTTAATGAACAAAATAGATAGTAATCAAGTGAGTACCCAAGTACATTTGGTGTGAATTTCAAGTAGCTAAAATGAAAAAGCTGAGATGTTTACTTCACACTATTAGTTCTTTCTATTTTATAGATGTAAGCTAAATCTAGACCCTGTCCAGTTACCTTGCAAATATATACACTGTTCAGAATAAACTTGTATTAAATAGCTAGAACAGATGGTATCAGAATAAACTTGTATTAAATAGCTAGAACAGATGGTATGCAAAGAATATCATCTTCCTACAAGAAGGAGATCAAATTTTTAGAGCTCCGAAGCTGTAAATGTCTGAAGAAAATAACAATTGCAATAATAATTTAAATAACAACTGATGTTTACTTAGCTCCTATAATGTGCCAGACACTCTGCTAGGTGCTTGATTGGTGTTTCATGTTACAATCCTGAGTCAAGTACACTTACTATCCTCACTTCATAGGTCAAAAAACCAAGCTCTAGTGGGATTAAGTGAATTACTTGTATCAATAGGTTGCAGTACTCCAATACTGTAATAGAAAGACATGACAGGGAGTTATTTTATTGAATTTTTCAATAAAGTAGGAGCCAAAATGCTCAGCAAGTAGGCATATTAGCATGCAGCTGAGTTTTATTTCTACTAAAAGATTTAATATATATGAAGCCTAGACTGAAAGCTAGAGTAGGTTTAAAAGAATATATGAAGACAATCTTACTTGATGTGGGATATTGGATATGCCTAACCCCTGGTTGTTTGGCAAAGTGACAAATTTTTTTTCGACATTGGCCAGCTTAGTTCACAAATCCTAGGTCTTCTATAAATTTAAAATAAGAAAGACAGTGAGAAACAGAAGGAGAAAGAGAGAAAGTGAAAGAAAGGCAGACAGATGAAGATATGCCATTTGATCTCCCTTTTTTCAAAATGAGTATTGGATGTGATACATATTTTGGCATATTTTGTTTTAGCCACACGGAAAAGAAAGAAAGCCATTTGACTAAAATGACATTCCAGTTTTTGAAGAGAAATGTTTTAGTGAATTTAGGAGTACTTCCAACAGTCATCTTGCCCAGCTAAAGACGTAAACTGATTTTTGATTCACAGTGAATGATTTCATGGCTTCCATCTTATTAGAAGGAAAGAAATCCTGAGACTGGAAGAGAAATGAGCCAGTCAACAAGAACCCTGACACCGTGGGCTCCATGTGCATTAATGAGCATTTGGGTTTGGTGGTATGTACAGGGACCCTGAATAACAGAGGCTTATGCAAGATAGAGGGCTTCCTAGGTGGCACCAGTAGTAAAGAACCTGTCTGCCAAAGCAGGAGACTCAAGAGATGTGGGTTTGATCCCTCAGTCATGAAGATCCCCTGGAGGAGGACATGGCAACCTGCTCCAGTATTCTTGCATGGAGAATCCTATAGCCAGAAGAGCCTGGTGGACTACAGTTCATAGCGACTGAAGCGACTTAGCATGCATGCAAGATAGAAACTTATGTTTCTCTCATCTGGTAGTTTGAAGATAAGTGGTAGTAGACAGGCATGGATGCTTAGCTCCAGAACTGGATCCAGGCTCCTTCTGTCTGGTTGCTTTATCATTTATAGTACAGGTGCTGTATCCTCAGCTTCATGGTCTAAGATGATGTTCCATCATATCTACATTCCAAAAGCAGAATGGAGAAAGTAGGAGAAAGGACATATCCCATCCCTTTAAGGGCTTTATCCTAGAAACTGCACATATCACTTTCTCTTTCATTCTCTTGGCCTGAACTTAATCATGTGGCTATACTTAGATAAGAGGAAAATAGTGAAATGTAATTGCTATTCCAGGTTGGCTAAAATTAGAAAGTTCTATCATAGTAGAAAAATGAGAAAACGAGTAGTGGGGAACAACTAGCAGTTGCTGTCATATCATCTCTGTAAAAATTATTTCTCTCCTTTCATTTTTTGATAATTTGAGAAGTATAGGGCAATTTCCATTATTGATTTGACTTAATTTTTTTCTGGATCATTTTAATTAGCAATAGTTCCTTCTTAAAAAATCTCCAGGACACATGTAGAAATGAATTCCTAATTATGTGTTGAATTCATAAACGATTATGCACTGAACTCTTTTCTAAAAATGAGCTCAGAGTTGCTACATTATGAAATTTTCTTCCATCCTTTTTTCTTCAATATTGATTATACATCTCTTCTGAATCATTTGATCTATTAGGTGCTGGAGGTAAAGGAATAACTAAGACAAGTTCTTTTCCCTGGAAACATGGTGTAGATAGAGAAAGAATGGGATTGAAAGCTAGAGGTGTTTGATTCCAAATCCTAAGCTCTTTTACTCCATACACCTGCTTGCAGAAGGAAGTGCATAGCACAGTCTGAATGTTAGTTTCACCATCAACAACCAGAGATAATTTGTAGGGATGTTGCTAGAGTGAACTGTAAGGCATTAATAGTTTTCAAGTGCTTGACACATAATATTTTCTTTACCTCCTACTCTAGCTCTGTTTACTTGAATCCTGAAGTTATTTTTTAGACATAGGAGTTCAGTTCAGAGAACACCATTGTTGGAATCGTTTCCCAGAAGTGTCATTGGATAATTATATTGAAGTCTAGAACAGAGTCTTAAAGAATTGGTATTAAATCTGAAGATAAGAAATATTTAAGATGTGAATTTATTTGTAAAAATTTTTATTAGAGTACAGTTGATTACAATGTTGTGTTCCTTTCAGGTACACAACAAAGTGAATCAGTTATGTTGTTGTTGTTCAGTTGCTCAGTTGCATCCAACTCTTTGTGACCCCATAGACTGTAGCATGCCAGGCTTCTTGTCCTTCACCGTCTCCTGGAGTTTGCTCAAACTCATGTCCATTAAGTACGTGATGCCATCCAACCATCTTGTCCTCTGTTATCCCCTTTTCCTCCCGCCTTCAATCTTTCCCAGCGTCAGGGTCTTTTCCAATGAGTCTCGTATCAGATGGCCAAAGAATTGGAGCTTCCGATTCAGCATCAGTCCTTCCAATGAATATTCAGAACTGATTTACTTTAGGATTGATTGGTTTGATCTCCTTGCAGTCCAAAGGACTTTCAAAACTCTTCTCCAGTACCACAGTTTGAAAGTATCAATTCTTCGCCAGCCTTCTTCATGGTCCAACTCTCACATCCATACATAACTACTGGAAAAATCATATACATATATTCATTCTTTTTTTCTTTTTAGATTCTTTTCTATATAGGCCATTACAGAGTTCCTTGTGCTATACAGCAGGTTCTTATTAGTTATCTATAATAATGTCTCTTGCCCTGTTTTCACTAAACATACAAATAATCAGTACAATGAACACTTGTAAATTTTAAATTACAGAATAAATTAAAATGTTTTCGCTTGGAATTTATTGTTTTGCTCTCTCTTATAATAGTGCTTATCTCCATGTAGAAAGTTTGAATAATACTATTCTTTGGGAGATGGTTGGTAATGGAAATTATCAAATGAAATGCTATTTATTGAGCTTCGCTTATATTTCAGGCACGTTCTGGGTGCTTTTACATATGTTAACGCATCAGGTTCTTTGATGTCACCATAGAGAGTCTATACTGATTACCTTGCAAAAATTTATAAAATATACTTGATATCAAGACTGCAATATACAAGTTTTTATCTTTCCTCATATTTCATTTTGCCATAAATATCATTAGGAATTCACTATTTTATCAATTAACAGAGAATTTTAAATGCTGGCATGTTAGTCTGGTTTATATTTTTTCTAGTTTTCATGTTTCTCTCAGCTTCTAGTTCTCTAAGAGCTTGCTGCTGCTAAGTTGCTTCGGTCGTGTCCGACTCTGTGCGACCCCATAGACAGCAGCCCACCAGGCTCCCCCGTCCCTGGGATTCTCCAGGCAAGAACACTGGAGTGGGTTGCCATTTCCTTCTCCAATGCAGGAAAGTGAAAAGTGAAAGTGAAGTCGCTCAGTCATATCCTACTCTTAGTGACCCCATGGACTGCAGCCTACCAGGCTCCTCTGTCCATGGGATTTTCCAGGCAAGAGTAGTGGAGTGGGTTGCCATTGCCTTCTCCGTCTAAGAGCTTCCTAAAATGCAAATTTGTAATTGAAACTTTTTAATAGTTTTCCATTACCTAAAAGATAGAACTGTGAGTATGATTTATAATTTCCTCTGCAATCTGTTCCTACTTCCCTGCCCATCCCAAGAAGCTCTCTTGCTCCCAAGAGCTTCTCCCTATGTCTCACCATGCATATCAGCCAAGTCTGAGTTCTTTGCAGTTCTGAGAACAAACCATGCTGTTTTACTTCTTTATTTTTTACCTACATCGATCCCTCTGTCTGGCAGCTTTTCCTCACTCCAGACAGAATTGAAAACATACAATTTGGTGGGATAAAGCTTGGTTATGCCTTCTTGGTGGAAATGCATTTGAAAATCATCATTTTTTTGCCAGTAGTTTTTCACGTATCAGAAATCTTTGTACCCTGCAAAGCAATTTTGCAAATTACTGTGCTTTTAAGCACTTTTAAAATTGTTTTTTATTTTTTCAACTTTTCCCCCCTTTGCTTTAAAAATTTGATAATCTTTTAATTGAAATATAAAACATAAAAACAAACAATGTAGCTCTTGTAATACAAAGATTGTGGGGAGAAAAATGCTCAACCAAGTAACTTCTATCTTTTTTTTTTTAACACCAGCACCTTTGGACACACTATTCATTCTGCTGAAATACTACCCCCTCTCCTTGCCCCCTCCCTGTGTCCACAAGTCTGTTCTGTACTATCTGCACTTCCATTCCTGCCCTGCAAATAGGTTCGTGAGTACCATTTTTCTAGACTCCATCTACATGCATTGAGGAGGGAGAATGAACTGAGAGAGTAGCACTGATGATATATACACTATGCATGCATGCTCAGTGTCTGACTTTTTGCAACCCTATGGGCTGTAGCCTGCTGGACTCCTCTGTCCATGGAATTCTCCAGGCAAGAATACTGGAGTGGGCTGTCATTTCCTCCTCCTGGGGATCTTCCTGACCCAGGGATTGAACCCACATCTCCTGTGTCTCCTGCATTGGCAGATGGCTTCTTTACCAATAGGGCCATAAAATAGAAAGCTAGCAGGAAGCTGCTGTATAGTACAGGGGGCTCGGCTTGGTGCTCTGTGATAACCTAGAGGGGTGGGATGGCAGGGTGGGAAGGAAGCTCAAGAGAGAGGGGATACATATAACTGATTCACGATGTTGTACAAAAGGAACTAAAACAACATTGCAACACAATTATATTCCAATAAAAAAATCCCAGTACGCCCACTCCTCCCACCACTCTCTTCTCCCTATTTTCAGTTCTTCCAAGTCTCAGCTTCAAAATTGATGCTCTTAATTCCCTTGACAGCCCCAAGTTAAATTTGGTTTTGTGTGGCTCAGACGGTAAAGCGGGAGACCTGGGTTTGATCCCTGGGTCGGGAAGATCCCCTGGAGAAGGAAATGGCAATCCACTCCAGTACTATTGCCTGGAAAATCCCATGGACAGATGAGCCTGGTAGGCTACAGTCCATGGGGTCGCAAAGAGTCAGAGACGACTGAGCAAATTAATTTTCATACATTTTTTTGTAGATTGTGTTTTTCTTTATTTCATCCATCCATGACAATTTTCAGTGCTATAGGTGAAAAATGTGTACAGTGTAGTAGTTGAAAATATAAGCTCTGAAGTCAGAGTGCGTAGGTTCACATCCTAGCTCTGCTAAGGCTATATGACCTTAGGCTATCATTTAACTTTCTAATGCTTCAGTTTCTTCACAAGTAAAATGGGGCTGAGAATAGTAATGACCTCGAAAATCCCGTGGACGGAGGAGCATGGTGGGCTGCATTCCATGGGGTCGCTGAGAGTCTGACACGACTGAGCGACTTCACTTTCACTTTTCACTTCCATACATTGGAGAAGGAAATGGCAACCCACTCCAGTATTCTTGCCTGGAGAATCCCAGGGATGGGGGAGCCTGGTGGGCTGCTGTCTCTGGGGTCACACAGAGACGGACACGACTGAAGTGACTTAGCAGCAGCAGCAAGGATATTATGGGGATTGAATAAGAGAATATATTTAAGTACTTTGCACATTGCCCTGGCACATCAAACTTATCATTTTATATTTGTGTTTATCTGCATGCCTGTGTGTTAAGTTGCTTCAGTCGTGTCTGACTCTCTGTGACCCCATGGACTGTAGCCTGCCAGGCTTCTCTGTCCATGGGATTTTCCAGGCAAGCATATTGGAATAGGTTGCCATGCCCTCCTCCAGGGGATCGTTCCTACCCAGGGGTCGAACCCTGAGTCTTGCGTCTCTTGCATTAGCAGGTGGGTTCTTTACCACTAGTGACACCTGGGAAGCCCCTATGTTTATCTATTTATTTATTTTTAAAGTTTTTATTGAACATATTACAATATTGCTTCTGTTTTTTTTGTTGTTGTTGTTTTTGTTCTTAGCCAATGAGAATTTGCTGTATGATTTAGGGAGTTCAAGCTTGGTGTTATGTGACAACCTAGAAAGGAGGGTAGAATGGAATGGGAGCTGGGAGGCAGGCTTAAGATGGACGGGACATATGTGTACCTCTGGCTGATTCATGTTGATATATGGCAGAAACTAACACAAAATTGTAAAGCAATTATCCTCCAAATAAAAATAAATTAATAAAATAAAAAATGTTTTGTTTTTTTTTTTCTTGGCCATGAGGCTCCCAGACCAGGGATTGAACCCACATCCTCTTCCCTGGAAGCTCAGCTGGTAAAGAATCTGCCTGCATTGCAGGAGAACCCGATTCGACTCTTGAGTCAGGAAGATCCACTAGAGAAAGGATAGGCTACTCACTCCAGTATTCTTGGACTTCTCTGGTGGCTCAGCTGATAAAGAATCCATCTGCAATGCAGGACACCTGGGTTTGATCCCTGGGTTGGGAAGATCCCCTGGAGAAGAGAATCCCCTGGAGAATACAGCTGCCCACTCCAGTATTTTGGCCTGGAGAATTCCATAGATTGTATAGTCCATGGGGTCGCAAAGAGTTGGCCACGACTGAGCAACTTTCACTTTCACTTGCCCCTTCCCTGGAAGGTGAGTCTTAACAACTGGACACCAGGGAAGTCCCTATATTTATGTTTGCTTATGAAATCTTTTATTATATTATAAGCATTATGTGGTTTGTGACCATGCCTGTTTGTGAACTGCTGCACCCATCATGAGTTAGACATGCCAAAATCATCTATTGAATGAACAAATGAATTAATAATATAGCAGTTTGAAAGTTTAATATACTTGACTACATAAACATTTTTATTATTTTAATTAGGCCTCAAAATTATTGAAAAGGAGTAGGTCAAGGCTGCATATTATCACCCTGCTTATTTAACTTATATACAGAGTACATTATGAGAAACTCTGGGCTGGATGAAGCACAAACTGGAATAAAGATCGCCGAGAGAAATATCAATAACCTCAGATATACAGATGACACCACCCTTACGGCAGAAAGGGAAGAGGAACTAAAAAGCCTCTTGATGAAGGTGAAAGAGGAGAATGAAAAAGTTGGCTTGAAACTCAACATTCAGAAAACGTTCCATGGCATCTGGTCCCATCACTTCATGGCAAATAGATGGGGAAACAGTGGAAACAGTGACAGACTTTATTTTTGGGGGGCTCCAAAATCACTGCAGATGGTGACTGCATCCATGAAATTAAAAGACACTTGCTCCTTGAAAGAAAAGGTATAACCAACCTAGACAGCATATTAAAAAGCAGAGACATTACTTTGACAACAAAGGTCCGTCTAGTCAAAGCTATGGTTTTTCCAGTAGTCATGTATGGATGTGAGAGTTGGACTATGAAGAAAGCTGAGTGCCGAAGAATTGATGCTTTTGAACTGTGGTGTTGGAGGACTCTTGCGAGTCCCTTGGACTGCAAGGAGATCCAACCAGTCCATCCTAAAGGAAACTAGTCCTGAATATTCATTAGGACTGATGCTGAAGCTGAAACTTCAATACTTTGGCCACCTGATAGAAAGAGCTGACTCATTTGAAAAGATCCTAATGCTAGGAAAGATTGAGGGCGGCAGGAGAAGGGGAGGACAGAGGATGAGATGGTTGGATGGCATCACCGACTCAATGGACATAAGTTTGAGTAAGCTCCAGGAGTTGGTGATGGACAGGGAGGCCTGGCATGCTGCAGTCCATGGGGTCGCAAAGAGTCAGACAAGACACAGTGACTGAACTGAACTGAACTGAATTGATTGTCTTATGTAATGCTTAAAAAATATCATGAAACTTTGAAAATAAATTTACCTGGAAATCATGCATTAACTAAAAATGGTAAAAATGTGAATAGTTATCTTTCTAATGTAATTACAAAATAACTATTTTTGTTGAATTTTAATCCTTATTTTTCTTTACGTGTTTTAGTTTAGGGGTTAAGACCAAAAATATTATTTTCATTCAACTGTTCCTTTATAATACATATCTTAATACTGTCCTATAGAACATTTGGAATTTTGTTTTCTGGTTTTGGCCAAAGGGTACTTTGAAAAGAATCCTAATTCCCTGAAATGGTGGCTTGAACTCCAATATTGAATTTGTCCCAAAATGATATATATATTTTACCAATGTTAAGTTAATGGACTTTATTTTGACACAGTCGTGTTGTGGCAATTATGCCAGGTTTTTTTTTTTTTTTCCATTACAAAAATGCATATACATTTTCTTACTTTAGAGAGCAAAAGGTGAGTAATTCTAAAGTGAAAAAAAATTTTTTTTTTAATTCTCATGTAAAGGAAAAGTAAAGGTAGCATCTTACTCAACCTTCTCTCTTTTTCTGTTTGATCCAAATGGAAACATGAAATCCTGGGTTATTATGCAGAACCATATGCCACTTGTTAATGGATGCTCAGTTTACATTTTACTCTATTGTTCTTCTAAGTAGTTATTTTCACATTAAGTTAAGCTTAATTTTTCTGTATGATATATATCACTTTTAAAAATAAACTGCACAAAATTGAAGGAGTATCAGTTTGACAACTTACATTACATCACAAACTGAATTTTATGCCAAATCTGATGCATACAAGCTGAAACTATGCTCAGCCAGTGTTTGGTCTAGTTTGAATTTAATACTCAACTGGCCTAAATCTGACAGACTTAATTTTATTAATTCAAGAAAGTTTAATCTGTTCTGTAATATGTGCCAAAAAAGACTGGTTCATTGAGAAGACTGAAGGGAAGATGGCTGAGTAAACCTTTATTAAATATTGAAATGAAGGGCCACAGTGACAGGAAGTGATATATTCAATTTACAGATTTTGAACTGATAAGGGCATCTAGTAAGAACATTTTTATACTCTTTACAAGTTGCTATTGTTTAAATAGCAGGACATAATTATAAGAAAGTGTGCTATGCTCATTTGTATTTAACAGTGTGAAAAAAAACCCATGGATTGGTTTCAATTATCTGAATATCTTACACATGGCAGTGCTCAAATTAATTACATGATGGCTAAACAATGAAATTGGTTTGCATTTTCTGGATCTTGCCTTGCCCTGCCTTCAGATATATGCTGTCTTAGTCAGCTCAGGCTACCACAACACACTAGCATAGAGTGGCTGGTTAAACAAAAGAAATTGATCTTTTCACGGTTTTGGAGGCTGAAAGTCCAAAATCAAGGTGATGGTAGGACTGATTTCCTTTGAGGCTTCTCTTCTTGACTTGCAGGTCAAGAGCCCTCTTGCTCTCTCTTCACATGGTGGTCCTTTTGTGCTCAAAATATGTCTCTGTGTGTCCAAATTTCTTCTTCTTATAAGAAGACTGGATTAGGGCCCACTCTAATGATCCTCATTTTAACTTAAAGATTGTTTTGAAGGCCTTATCTTTAGATACAGTCACAGTCTGAGGTACTGGGGTTAGACCTTTAAACTATGAACACAATTTAGCTGATAACACCAGAGATACACTTTCCCAATACTGACATTTTGAATCTCTAGTGATAAAAGCTGGGCTTCCCAGGTGGCGCTACTGGTAAAGAATCCCCTGCTAATGCAGGAGACATAAGAGACACAGGTTCGATCCTGGGTTGGGAAGATCCCCTGAAGGAGGGCATGGCAACCCACTCCAGTATTCTTGCCTGGGGAGTCCCATGGACAGAGGAGCCTGGTGGGCTATAGTCCATAGTGTGGCAAAAAGCCCGAGACAACTGAAGTGACTTAGCATGCACACACACAATTATAAAAGCTACAGTATAAAATAGCTATTTCAGTTATAATCACCAGCATTACCCCAAGCAGCATAAGCTCTAAGAGCACTATTTTACCTTCCAATAGCTGCTTTTTCTGCATTTTATGTTTGAAGTTACATTAAAGATACTGTAAGTAGGCCAGGGTAATAAATGGAGTTAAGGTAAATAAAGCCAAGTGTCTTCATAAAACCTTTTAATGAATTCCCTTTTCTTTTACCCCAGAGAGCCGGTAAGGGTTCAAGGGGTGGAGGGCATGTTTGTTTGTAACCCCAGTTACAATTCTAATACAGTCCCAGACTCAGACTAGGTGATTAATGAATATTTACTTATTAAATATATACTAATGATTTGTTTAGTAATATCTGATTATAAACCATAAAATAAGGATAGAATTTTCTTCAAAGTGACAAACAGGCTGTTAAATTAATAAATATGACCTATTGGAAAAAGTTTTTTTTTTTAAGCTTGTTTGCATTTTCATGTTTAAATGATATCACCTGATGTGAGGTTTGAATCTACAGAAACTGAAAAGTAATAGTTTTGGGTACATTTATTTCAGTCCTTTAAATTATTCCTCTAACATTCTTCTCACTGATGACTTGGACAATGTTGTGCTTTTTCTGAGTGGAAAATCTCCAGCTCATTGTAGGGCTACAGATGAAAATTGGGTGGTCATTTGGGCAACTGCATGGAATTCTGTGATGATACAGTTATCTTGTGACAAGGAAGTGATGAAACAGCAGAGAGACTCATCAGGTGATGAAATAATACATGCTCAGATAAAATAGGAGTCTTAGCCATTTTACAAACACTGCAGTTCAGCAGAAGCATCTTGGGTACCGTCTTTAGGAAGATATATAAAAATGTAAATATGGCTAAGAAAGCTAAATTTTAGTTTCTATTCACTGTAGAAATGATAGGGTGGACAGAATGGAGTTAAGAAAAATGAAACCCAAGAACAAGAGGTTATCATGAGTTTCAGCATGCCTGAAAAGGGTTGGTTCTCCTGCAAGTATTTCTTTATCATGGAGATGGAGCATAAAGCTAGAGTAATGTCTGTACTAGTTTTCTAGGGCTGTCATAACAAAGCACTACAAACTGAGTGACTTTAGCAACAGAAACTTATTTCTCACACTTCTGGAGACTGAAAGCTCAAGACCCAGATCTTGGCAGGTTTCGTTTCTCCCTAGGCCCCTTTTCTTACTTAGCTTGCGGGGAGCTGCCTTCTCCCTGTGTCCTCCCATGGTCTTCCTCTGTGCAGACTCATCCTTGATATCTCGCTGTGTGTCCAAAAGTTGTGTGTCTTCTTAGAAGGACACCATTAAGTTAAATTAGGACCCACCCTAATGGCCTTATTTAGATCTGTTTGATTTCCTGCTTACAAATAACTCCTTTTTATAAATTGATTTTACATGTACATTTTCTTATTGGGAAAAACTGGGCTGTTCAAATTTCCTTAAAGTCACATTCCTTAGCATTCAATTTCTCACTGATACTAGGTTATTCCACAGATACTTTCAAGTCAACATGTCCTTGAGTTGAGTTGTTAGTGACTCCCCAGACTTGTACCTCCTCCTGTGTTTTCTATCTTTGTTATTGATGTCACCATCCATCTATTCACTCAAGCCTGGAACTTATCCTGTTGATTCTTTAATCTTCATCACCTCCTTTCCCATCATAGACTTGGTTGATTCTGCTTTCCGAATCTCTTTCTCCTGCCCATTATAATTGCATTGCTCTGGTTAGGCTTTAATTTTATTTTGTTTCCACTGCTAAAATAACTCACTTTGTTTCCAAACCATCTATCCTTTGTCAAAAACTTCCTCCTAAAATGTAAGTTTGGCTATTTCATTATTTTCTTTAACTTTTTCAGTTGCTAAAATTCAGCCATATTAAGAAGGTTCACAGGACCTCTCTGTCTACCCCTTAAAACTCCTCTCTCTTCCTACCTGCAAAAATGTTTACTCCAGCCAGAATATGTTCCCTGAATACATATCACTCATGTTTCCTTCTTTTTAGCTCTGGATGTGCTTTTAGCTCTTTCTAGAATGACCTTCTCTCCCTCCCAAATCTTGCTGGTAAACTCCTATCCATCTGATTTATTCAGATGTTATTTTCCCAGGCACGTGATGCTTTTTCCTGCCTCCCCTAGAGACTGAAACCACCTCTGTTCTACCATTTACAAGGCTGTTGCAATTATTTACTTTTTTGTGTCTCTCTCTTATCCCCCCTGGAATCCCTCAGGGAAGAAATAGTTTCTTAGTAATCTGTTAATCTTTATCTCTCTAGGGAATTTAATGAGATTATGAATATTATCTCTGGAATCTGACTGCTTTGGTTTATTTTACTCCAATATTTAATCTTGAGATGTTAGTTCACCTTTTTAAACTTGTCACAAAGTAAATAATAAGTACTAGTTATCTCATTATTTGTACTAATTTTTTTGTTGACTAAAGATGGAATGAATACACTTTTAAGAGAAAGAAATGTATTATACTTTTATTCTGAATGATGTAAATAGATCATCACCAAAAGGTAGCAAAATAGAAAACATTTCAGTTGTTTTTCTTGAAAATTATAGAAAGTTAGGACGGTTGTCTGAGGTTATGTCATTAGGACTATGGATGCTTCATATTTACCTTCTGTCATCTTACTTTGGCACTAATGTTCCCTTAACTCTCTTTTTAATGGAACCATATTAACATATTGTTTAGGGAAAATAAGCAAAACTTAAGCTCTGCTGCATGCTCAAACATGATTTAGTGAGGATAAAAATGCATACTCTTAGGGAAAAGCCTAATAACACTATCATTTAAGTGCCTCCTGTTAATATTTTATAATTTACTCTTGGAATTCTTTCCAAATATAATTATTCCATCATCATAAACATATCAATTAAGAAGATACATAGTCTTTGCTATCAGTTTTTTTGGCATCAGATATTTTAATATTTATTTTAAAGAAAATATTCAGTGTATTTCATCATCTCTTTTTCTTCAGAAATATATTTTTAAAGTCTGTGGATCTTTATTAATTTCTTTATGTTGGAAATACTACTCTTTTATTTTCATAAGCAAAATATGAAGCTAATAATTAAAACATCATGGAAATGGGTCCTAATAGGCATTTGATACATATTTATCAGAAGATATCATGTATTATTTGCCTTTGAAATGTTGATGTCATAATCTATAAATCACACAAACAAGAATAGTTTCAGATTGTTTTTGATGAACAGGAATTTCAAATTACCAAAGGAAATCAACTGAATTCTTGTATTGGTAGTTGAATTTAGATCTCAGAATATTGTTCATTTCTGAACTTTGGGTTCATGTTACAGATCATAAATCAAATTTTCTCTAATCCTTTTAAGTGTCAAACAATTTTATAAAAATAAGCCAAATACTTCCCTCTTTTACATAATGAGATGTGACTTCAGATAAACACCAACGAACATAGATAAGAAGGAATGTTTCATTAAAGGAAATACAAGGGGTTGAACATATAATATTTTCATAAATTTATTTATACTCAGAAAGCATAATACAGCCAATGAGAAAGATATAAAACTCTTCATGAGTAATAACAAACACATTGCAACAACAAAAAAAGAAATCCAAGGCATGCCCTTTTCCTACTAGAATAAAATACAGCATTAAAAATAGGAAAAGAAAAATAATCAGTTATATACACAAATGTGATTTTTTAAAAGTGAAAACCAGCAACAGAATCTTTGTTTACATATGTAGTTCTCACGCATTTTTGTATGAAAAGAAACATCATTGACACACGGATGAGAAAACTGAACTAATTTTATTTTAAAATTTAAAATTATATACCTTAAATAACTTATCCATGCCATGATTTTAGATTACAATCTAGGGTATAACATTATATTAAATTATATACCTAGGCTCGCCTTCAGATAATCTTCATGTTGATTTGCAAATGCAAAATCCTAGATACACACACACACGTCTAACTGTGCTCTCAGATTTGGCATTTTTTTTTATAGTTGGATTAACATATTTTGGAAAGAAGATAGTAACTTCAAACAGTTATCAAAATTGCATTACATGCTTCACTGTAAGAAATTGAGATGTTAAAAATGCTTACGCTTTTGATTTTATCTCATTAAAATAATGTAGCATTAAGAAAGATACAAACAGACCGAGAAAAGCCTTAGGACTTTTTTCCCCTCCAATCTAAGAATAGAAAGGAGACAGGCCAGTGATGGAACACACTATGTAATGAGGCAAAATCCTTGCCAATATGTCCCAACCCAAGGTCTTTGAGAGGGTAAGGATGCATTTGGACTACAGAAATCAGTGTGCCTAATTTATTTAGACTTGTACAAAGCTTTTGACAAGGTTCTACGCAAAAGGTTAATAAAAACAGAACAAAATCAAGTTGTCATTGGATTTAAGGAAATATTTGCTTTAAATGTAGAACTGGATTAAAGATACAAATAAAAGTTAGAGATAATGGGGAAATGCCTGGATGTAAACGTGTGCCTCAAATGTCTCTTAAAGGGTATAACTGATTTGCAACATTTTGAAAATTAACTTATTAAATTAAGAGTAGAACCTGGAATTCCAGGCAAATGGAAGTAAACTGGAGGGAATTTACTAAAACAAAGCAAACAAAAACAAAATACTGTGAAAGGGAACATCACAAATAGAGCTGTACTTTAATTTTGACCCATATTCTAAGTACTTATAGCTTATTATTTGGCCTAACAGAAGTCTCTTGTCACCAATCTCTCACTCTGTCACCAGCTACAGAATTATTTTCAGAGTCGTCATGGGGACAATTTAGAAGCACGTGGGTCATTTTACATGAATTTTCCATTTACATTTCTATTGCCCACCTGAAGGTGAGCTTTTAGAGGAAAGGGATAGTGTGTGATTGGCTTTACATCTTCAATACCTTGAACAGTATGTATAACATAATATGAGCACTCATACACAACAAAAGTTCATCAAATGGATTAAAGGGGAACTAAATCTATTCTGTATCTTAACACACAATGCATGATATAGCAAACAATCTTTCTTTCTGATGAAAAGTGCTTTTATTAACAGCTCAATTTACTTTCAATTTATTTTTTTTTTAAATTATATTTCAGGAGTAGCCTCTCTTCCATTGATTTCAATAGTTTTTGGAGGTCTAGCCTTTGACAGAGTCCTATTGTGATGAGTTTTGAAGGGGACAGCATGAGAAAGATTCCTCTCCTGTTTATTATATCTGGCAACTGGCCAGAGGTAGGAAGAAAGGCAAATGTGAAGGCAAAAGAGAGGAGCCCTGTGGCCTTCCCTTCTCTGTGGTTCACTGCCACAGGGAAGAGGATGGAATGAAACAGGAAGGTGTCATGAGACCTGTGAGGGCTCAGTTCGAGTCTTTCAGCCGGTCACAAACTTAACATGAATAATAACCTAAAATTAAACTTGAAAATGACAAATACCAATTACAGAACATGATATGAAATGAATACCTTTGTCTGTTTTAAAATATTTGTTGACTGTAAATTCTTTGATGGAAGAAATTTTTTTGCCTTACTAGGCATTTTGTCTGTGGGTCTTAGCATTGTGCTCAGCACATTAGCTGGTACTATATATTCACTGAATGACTGAACAAATAAATAAGCAAAACTCCTTAAAACTGAGCAAAAAAAAAAAATAGTACGTAGACAATTCCTATTACGGGAACAAAGTGAACTGCCTAAAATTTTTTAAAGGAATGATTAAAGAATAGCAAAAAAAAAAAAAAAAAATAGTAAATAAGGTTAAGGCTTTTTCCCAAGGACAGCTGACCCACAAATTTGAACTGTGCGGATCTGCTTATATGCAGATTTTTTTCCCCATAAATATGTATCAGAGAAGCACAAAATCTGCAGTTGATTGTATCCCCTGATGTAGGAGCACAGATACAAAGACTGACTGTAAACTTTTACTTTGAGTTTTTATTACACAGGGGTGTTGGCAGCTCTAACCACTGCCCTGTTCAAGAGTCAGCTATATTAATTTGCAAGATGCTGTTTGGAACTCAGAATTTCCCGAAGACATGTGTTACACACCGTGACTGGCAAGCACCCCTAATTCTATTTTACCAATAATGTAACAGTCCAGAATTATGCCTACCAACATTCCCTTAAGACAATGCAAGTTCAATTGAAAGGCATCTGCCATGATGTAAATTCCTCCTAAGGGGCATTCTGAGGAGTCTGTCTGTATAAATACACTGTGCTTGTGCTCAATCATGTCTGACTCTTCAAGACCCCATGGGCCCCATAGCCTGCCAGACTTCTCTGTCCATGGGGTTTCCTAGGCAAGAATACTGAAGTGGGTTGCCATTTCCTTCTCCTGGGGATCTTCCTGACCCAGGGATCAAACCTGTGTCTCCTGCATTGGCAGGCAGATTCTTTACATTAGCACCACCAGGGAAGCCCCTACGTAAATACAATAATGCATGAAAAGATGCTTGGCATCATCAGTCATTACAGAAATGCAATTTTATATCAAAACACACCTGTCAGAATGGCTAAAATTTTTTAAAAGTGGTAATATCAAATGCCAGTGAAGATGTAGAGAAACTGGATCTTCATGCATTAGGAATGTAAAATGGTATAGCTATTCTAGGATAGTATGTGGCTGTTTCTTATGTAGGTGCACTCAGTTAGCTACTGGTTTTGAAACAGAAGCAAAAAAGCCTCTACTGAATCATATGAAGCTATGAAAAAGACCAAGATATCCCAAAATTACTTAGCATATTACTGTAGCACAGAATTTATACTGCTAATTTGTATTCTAACTCAAGAGATTTTCAACTATTTAACCTAAAAATCAAACTCTTGGGATGAATAAATAATAGAAACTGTTTATAATGAAGAAATTCAAACCAGCAGTAGATGATTGATCTGATGGTACAAGACTATTCATCCACCCAAGAGAACTGAGTATGTGACAGTTGTATTTGGAGTTTTATCCATGAGGTATTTATGGCCTCTGGAGATAGGCAAGATTTTTTTTTTTTCTAACTGAACTGTAGTTGATTTGCCATACTGTGTTACTTTCAGATATATAGATAGTGATTTCAGTATTTTTGCTGGTTATATTCTATTATAAATAAGATAATGGTTTTCATTTCCTGTAGTATACGGTATATTGTTACTTATCTATTTTATATCTAGTAGTTTTATCTGTTAATCCCATACCCCAGTTGGTCCCTTCTTCCTTCTCTGTCCCTTTTGGTAACCACAAGCTCGTTTTTTACATCTGTAGGTCTGTTTCTGTTTTGTATGTACATTCATTTTTATTTTTCAGATTCTACATGTAAGTGATATCACATAGTGTTTGCCTTTCTCTGACTTATTTCACTTATCACAATATTCTCTACATCTATCCACATGATATATGTATAATGTGGATATACACACACACACACCACATTGTCCTAATCCAATCATCTGTTGATGGATACTTGAGTTGCTTCCATGTCTTGACTGTTGTAAATAGTGCTGCTATGAACACTGGGGAGCATGTATCTTTTATTTAGTTTTTTTCTGGATATATACTCATGATCAGGGGCTTCCCTCGTGGCTCAGATGGTAAAAGAATCTGCCTGAAATGCAGGAGACCTGGGTTTGATCCCTGGATTGGGAATATCCCCTGGAGAAGGAAATGGCAACCCCCTCCAGCATTCTTGTCCGGGAAATCCCATGGATAGAGGAGCCTGGTGGGCTTCAGTCCATAGGGTTGCAAAGGATTGGACTCAACTGAGGGACTAACACTTTACCCGTGATTAAAACTGCTGAATCATATGGTAATTCTACTTCTTGTTTTTTAAAGAACTCCCACATTGTTTTCCACAGTGGCTGTGCCAATTTACATTCCCATCAACAGTGTATGAGGGTTTCCTTTTTGGTGATAGGCAAAGGAGCAAAGGAGGAATTCATTTTAAAAAGTTTAGTCATAACTAGCTAGAACTGCTATCTCATATAGATTACAATACAGAAAGAACATTTCACAAGTATTTTATATCCCTTTGTTCATTGTAACATCTGTATGGTGCTGACAAGATAAAATAGTCTGGACTTAGAGCAGCTATTGAAAACAAATTGTGTATTTACCTTATGGTGAGAGATGGTGTTCTGGTTGAGAAAGAATAATACTTAGGTGTAACAGAGTAGAATATACAGAGAACTGAACTTGTTATTTTAGCATTTGGAATTCCTATGTATTGTTGAGCTTGACATACTTAAACAGTGTGATTATGAGAATTCTGAAGTACAGCTATTAAGGTGATTCTATCTGGAAAAGTTTTGATACTGTTTGGCCAGGCATAACTCTTACATAGTGGTCCATGTCCAGATACTGAGCAGGTCCCTGGAGTTGAGAGAGAAACAACAGAGGCTGATCCAATCATTTGGTCAGAGAAGCAAGAGGTATCCCCATTGTATTTGCATTGTATTTGCAGAAAACGCTCAAATCTTGGACACGTTATTTAAAATGTTTTTGTCTCAGTTTCCTTATTGTTAAGGTGGGGATCAGCGAATCCACCTCTAGGATTATTATAAGGTTTAAGTGAAGTAAACCTGGAATGTACCCCAAGAAGTGCCTAGTGCTAATGTCACTCAGTCATGTCTGACTCTTTGCAACCCCATGGACTATAGCCCGCCAGACTCCTCTGTCCATGGAATTCACCAGGCAAGAATACTGGAGTGGGTTGTCATTCTCTTCTCTAGGGGAGCTTCCCAACCCAGGGGTCAAACCTGTGTCTACCACATTTCAGGAAGATTCTTTAGCATTTGAGCCACCAGGGAAGCCTGGCACCACCAGGGAAGTAGTTCCTATGTGTGTGTGTGCTAAGTCACTTTAGTCGTGTCTGACTTTGTGTGACCCTGTGGACTTCAGCCCACCAGGTTTCTCTGTCCATGGGATTCTCCAGGAAAGAATATTGGAGTGGGTAGTTGTACCCTCCTCGAGGAGATCTTCCCCACCCAAGGATGGAACCTGTGTCTCTTATGTCTCCTGTATTAGCAGGCTGGTTCTTTACCACTAGCACCACTGGGAAACCCCAGTAGTGCCTGTGCTGTGCTTAGTTACTCAGTCATGTGCAACTCTTTGTGACCCCATGGACTGTAGCTCACCAGGTTCCTCTGTCCATGGGGATTTTCCAGGGATGAATACTGGAGTGGGTTGCCATGCCCTCCTCCAGGGGATCTTTCTGACCCAGGAATCTAAATGGGGCCTTCTGCACTGTGGGCAGATTCTTTACCAGCTGAGCTACCAGGGAAGCTCTGTTAAAGTTAGTGTTACCATTAAGACACAAAATTGTAGCATATAGTAGTGTAGCGCCTTGCTACGTAATGAATGAATGTGTGGTCCATGGACTAGTAGCACTGATGTCACCTGGAAGCTTGTCAGAGATGCAAAAGCTCTGGCCCCACTCCATGGATCACAATCTGTGTCTTAACAAGATCCCTGAGTATCTTTATAAACAGTAACATTGAGAGTCACAACACAGAAACTGAAAAGGAGATACTGAATTTTGTTAAAGGCAGAGCCCAAGAGGGAAGATCTACAAATTCCAGCAGTTGAAACGACAAGAGTTACCTCAGTTTCTACTCTCATCCTCTGTTGTCCTGCAGTGCTTACTGGTTTATATTTCCACATGGGCTACAGAAAATGTCCTCTCATATATTTAGTTCTTGTTCCCAAATCACCTTAGTGTCCCGGTCCTTAGAAAAATTTCCCACCTGTCCCCAGAGTTTTGGAGAAATATCCTGAAAGGGCACTATAGAGCAAAATAGAACTCTTCACCTTACATATGCATCACTAAGAAGGGTCCACTCAAGGATGTGAAAGAATTAGTTCCAAAGTCCACTGGGCAGTGAACAGTAGACAATGCTGACTTACTGAAAATGTCACTTAGCTTTTTGAGAATTTCAGCTTCCAGGTCTCTCATCTTCCTTGAAAGAGAGTAAATAATGACAATGAATGAACCATACTGGAGAGGAACAAAGACATAACTGGTGCCAATCCACCTTCTCTAGATCCTGGGCATTCATACTGAAAAATCCATTATTTTCTTAGGTTAGAAGGTAGCAGTTTTGCTCTGGAGTTTCTGTTTTGCTCTAGCTAGAGAGGTTCAGTCTATCAGATTGAATCTAAAATAGAACCATTTTTTTCAAGTCAATATAGCTTACTGAATGAAGCTTCTTTCAGGTACAGAACCCTCCTAAGGACAGCATCACTCATATTTTAACTGGGCCTTTTAAAACACAATGTACTTCATCAGCTCAGTAGGTGCTCACGCTGGCAGATTTCTGAGCCCAGGAAACGATGTGCTAGGAAACACCTGGGGCAGACTTCAGTAGGCTAAATTCTGCTTGCTACCTTCAGAGCAGAATCTGTCATATCTTGCTCCTTTTTGAGTGTAATATTTAATCAGCTTTTTTTTTTATAAGGACTGGAATTTCCATAAGTCAGAAATGCAGTCTCCAGCAAGTACATGTCCTGAAATCCTAATCTCTATTCTTACACGTGCTCTCAATCATAATGCACAAACCTTAGGACAAAAAAAAAAAAATCAAGCTTCACTCTCAAGTATTTCAGTACCATAAATGGCTTGCATAGCCCCATGGGCCATAAAGTCTCTTAATTTACTGAAAGCCTGAGTGCATTTAATAATTGCTGGACATACAAAGCCAAAGCTAGTCATCATCAGTTATTTACTTCTCTTTTCCTCTGCACTAAGGGAGAAAGCCAAATTCCCATAGCTGTCCCAACCTTCCCCCTCCCAAATGGAGAGAGAGAAATCTTCTGCCAAAGCAGATTGTGTGCAGTTCTCCTTGTTTCAGAGCTGCCAGTTTTCCTAAGCACAGAATCAGAACTAATACATCATACTTGAACTTTAAGCCTCTGATGTACCCTGACATTTGGAATAGCCTAGGATCCAGAGGGATAAAGAGGCAGTAGATTCTCCTTTAATGATTTATGTTGTTTTCAATCTCCTTTCACAGGTTAGAGCAGCTTCCTGCTCTCAGCCTATATGAGGCACAAAAGGGTGGTCTTCCCATGATTTGGAGGAAAGGCAAGCATACATATATTAAGACCATCCTGCAATTAAATACTTGCTCTAGTTGTTAGGAAAAGGAAAATAATGATTAATTTCCAAATGTTTAAAGTGAAAAAAAAAAAAAAAGGGACTTGGACGAACCTTTGAGTAATCAAAAGGAAAGAAATGCTTAAGGACACGTATAGTAGAGCACCTATATTTTCCATTTCTCATTTCCAGTAATCTATCTTTATCCCAATGAGTTTCTGCTTAATTTTTGAGTCAAACTAGCATTTTTAGCCTATGTAGCAAGGACCACAGGTTCTATCTAATCAGAGCACAAGGCATCACTGAGAATTAATATAATTGCAGCTGTGTCTACATGTTGCCAAATATCAATGTGGATCTTAAGGAGAGGAAAAAAAGAATGCAAAGGGCAATAGAAACTTTGCTTTTGGAAATTGTCTCAAATAGCTCCAAGCTGGAGAGATATCCAAGAAGTAAATGTCTTAGTCAAACTAATCAGTTACCTAGAGACTAAGGATGAGCTTCAAAATACTCCCCTTGTGTGTTAAAAATACATCGAATGATCCAGGAACGATTATCTTTCTGTTTTATTAAAGAAGCTGCTATCATTTTGTTAACACCACTCTGGATTGCTTGGGCCACCCAGAAGTAAGAACTTCCAATCACTTGTCTGTGGAGAACTCTCCTGAGATAAGGACAGACCTGTATTATCAGTTATCTTTCTGGGAACTGACAACAACAACAAAAATGTAACTTCCCACATTAAGGTGCTATTGCAGTAGTGGTTTTGCGGTAGTAAACACATAATAAAGTCAAAATTATTCAATTCTAAATTATTAAAATATTTGAATAGCAAATAATTGCAGCACATATATTTCTTTTCCAGTGTTAGAAAATACTTTTGACATAAATTAGCCTGATTGGAGTTGGTTTCTGAATTCTATTCCTACAAGTAATATGGAACAGAAGGCGCTCAAAGGTATGCCCATATTCCTTCACTTTCCTCTTTTACCCTCTGACTCACCTCCACAAAAGAAAACACAATTTTGTATGGATGTATGACCAATCATACTCTGGGCTGGAAGAAGCACAAGCTGGAATCAAGATTGCTGGGAGAAATATCAATAACCTCAGATATGCAGATGACACCACCCTTATGGCAGAAAGGGAAGAGGAACTAAAAAGCCTCTTGATGAAAGTGAAAGAGGAGAGTGAAAAAGTTGGCTTAAAGCTCAACATTCAGAAAACTAAGATCATGGCATCTGGTCCCATCACTTCATGGCAAATAGATGGGGAAACAGTGGCAAACTTTATTTTTTTGGGCTCCAGAATCACTGCAGATGGTGATTGCAGCCATGAAATTAAAAGACGCTTACTCCTTGGAAGGAAAGTTATGACCAACCTAGATAGCATATTCAAAAGCAGAGACATTACTTTGCCAACAAAGGTTCGTCTAGCCAAGGCTATGGTTTTTCCAGTGTCATGTATGGATGTGAGAGTTGGACTGTGAAGAAAGCTGAGCGCCAAAGAATTGATCTTTTGAACTGTGGTGTTGGAGAAGACTCTTGGGAGTCCCTTGGACTTCAAGGAGATCCAACTAGTCCATCCTAAAGGAGATCAGTCCTGGGTGTTCATTGGAAGGACTGATACTGAAGCTGAAACTCCAGTACTTTGGCCACCTCATGCAGAGCTGACTCATTGGAAAAGATGCTGATGCTGGGAGGGATTGGGGGCAGGAGGAGAAGAGAACGACAGAGGATGAGATAGCTGGATGGCATCACTGACTCGACGCACATGAATTTTGGGTGAACTCCAGGAGTTGGTGATGGACAGGGAGGCCTGGTGTGGTGCGATTCATGGGGTCGCAAAGAGTCGGACACGACTGAGTGGCTGAACTGAACTGATGACCAATCATAATGTTGATCTTGTGATTTTATAGCCAGAGATGACTCTAGCACAAGCTTTGGAGCCAGGTTACTCAACTGGAATCTTGCTCTAGACACTTAAACTGCATGTGCATGCTAAGTTGCTTTAGTCGTGTCCCACTCTTTGCTACCCTCTGGGGTGTAAACTAGATACTACATAATCTTGGGCCAATTATCTAACTTCTTTTGGCTCTATTTCCTCATTTGTAAGATTTGTGGTCTATAAGTTTTCCTCTAGATACTCTGACCCCAATTCCTGCCAATGTTCCCTTGAAGGTTACATTATACTCAGAGCCCTGAAAACAGCATATTGTCATAGTTTTATCTCAAACCTGTGGCAGTTTGCAACTTAGCTAATATGAGGTTGAAACAAACCTTGGAAACTTATCATTTAGGGGTGACTAAGGCAATATTTGTGTCTATTTCATAATTATACACAAGGGATGTTGCTTAAAATAGTTTAATTTCTCTTAATTTGTAATACATTTCTCACCTTGTTCTATCCATCAGATCATCATTTTTAGAAAAGTCTAATCCTGTTAAAATGGTTTGGATAGATTCTATGCTACTTTGAAAATCCTCCATTAATAAAATATAGTTTTGATGTCAGTGATGTTATCATTAGTTAAATATAGCATTGATTTTGATTCTTATTCTATGGTTTTTCTCTGAATTATTATCACTCTTTCCTCTAATTAAGTAGGTAAAAAACCTGGGAATATAATGATGTTTTCTCATTCTGCTTCTTTATCTCCCACTTCTCCAAACCACCAACTACATTTTGCAAGTGTAGGTTACTTAAGGAAAGAAAAGTGCTTGTTACAATTCAGTAACTGGAGTGAGCAGTAGGCACTTTAAATCTGAGTACAATAATTTACAACAGCGAGTGCATTTCTGAGAACCCTATGTGAGCTCCCAAGAACCCTGGCTACACTGTCAGACACCTATCTTTAAACTGCCTCCTGCCAAATGATGACTGTGGCCCTGTCACCCTGGTCAGCCCCGTAAGTCTCATTCACACTCCTTCTAATTGGCAGGATCCCACTCTGGGCACCTCCATGGCCCTTGTAACATTTTTTTAGGCAGATAACTTGACACTGTAAATTTGGCTGCGAGCCTGCTACTGTGGGATGTCTTTACATCCGCCCTCAATGGTCACCTCAGTTCATACCCTTGAAATTCCAGCCTCAACAGTCTGCAAATTAAATTACAGGACAGAAAGATGTGATTTCTTCAGCGTGGGTGGCCAGCCCTCTTCACCTGTTCGAAGAAGAAAAATTTGATTACTGGGAAAAGGAGGAGTGAAAAAGTGTTTTTTACGGACAGGAAGAGGAGGGCGAAAACTATCAACCAGAGTATCTCAGGACTTGAGGAAGCCTAGAGTGTGTGGCGTTTGGTTTCCGACATGAATGTGGCAGCAGGCTCAGGAAACCTGATAACAGCTTTTGTGACCTTGAGGTCTGGAAACGGTTTCACTGATTGAAGTTATATAAGTTCAGCTAAATTTGAATGTGTTGTAAATATTTATCTGGCAGCCTGACATACAGTTGTTCTTGAAATTATGGGGTAGAGTCTTATCTTTCCTAGCATATAATTTTTGAAATGTTCTTCTGGATGGTGTTTAAGATTATAAATATAACTGAGTTATTGTTTTGTGCTAAGGTTTTCTCAGACTTTAAGCCTGTTTAAAAGAATAGAGAGTGTTTTCTGGCAGCTTTGTTTTCCTAAATATATTGGAGGCTGCAATAAAAATCTGCCTGGAGACTAAGCCTTGGTGAAACATAAACAGTCTGCTTCAGCTGCAGTTATATATTTTCCTTCACATTTCCAGATATGCTGGTATATAAGGTCTCAGATCCAATGGGTATTTTATGTGAGAAAACTGTTAGTATGCAGCATTCCTTTCCAGTGAATTATTGAGTTGTCCAGCAGCAAAACAGGCAGGAGACAAGCTAGTCTACAATGAAATAGTCCTTCGTTGCTTCAAAAGCTACTCTGAGCCAGCCCTGCCCTGAGACACCTGGGCTCGTGAATGCTGAGACCTTTGAGGAGGAGTACAAACAGACCTGAGCAAGTTCTTAACGAGTGCCCCATAACATACACCACTCATCTCCCACTGACGAACAGCATCTCAACCAGCAGGCAGGTGCCTTTTGGGGAAAACGTGGGGAAAGCGAGCAGTAGGCCAGGATGAAAGGAGTGACAAGAATGAAGATGTCCAAGGTTAAGTCTTAGACCAAAGCTGATGATGTACAGCCACTATAGATGGCCCAAATCTCATCCCCACGGTTGTGGTTCCATCAATTGTAACAGCCTATTTAACTATCTAATGTTACTCTCACATCTTGAGGCATTTTTACCAGGTGGGACCACTCCTAGATTCATTAGCATTTCCCAGTTTGATTTAGAGGTGCCATTGGAGAACTTTACCACTGTGCTCTAAGAAGCCAGTCAACCCTGTGGCTGGCTAATACAAAATCGCTGCACTGAGAGATCTTACAGCTCTGCTACATAAATAACAAAATCTTTGTCATGCTGTTGATTCCATTTGTAGTGCTTATATTCAACAATCATTTATTAAAGACATATCATACATCAAGGTCTCAGAAGCTCTTGGTGAGTAGTTGATATAAAGGTAAATCTACCATGGACCTTACTTTCAGACACTTTACAATCTTGTAGAGAAAAGAAGATGAGAGGGTCTCCACTCTAATTAATTCAATATAATTTTATAATTAGTATGTTAGTAAAATGTGTTTGTGGCATGACATCTAAGTTGAAGCAGGAGTAAACAGAAATTTTAATCTTATTACATAGTTATTTTTGGCGAGATGGAGAATGTTATGCAACAGACTGCCTAAAATAACACATTTCTATTTAGGGCTCTCTATTCTGTTTGCTTTAAGATCAAATGGAAGCGTTCAGCATTTCAAATGTAGGACAAATTTACATCACACTTATAAGCAGACATTATCACATAGGGCAGGGAGGGTTGATATGAGACATGCATGTTTATAGTCCTTTTGATGTTGATAGATAGGTAAGTTAACTGTGGCTTTCTGAATGAATCTGAATTTAGTTTCAAACTCCTTACTCTGCATAGACTTCAAGCAATTACTACTAATCAAGCTTAGTAGGCATAACACATGAAATTTATTTTATCATCCCAGCTATAAGTACTCTCAGATTCTAAGGTACCGACCATTTTATTTCCTGATTAATGATTTTTTACAATCAATTTATATTTTCTGTCTTTTGTCAACATCATTTTTCAAGTATTTCAATTTTATCATCAGAAAATATCCCAAATAACTGCAAAATAGGTAAGAAGTGTGTATGTTATCATTTAAACAGCTCTATACTGCCACAAAACCTACATGGATTTAATGGTACCTACCTGGATTTAGATCACATCATTAAGAGTTTGAAAAGATTACAGTGACTCCACACTACAGAGTTCATAAGTGTAAATTAAAACAGAAGAAGAAAAGAAGACCTCATGGGATTTAAATGCTTCCAGATACATTATTATTTCAGCTCAGATTGTATGAAGATTCTAATTGTTGGCTTAAGGCATCATTTTATTTATAAATATGTGAGCAAATATAATTCTTTTACAAACCCTAATGTGTCTGGTAGTCAGGATAGCATAAGTTATGCTGCAATAATGAAAAACCCCAAATTTCAGAGGAGAAGTGGGCTACAGAGGATGAGATGGTTGGATGACATCACTGACTCAATGAATATGAGCTTGAGCAAACTCTGGGAGATAGTGAAGAAGAGGGAGGCCTGGCGTGCTGTGGTGCATGAGGTCACAAAGACTCAGACACGACTTAGCAACTAAACAACAACAAACGAGAGTTCACTTCTTTATCATGAAATTCCTCTGCAGACCCTGGCCATTCTATGGGGCAGCTGACCTCCCTGTGGTGGCTCAACACTGTTCCCTCCATAACAGCACAGGCTTCCATGGCAGCCTCAGCAAGCAAAGAGAGAGAGGTAGATAGTAGAGAACTGGGGAATAAACAGCTTCACCTGGGAAGGATGTACACCATGTCTGCTTACTCACTGGCTGAAACAACTTCCAAGTTGTACTTAAGTTCAGAGGGCAGGAAATACAATCTTTCTATTGTGTTCCAGTTGGAGAAGGAAACAATATCAGAGAATGGTAGTAATATCTGCCTCAGTGACTTAAGCTTTTTCTATCACAACTTTTGTCTTAAGGGATATAGTGTATTGGGCGTTATACAGTTTGAGCTTTAGACAATGAAACAAAATCTCAGTACAGTTCAGTTCAGTCACTCAGCCAAGTCTGACTCTTTGTGACCCCATGGACTGCAGCACACATGGCCTCCTTGTCCATCACCAACTCCTGGAGTTTACCCAAACTCATGTCCATCGAGTTGGTGATGCCATTTGACCATCTCATCCTCTGTTGTCCCCTTCTCCTCCCGTCTTCAATGTTTCCCAGCATCAGGGTCTTTTCAAATGAGTCAGCTCTTTGCATCAGGTGGCCAAAGTATTAGTTTCCACTTCAACATCAGTCCATCCAGTGCAAATTTAGGACTGATCTCCTTTAGGATGGACTGGTTGGATCTCCTTGCAGTCCAAGGGACTCTCAAGAGTCTTCTTCAACACCACAGTTCAAAAGCATCAATTCTTCGGCGCTCAGCTTTCTTCACAGTCCAACTCTCACACCCATACACGGCCACTGGAAAAACCATAGCCTTGACTAGATGGACCTTTGTTGGCAGAGTAACGTCTCTGCTTTTGAGTATGCTATCTAGGTTGGTCATAACTTTCCTTCCAAGGAGTAAGCATCTTTTAATTTCATGGCTGCAGTCACCATCTGCAGTAATTTTGGAGCCCCCCAAAATTAAGTCTGACACTGTTTCCACTGTTTCCCCATCTATTTGCCATGAAGTGGTGGGACCAGATGCCATGATCTTCAGTTTCTGAATGTTGAGCTTTAAGTCAACTTTTTCACTCTCCTCTTTGACTTTCATTAAGAGGCTTTTTAGTTCCTCTTCCCTTTCTGCCATAAGGGTGTTGTCATCTGCATATCTGAGGTGATTGAGATTTCTCCCGGCAATCTTGATTCCAGCTTGTGTTTCTTCCAGCCCAGTGTTTCTCATGATGTATTCTGCATATAAGTTAAATAAGCAGGGTGATAGTATACAGCCTTGACGTACTCCTTTTCCTATTTGGAACCAGTCTGTTGTTCCATGTCCAGTTCTAACTGTTGCTTCCTGACCTGCATATAGGTTTCTCAAGAGGCAGGTCAGGTGGTCTGGTATTGCCTAGCTAATGTTAGAAAGTTCAGTTTTGTTGTGTATTCTGTGGGTTTGGACAATGTATAATGACATGTATCCTTCATTATCGTATCATAGAGAGAATTTTTTACTACCCTAAAAGTCATCTATGTGTTTCATCTATTCATCCTTCTTCCTATTAACCATTGATGTTTTTTATCATCTCCATAGTTTTACCTTTTTCAGAATGTCACATAGTTGGAATCATATGACACAGCCTTCTCAAATTTGCTTCTTTTACTTAACAATATGCATTTAATTTTCCTCTATGTCTCTTTATGGCTTGATAGCTCATTTCTTTTTAGTATTGATAGTACTCCATTTTCTGTATTCTACCACAGTTTGTTTATCCACTCATCTACTGAGACATTTTAATTGCTTTCCAAGTTTTGGTAATCATGAATAAGGCTGTTATAAACAAGCGTGTGCAGGTTTTGTGTGGTCCACTAGGTTTTTAACGCCTCAAACAGTAATAAAATCTTCCTTTTTAAAAAATTCAGCACAATAACTAGAATTTTATATGGAATACACAAAATAGACACTCAAAAATACTTGGTGAGTGTATATTTAAAAATAAACTTCAAGGGTAAATAGACCAGTCTCCAAGTTTTATTGTTTCCATTCTAACAATAATAACTGATCCTTATTGAGCATCTATTTTATTCGAGGTACTATACTAAGTGCTTTATTTCCTGTAATTCATACAACAAGCCTATGAACTATATATTTTTAGTATTCTGATATTACAGTGAGAAAACTGAGGCTTAGAGGGGTTAAGCAGCTTGCCTGCTTTTCAATAGTAGCTAAATCAGAATTTAAACTAAGCACAGAGAACCCCAGAATTTAACCACCACTCTATACTGTTTCCATGTCTACTTTAATGATACCTTGAATAGACTGTCGAAAAGAAAGTCTCCAAGATCTAAGAAAAAAGGTTAATGGAAATAATTTGTCTAGAAAAATAAAACTGATTTCTGGATTCATGCAAGTTATATCCATGTTATGTGTCATGTGCTCAGCTGTGTCCGACTCTTTGCCGCCCCAGGGACTGTAGCCTGTCAGGTTCCTCTGCCCATGGAATTTTTCAGGCAAGAATACTGGAGTGGGTTGCCATTTCATACTCTAGAGGATTTTCCCAACCCAAGGATGGAACCCGGGTCTCTTGAATCTCCTGCATTGGCAGGCAGATTCTTTACCACTATCGCCACTGTGATTAACCAGTATAACACATCTCTTCTAAATCAACATCAAAGGATTGCCTGTGACATACTGAAGAAGGGTAGTAGGGTGCAGACCTCTAATTTTAATATCATGTCACATTTAAGGTCAAATTTCCTATAGGGGAAAAACAGAAAAAGGACAAATAAAAATTTTAATTTTTATATTACTATCATTAAAACATAAATTCAATAATGAGATAAAGATTGATTTTATTCTTATTTATAAAAAACACATTAAGCAATGCATTAGTTTTAATCAAACCATTAGAAACATGAAGCAATGTATTATGTAATACTGGGGCAGGGAAAAAATAAACTTGAATTTTGACTTAAGCAGGGATGAAAAAAGCTTAGATTAAAAAATACACATACACTGTAAATCTAAAAAACTATTTGAAAGAAACATATGCCAGAGATTTAAAGTTTACTGTGTATAGACATTAGACACTAATGATGGCTCTTGTGTGAAGTTGCAATAAAGGTATTATTATTAGAAAGTAAAGAAATAGCCAAAATGGTACCTCATTATAACAGGATCAGGATGCTATTTAAGCCAGTTTTTGGCACTCAATGTGGTGAGTTACTTAACAAGTTATTCTAAGACTACAATTTCAGTTACATCATTTAAAAGTGTCAGATGTTGATTTAAAAGCATTTTAAATGACTTCTTGCAGTGATAGGGTACTAAAAATTTAAGGGAGTTTAGAGGAACTTCAGAAATGTTCATTGAGTTAATCACAATGGAAAATTCATTACCTGATATTTATCATGAAGATATATGGAAAAACATATACAAGCATATAAAAATTGCTGATAATTTTATTGAGTTTTCTACTAAAAGAATCCTATATTCAGCATAATCTTATCTGTTTATAATATACTTTGATTTTGGAACTATTTGATGAGAAATTTAGGTTACTTTTGATGTGGAATTATACCCTCACTTTCAGAAGTTAAACTGAACCTCTAACAGTTATTGAGAATGTTCATAAATGGTGATTGATAAATTAGAGTGAGCTAGAATATTTTTGAAGGGAACTGGAAGATGAGTTGAAGCATTACTTGAGTTGTCAGTCCCTCTGAGTTCAAACACTAATGTGAACACTGTTGAACTGTGAATTCCTGGGCACATCACTTAACCTTTCTGTGTTTCCATTTCCTTATCTACACAATGAGGCTAATAATACTGATTGACCTCATAACATTTAATTAGGCCATTGGGAAGCTCTTTGAAAATGCTAAGTATCATTTGTTGGCACTTAGCTTCATGAAAGGTTTGTGTTTTTAACACACTGTGGTTTGAAGATGTGTTGGTACAGCTCCTGCCAACTTCTTGTTTTTCAACCATATCTTTTCTGAGCTTCCTTTGAAGTCCATGGGAATTATGGTGATTGAAGGCACTTAGGGGAGGCAGCAGTAATGAGAGTGTGTTCTCTGGCACGTTTATAATAGGTTTACTTTACCGTTATGAAGAAAATGCCATACTTCTCAATGGAAAAAGGGCTGATGGCTTCCTAGTGGTTTATGGGTGGGTAAAATCATGATTGCTCATGGATCTTAAGCCCTAGAGGAAAAGATTCTTTGGCAAAGACAATGAGAAAGTTTAAAGTGTTTGAATGTAACTTTCAGGGAATATAAAAAATGACAGGCTCCTGTAGGGGAGGATTATATCTTTTACTTTCTGTACAGAACACATAGTCACTACTAAATACATGCTTACTAAATAAATGCATGATGAATGGGCAGAAATTACTATAACAGTAGCATATTACATGATAATTATCACATTATATAACATTAATGCAGCATTTAGAATACACATTGGTTACTACTTTTTAATTCTTTTTGTGTGTTTCCCCCTCTATTATAGCATTAACTAGTATGCTTGTAGTACCATTTACAGAAATATATTGCAACATATTTCTACTCAAAGTTTAAAAGAAAGGGGGTGGGAGGAGTCCCATCACACTTGAAATTTGCATCTATTTGGAAGCATCACCATAGTCTCATGATGCCTATTGCAGACTATGTCAATAGCCTTCTAGTTGGAATCTCTGTTTCTAATCTTTTAAAGATCTATTTTATAATTCACTGCCAAATTAATCTTTTTTTAACATCACTTTCATTATGGTACTCATTTCAAAAGTTTCAGTGGCTTTTTATTTCCTATTACGTCATGTCCATTTCCAAAACTGTGATTTTAAAGCCATCTATCATTGGTTGAATTGCATCCCTCCAAGTTTCATTTTGAAGTCCTAACCTCTAGTACCTAATGATGTGATTGGATTTGGAGATAGAGTCTTTAAAGAGCTAATTAAGTTAAAGCGATGTCATTAGGGTGGGTCCAAATCCAAGCTGACTTGTGTGCTTATAAGAAGAGGACATTTGGACACAGACATACACAGAGGGAAGACCATGTAAAGAAAAACAGAAAACAGCTATCTATAAGCCAAGAAGAATGGCTTTGGAAGAAACCAATCCTGCCAATACCTTGATCTCAGACTTTCAGTCTCCAGAATTGTGAGAAAACGAATTTGTTGTTCAAACCACTTGCTGTTTATTTTCTAAGTTGTGTCTGTCTCTTCTGTGACCCATGGACTATAGCCCATCAGGCTCCTCTGTCCATGGGATTTCCCAGACAAGAATACTGGAGTGGGTTGCCATCTCCTTCTCTAGGGAATCTTCCTGACCATGGATCAAACCCATGTCTCCTGAATTAGCAGGCAAATTCTTTACCAGTGAGTCACTGGGGAAACCCCTTAAGCCTCCTAGTCTGTGAAATTTATTAAGGCAGCCTTAGTAAACTAATATAACATTCATAATATAGAAGCCCCCACATGGTTTTATGACCTTATTTCTCTAAGATAATTTAAGTTTTAGTCATCTGGTAAACTTAGTTATTTTTACTGTGATCACAATTCCTCTTTTTTCTGTGTCACAGTCCATTATAGGTGGCCCTAAGATTCCCGACTTTTCAAAGGGAAGAACCCTGAGCAGAAGACAGAACATGCCTTTTACTGACCTCAGGACTTGAGCATGTCATGTCTCCTCTTCAAAACTTAGAAAATAATGCCAGATTTTCCTACTTCAAAGGTCTACAGGCTTTTGAAGGCTCAAATAAGATGATGCACAAGGAAATATTTGGATGGTCACCAAGTGCTGGGACTCTGCTTGAAACTGGATCATCTAGCCCAAGATCATGACAGCCCCTTGCATGCTTCTGCCTTTTGATGACACTGTTATGGACCGAATGTTTGTGTCCCCATCCTAACTTCATATGTAGAAGCCCTAATGTGATGATATTTGGAGATGGGGCTGGAAAGCATTAAGTTGGATGCCAGGGAATGCCTTAAACCAAGTAAATTATTGTTTAGAGCAGAAAAAGGTTTCTAATAATAACCTTGAATAAAAAAAAAAAAAAACAAGAAATAAGTCTGAAGCCAAGCAATAAGGACTGGGTAATTATAAAGAGAAGATGCAGGTTCCACAGGTAGTTTAACCTAAGCCCACTAGACAGAGAGTTTCAGTCGGCAAAGCTAACTCCAGATTCTACCTACTGTTATGGATAGGGTGGCTAAATTATGGGCTCCAGGTTAACGAGGATAGAGCTAAGCATGCCAGTGTAGACTGAAGATCTTTGTTATTGTAGCCAACAGCATTTGGGAGGTAATTAGGTCATGAAGGTGGACCTCAATAATGGGATGAGTGTCTTTATACAAAGAGGAAGAGAGCTAGCTCTCTTTTTCTCTGCCAGGTGAAGCCAAGTAAAAGCCTACCACCAACAAATCAGGAGAAGAGCTTTCACAAAGAACCCAACAATGGTGTCACTCTGATCTAAGATTTCTAGACTTCAAAACTGTGAGAAATGAATGTTTATTGTTTAAGCCATCTAGTCTGGTATTCTGGTATTCTGTTATAGCAGCCTGAACTAAGACACTTGTAAAAGCAGATGTTCTGTGTCCAAACATCAGGCTAAATCAAACCCAACTTTGCCATCCCATTTAGACACTGCAATTTAGACTTTGAACCCACCTCTCTAGGGTTAGCCTCATAGCTAACTAGGCCATTTACGTACTGCTCTTCCTCTGCGTATTCCATGACAACAAACTTCAAGACTGAGCTCATATATGATCCATGCAAAGAGACTCCTCTTATTTTATTATGGAATATCAAAGCTAAGTTCAGTTCCTATTTTTCTAATAAGTATTCTCTGATAAATATTTCCTTTCTTTGAACTTTTAAAGTATTTTCAGTCCACATTACAGAATTAAGCCCTTAATTATACAGCTGATCTCTTACCCTCTTTTTGTGATTTTTCTTCACATGAATGAATGACTTTTGATTAACTAGATTATGAAATCTCAATAACATACTTATATTGATTGTATATTCTGAGTATAACAAAATATAAAACTTTAAATAAGCTTCAAAATTAAAAATACTTTTGTTGCATGTACTTTTATGCTTTTTTATGAATACAAATTTCAACTTTGGGCTACACAAGTACATTCTGTCTTATCCTTTTCAGAAATTTTTTTAATATTCATGAGTTTAAAATTTAATGAAATTAATTTTGTCAGTGTTTTTCACTTTATATTTTTGCTAAAAACCTTTCCATTTTCATAGTCAGTTTGAATATTTAAATATATTTCCTCTAGTTATTATGTTTTATTACTTTAATTTTAAAATTCACACAGTACATAATTAAATTTGCAAATGCATGCCCACACTGAATAATGCAGAGGAAAAGATTGGCAGGAAATAGCAAAATATTAATATGATTACATGATTATGTCTGAGCAGTAATTATTTTGTTTCCCTCCTATATTTCTATATATCACATAATTTTATTTCTTTAATGTGCAGGTCCTCCTGCTTAATGTTAAAAATATTGACCTAAGAAAAAAATTAAATCATCTATTTCTGTGCTTTCTTGTACTATTACATTTAAAATATTTTTCCTAACCTTTTAGTTCATTGTTATCTCTGAATCTCTATTTTCTTCTTCTATCTTTACAAACTTTCCTTAAAGTGAAACAAGATAAGCATCATGATTAAGTAAGTGTGTGTAGAGGCTACAAAAATGAGACCCTAAATTCAAAGATTCTAAGCAATTTTTTAAGTCAGGATAGATTAAGCTACGGTAAACAAGCAAATTATAAAAAAAAATCTACCTCCAGAAATCTGTGGTTTAAAACAATAAAGGTTATTTCTGACTCATGTTACATGTTCATTTTGAGTCAGCAAGGGGCTCAATACATCACAGTCATGCAGGGGCTGAAACTGACAGAGAGGCAACCATCTCAAACTTTATGGATCACTTTGCTGAGATAGAAGAGCTCAGGAGGGTATCACATCAGCAGCTAAACACTCAGCGTGGAAGCGACATAAGTTATGTGTTCTCACAGCTCAATGGTCAGAACTAACCATACGGCCCCAAAACAAGTGGAAAAGGAAGTTCAATCATACTATAAGACAGAAGTCAGAGAAATAGACATATTTGGTCAATTATTAGCACTAATAAGCATTTGCCTGAAATCACTTTAGCTAAGAATATTTCCAGTGTAAATTTTCAAGTACAATGAATTACACTGTGGCCTAAAGGAAATAATAATTTTCATTTAAAATTTTGCATTTTCCTTTATGTTACAAAAAATAGGGATATATTGAATGTATTCAAATTAAAACAGTCTTAAAATGAAACTACAGATCGATTAGCTATGAAAATAACAGTTTATAAGCCCAAATTGTTAAATATCCTGTTTACTTAAAATGAGATAGTGATCAGAGATACCATTTTGACAATTAATTTAAATTTTTCATTTTGTTAATTAACAAATCATTATATTGGATAAAATGAATTTAAAAGAAAAAGACTGTCTTTTGTACAAGTCGTTTGATAGACAAAAAAAGAATATAATGAAACACAAACTTTCGGATAGAAATTGTGACAGAATATCCCTGCATTTCTCGTAGGAGTACTTAGTAATTTAAAGAATTGTATAACAAGATAAAATTAGAAGAAAATTAAATTGTTTTACCTAATATGAAAAGTATTTAAAATACAAACAAACCCATGCTAAGACTAAGTATAGGACTAGTTTTTAGATTATGTTAATTGTATCCATGGCTTTGAGAGTCAACTTTTGAAGGCTTTGTAAATCCTTTAATAGTGATAGTGAAAGTTGCTTAGTTGTGTCCAACTCATTGTGACCCCATGGACTATACAGTTCATGGAATTCTCCAGGCCAGAATACTGGAGTTGGTAGCCTTTCCCTTCTCCAAAGGATCTTCCCAACCCAGGGATAGAACCCAGGTCTCCCACATTGCAGGTGGATTATTTACCAGCTGAGCCACAAGGGAAGCTCAAATCCTTTAAAAGGCCCTCCAATTTGAATTTTGATATTTTCCCACAACATAAGGGAATATCTTAGATAAAGGTATTTAGAGGAAAGAACCTAACAACTTCTCTCCAATTTTTTCCATTGAAGTATTTTCAGTTACCTTGCCAAAATAGAATAAATATTGCTCCAGTAGGTTTAATGAAAAATAATAAATTTTCATTTTCTTCTTTTCTACCAAGCAGATGTCTTCATCAAGTCTTTAGTCTCTGAAAGTATTTTTCCAGGGAGGTGAATCATATGAAGTAATTTATAAGGTTTAATATGTCAAAAGTGCTGTCATTAAACTAGTAATGTATGTCTATAGGGGAAACATTCTCTTGAGACCTGCTGCTGTTCATAAACTTGACCCATGATTTCATATTTTATATTTTCAGCAGAACACCTCTTGTATATTACAATTCCTTGTTTGCTTGGAAGTGCTCCATTATTCTCCATGTCAAGTATAGTAAATGCCAAACTCAAGATATATTCATTCCTCTCTCTCTAATAATAGCAAAGATATGCAGGTTTCAGTTTACACTACTATATTACCAGAAGTCATTCAAGAAGAGGTCAATGCTGGACCTATTCCAAGAAAAAAAAAAAACAAAAAACGAACAATTCACTGAGAATTGTCTGCATTTAGATCTAAGTACTTGTTAGTTGATAAGTTAAACCACTAAACAATTAAAGTTTTGTATTATGCATTATTTTTGGTAGATTTAGATAAGAGAACATTTCAAGTATGAAGGGAGAGAAATTGCAGTCATTTGGCAGGCGAGATTTTTATTATTATTATTGTGATTTTGGGAGATTGATAGAATGTCCAGGAGTTGCAGGAGACTGTTCCAGATGTCAGAAGTTGCAGTGAAGATGACTTTGACAAGGAGAGTAGCAAAAGTATGTGATGGCTTTGGTTCTGTTATTAGACGCTCTGAGAAGGGTGGAAAACACTATGATGTAGTCACAAAAGTATGTGATGGCATTAGGAATTTAGGCATTAGATGTTCTGAGAAAGGTAGAAAATATTATGGCTTTGATGTATTTACAAATGAGATTAGGCAGTATAGAGAATATTGTAGGTAAGTTATTTAAATTACATCTTAGAATTACTGGGAAATTAGGTCTTCATATATCTAAAGGAACAAGCTGCATTTTTTCATAAGGATTCAGAAGTGTTCTGGATTTGGGGGCCTCTGAAGAGGACAATTGTAGTAATACAGGAAAGTCTTTCAAAAAGTTCAAAAGAAGTGAAGATGATAAAAAAGAGTACAGAGTACATGAGAGTCATGTAAAACTGACATGGTAGATAGTTGGGTCTATAGGACATGATGTGGGAGGAAAACATTGAGGGATGTTTCTTCAGGAAAATTGTATACTTTTATACCAGAACCATCAGGTACCATTACAGAGGGTGAAGGAAATGAAAGAAAATTACATTGGTAATTATCCTATCAGGATAAAGGGACAAAACCAAAAAAAAAAAAAAAAGTGAATAAAATAGGACTAACCTAGAAATTAAGAAAAGCTATGACCAACCTAGACAGCATATTAAAAAGCAGAGACATTACTTTGCCAACAAAGGTCTGTCTAGTCAAGGCTGTGGTTTTTCCAGTAGTCATGTATGGATGTGAGAGCTGGACTATAAGGAAAGCCGAGTTGATGCTTTTGAACTGTGGTGCTGGAGGAGACTCTTAAGAGTCCCTTGGACTGCAAGGACATTCAACCAGTCCATCCTAAAGGAAATCAGTCCTGAGTGTTCATTGGAAGGACTGATGTTGAAGCTGAAACTCCAATACTTTGGCCACCTGATGGGAAGAACTGACTCACTGGAAAAGACCCTGATGCTGGGAAAGATTGAAGGTGGGAGCAGAAGGGGACAACAGAGGATGAGATGGTTGGATGGCATCACCGACTCAAGGGAGATGAGTTTTGGTAAACTCCGGGAGTTGGTGATGGACATGGAGGCCTGGCATGCTGCAGTCCATGGGGTCACAAACAGTTAGACACAACTGAGTGACTGAACTGACTGACTGAACCTAGAAATTAATATAAAGATTTTAATACATTGCCTAGAGTAAAGACAGAAAATCAAGGACTGGAATCAAGGAGTAGTTGATGTTGTGATGTACTCACTGTATTGGCTTATTCAAAAAATTTTTATGCTTATAATTGTGATGTTGCATCAGTTCTGAGGGAAAAAAATCATTATGGAAAATGAACCATTTCATGTTTCAATTGATGGAGGCTGTTGTATAGTGAAATCAGTGTTGAATTTGGATCAAGAAGAAAGGGATTCATATCCTGGCTCTGACATAAAACAGATGTGTCACCTTTTGAGTGTTCATTTCCTCAACTGTAAAAATGAGAATTATAATTGCAGTAGAGACTAGAATGCCATTTTTCATCAATATCCACTCTTTCCTTCCCCCATGGGAATAAAACTTACACTCTTTGGCTGGAAAAATGTCCCTAATAACGTAACATTTTCTATTTTCCCTTGTAGATAGGCTTGACCATATGATTAAATTCCAAATGGAATCAGAAGTGTCATGTAACAGTTTAAGGAACATTCCTTAAGAGATAACTCATATGAGCCTATTGCTTCCTTTATTTTTCAAAATCTTTCCCCAGCCAACTGTCTGGAATGCAGGTATAATGGCTGGAGCTCTGGCTGCTCTCTTGGACAAAAAGGACACGGCCACAAATGAAGGATGACAGAACAGTGACCTGAAGTGAGCCTGGTTTCTTTTCTTTTTTTTTTTCCTTTCAAACTCTTTTATTATGAAAACTTACATGAAAGTTGATAGAAAAGTACAATGATCACCCATCATATACCATTTAAGTTCAGTGAATGTTAACTTTTTGCCATATTTGTTTACTCATGTGTGTATGTTCATATTTTTCTGAACTGTCTGAAAATAATTTGATGTTTTACCCCTAAATACCCAGCATGAACCTCATAAGAAATAAATATATTCTCCTACATGATCAAAAAACCATTATCAGACTGTGGGAAATTACAGTTCCTGAATACTGTCTAGTATCCAGTCCAAATTTAGATTTCTCCATTGCTCCCAAGATTATTTTAGTGTGTGTGTGTGTGTGTGTGTGTGTGTGTGTTCAGTCGTGTCTGACTCTTTGCAACCCCAAGGACTGTAGCCTGCCAGGCTCCTCTGTCCATGGGATTCCCCAGGCAAGAATACTGGATTGGGTTGCCATTTCCTTCTCCAGGGTATCCTGGTTTCTTTATAAAGCAGAGTCAACATATCACTTTTCAGACTTTTATGTAGGAGAGAAATAGATTATATCTTATTGAAATCTGCTATTTAGAGCTGAATTTAATCTTGATAATATGCCTGTCTGATAGTCTACTAGGAATGATAAATAAAGTATTGGGTACAGAAACTACTATTGGGATTCTGGTACATAATGGGAGAATAATTAATTGAAGCTGATTGAACCAATCCATATTGAACAAAAATATTTTCATATGAATTTAGTTTAGCATCAATATGTAGCTCACTGGCAGTTGAGATCTAAATTTTAAAAAATCTATCTTGAGACTGCATGAAACGATTTAGAATGTAGAGTAAAATAAGTAGAGAAAAAATAAAATGAAGGCAAGAGGTGAGTTAAATTAAGCTACAATGAGGTCTCACCTCCTTCATGAAGTCTTCATTGTTTCCTTAGATAGAACTACCATTTTTCTTTTTTGTCCCTTCCAAATATTTGAACCCCAAACCACACATTACCTCCCCATTTTATGGCTCTGAGGGATCATCCTTGAGAGCAAGCCTGAATATCAATGCCATGCCAAGTGTCTGTATTTCATCAGCACCACTGGACAGCGAGTTCCCTGAAGAAAGTGCTCATTCTACAGTTATCTCTGTCTTCCACTTAGGGCTTGGTAGACTGCTCAAAAGTATCAATTAACTCCTATTTACAGATTCCTTTAGTTTTGAAGCTAATCCAACTGCAATATACTGTCAAACACCTGTTTTGCCATGTGATAAGTGCCTAATAAATGTTTATTGACTATTTGAACATACTTTTTTTTCTAGTAAGGAAGTACAGAGTGTGTAATGTTGTAGTTTCTAAATCCTCTTTATTTTACTGCGATTGTAACCTTGTTACCCTCTTGTCTTCTACCTCTCTTTCTCCAACCCCTGCCATCCAATCCATAGCTCACAGCTTTCCATGCTTTTCCATTCCTTTTGGAGGCTGTTCTCAGGACCCTGGTCTCAATCTTCTACACCTACCCCTCCTATTTCTGTTTGTCCTAAACATACTGCAGAACGACTTTTCAGGCATGCACATGTAGTAATGTTCTATCTTTCCTGACGTGTATGACTTCCTTTAGCAAACACTATTGGTGACATACTCTACAACCTCTTTCTAAAAGAATCATTCTTTTGTTGAAGTATAAGTCAGCAATATGCTAAGGGAAAGTGGGTCCCACTCCTTGACCACAAGGAGTTTGTCAGTTAGTTTTAGCCTTGGCTATAAACAAGAGAGGACAAATATACTAGCAATTTAAATATGACAGAACATTATTTTTCATGGTAATGAATCAAGCTGACAGTTTGGAGCCACGTTGGTAAGTCTTTCTTTATGAAGTGTGCAGAGAATGAAGTTCCTTCTACCTTGCAACCCTACTCTGGGGGATTCCATACCTAAAGTCATTTCATGGTCCCAAATAATGGTTCAGGCTATATCCAGCCATTGGGAAAGAGAAAGGGGTACAACACAGAAGAAAGGGACAAAGGAAGCACTCCCAGTATCCTTTAAGAAGGTTTCTAGAAATTTCCACTTAATGTGTCAGTTTACAACCCAGTGGCTAGAACTTGGTCATAGGGTCAAAGTTTGTTTCAAAGAGGGGCTGGGAAGCATATTCTTTGCTCAAGGTCATCATATATATATACTCATCCAGAAGCTGAAGATTGCTCGCTGGGAAGATTAGCAGAAATGCAAGAAAAGAGACTGAGGAAAGACTAGCACTCTGTTACTTAAGTATGGTGCATGCATACCGAGAACTCAGTAAGGAGTAACTCAAAGGGGTAGTCAGAACTTGGGGCTCATAGCACATCTGAACAAAGGACAAAGCATTTGTTGAGAAGTGATAAGACAAAAAAAGAGGAATTAGGCTCAACCCACTCCAGTATTCTTGCCTGGAGAATCCCAGGGACGGGGGAGCCTGGTGGGCTGCCGTTGATGGGGTCGCACAGAGTTGGACACGACTGAAGCGACACGGCAGCAGCAGCAGCAGGCTTTTAGGGGCAGCAAATTGTAGAATGGTAAAAATACTGGGGAAACACGGAAATTAAGGGCAATGGCAACCCACTCCAGTACTCTTGCCTTGAAAATCCCATGGACGCAGGAGCCTGGTAGGCTCCAGTCCATGGGGTCATGAAGAGTCAGACATGACTGAGCGACTTCACTTTCACTTTTCACTTTCATGCATTGGAGAAGGAAATGGCAACCCATTCCAGTGTTCTAGCCTGGAGAATCCCAGGGACAGGGGAGCCTGGTGGGTTGCCATCTATGGGGTGGCACAGAGTCGGACACAACTGAAGTGACTTAGCAGTAGCAGCAGCATTGAGCTCCTTCTTGCAGGTCCATCTAGGTGCCACTCCACTGTTGTTTCTGGTGATAAGGTGTTATCCTCTTCCTGGTATAGGAAGGGCAGACATAACTTCACAAGAGGGATTTCTGTTCTGCTTACAGGCAGACTGGGGGAGGCCAGAGAGCTCATCATATGCCCACTTTTTCTCAATTGCCTTATGCACAAAATAATCCTTATATCAGAGTAGCATATGCCTTATGCCTCAGAACCCCTTCAGTACCATCATTCTCCTTTGCCAAAGGTGAGACTAGGAATGTATAACTCAGTTCTGCCAGTAAGACATATGGGGAAGCCTGATGGAGGCTTTTAGGAAAGATTTTCTCTGATAAAAATTTTTCTTAAAAAATGAGAAGAGCAATGCTTAGTTAGCAGCCCCTTTTTCCTTGTCTTTTGGATGTGATGCTTGGAACATAATTGCCAAAATGCTCCCAGTAAGGAGAAGCTGAGAGAATCACAGAGAAACCAACTGAAAAAGAGTCTGAGCAGATGCTGTTATTGAGCCTCTGAATCTATTGTATAACCTTCTACATGTGGACCTCTTGTTAAGTGCATTCAAAAAATTTCTATAATGCTTAAGTCATCTTTACTGGGGTATTCAGTGGTGAAAGCACTGAAATTGATACACTCTTATTGGCAGAATAAAACCTAAACTACTTCGACACAGTAGACAAGATGCTTTATGATCTGGCTGCTAACTTTTTTTCCCTACTCCTTCTCTGCACCATACATACTACATTTAGGTGCAGAAATTCACAACTTCTTTTTGTTGTACACAACACAGAGTCATGTCTTTACACAGAGTCATTTTCAACTCACTTATATGAGCTGGGGTTTGATTACCTGCATATCTCAGGATTGGACCTATATCAGTAATTTAATGGCAAAAAAAAAAAAAAAAAAAAAGATTTATTTTCCCCCTAAATAAGAAGTTGAGGTGTAGGTGGTTGAGAGTCAGAATACCAGTTTTGGAAATTACCAAAGATCAATGTTCCTCAGTTCCTATTCCATTACATCTTGTGAAGCACTTTACTTCACATGGTCTCAGGATGGCTACTGTGCTGCCAGATACTGAATGTGTGTTCCAGACAGGAAGGAATTAAAAAAATAAAAATAATGTCTGTGACTAGCTGAATCTGTCAGTTTTTATGAGAAACACAACTTTTTTCTGGCAGCTCCACCTGGGAGACTTCTGTCTACATCTTTATTGGATGAACTAGCAGCCAGGGAACCTGAAAGATTGAGTATTCTTAACTGAATAGGAACTAATCCAACAAGTTTAGGGTTCCATAAGTAAGGAAGAAAAGGAAAATAGATTTTGAGTAGACAACTAGGAACATCCATCTATGATCCATTGTGCTTTGAATTTATCTTGATTATGATAGTAGCTATAAAAGATTATTTACATCTGTATCTGGCTCTCTATGAAGTCATTCTAGAGGGCAGTATACATGTCACGGCCTCTGCAGGAAAAGGACTGCAGAATACAAAAGGAATATTTAAAATATTTAATATAGTTTAAAAACAGAACTATTACAAAGGTGTGGATAGGATTATGGGAACAAGAAATGATGAAACACACCCAGAGATTACCAATAAAGGACAGCAATTATTACCCAAGGCCTAAAGGGACAAGAAAGTCAGCTACTACCAGGACAGAGTGAGACCTGAAACAGTTGGAGCTGTGGCTGTGGGTAGAGGGACACGGTCTTAGCCAATTTATATCCTGTGAGCTATGAACAGGGAGAATTAACACTCTGACCCTTTCCCCTCAGTTCTGGCAGTATGTCTCACTAGGCACACCTAACAGGAAACCAGAGGGCAGGTGTAGCTCTACTGACTAGAGGTCAGCCTCTCAGGGCTCAAGGCAGGGTGCAGAGGGACAGAGATGGATTTTGATGCGTAAACAGAGAATAATCTGAACAGGTGAAAACCATTTCTATAGGGCAGTGTCTAGTACAGTGCCTGGAATATAGTAGGTGTTCCTTAAGTATTTACAAAATAAGTACTGTTAACTAGACAGAGAAAAATACTCTGCCAATATGTAACCTCAGAATTTATACAAGTTTAAACAGGAGTTGAAAGTGCAGTTTGACCCTTGGCAATGAATGGCTTTGGGGAGCATTTTCAAATCATCAAGTGTCTTTGAGGGTGTATTTACTCTGGAGGATTCACTACTTAAACAATGTAGTAAACAGAATCTGGATTGCTTATCTGTCCCCCCAAAACAAGAATACCTTTCTCTAGGAAGCCTCTTTTGAGGAAAATCATGATACATACTTCTGGTACAGGAATTGCCAAACCCATAGGAGTTCATAGTTGGGTGATACTAGTTGTCCTCCCAGTAGATGAAGGGTACTTCATCTAACTTCATCTAACTAGATGAAGGGTACTTCATCTAACTTTACTAAATGCCTTGGGGAGATAATATATTTCGGGTTGGTTGCTTGTATGAAATCCAGTTAAAAGAGTGTCCATTTAATTTTTGAGGTGTTTGGTAATCTCAACCATCAATAGGGTATTTATAAATTTTTCTATGAGTAGCCATTTGAGTTCTGGGTGAATAGAGATATTAAAAAGTGTTGTTGCTGTTTATTCACTAAGTCATGTCCGACACTTTGAGGCCTCATGGACTGCAGCAAGCCAGGTTTCCCTGTCCTTCACTATCTCCCAGAGTTTGCTCAAACTCATGTTCATTGAGTTTTTGACGCTATCCAATCATCTCATCCTCTGTTGCCTCCTCCTCCTCCTGCTCGTAAATCTTTTTCAGTATTAGGGTCTTTTCCAATGAGTCAGCTCTTCACATCAGGTGGACAAATATTGGAGCTTCAGCTTCAGCATCAGTCCTTCCAATGAATATTCAGGGTGGATATCCTTTAGGATTAATTGGTTTGATCTCCTTGCTGTCCAAGGGACTCTCAAAAATTTTCTCCAGCACCACAATGTGAAAGCATCAATACTTGGGTGCTCAGCCTTTTTTATGGTCCAACTCTCACATGAAACAATGGATTGTCTTCAAAAAGCCAATGACCCTCATGAATTACTACAGATTTTGCAAAGGACCATTGTTAAGTGCAACAAGTATATAATAAATACATAGCATATAAATATTTTTTTAACATTTTTGATGTTGGTAAGAGATTTCCTTTGCAAGGAAAAGCAATTTAGTTGAAACAGAGTTTTGATCAATTTCCTGCATTGTAGTGACAATATTTTGGATGGTAAGAGATGTAATAAGAAAACTGCCTTCTTTCTGCATTGGCAGGTGCTAGAACCATGAGGGGCAAGGAAGAAGATACAAGTTGTAAAAGTATTTATGAAATTATATGCTGCAGGGTATGTGGCAGAAGTTGATAAGAAATCTTCTTTTTTTTCCTCACTACAAAATCTTTATTAAAATCTGCCTCTCAAACATGTTTGGTTCAAGTAGATATTCTCAGTGGAATGTAAGGAGGCCTTGAATACTTGTGATCACTGGACTGAGCCAGTATAGACATGGGATACAAGCATTTTCTTGATCAGGATATGAAAGACTTGGCTCTATATTCATTTTTAAACAAGGAAAGGAGATACACACTAAATAGTTTTGGGGAATTAAGACCATGTACTGTGGCCTGAAGGTGCTTCTGGATAATTAACAAGTATTTTGATGACTTGCCCTTCACTGGAGAAGGCAATGGCAACCCACTCCAATACTCTCGCCTGGAAAATCCCATGGACGGAGCAGCCTGGTAGGCTGCAGTCCATGGTGTCACTGAGTCAGACACGACTGAGCAAATTCACTTCTGATTACAGCTTAACCTGGATGTGGGGGAGCATGAGAAGCACCACTTTCATAGTTAGAAGGGAGCAAGATTAGTTCTCAACTACATATGTGAAAAAATTCCTGTTTCTCAAAAAGAATCTCATGTTTTCAAGACTTTTCTAGCATGAAAAGTGAAACATAAAACAAACTCTAAAAACATGGTTGTAGGCACCTAACATAGACTTTTATACCTATGATTTGCAAATTCCTCTATAAATACATATCTTTTGTTTATATTGCTAAGTCACTGCTATTAAAAATAGTATGAGAAAAATGTTTATTTTTAAACTGATATGGTATCTTGATATTGTGACTGTGTACTGCTGCTCCTGCTGCTGCTAAGTCGCTTCAGTCCTGTCTGACTCTGTGTGACCCCATAAATGGTAGCCCACCAGGCTCCCCCGTCCCTGGGATTCTCCAGGCAAGAACACTGGAGTGGGTTGCCATTTCCTTCTCCAATGCATGAAAGTGAGAGGTGAAAGTGAAGTCGCTCTGTCGTGTCTGACTCTTAGCGACCCCATGGACTTCAGCCCACCAGGCTCCTTCGTCATGGGATTTTCCAGGCAAGAGTATGGAGTGGGGTTCCATTGACTGTGTACTAGTATTTATGAAACAGTAGAATGCTTCTAAACCTTTATAACAATGGTCTTAAATTCCTTGAATTTTAGAATAACAAAATGGCCTAGAAGATTTATTTTTTTTAAATGAATAACAAAATATACCCATTAGATTTTATGAATTATCATTAATTGTTTCTCTGCAGTTGATCACAAAACATTAGAGTCCAAGGAATGAGTTCAGGTTTTCAAAGGGATATATTCTACTTACTATCAAATGTTGGGTATGTGATGAATTACCTAATTTTTTTTAGGAAGTTTATTTAGGATTCTTAACAAAAATAAAATGTCTCTGACCAAAGTCTAGGGTAGAGAAAGGTTTTTAACTTGTATGTTACACTTCTGGGTTGTATCTTCTTTTAGAATTTATATGCAGAAAACTGATACACTTGGGTACACAGAAAAATCAGGCAGAAGCAAGATGGAAGAGTCTACATAAGGAACTGCTGTGCTTTCCCCATGAAGACGTGTGTGTGCAATTAGTTTTGTTTAATGTAGATTTAATGTGACTGATGGGAATAGATATGACTGAAACGGTACAAGTTAAAAGACTATCTTAGCCACTTACAATTTAATTTACAACAAAAGGCATTTACTATAATTCCTTTGGGGTAGATATGTTTGGATAAACTTTTTCACCATGATTAACCTGCTATTATTTAAGAAATTGTGTTTTTTCAGCTAGTGTTGTTTAATTTCCTAAAGTTTAACTGTCTCAATGTAGTAAATATATGATACACTCTGACACTTTCTTTTCTTTTAGGAATCTGGTTCTCCTTGGAATGCTTCCCAGGATCTTCTGGAAACCAGATTTTTTATATCTAGGGACTTTGACTCATTAAACAGTTGTAAATACAAAAAATGTACCACAGAATAGCTCATTGTCTTTATTTCACAAAAGCTATCTAACGTAAGAGTTCACTGATAATTCAGTTCATTGCTATATATCAGCATGAGTTCTGAACATCTATTAATGGAAATTAGGTCCAACTGGATACCCTTTCAAAATTTGTAACTCAAATCTGGTCCCATCATTTAATTTTATTTGGTACAAACACCAAAGCCAAAGACACAAACCTGCTAACTTGAAACAGGTCTACCCTTGGCCATATTTCCCTCTCAGTTGAGTATGTTGGTTGAGGTCTTCATGCTTTCTATGTGCAATTCAATCAACTAATAATGTCCTTATCTTCTTTGAGTTGGCATTCTTCCTTCAAACTTTTATTTTCCCTAATTAGCAGTGGAATTAAAAGTTTTCACATAAGTATATGTATCCTCTTGAGGAAAGAGAACTAATGGAGATTAGTTCACCAAATTCCAAAATGAGACCTATTTAGATTAAGATGAGATATTTAGGCCTGGGCTAAGGTTTTCAAATATTGGACTTTAAAATCAGACTATGAGTAGTCAAAGGAAAGAGAAAGTGTCTTATTTGAAGCACTCCCTATAATTAAATCTGGACCTATTATCAATCTTGGCCTTAAAGGGGTCATTCAGAGACAGGTTGCAGGTAATTAGACACACTTTTGCTGAAAGTGGGCCCAGGAATATACAGGAATACTAGCATAACCTGGGAGTGGTTCCTAAATGGCACCTATGTTTTGCCTTCTTCCCCCTCTTTTGGGGAAACTCCCCTCTCCCTGTGGGGTTCTACTGAGAACAAACAATTGAAGGCCTTTCCTCTCTAGGTATAGAAACAGAACTCTACTTATGCCCTTTGAAATCATCCTTCAGACTACTTTTGGACCGGAGTTTAAGAAAATCTTTGTCTAAACATCAGCTAACAACTGAGTTAATCAAGTGGAGACTTCAATGGTACACATGACAAATAATACAGACCATAAAGAAATAGTCCAGGAAATTCACTAAAAAAGCAAACAGCAACAACAACTCTGGGAAGAGGAATCTAATTTCCAGAGTGCCACATGACATTATTTAAAGTAACTTTTTTTTTTTAATATCACAAGTCATGAAAATAAACAAGAAAATATAGCTCATACAAAGGAAAAACAAAAACAGTCAACAGAAACTGTCCTTGGGGAAGTCTAGATATTAAATTTATTAGACAAAGGCTTTAAATAAAACATTGTAACTATGTTCAAAGAACCAAGGAAACCATGTCTAAGTGATTATTTAACCGTGCTGAAAATATCACTGATAAGGCTTCTGCCTCTCTAGATTGGTTTGAAAATTCTAGAATTTCATAAATGAAATCATTCAGTATGTTTTTTTTTTTTTATTCAGCATAATTAAGATTCATCCATACATTACTTGTGTGCTGCTTTTTATTGTTGTTGAAAAGTAGTTCACTGTGTATAGCTCAGGCTTTTTAACCAATCCAACAGGCCAAATCCAGCTGGCTAGGTGCAGCTTGTTTTTGGCCAGATCTGACTACTCCCATCTGTTTACATATTGTTTATAGTTGCTTTCATGCTAAAACAGCAAAGCTGAGTAGAAATCATACAGCCCACAAAGCTGAACATATATGTTATTTGTTCCTTAAAAGAACAAGTTTGCATACACTTAGTATAAATACATCACCATTTTTAATTTATCTGTTAGTGGAAATTTGAGGCTTCATTTCAGTTTGAGGATTTTAAAAATTAAGTTGCTGTGAACATTCATATACAACTGAAAGTACAGACATATATTTTCATTTCTCTTGGGAAAATACCTTGAAGTAGAAGAGCTGAGTATTATAGTAAATGTACGTTAAACATCTTAAGACACTGCCAGACTGCTTTCCAAAATAATTGTGTTAGTTTACAATCCAATTAGCAATGTATGAGTTTCAGTTACTTCTCATCCCTAGCAACACCTGATGTGGGTTTTTTTTTTTTTTTTTTAATTTTAGCTATTCTATTGAGTGCGTAGTAAGATATTAGAGTTGTAAATTGAGTTTTCCTAACAACTAAGGATAATTAACATCTTTGTCCTTATTTGACATTTGTATATGGTAAGTTGTGTGTTCAAATATTCCACCTGATTTTTATTGGACTGTTTGTATCATGAGTAGGACGTATAGGCTTATCTTATTTTACTGAGATTTGCAGTATAGCGTTTTATGCAATTGAAGGTTTATGGCAACCCTGTGTTGAGAAAGTCTATCAGTATTACCTTTCCAACAGTATTTGCTCACTTTGTATCTCTTTAAAATATTTTGGTAATTATCACAATATTTGAAACTTCCACTATTATATTTGTTTTGGTTATCTGTGATTAGTGATCTTTGATATTAATACTGCAAAAAAAAATAAGATCTGTTGAAGGCTCAGATAACAGCATTTTTAAGCAATAGAGCGTTTCAAAATTTAGATATCTACATTTTTTAGACATAATACTATCACATACTAAAGATATTACAATAGAGTATAAACATAACTTTTATATGGTCTAGGAAACAAAAAATGTGACATTCGCTTTACTGTCATGATCTGGGACCAAACCTCTGATACCTAATTGTGCCTACATATTTCTTTCCATATCCTAGATATAAATCACTTGTCAGATATATATCTTGCAAATGTTTTGTACGAGTCTGAGTCTGCCTTTCTCTTTCATGACTATCTTTTGAAGAACAAAACAGTCCAATTGATCAAGTTCAGTTTATTTTTTTTTTCTTTTATCCTTTGTGCTTTTTGTTTTGTTAAAGTAACACTGGCCAAACTCAAAGGAACTAAGATTTTTTACTCCTATGTTTTTTCCCTAGAAATTTTATAATATTAGTCCTTACATTTAGATCTGTGATTGACATTGTTAATTTTGTATATAGGAAGAGGATATAATCTAGATTTATTTAACATTTTCATATTGATATCAAATATCACACCATCTTGACTGCTATAGCTTTATGAGCCTTGATATCAGGCAGTATTAGTTCTCTAAATTTTTCTTTCCAGTTATTTTAGTTTTCAAGGTCCTCAATTTCTACATAAATTTTAGAACAAATTTGTCAATTTCTATAAAAAAAAAGGCTTACTTAGATTTTGTTTAATATTGCACTGAAAAATAATTTGGAGAGAGCCAACATGCTAACAATATTGAGTTTTCAAATCCATGAATGTGTTATATCCTTTTACTTATTTAGGTCATCTTTAATTTCTCTGAGAAACATTTTGAACTTTTTGGTGTTTCTGTCTTACACATCTTTCATCAAATTTATCTGTTTCATGTTTTTTTATATTGTAAATTGTCTTTTTAAAAAATTTGTATTTCATATTCCTTCTCATATATAGATTCAGTTAAGTTTTGTTATCAACTTTATATCCTACAACCTTGCTAGGATTATTCCAATGGCTTCTTTGGTAGATTTCTTATAGACCTTTATATATAGACAATCAAATCTTCTGTGAACAAAATGGTTTTATTCTTCCTTCAAAAACTGTATCCCTCTTTCTTTTTCTCTTGTTTAATTGCACTAGCAAGACCTGTCAGTACAATGTTAAATAGAAGTGATTAGAGCAAACACACTTGATTTTCTCTCAATCATAAGAGGAAAAATTCAGGCATTCACCATTTGTATGGTATTAAATGTAGGCTTTTTATGGGTGACCCTTATGAGGCTGTGAAAAAGGGAATGGCAACTCATCTAGTATTTTTGCCTCGAGAATTCCATGGAAGAGGAGCCTGGTGGGCTACAGCCCATGGGTCTCAAAAAGTCAGGCACAACTGAGCAACTAACACTTCACCTCACCTTATGAGACTGAGGACTTTCACTTCTATTCTAGCTGAGAGTTTTAATCATGAGTAGACACTGACTAGTAAAATGTTTTTCCTGCATATATTAAGATGATCATATGGCTTTTTATTAAGCTTTTAGTACATAAATTATAGTATTTTATTTTTTAATATTTGATACTAATATTCATTGATATTTTAAAATGTTAATATTAAATCATTACCTTGAATCTAGAGATAAACCTCACTTGGCCATGATATATTGTTTTTTCATGTATCACTGAATTGAATTTCTAAAATATTTTTAAGGAGCTTTTTTTTAAATCTATATTGGTGAAGGATATTGGTCTGTAGTTTTTTCCTACTAACAGCTGGCCTTTACACTATTGTCATACATTTTACTTCTATATGCTAGATAAGTGCCTAAATTCACTGTAATATTTTTGCTTTAAACAGTTTAGTATATTTTAAATGTAATTTAAAAATAAAAGTTAATTATTTGATAATTATAATTTCTGGTGTTTTCCATTACTTTAAAAAATCCAGACTATCATCCAATATCA